>NC_047627.2:24639077-25324910 GCF_009650485.2 Drosophila albomicans
GAATGTCATATGAATTTTTCGCGCTTGACTGTCACTGAGTGTGTGTGTGTGTGTGTGTGAGTGTATGTGAGCGTGTGTGTGTGTGTGTGAGTGTATGTGAGCGTGTGTGTGTGTATGTGTGAGACTGTGTTGTTATTGGTGCGCAATTTTCGTGCACTTGGAGCAGCTAACACAATTTGTGTGCGCGCTTGATCTTATGATAGCTTTCCTGCCTCTTTCAACCATTCCTTGAACATCGTGCCACCTTGCCACACACACACACGCACACACACATACACATACTCGTTGCCTGCCACTAACTACAAACTGACTGTCGCTATAATTTTCCAAAAGGATTTACAATGCTAAAATTACTTCCTAAGCCATTCGACCTTGTCGTCGTTACATCGCATCGCCGCCTTCCTTCAGCCTTCAGCCTTCCTAGCTACTACCTTATACTACCTCCTATTACCTCCCACTGTCTCCCATCTCATCGCTAAGCAAGGACGAGGCCAAGAACGAGAACGAGGAGCTCCTTCAGCTTCTTCGCGTATATGTCGCAACCTTTTCGTTTTATTTTTCACTTTTTTTCTCACAACTAAGCACAAATCCTCACAACGAACTGTTTACATCTATATCGAGGTGCCTGCTGTTGTCTGCTGTCTGCTAGGGATTGGGTTTGGTTTTTGAGGGTTCGGCTTTTGAGGTCGCTGGGGGAAGTAGAAGACGAGGCGCTGAGCTGAGACTGAATAGGCAACTGGCAATGGGCAGAGCAACTGAATTGTTTGTTCGCCTGCAAAATGCCATTGGCCTCATCTTTTCTCTCTGCATACCCTTTAAAAAATTATTTCAAAAGCTGATGACAGTATGACTAAAGGCAAATTTTGGTCATCGTTGAGTTGAAGTTCCTCAAAAAGAAGATATTCAAAATATTTGCATTTAATTGCAACAAAAAATGATCTTTGCCATTATTTTTGTCATTATTTTCACAGTTTATTATTAATGTTGAATAATTATATAAATTAATTCCATATATACACTACGAATATCTCAAAAATAGTGCAACAATCTGTATTGTGCGGTTATATGCATTGCATTTAACTTTAATCACATACAATTTTGTCTGCAATTATCTTAGATGTGCAATTAAATAAGAGAAATTATCAATACTAATAATGCTGATTTCATTGCAAATGAAGCAGCACAAAAAAATGTTGCAATTATGTGCATTAAAATCAAAATGATATTTGAATTATTTCTTACCATTGTTTTTACTGTTTATTATATATATTGCACTAATAATTGATACAACTTATCATCTGTTTGCATTTAATTGCAAAGAATTTCATTATATGGGCAGTTAATTGAGTTTTGCTTTGTGTTTGTCATTATTTTTATATTTTTTTTTTAGTATTAATGTTGAATAATTTTAGAAATTAATTGGACATATCACTACGAATACATCAAAAGTAATGCAGCAATCTGAAATATGCAGTTATATGCAATATATTTAAGTTAAATCACGTAAAATTGTTTATGTAATTATCTTGTATGTGCGCTTAAAAATAAATTAACTGCGAGTTGAGCAAAATGATGCAATAATCTACAATTTGCAGTTATATGCTAAGCACTTAAGTTAAATCTAAATTAATTTTGTATAAAATTAGCTTGGATGTATTCTTGATTATAAAGTAACTGCAAGTTGAGTAAAATAATTCAATAATCTACAATGCTCACTTACATGCAATGCATTTAAGTTAAATCGCATAGAAGTTTGTATGCAATTATCTTGGAAATGCTCTTAAATATAGGTTAACTGCATTAATCTGAAATATTAAGTTATATGATATGCATTTAAGTTAAATCTAAATTAATTTTGTATGCACTTACCTTGAATGTGTGCTTAAATATAAAGTAACTGCGAGTTGAGTAGAATAACGCAATAATCTACAATGCACACTTACAATGCAATGCATTTAAGTTAAATCTCATTGAATTTAATATGCAATTATCTTGGATGTGTCTTAAACAAAGGGTAACTGAAAGTTGAGCATCAATAAACGAAAACCGTTTTAGTTGAACATTTGCTCTTGGCCCTTTGCGTATTTTTGGCTTATTTATTTGTCTCTCTGTGTGTGTGTGTGTGTGTGTGTGTCTGATGTCATCCTTAGGCTGTTTTTTTGTGGGCCGCTGATCAACTGTGGATGAACGCCCACTCAGCGACATCTGCTGCCAGGCACCGCAGCCATTTTAGCATTTCACACTGCCTGCTATAAGTTTGTGCTCTTCCTCTCGTTACTTATCGTTTGCCTTTTGAACTTTAATGCGCTCCGTCTGTCTCTGTCTCTGTGTCTCAGTATCTCTTTCCTTTATTCTCTATCTCGATGATGGCTCAATTGTAAGGGGGTAAGTGCGCACACATGCTTTGCATATAAAGGTTGCAAGCTAGTTGCTCGTAATAGTAATTCCATTTATAATTTACTGTCGTCGATTTATAAATGAGCCGATGCCATCAACGCAGAAAGGCCGGAGCCAGAGTTGCCAGGCTTTGTGCACAAGTGCTTAACATCATTTTAGACGCATTTGTGGCCTTAGCAGGCAATGATGGGCTCACTTTCTGATACTCAGCTGAATTTACTGCGCACTGTAAATAAAATATTCAATTCAATACAAATATTATATTTTAAAAGTAGAAAGAAAACAACTATAACATTCTTTCTCTTGAATATTTAAAAACTTTAATCGCGACTAACTGCACAATTTGTGTCAGTGTACAGATCTTTGGCACAGCTGCAGCACAGGGACAGCTATCCATTAAGCTGTGACCTCGAGCATTGGCTTACACTTAGTTGCTCAGGGCTCCATTGCGTATACGTAATAATTACAATTTTGCCAGCTGCAGCAGCATGTTCATATTTTATTTCCATTGTACTTACCATTAAAGCTAAATACTTGGGACATGCAAATAATTCGTAGCTGCCGTTGCACAGCTGAATCATCCACAAGTTAGAATACATTGCTATTCTGTTTAGGTAATTGATTGGGTTTATTTATAAACTGATGCATATTTTTTTTTATAATTTTTAGACTTCTAAGCCGACTGCAGCTAACGTCTCTTAATTGCTTTGCTTGACATTTTGGGGTATATAATATACCGCATTGTATTTAGTGGTATATTGATATACCAACATATAACATTTGGTATATTTTAAAATATTTTGTAGGTACACTTATTTAGTAACATTTCAGTACACCGCATTGCATGTAGTATATTGATATACCAAATATAGAATTCGTTTTTTTTTATTTATATTTATTAAAATACATTTATTTTTACTTTAGTATTATATCGATATACCAAATATAGCATTTGCTATATATAAGCATTTTTTTTAGGTATATTTATTAAGTGACATGGTAAAAAAATTCATCATAAATATTCGAATCTCTTATTCAATTTTGTAGATTCTTAAACGAACTGCAGCTGTTGATTCTCAATTGCGTTGATTTGGAATAGCGCACGACATTTAGTGGTATATAGATTTGCCAAATAAAGCACTTGGTATATTTAAGTACTTTGTAGGTAAATAGTATTTATTAAGTGACATTTACTAATACTTTTTAGTATATCGATATAACAAATATGTTATATGATTTATTACATTTTGTTATATTTTAGGTATATTTATTAGGTAACATTTCAATATACCACATTGCAGGTAGTAGTATATCGATATACCAAATATAGCATTTGGTATTTTCTTAGGTATATTTATGAAGTCACATTTAACATTTAACTTTAACTTAAAAACAATTTTAATTTAAATGTTTAACACTCATTTCAATTGCCTGTATTTAATTGCTTCGGTAGTATATTGATATGCCAAATATAGTATTTGGTATACTTAAGTATATTTTTAGGTATAATTATGAAAAGAAATTTACTTCTACTTTTACTTACATCAAATAGAAATTGAAATGTATAATATTCATTTAATTTGCCTGTTTTTAATTGCTTTGGCTGAAAATTCCAGGTGTAGAATATACCGCATTGCTTGTATAGGTATTTTAATATACCAAATATAGTAAACTTCAGTTTTTCTTATGTATATTTATTAAGTGATATTTCAGTAAGATATGTCGTATATTGATATACCAAGTATATGGTATATTTAAACATTTTTTAGGTATATTTATATTATATATATTTCAATTTAAATGCCTAATATTCATTTCTTTCATTCCAGTTAATCATTGTTGACACTTTCATTGCTATAATCGGGTAAGTTCCTTAAATAAAACTTCTGTAAATTTGAATAATTTTATGATTTTTACTTAAGCGAAATGCAAATGCTGCTGATTGTTGTGTATGTGTGTGTTTTGTAAGCTGCTTTAATGTTAGATAAAGTGCCGCATTTAATGTGAACCGAGATTGTTTTGTACTCGTAAATGTAACAAATGCTGGGCGTCTTAAGCTTTAAGTGAAACGGCAACTTGTGCGTAATATTTTACTAATAGCTGTGCATATATTTTAAGCAGAAAGCAGACAACCGCCATATGTATATCGTGGCATGAATATGCAAAGCAAAGCTTTTTGTAATTTGTTAAATTCAACGTCGCCTTGCGACAACTCGAGTTTGTTTTGCTGCTTTGCTGCTTGCGTTGGCAAAACTTATAAAATTATGATACCCAGAAAGCAACAAATTTTAATTGCAAGAAAATTTTCGTAATTCAAGGAAACACACACGCGAAGCAGAGAAAGAGAGAAGAAAGAGAGAGATGGAAGAGGGGAAAATGGAAAGCAAGATGTAAAAACTAAACCAAGAACAAAACCAAGCTTAAGTTTGTTTTGCCAAGGGGTGGCAACTCTACGACTCTGCTCTCTGATTGCAGGCGGAACGTGTGTGATTGTATGTGTGTCTGTGTCTGTGTGTTTGTGTGCTTGCAAGTTGTAAATTTATTTTAGCCAAGGCGCGTATAGCGCATAAATTGCTGAACGCAAGCTGCTTAAGGGTTGCCACCCCAAACAAAAAGGCACACAGCGCAATGCGTGTGTGCGAGTGTGAAAAATTGAAATTTATTGTTAGTGTAAGCCTCACACACACACACACACTCTTGCACCTTGTAGTTTTTGCTGTTGAATTACTCGCAGACAAAATAATAATGTAATAATAATTTTTCCAACTCGTTAACACATGAAACGTGTCCGCTACACATGCACAGCCAGCTCTCTCTCTCTCTCTCTCTCTCTCTCTGAGCTCTGACCTCTCCCGCCTTACCGCAAGCAACCCTTGACCCCGCCCCCTTGCCTTGGGCAGTTACCTCAAGCATTTCACACACAAACACACACATAGAATGTTGCCACAACAGCAGCTGAAGAATCGTGTGTGGATTATATGCATCTAGTTGGAATTAATGATGCGCAAACTATATTGCCTCACGGCAGCCTCTGTGAGAGAGCGAAGAGCGGGGGGAGGGGGATGCACGAAAGGGGGGGGGGAATAAAAATAGGGTGTAAATGTCTTAAGTTGCAGTTGAAAGAAAAAGGCGGAAACGTTTTCGCTGCCAATTGTGTAAAACTAACTAAAGCAACAGAAACATTTTTCTGCTGTTAGCGCTTAAAGCAATTGAGTAATTAAATTGAAATAGTTAACTAATTTAAGATTCATTTTATATATTTAATACACAGTTCCGTATAATTCGATGGTGCAATATAATGAGCTTAGTATATTAAGTAATTGTATAAATATTGACTATTTGCTATTGAGTATATTGAAAATAATTGTGTTAATATATTCTATAAAGTAAATAATTTACTACTTACTAACTAGGGTATACAAATACAAATACTATTCTTAGAATATAGTATATTATTTAGTATATAACCTAATACATAGCAAATAATACTATAACTCTTAATTATATACTATACTATAAGCAAAATACTGTAATTAGTATGAAGTAAAGTATTTAGAAATCAGTATATTTATTACGTACTAAACAATACTAAATTATGTAGTATAGTATTTAATATATATGACTACACATTTAGTATTAACTTAATAATACTTAAACTTAAGCTACATTTCTGATATATTCTAAGTACTGTATTTAGTATGTAGTATAGTATTTAGTATATGTGATAAAAAAACTTATTATATTGTATATTATTAAGTATATGCCAAATAATACCATGACTTAAATTACATATATATTAAATACTGTACTCGGTACGTAGCATAGTATTTAGTATTTTGACTACATATTTAGCATACAGTATATTATTTAGTATATAGAAAATAATACTGTAACTATATACTATACTATATACTAAATACCATGCTATAAACTAGGTGCAGTATACAAATACAAATACTGCACTTAGGATGTAGCATAGTATTTAGTATATTATTAAGTGTATAAAGAAGATACTGCTATAACTTTAAACTATATACTATACAATATATTAAGTACAGTATTAAGTATTAAAATACTATTTAGTTTATAATTATAGTATTCAGTATATTTATCATAGTCTATGATACATAGTATATTGTATTTATGAGTAATTATCACAATTTTTTTATTTGTTTAAAAACACAATTATTTTTCGTGGGCATAGAACACTTTTTCTCATTTTATTATCACAACTTACATGCAACTAAATTGAATTGTACATATAAATTATGCTTACTAAAGGAATCGAATTATACTAACTTGGAAAAATCCTATCAGCCAATAAAATATTAAATTTAACTGCTTACAATAATATCTACTTTAAAATCAGAAAATAGTTGAAACAAGTAAACGTAGTTGAAAATTTAAACAGATTAATTGCAAAGAAAGTAATATTTATTGTGATTAATCAAGTTGATTTGTTCAATTTGAGCTCTAATTGTTTTGCGCTGGTAAATAAGAACTTAACAACGCTGCTGACAGCTGGCCAGAAAAATAATTCTGTGTATTTTTCAGCTCAAAAACTAAACGAGGTGATGTTATCTTTCTTTAGCTGACTCTCAGCTGTGTCTCTGTGTGCAATGTGAAAATATTTGATTTATTCAATGGTATAATCATTTCTCAAGTATTTTGCCTTATTTCGTTCTCTTGCTGCTGTGGCACAAAACAAGAGCTTAACAAGGCAACCGACCGCAGAGCACAAAAAGACGGAGAGAAAGAGAGAGAAAGCAATGCTGCCTTTCATTTTCCTGCACAAAAACAAAAATGAAAACAACCAAAAAAAAAAAAAAAAAAAAAAAATGGAAAAAGAGAATAGAAGAACAACTACAGCAAAAATGAAAGAAATCCATTTATAAAACGCTTGTAGTGCAGTGGGTCGGTTTTGGTCCACGGAGCTGAACTAGAATAAAATAATTGAATTCAATTTATCGGCATAAATTGGTTTTAATTAAAACTGCAAAACAAAGCAGGAGCAAAAGTGCATAAAATCGCCAAAACAACGAAGCAGGAATGCTCTAAACGAATTAATATTCACATTTTTATAGTTATTGTTATCTTTTTTTGCTCATATCGAAAAATTTATTGCATTTTTAGTCGATAGGAAAATCCTCACTGAATTAAGCATACAACTTTTTTTATACATATGAACTTGTAAATTTCTGAATTAAATTTAGATAGATGGAAAATAAGTTCAGCTAAATAAAAGCTGAAGCCATGAAATTAAATACAAATGTAGTCTCAATAGAACTTTGTTGAAAAATATTCCATCGAGTGCAATCAATGCATAGCCAATACAAACTCAGAAACTATAAAAGCTAGACCCTTGAAATTATATGAAAAAGATCAAGATTTTGGTCTAAGAAGTGTGTCAAGAACATGAAAATCTTAGTGTTAGAAAACACATCTTGATTTCAAGAACATTTGATATAAGACTCAAGTTCTTAATAATATGAAGATACAAATTTTATAGTTTGAAGAGCAAACATCTTATTATTAGATCAAAATATTATAACATTACTTTATTTTATATTATTTTACTGGAGACACTATAACCAAATTCTGGAACTTTTAAAGCTGAAGCTATGCAATTTAATATTCTCGTACATATAGTAGTTTTCATATTTTATTAGTTAAAAATTAGACATTCTAATATGAACTCATAAACTCACGAGTTCATAACAACGTAGTCTCTTGATATTTTCTACACAGCTCTAATTTAACACAAGTCTAATTTGAAATGAACTCATAACATTTGAAGACTGTTTTTAGTATATATATATATATATAGTATTTAGTATATTTATTGTATAGTATTTAATATAACGTATCTAGTATTTAGTATAAAGTATTAAGTATACATTAAATTATGTCATATAGTATAGTATATACTAAATACGTAATTTTGTATCATATATAATATTACGTCTTTAGTATATAGTATATTTAGTATATAGTATACTTATATTACCATATATTATTTTACGCATTAAGTATATACTATATTCATAAATACTGTAATATAATTTAGTATACTAATGAGTATTTACCATGTATTATGTATTTAGTATATATTACAAAATTTAGAATCTAAACCAGTATTTAGTATATTTGGTAGTGTACTTTCCATATATTACGCATTTAGTATATTTTGCAATATTTATTAAATTTATCAGTACTTATTAAAATTTAGTATACTTATGAGTATTTACCACATATTCTATATTTAGTATATATTCCAATATTTAGAAACTTGCAGTATTTAGTATATTTAGTATTGTATTTATTATATATTACGTATTTAGTATATATTATAATATTAACTATATATTTAAGTGTTTAGTATATAATATAGTATGAGTATTTACCACATATTACGTATTTAGTATATATTACAATATTTGGTATATTTATAAGTACACACTTATTACAATTTATTTATCATTTCTCTACAATTCTTTTTCGTGAGGAAAGAACTCGATATTACATATTTTATTGCAGTCTACGATAAATTTAAAAAGAATTCATAAGCTATAAAAATATGGAATTTAATATACAATTTTGAACATTGCTCTGTAACTTTGAATAATATTTAGTCTATCTAATATCAAATCATGGATGGAGTTTCTTTAAACTCTTCTAAAATATGCTAGAGAACATAAGCTATAACCTAGATATAACCTAAACATAACTCAGGAACCGCCAAAGTTTTCGTTGTAAAATTTTGAATACAATTTGTGGCATGCTTGATAAGAAAGTTGAGCGACTCGTAAGGCAAATTCAGCAAGCACAAAGCGAGAACAAAGAAAATTTGAGAAGGAAGAAGGAGAAGAGGAATAAAATTGAATAAAAAAGACATTCGTCATGGCCAGAGCTAGAGATTTGCGAAGGTAAAGCCAAAGGTGCAGCACAAATTTGTGGCCAAGCAGCAATTGCAATAAAAGTTATGCGGGCATCAATTCTTTCCGGGTATCGCATTTTATTTGAATAATATTCAAACCGAATTCGTTGTTGAGCTTAAAGTGTTGCCTTAATCTGGGCAATTAGCTCAGCTGTTTGCTTTACATACGAGGCAAGCGGCACAATTTCCAACTCCAACTCCGGTTCATAGTTGCAACTGCTGCTGGCTTCCTCCTCATCCGATTCCTCATTCTCGTATCTAAGTTCTTGCTGCACATCGATGCGATTCAAATTCTGTTGCAAGTATGCCAGCTCATTGATGCTCTGACGTATTAAAAGCCGAACATCAGGCGAACACAAATCCTGATACAAACGCCAACGCGACGATCGCTCATCCTCAACAACAGCAGGAGCAACATAGTTAGCTTCTTCGTCGATCAACCAAGTGAGACGCTCTTCGAGCGCTGTCTGTGCTGGAAGTTCGCCAATCAGGCGACGCAGTGGACGACTCAAGTTCGTTTCGAAGGAACGATCTTCGCTCTGCAGCCATTCATCGATGCCAGCTTTCTTGCAGCCCAACTCCGACCACTGATCGTCGATGTTATCTATTGAATTGTACGAGCCCAAGTCAACATTGCAAACAACCGGCAGCGAATTCGTGCTGTTCGTTTGCACCAATCGAACACTCAACTCGTTTAGATCACGCACTTGATGCTGCACGGACGCAACATCGATTAAATCTCTGTCCCAGCTCAGGGTTCGTTCATCATCTTGCTCCTCCTCTTCGGTCTCTTCATCGTTGTGGTTGTCGTCGTCGTTGTCGTCATCGTTGTGATTGTCGTTGTCGTTGTTGTTCTCTTTCTCGGTTGCTTGTTCAGTCTCCTCTTCAACATCTTCAGCACTGTCGCCAACATCATCAGCAACATCTTCAGCAGTGTCGCCAACATCATCATTAAAGCCTTCATCTTTATTATCTTCATCATAATTAACATCTTCTTCTTCATCTTCATCATCATTAACATCTTTAACATTAACATCTTTATCATCAACGTCTTCAACATTATCAACATGAACATGATGAAGATCATCAACATCTTCATCATCTTTATTATCTGCATCTTTATCATAAGCTCCTTTATCATCAACATCTTTATCATCAACATCTTCATTATCAACATCTTCATCACCATTAACAAATCCATCTTTATCTTCATCAGTGTCGACACTTTCGCTGCCCATCATCATTGGCCACATTTGTCGCGCATATTGAAAGTCAACGTTCAGCAATGCTGTTGCTGCAACTGTTGCTGCTGCTTCGCTCTCCGCAAGTTGCACGTAATCAACCAAATTCACAAAGCGTGCATTCAAATTAAGATCCTTATCGCTGTTGTTGATCACGCATTCCCTGTCGCTGTTGCTGTCGCTCTCGGAGTTGCCGTCGGTGTCGTTGCTCTCATCAATGTTGCTGCTGACATTGCAGTTCCTGTTGCATTTCAAATTCACATTGTTGATCGGGTTGCTGTCATTGCTTATGATGTTGCTGTTAACATTGATGTTGCTGTTATCATTACTGTTGTGGTTAGTATTGATGTTGCTGTTGCTGTTATCACTGCCGTTGTTGCTGCCTTCATCGATGTTGCTGTTGCATTTGAAATGAACATTGTTGTTCGGGCTGCCATCATTGCTATTTCTATTGCTCATGTTGATGCTGTCCTCATTGATGTTGCTGTTAACATAAATGTTGCTTTCCTCAATGATGTTGCTGTTAGAACTGCAGTCTCCAATGTTTTTAATGTGGTTGCTCTTTCCATACCTGATGTTGTTACTGTTCCTATTGATGTTGCTGTTTTCATTGTTTATGCTGTTGCTATTTTCATTGCTGATGTTGATGTTGTTGCTATTAGCAATGATGTTGCTGTTATCACAGCAGTCTCCAATGTTGTTGATGTCGTTGCTATTTCCATTGCTAATGCTAATGTTGTTGCTCTTCTCATTGATGTTGCTGTTAACATTGATGTTGCTTGTGTTAATGATTTTGCTGTTGCTGTTATCACTGCAGTCTCCAATGTTGTTGTTGCTGATGTTGGTGATGTGGTTGATATTTTCATTGATATTTTCATTGTTGTCATTGCTTATGCTGTAGCTGTCAATGTTGCTTTTGTCATTGATGTTGCTGTTGCTGTTATCACTGCTGTCGGCATTGTTGCTGATGTTGTTGATGTTGTTGATATTTCCATTGTTAATGTTGTGACTGTTCTTATTGAAATTGCTGTTGCCATTGCTGATGCTTAAGTTGTTGCTTTTGTCATTGTTGTTGCTGTTATCACTGCTGTATCCAATGTTGTTGCTTCTGATGTTGCTATTTCCATCTCTGACGCTGTTGTTGTTATTATTCCAGTTGCTCTTTTCATTGATGTTGCTATCTACGTTGCTGTTATCACTGCAGTATGCAATGTTGTCGTTGCCGTTGTTGTTGCTGTCATTACTCTTTCCATCGCTGATGCTGTTGCTGATCTCATTGCTGTTGTCAATAATGTTCATGTTGCTCTCATTACTGCTATCTCCAATGTTGCTACCATTGCTATTGTTGTAGTTGCTGCCGTTAGTCAGCAGCCGTGAGCGACCATTTGGCGAGTGATTGAAGCATTCGATGATCGTGACCAGCGATTGGCAACTAAACTTAATGCTACGCTCAATGTCGAAGCAAAGCTGCAAAGCTTTATTGAATGATTGATTGCAGTTGTCGCAAAACAATTGCCGTGTATCCTTGGCCGATGGTTCCTTCGGCAGCTGATGTGGCAACGACAACGACCACTTCATCAGTTGTTGTTGCATGGATGCAATCCATTTACGTTTCACCACAAAATTGCTGGCATATTGTCGCCCGTTGTGCAGCAGCAATGTGGAAATGTTGCAGCTACTCGATTTGCATTGCTCGCGTGCAATCTCAATGTGCATTGTTGTCGCCGATGTGATTTGAATACTAAACTTGCTTCTCGCTGTCTGAAGCACATCTTCAACTTGTTGTTGCTGCTGCTCTTCTGCCATGATTAGCGAATTTCGCCCCCTCAAATTAGTGTTTGCTAAATACCTCGACTTCCGCTCAATTAATAAAGCACGCCTGCGGCCACATGAAATTGCCAATTTCCAATTGCCAGCTCTTCATCAATCTTTTTTTGTGGTTGCTAAAATTGGTTGCAGATTTGTTCGTGTGCCTTCTCTTCTAATTGTCTGATTATTGCAGCTTTTATTTCTCTACTCACAATGTGTAGAACAACATTTTGTAAAGTTAGCTTGCAACGCCAACTTAAGTTTTGCTTTAGTATGCTGAGCATTAAGTTGGATGCGCCTAACTACTAAGCACCACATTAAGTTGGCTGCGCCTAAAAACTATGAACCACACTAAGTTGGCAGCGCCTTTTTGCCATCTGCCTTGTTAAGTTGGCTGCGCATAGTGATTTTCACTTAATTTGAATACTAAATTGGTTAAGTGTATACGTATATGTTATTATTATTTTAAATATGTTTTGTATATAAGAGAATTTTTAATAAATAACTTTATACATAAAATGAATAGCTTTTATTTACAAATATATTTTCAGAAATATTCATAAAGAATTTAAAATAACTAAAAGCAATAAAATAAAAAGTGCCTTCAATTAAATTGGATTTTCAATGAATAGCTTAATATATAAAGTGAATAGCTTTTACATAAAATTTAATAACTAAAATATATTTTAAGAAAGAAATTAAAATAATTATAAATAATATTTTAAACATTTAAAAGAAATAAATAAAAAAACAAAGGGCTTTCAATTGAATTGAATTTTGAACACTACATGAATTACTTAAATAGAAGAACATTTTTATAAATATTTATAAAGAATTTAAAATAACTATAAGCAATAAAACAAAAACTGCCTTCAATTAAATTGGATTTTCAATAATTGGCTTTTTTAAGTGAATATTAAAATGAAATTAATTGAATGAATTAAATGAAATAAATATTCAAAATGATGAAATCATGGCAAACTAAACATGAAATTAAGTTGGAAATGTATTCAAATATGCAATTTTACTGTTGAATAATTCAAATTTAGCCACTGTGCGCTGTCAGCAATCAGTTTTGTGTGGTGATTGAAATCGTTGTCGCGTTCTGATTGATTTCCTGTTGTGCCCATCGACAGTCTTTGGTGTTAATGGAATTTTAACACAAATTAGTTGTATTGCCTAAATGGCTGCATGTAATTTGGTAATGTTGTAAGGGCATGAAACTTGAAGTTGAGGTTGAGGTTGAAGTTGAAGTTGACCTGCGGCGGCATTTTTTGAAGTGGACCAGCTGGAAATGAGAAAGAATTCGTGTGGAGTGGGAGAAGTTGAGGAATGAGGAGGCAACCGCAAAAGCAATTTTGTTAGCCTGGGTGCTTGAGAATGTCTGTTGACTGTGTGCGATTGGCAATTTCTTTGCCACATGCCACATGCCGCATGCCACATGCTACTGAACCTGAGCCTGGGCTCCAGCTAAGTGCCTATGACAACGTTTAGCTAAGCTTGAGAGCGGAGTGGTGAATGTGGCACGCTCTTGCACACAGTTGCAACACTGTGTTGCAACATGCCTCCAGGCAGAGCCCTGGCTAATAAGCTTGCCTCACACACACACACACACACACACTCACATATGCTGCAAACTGCAATATTGGCATTAAATATTTTCGCTTGACAGAGCCAGGCAATAAAATCAAATCAACAGCAACAAGTATGAAAGAGAGAGACAGAAAAAGGGAGGAAGGAAAAGAGAGAGATAGACTGATGGAACGCATAAGTATGGCTGCCAGGGTTGTCAACTCGTCATGCCAATAACAGTTATGGCCCTGCACACAAAATGAAATCATTTCACCGCAGGCCAACCGACAACCGAAAACGCAAACGAAATTGAAATGAAATGCTGCCAAAGAGGCACCAAAAAAGAGACACAAAAAAGATAACCAAGAAAAAAGGAAAGTGTAAAGCAAAAGGCAAAACGAAAATCATCGAACGTGATTTATTTTATTTGCCGCCATCTCCTTGAGTCAAAAGTACAAAAATATTTGGTCAACTTCGACTGACAGTATTAAAAAACAAGCTTAAAATCGAAATAATTACAGTTGTAAATTAAATTAAAGTTCAACTTTATTTAAATTTACAATTTCTTCTGTAAATAAAAAAGAAACTTTTAACACTTGTAAATTAATCGAAATTAAACTCATTATTTTATTTATTAATAGAATTACTACAAAAAAAAAATGAACTTAAACTCATAATTTCCAATTTGATCTGATAATAAAAAGGAATCTTTTTTTGTAATTTCAAATATGTTAGAAATATGTAAAATTTCTTTATTTTTTTTTGTTTTTGCTAAACGATTTCAACTGATCAAATTTAAGGTGTCAACAACAGAATCATCACCAAGCTGCATTATAAAGCTTTAAAGCTTATGTATTCCAAATGAATATACCAAAAAAATACTTACATATACCGAAATGAATTTCGGAAATGCTGCACTTAGTAAAAAGAGAATAAAGTCGTAATATAGAATTTAAATATTTTAAGTTTACTTTAGAAAACTCCTTAAAAATGGATACCACTTGAGTTTATAAGTTTAATTCATTGTCAAAGAAAAATCTAGCTTAATTACACCCTCTACCCATATGGTAGAAGGGTATTATAACTCTGGGATGGCAGGAATAGTTTAAACTAAACAGAAGGAAGTTCCATATCTATTTGTTAGGATATCTAAGACATCCTTAGAGACTATAAGAGATAGAGCTATATTTGGTTTTTTTTGACAGCACTTGTTACACCAATATACCAAATATGTATTTCGGTATATTTCAGTTTTTTTTCGGTATATACAAAATGAATAATATATTTTAGCGATTAGTTTCTTTAGTATATACTAGTATACTAGTATATATTATTTATATATTAGTTATATATGTAGTATAGTATATAGTATAGTATATATTATTTATATATGTACATTTCAGTACATTTTCTGTATTTTCATTTGGTATATTTAAATTATTTATTCAGAGAATTTCAGTGTATATATGTATATATTACATAATTATTTTTGTTATTTTTAAAAGCACATATATTCCAATTATTTATTTTTCTTTTCCATATTTTTTTTTGTATTTCATTAGGTATACTGATATGATTGATTTTATTCAGTAAATGTTAAATATTTATACACCTTTCGGTATATTTTAGTAATTTTGCGGTATATTCATTTGGTATATTTAAATGATTAAATAATTTACAAAACTTTTATGTATTTCAGTATATTTAAAAATATTTTTGGTATCTTTATTTGGAATAAGTATATTTGGGTACATTCATTGTGTATATTTTAGTATTTTTTGTATATTCATTTGGTATATTTAAATGATGACGCATTATATTGCTTTTATTGAGGTTAGAGGTTATTTGACAGTCGAACGCAATGCAGCTTCTCTACTTACTTTTTCAATTCCTAAAACTTAATTCATATATGTTATGTATGTATATACATTTTTATTGGGAGGGGATTTGTTGAATTAATCGATTGAGCGGCATAAAATACGACTGGGCAATTATTGGCAGCATAGATTGGTAAGATTACGTGATGGCAAAAGCGAAAGAACAATTGAAAAATTATGTACATTTGTTTGGCGGCAAAAATGCAATATGCTGCGAGGGGGAGAGGAATCGATGGAGAAACGAAGAAGAAATCTGAAGGGAAACCCAAAGGGTTTTATTCTTTTCTTATGCTTGGGCTTCTACTTGTGCCTGAATTCCAGCACGTTGGCAATTTATTAGCTCGCTTCCCCTTTGCCTCTAGCTAGCAGACACTATTTAGGAATACAATGAGGATGGGTTTTGGGTTTGCTCTCTCTCTCTCTTTCTCTCTCTCTATCATTCTCTCTCTCTAGGTTGAGTCCAAGCACGGTCGAAAGCCGTCGCTTCCGTGATTAATGCCCGTCGTGGGCTTTTGTGCTGGCGCGCAAAATTTCGTGTAATCTACTTTAAAGCTGGAGCATTGCATAATTTTCGGGAAGACAAAATACACCTTCTCTCTTTTTATACCCGATATCCATAGGGTAGAAGGGCATTATAGTTTTGTGCCGGCAGGAAATGTATAACCCTATAAAGTATACATATTGTTGATCAGCGTCAACAGCCAAGACGATCTAGCCATGTCCATCTGTCCGTCTGTCTGTGTGTCTGTCCATATGAACACCTAGATTTCAGATATTATAAGAGATAGAGCCTTAATTTTTTGTACATACAATAATATCTATAGTAGTTATGATTCCTGAAAATTTGATTGCGATCAGATAAAAATTGTCGTTGTTATTAATGAAATACTTTTGTGTGGGCAAAACCGCCTACTTACTAGGGGTCTTAGTTGCTTTGCCTGACAATCTGGTATCTTGTGCCGTCTATGGTATATTTTGAATCTGGTACTAAACCGATATACCAAATATACAATTTTAAATATTTTTAGTACAATACAATACTACAATACTTTGCTTTTATTCCAAATAGGTAGCGGGTATCTCACAGTCGAGCACACTTAACTGTAGCTTCTTACTTTTTTTTGCGCTTTCTTTGCATGCAATTTGCAACAGAGCAGCTGTTCCGGCTGCTGGATGCGCTCGGATTAGGCTGCGGGGCAACCCAGGCAACTAACTGTAAGTGGCCAGCAATTGAGGTCCCTTTCTACCTTCTAGCTACTAGTTTAAATGGATGGCGCTCCAGTTGCACCCCGGCAACTAACCAAAAGCTCAGCGCTCAGAGCTGAGAGCTGAAAACGGATTCTTGTCTCAAAATATGCCTGTAAAATTATTGTTAAGGCTAAAATGAAGTGCAGGTAACATCAGTATGTGGTTGAGGTTATGTTTAACAGCACTAAACTTGCTACTGCTGCTGCTGCTACTCTTGTTGAGGTTATGTGTGTGTGTTGAGGTTATGTTAAGCAAAGCTATCAAGCTTTCGGCTTGCTGAGTTTGAGGTTAAATCTGGTTTGAGGTCACAACCGCTTGAGCATGAGTGTGAGAAATACATATTTTGTACAAATTGTGTGTTCTCTTTTAATATTTCGTACTTATTTATTTTATCTAGTGTTATATATTAAACTTTTAATTGTTATTAGATTAACATTTGAGAAGCAAACAAGATTTGAGTTCAGTTTTGAGTACTTATTTCTGTTTTATAAAATAAATAAGAATAAGGCAATAAAATTTAGAGTTGAACTTCATTAAATTAAGTTTAAAGTACTTTAATAAGTACGAATATGAAGAAAAAATTCAGAGTCAAAGTTGATTAAATTAGGTTTTAAATGCTGCATTTATAATGATTAAATAGATCAACATAAAAGGATACAATTTTGAGCATAATTTAGGCAATTTTTGTTACGCATACTAAATTTAATTAGATGAAATAAATATGAAAAATTATTGTATTCTTTTTTTATTCAAAGCTATTTTATTATAATACATTTATTTTATTTTAAATTGATTACTTCCCTTCTTTTGAATACTAAATTTAGTATGATCAAATCAAAATAAATAAATAGAAAAATTTTGGTTTCCTTATGATTTTTATTATTATTTTCTTTATTCTTCTATATAACTTGATAACGATTATTATTAATTCTGTAGTATTAAATTATTAACTTATTTTTTATTAGCAAAATTTATATGTTAGTTTTCATATCTGTTTCTCTTTAATATAAAATTAAATTGTTATCATTATTTTGTTAGGCTCGCAAAACTCTTTAAACTCAAAAGATAAACATTAATTTAATAGAATGTTATTCTACATTTGAAATGAATCGTTAGCTTAAATCATTTCTCTGAAGAATTAGCTAACCAACTCTGTGGACTTCGTCAACTCTGGTTTATTGTGCACATTAAATTGCTTAATGTGTTGCTAAATGTTTGGGGCAGTAGTAAAACTAATAATATGGTATTATATGGCACCCACAAAGTGCTTTTTATGAGGTGTTGCTTTCGACTGGCTGAAATTTATTTAGTTTCGCAATTAATTTGATTGTTTTTAGCGCGCCTGTCACTCGCTAAGCAACTGGACACTGTTTAACTTTAAGAGAAAGTCTATTCTTTTTCTTTTTTTTTTTGATCTCTGTCTTTTTATATTCGATACCCATAGGGTAGAAGAGTATTATTATATGGTATATTTTGTACTCTATGGTACTATTTTGAGTGGTATTATATCGATATACCGAATATACCCTTCGGTATATTTAAATATTTTTGTAGTAATTTTAATTTTGTATTTGCACTCTATGGTATATTTTGAATGGGATACTACATCGATATATATCAAATATACCCTTCGCTATATTTAAGTATTATTGCTGTATAATATGGTATATTTGGAACGAAATAATGTATATATCATTCAGTATATTTCAGTATTTTTTCAGTATATTAATTTAGCATTCCTTGAATTTTCTGATATTTTATATTATATTATGTAGGAAGTCGATGTTATTTAATATTTATACCCTTCGGTATTAAGTTAAGTTATTTAATTTTTTCAGTATATTAATTTGGTATATATTTATTCATCGAATTTTCTGTTATTTTAAAATAATTGTTTAGTGAGTCGATGTTATTTTTTGTTTATAGCCTTCGGCGTATTTTAGTATTTTTTAAGTATATTCATATGTTAAATTTTTATAATAGTTTTATTGAAATTGGCTTGCGAGTACCCCGCAGTTGAGCATTCGCTATTGTATCTTTCTTACTTGAGATTTTCTGTATATACCAAATATTCGGCATATTTTATAATATTATATATATTAGTATTTTTTCAGTATATTAATGTGCTATATTCTTATTCATTGAATTTTCTGTTATTTTATTTCATATTATTTAGTGGGTTGACGTTATTTTATATTTTTACCCTTTGGTATATACCAGTATTTTTCTCAGTAATTTTAGTATAGTTTTATTGAAATTTGGCGAGCGAGTACCTCACAGTTGCGCACACTCGATTGTAGCTTTCTTACTTGAGCTTTTCTGTATATACCAAATCTACCATTCGGTATATTTTGGTATTTTCCAGTATATGTGGTATATTTTTAAAAATTGAATTTGCTGTTATTTTAATATTATTAAATGAGCTATTTTATATTTATACCCTTCGGTATATGTTTTCAGTATATTACTTGGTATATTTACAGTTGAGCACACTCGATTGTAGCTTTGTTACTTGAGTTATTCTGTTGTTTTCTTTCTTCTTCTTGTTTGGCAGATGAAATTGTCAGAGCGATGCCGCATAAACATTCACAATATGGCGACGCGTCTGTTGCACAAACCGCATGCTTCCGGTCGACAAACAACACTCCTCGACTTCGTTGTTGTTGTTGTCGCTGTTTCGCGGTTTTTCTTTAGTGGTCGTAAACAATTTTTACAGCCCAAACATTTGGCCGTGCTTTTATTTTACTTCGTTTTCGTTTTTCGTTTTTTTTTTTTATATTTATTGTTTGTTGTTTATATTTAAAAAGAAAATGGCGTGCGGCCATTTTAGTTTACGCTTTGCGCCATTCCATTTAATTCAGTTGTCGCCCTCGCTTGGCCTCTGCTGCCACATGCCACATGCCGCTTGCCACTTGTCCAAGGCCAAGCTAAGGCCTGTGGCCTGCCCCATTCATTTATCACATTTGCCAGCGTGCGTGGTTGTGTCTATGTGTGTGTGTGAGGGAAAGAAGAAGGAAAGGGAAGACGGCCTTTGACCAGATGCTGCAACTGAGACTGAAGCTGAAGCTGCTCTCTTGCCTGCCACTGACGCTAAGTAGTTGTGGCAAGTTTTGGCCGCTTCGTCTGGAACTTTGTTGTTTGTTGATTTCATTTGCCTTTTGGCTTCGCTTTTCCCACTTCGGTTGCTGCCTCGTACAAAAGTTCGAGCGCGTAAATGGCAGGCTCACAAATCTTGTTGCATACTTTTTGGCAGCCTTTAAAAGCGCGCACTTATTTATGCACTCCCTCTGATGAAGGCGTGGCATCGTTTGGTTGTTCTTCGCAGACATCAACTTAATCAACCAACCTAATATTGTATATCCTGTAAAAATCTAGCCGGATATTAATCAAACTTTCTATGTTTTTTCTTCATTCAAATTCAGAAATATTTAAAGTAATAATGTCTAAATCAACAAAAGAAATTAAATATTAAAAATTCTAATAATACAATAAAAAATAGTATAATACTTTATTCACTACATATTATTTTTAATTTCTTCACAACGAAATTAGGTATTCCTTGAATTTTAAATAATAACAGATTGCAATGACATTAAAAATTTTGTTTTTCTTACAATGACAACTAAAGTATTTATGATTCCGGAATTTGATTATGATCAGATGGAAGTTAAAGTTATTAAAGAAATACTTTTGTATAGGTCTTAGTATATGATACTGGCATATTCTGAATGTAGTAATATACTATATCAGTATACCAAAGATAGATTTTGGCATATTTTAGTATATTTGTGGCAAATTTTGTTAGTCTATTTATTAAATTAGTAGTTAGTTAGTAGTTAGTAGTAAATTAGTAGTTTTCCTTTTATTCAGAATAAGTAACTGGTATCTCGAAGTCGAGCACACTCGATTGTAGTCTTAATTGCACACAAATTGAATGAATTATCCCGTGACAACTTAGCATGTAACTAATACGAAAGTTAGGAATCATAAATATTAATAGATTGTAATAATTTCAATAATTATTAAAACACAATTATATAATAGTATCATAATTAATGGATACCAAATTGAGATGTAAAGTAAAAGAATACTTCATACTTTATTCAATTTTTATTTTTTGATTTTCTTCACCATTTATTTTGTATGTAATCCACAAAGTTATGTAAACTTTTTATTCTTCACTTGTGCATCATAAATATAATGGCTGACTTTCATTTCAAAGTCAAAGTTATTTCCTTCAAAAAAACAACACCTGGCTTAACCTACTTTGAAGTGCTTTATACTTTCGCTCTCTAACATATGTTATGTAAGCTGTCTCATCCTTTTTCTACCTCAGTGCCACAAATAATATGCGAAATCGAAACTGCGCGCTCACAAAACTGCTGGCCATAAAAGTTATGCACACGTATATCCGAAACATCCATAAATAGACGAGTTGAGTTGAGTTGAGTCGAGTTGAAAGACCTTTCGCCTGTTTCGCACTGTGCCTAGTTCATTGAACTCGTTTTCTATGCAAATGAAGCGTTGCTATTTTTATGCTACAAGCTTACTATATTTTTCATGCGACTGAGCAACAGATAAAATGAGATATTGACAGGGCGACAGACTGCGAGTTACTCTGTAAGCTGAATGGGAAATAGACTTGAAATGTGATGCATTCAAAATATACCATAGACAGCACAATATACCAGATTGTTAGCCAAAGCAACTAAGACTCCTAGTAAGTACGCGTTTTTGCCCATACAAAAGTATTTCTTTAATATCTGATCCGAATTTCAGGAATCACAACTACTATACTTATTATTGTATATAACAACATTTGCGAATCTAGCTTTAAAATTAAGCTTGTTATTCGATTTTTGTCGATTTGCGGGGGCGGAAGTGGGCGTGGCATAAATTTGAAAGAAACTTGATCTGCGTGCAAACATAACAAATGCTGTCAAAAAAAATTATAGCTCTATCTCTTATAGTCTATGAGATACATTGTTTCATGTGGACAGACGGACAGACAGACAGACGGACATGGCTAGATCGTCTCGACTGTTGACGCTGATCAAGAAAATATATACTTTATATGATATAAAAAGCAACAGTAAGTTGTCCACTTTTATTATTACTCTTTTATTTTCATTTCGAAATATTTTATTATTTTAATACTCTTTACTATATTAACTTACTTTACACTATTAACTATAATATTTCCAAAAAAGTTGCATACTTTTGGGAAAAACTTATATTTACAGCCATTCATTAAGTATGAAGTATCTTTGAGATACAATCTTTCTGAAATCTGTTGACTAAGTTGCAGGGTATTCGCGGTGAGTCAGCATTTTGTATGAATGCCATTGAAAACAACATTAAACATATTGTAGGGCATTCGAGCGGTTGCCAGTTTTTCATAGACAGCCAGAGAAGGTGTGAGAGAGAGTGAGGGGCGGGGAAGAAGGGAGGTGCAGAGACAGAGGCGACAAAGCCGCCGCGGATTGTGCGCCTGTCGCCAGGACATTTACTTTTATTTTTATTGCTTTGCACAACATTTACTTGCGAAATGGTAAAATGGGAAAGTGAGTTTGAGTTGGAGAGTGGGGCAATGGGAAGGGAAGGCGGAAGGAGGAAGGAGGAGATAGGGGAAGGAGTATAAATGGGAAATAGGAAATGTAAATGAGCCAAATGAGTTGCAGAGGGAGCGAGATCGAGAGCAACAGACACAGACACAGACAAAGATAAAGATAAACAAAAAATAAAATTGTCCCAATTGCAAAAGGCAGACGTCGCCGCCATCGAGAGCTGCTAAGATGTTGACGTTCGTTGTTACCATTTCCACTTCCTCTGCTTTTCCACTTTTCCACAGCCAGTTCTACTTCCATTTCCATTTCGATTGCGATTTCGATTTCCATTTGCAGTTCCGTGTATTCTGCCTCCTCCCCACCCCGTTCTCTTCTTCTTGTTCTTCTCCGTTGCCCTCGCAAGTCATCAGTTTGCTAGTGAATTTATATCAATGTTGATACCTTGGCTGCCAAACAAATGCCAAAACGGGTATGATCAACTCGTCAGTACGAACTCCTCTCATTAGCTGCTTCTCTGAATTTGATCCGTTTTAGAATTGGTCTTTAATATATTTTTGATATGCAATGATAATATTAACAATCACTTTTCAATGTTGTTGGTTAGAAATTATAGTGTAAACAGTTTGTTCTTATTTTTATATATTTTCAGGCAAAAATTAACTTTTTCCTAAGGATAAAATGTGTTTGCAAAAGACTTTCTATATTATGTCTTTATTTTAATACACATATACATACCCTGTGTTTAAGACAGTTGAAGGTTGTTCAAAAGGCTTTTCAAAAGGCGAACACAACAACTCTAACGTAGATACAGAAAAAGCAACACTTTCTCGGTATTATTTATTTTCTTTGGTATAATTTTGTTATTTTCAATTGTATCTCTTTAATGGTGTGTAAAGAGTTGACTCATCAAAAATCCGGGTCGCTAAAGGATAATAGTAGGTATTATTCCTACTTCTAGTTATGTTAATTTATTACAGTGAAGTATTATTCTTAAATTATACAAAATTAATATACTGAAATTGCCAAAATATATCAAAGGCTATACTTGGTATATTATAATATGTATGTATATTAAAAATATACCTACTTGTCTACCAAATCAATGACTACCTAATATTGTTGTATTTGGTATATTGCACGGCATTGAAAATATACCATCAAACGCAAAATATACCAGATTTTTAGCCAAGGTAACTACGACTGGATATATTAAAGGCTGTAGTTGGTATATTATATATACAATATATACATGGTATATTATATATACTATATTAGAAATATACCGTAAAGCGTAAAATATACTAGATTGTCAGCGCTTTTCCCATACAAAACTATTATCGCATTATAGCTCTATGTCTTATAGTCTCAGAGATCTAGGTGTTCATACGGACAGACGGACAGACAGACAGACACAGCTATAACATCTCGTCTGTTAACGCTGATCATGACCCTTTAAAGGGTCAGAGATGTCTCCTTCTGCCTGTGACATACATTTACTGCAGGCTCAGTTAGAATATGAAGAATATGAAAAATGAATTTATAAAATGACATCATTCCCATCTCTTCTAGGGTATTTGCTAGTCGAGCAGTCGTTTGCCAGACGCCACTTGGCACTTTTTCCCAATCATTGAGCCCATCAGAGTGTCCTGTGTGTTGACAGCGGCAATTGCTTAAATAAATAAACAGCAGTCGAGCCTGGCGATGTTGTGTGCCACACACACACACACACTAGACTACACGACACTGCACAACATTTACATTGCTACTTTCTGCACCTCCCCCTCCCCGTCGGCTCCAACGATACTCGGATACTTCGATGTTCATATTTGCAAATGAAATTTCATGTGGCAACAAAGCAAAATGAGGAGTTGCTCAACAAAGCAACAAATGAACGCAGCTAATAAATAAACTGCAAGTGCATCGTTAACTGTAAATGTAACAGTTACCGTTACTGTAACTGTAACTGTAACTGACCCACGCCTACATCCCCGTCTCCGTCCCCGCCCTCGTTCATCGAGTCTCCTCTTGTGGGGCTGCAACTGCTGTAAGCGGCTTTCGCGTCGCGTTATAAACATTTTATGGCCAAAATACCCGCGACCCATTTTAACAATTTCTTCGAATTTCCCTTTTTTTTTTGATACCCGACACGAAAACATAGAAGAGCATTATAGGTAGTTGACAATGAAGGGAAAATTAAAAAAAAATAAAAAGTAACTTTTCTAATATTTAATTATTCGACTATGGATTTTTAAACAAAATCAGAGCAGTGTGTCTTAAAATATACCAAATTGATATATTGGAACACTCAAATATACCAAAGTGTTCCGGTATTTACCTTAAAATATACCAACATAATTTACTGACAAGCTACTTAAATATACCAAAGAGTTACTTACAAATATTATGGTATTATTCTTAAAATATACTAAATTAAAATACTGAAAAATACTAATATATACCGAAGAGTTACACATGATTAATACGATATTATTCTAGAAATATCTTAAATTAATATTCTGAAAAATACCAAAATATACTGGAAAGTTACATGCAATTGTTACAGTATTACTCTACAAATATACGAAATTAATATACTAAAATATACCGAAAAATTGCATATGACTTTTTCAGTATTATATACTGAACTGAAAAATTACTAAAATATGCCGCAGAGTTGCATGCGAATATTACAGTATTTATCTGTAAATGTGCCAAATTAATATACTGAAAGCCACTAAAATATTCCATATGATTATTACAGTAATTCATTCTAAAAATACAGCTAAGAAATATACTAAAGATATACTAACATATACCTCAGACTCACATGCGATTATTTCGGATTCATTCTAAAAATATAGCTATTAAATATACTAAAAAATACTAACATACACCGGATAAGTTGCATACTATTATTAAGATAATATTCCAAAAAAACAAAAACCGAAGAGTTGCGTATGATAGTTAAATTACACAAAACACTCGTATTATATGTGTTTACATGGTCTTAAACTTAAGACTTAAATTTACACTTTTCACCTTTAAAGATATTCCACACATTATGAGAAAAAAATACCAAAAATGTTCGCATAATTTTCATCTTAGCTTATCAAATGTTGCTAATAACCATTTCATGCTGTTTTTCAAGATTTGTATAAGAATAGAAGGAGTCACTTTAGCTCTATACAAAAGTGCAATATTTTACAGTCGAGCAGACTCTTTGCCATCGGTTTCCTACTTGTTTTCCCCAGACACAAGTGCTTAAACAAGTTATGCGCGTCTGCAACTCGATACACTGTGCAAAAAGTTAAGCCACATGCGAGGGCTATTGAATTTGAACTTTTGTCTAAAGTTGAAGAGCGTCAGTTTCCTGATTCCTGATCAAAGTGAAAATTCGACAAGCATTTGTTGAATAAAGTTTTTGAAAGTTCAACGCGCGCGCTTTGAATGTTCAATTGAAAGAGTAACACAGAAAAAATAAAACTGAACAGACTTTGCAAAGCGTATTTTTGCTGTAGATTAACATGCAACTACTCTATAAAGCCGATGAAATAAAATGAAAATAAATACAAATTATGCACAACTATCAATCATGCACTTCGAAGAGACTTAACAGACTATAAAAGGCAGCTTAACCAAGTAATAATAATAGCAACAGTTGCGCATATTTATGTATACTCAATAAACACAATTTATAGTTTTGTAAAAGTATTTAAAAAATGTTGAAGACTTTAAGTGTTGATATAATGTTGATTCATATTTATTTTATATCAGATTACAAAAACTAATACATTTTTAGGCAATATTTCATATGAGAGATTTATTTTAGGAAGATATTTATAAAACTACAAAAATATTTATTTATGAAAGTTGCATGTCACAAACATAAACTGATTATCAAAAAGAGCAATAAAATCCGCATATTTATTTCACGCAATAATAATAAATCATACTTACATTAAAAATTGTTTAATATTTATTGATTTAATGAGAATTAAAAGGTTCACATGCAAAAACATTAAATATTTGATGTTAATTTAAATTGAATATTCAAATGATTATTTTAATTTACCGAAATTGTGTTTTTCAAACATTTTCTTAAAGCTATTCAAAATAAGAATTCACCTTATCTTCTTTTGATTCATTAGAGCCTTCTTTGTTAGTAATAACTTCGTATAAAAGATCCTTCATAGAATGCTACAATGAAAACTCACTCCTAGCACATTAAAAGATTCACTTAATGTTTCCTTATCTTCGTATTGCTTTCCTCCTTCATACATCTTCCGGTTTACCCAGCCCGAAATGTTTTTAGATATGTTAAGATCTGGAGAATATGATGACCATGTCTTACAAATATATACTTGTAAAACTAAAAACAAAAATGTATTTGGAAATCGAACTTCATAGTCCGAGAAAGATAGATACTTTAAATAATGATTATTAATATTTATTTATTATTATTTTGATTAATTAAATATTTATACGTATATTAATATTTATATTTATATATATTTTATTTACATAATTCTATTATATTATTATTTCAGCTTAGAAATACATAAAGTAATTGAGAGAAGTTTGGAAATATATTTAGAAAACAGCAAAAATATTTAGGCATTATAATATGAAAATTCAAGTTCGTTCTACGATATTTGAAGGGTATTTCAAAGATTTATGTTTTCTTCTGAAAAAGATATTTATCAATATGTTAAATATTAAATATAAAAACAAAACTATGATAAATTTAAAAGTTTCGTATTTTTTACTTAAAAATAAAGAAACTTAAAAAGCGTTATTCTTTGGGACTTTATTTATTACAACATTATTAAATATAGATATCGAATACTAAGATAAATACAGGTTATTTAAAAGATTTATGTTCATTACTTAAAAAAGCAGAAACTTAATAAGATTTTCAGTTTGGAAATATATAATATTTATTATTATATTATTTAATATAATAATCGAATTTCATACTACGATATTTGCTGGGTATTTAAAAGTTATAGTTATATAGAAACTAAAAAAATGTTTTATATTGGGACTATAATTATCATTAAATTAAATATAAAATATAGAAATCGATATTCGTGCTTTGATATTTGCAGGGTATTTAAAAGATTTATGTTCATTACATAAAAAAGCAAAAACGTTATTAGAGTTTCACTTTGGGAATATATTATTTAATATACTAAACGCTGTAATTTCAGGGTATTTAAAATTCGCCTAGTTTCGCGCTTTATAAAAATAATTCTTGCACTTTCTTTTTGATCGCCCGCTGCTAAGGGAGCTCAGGGATGCGCAGACATCCATAATTCCGGGTTAACATGCACGTACTACAACAAAAGCAACAGCAACAACAACAGCAACAACTATAACTACAACTACAGCAACAATTGCCAATATTTGATTTGAGCACACCTGGAGAATGCGTTTGCATTAAGTTTGAATTATGTATTTTTATTTGAGAATTGTTTGCTGTGCGCGAATTGTGAATGTATTTTTGTTTGGTCGTCCTTTTGGTTTTTCCTTTGGCTTCACTTACTCTAGGAATCGCCTCGTATTTATTTAATGGCTGCCGCTTATTGGCATTCACCCTTGCCCCCCTTTGCCCATTGACCATTGCTCCCTGAGGGCAACTTGGCTATAATTCTCAGGTTGTGAACATTGTGAGCCAAATGTAATGAAATAATGAAAACAATTTCAAGGCGCGTGCATTGAACTGCAATCGCTGTAAATCGACAGGACGAAAAAAAAGAAAATAAGAACAGAAGAACAGAAGGAAAATGTGAAAAGGTAAAAACAAAAAACCCAAAACCTATTAGTTATGCCACGTGAATTTTATGCGACTGCTGCACTGAGTAAAGAAAATATAGAATTGGAGGCTTAAGACTTAAGTCTTTGGCTTATCTGGGCATCACGACTAAGCCATGTCGACCATTACTTAAACACTTTATGTGCCTACCTTTTGCTTCCTTCCCTCCTGATTGTAGACTATGGCACAATAAATTCTATATTTTTATGCATTTCCCTTCGCAATTTGCTGTGTCGGCAGTCTTTCAGCTTAAAACCAGAATTAAAAGAGCGACAAACTCAAGTTGAATTCTATTTTTACTTTTTATTTTTAGATACAATGAGAATAGCAGTAAAGTTATACAGCTTTAAGCCAAATGTAGCTTTGCTAGCTTGAAAATTTCTTATTTATTATTAATGGAAGAGATCGTTATATTAAAGTATTAAATTTGGTTAACTTTTTTATATGTATAGCTAAAGATACCTTTTAACTGAACTGTGATATAGTTGAGTAAATCAGTCAATAATTTTTTAAGAGTTACAGGGACTTTAAATTAAAATGTGATGGATGCAGATGCCCCACTGCGCCATCCTCCCAGATCTTACAGTTTAACAAAAAGATAACGTTTTGTTACTAGACGAGAAGACTATATTACCGAATCAAATTTAGTACACAACTTAGCCTCGTTTGGGCTTGTGAGATAGTTAAGAAAATCCGTCAATAATTTATAATGAATTAAGAAGAATATTCACCTCACTGCGCTTTTAAATTTGCAGCCTCCTACCAGTGATTTAGTTCTTTTTTTTATAATAATTGAAGAGGCTCTATATTAAAGAATCCAATTTAAATAAGTATTTTATGTAAAACTTGCAGCCTCCTAGCTGTTACCATTTAGGACTATGCATTGATAATTCTTTCTGTACTTTTTTTTTTATCATTATTTGAAGAAACTCTCTATTAAAGTGACCACAATTTTGTGTAAAACTTGCAGATTCCTAACTCTTACTATTTTGAGTTGATGGACAGTTCTTTTTTATGATTATCTAAAACGAATTTAAATTATTTCTTATTAGTTAAATTTAGTCATCTATTTTGTGTAAAACTTGTAGCCTTCCAGCTCTTACCATTTTAGGTTATGCGTTGATAGTTTAGTGGAACAGTCCTTTTTTATTATTAATTGAAGCGACATTATATTATTTTTTTATTATTACTTGAAGTGACCTTGTATAGAAGTATTAATTTTGTCACCAATTTTGTGTAAAAGTTATAGCCTCCAAGCTCTTACCATTTTGGGTTGTACGTCGATAGTTCAGCGAATCAGTGGGGGAAAAGTAAAGATTAGTTTTTTAATTAAAATTACGTTCTTTGTCACCTCATTTTATTATTATATTTGTATTAAATATAAATATTCTAAATTAAATAATATAAAACAACGTTTATTGTAAATATATACAATTACGTGATACATTAAATTATATTTCGATATTTGAAATTTAATTATCGTTGATAATATCGAATTACTTAACAAATTAAATTATAATTCGAAATTTTAAATTTGATAATAATTGGGTTCACTGATTGGGATCAAAGATCTTGTATTAAATTCAATTTGGGGTAAAATCAGCTGCAATGTTGTTTTGTTGCAATCAAGTTGCAACTGCTTTATCATATTTTTAATATAATGTGAAAGCTTTTCTGTCCTCTGACAAGTCTAAGCTGCGTTTCGCTTTTTGTGAAATGTGGCCACTCTGGGCGCTGTTTTTTATTGCTCACTGTAGCTAAGGATTTGTTACTGTAGCTGTTGTTGTTGTTTCTGCTCTGAGGAGCCTTTGTGGAAATCAAAAATAAAGCATGGAATAGAAAAATACAAAAAAAAAAAAACAAAAAGGCAAAGATGATAAGAAATTGCTGGCACATTAAGCTAAAGGCACAAAGACAAAGGACTGAGTGTGTGTGTGTGTATCTAAGGCATTATACTGATGTGTTCATACATATATATATATATATGTGGTGACTATATATATATGAAGTATATGCTGTTGTCATGCTTTTGGCTGCATCCTGGCACGCGACTTTTGCAAAATGTCACGTACATGTCCAAACATGCAGCAAACTACATAAATGTTGCATTTTAAAGTCAACGCTTTCGTTCTCCTCTCTCTCTGGCTGTCCCTGATGCCCCAATGCTCTGACGTCCTGACGTCCTGACATCCTGATATCCTGGCCAGCCCCAAGAGAGAGAGAGAGAGCGAGAGAGAGCGAGAGAGAGAGACTCAGACGCAGCAGGTTATCGAAAAGGCAGCCGGAAGTACTGACATATAGTATTCGAGAAATAGACACCGTTGCTCTCCCCCACCCCCTCTCTCTCTCACCCCCTTTTCCCACTCTCTCTCTCCCTCCCTCTTGACTGCAGCTAATGTCAACGTCATGGCTGCTCCTTTGGCTTCCGCTTTTGAGGCAACTTTGTGCCGCTTTGTGTCGTCAAATGTCTCAACTGGGCCGCAAGGGCGTGACGTCATCACCAGAGTACTACAACAGAGACAACAACAACAACAACTAGCAAAGCGCATTAAGATGCAACTAACAAAAAAAAAAAAAAACATTGAAGAGAAAAAATAACTGACAACTGAAAAAAGGCATCAAATATAAATTGACGAAGATGAAATACGCTAACTTTGATTGTTCGCTTATTTTATAAAGTTGAAAACATAAATAAGAATTGCAAGTTTAATGCGTTTTTCTTCTTATAAATTTGATATACCATCATATAGATCATTATATCATATGTACAAAAAATAACTGACAACAGAAAAAAGAATGAAACATAAATTTACGAAGATGAAATACGCTTATTTTGGATTTTCGCTTATTTGATAAAGTTAAAAACTTATTCAACACTTGAAAACATATGTAAATAAGAATTGCAAGTTTAATGCGTTTTTCATTTTATGATAAACAGGATATATTTATCATATATAACACAATGTAGATCATCATATCGTATATTTATCAGGCAAGGACGTTTTAGATATTCAGCTTAGCGAATGAAACTTAAAAGAAACTACAAAAAAAACTTCTTATAAAGTGTATTTCAAAAATAAAAATTACATATTTAATATAGGTTCAACAAAAAAGTACGAAACTAATTTCTTAAAGAGTATACAGTATATTTTAAAAACTAAAAATTTTACATTTTACAAAAACATTTTAATTTGAACATTAATATATTAATAACATTAATATATAAATTAATATATCATATCTTCGAGAAATATTTTGAAATATTAATTAGGGAATGAAACCGAACAAATCTTACTGCAAAAGAGGTCATTAAATTAAAATAACTACTAATTAAATTATTACTTATAAAAAATCCAAAAGGTCATTCAAAAAAATACTCTAATTTTCAAGAGAAGTTGTTAAAATAACATTAGCTCAGTTAATTAAAACTGAATCAATTGCTCATTTAATATACGTTTTTCCTTTAAGAAGTATTTTGAACATTACTTAAAAGGACGCTGAAGCAAATATTCGAATTTTTAACCGAGAATTATCGATGTTCATAAGTTTAGAATTGGATTATTTATTCTTATTAATTTATTATTATACAACTTAAGTTTTAAAAATCTCATCTCTAATGGAATAGAGATAAAGAATAAAAATAACAATTATTTCTTAGTTATATTATACACAAATATATTGTGTTAAATTTTAAATAATTTTTATATATAAAATATACTAGACATATTGTATACTTATATATAGTATAGTATATAATAATATACTATATTTATAATATTTAAAAAGAATTATAATAAAATCGGCATCAACAATTTAAAAAAAAAAGAGAATGTTAAATTCGATATGCTGCAATTGGCGAAATCAACAGCTGGCTTATAAAAATTAAAGAGTATATGTTCAAAAATAAAGAAGAAGAACCAGAGACTGAGACTGAAGCTGCGAATAAAGAAGAAGACGAAGAAGAAGAGGACGAAGAAGAAGAAACAGAAGCTGAACTATGTAGTAACACATTGCTTTCCATTTTCAACACACTTGAACATGCTTCCGCACTTAGGCGTGTGCGTAAAATGGAACTGGAAACTGCAGCTGTGAAGGGTGGAGAGGGGGCAGGGGGGAGGGGAGCGCTGCTTGTCGAGAGGGGTGTGAAGTGGTGTGAGTGACACGAGCTGCAATCTTATCCACCTCTCTCGCTCTCTCTCACTCTCTTGTGCGTTTCACCTAGTTGCCTTTGCTCCCCTCCCCCTCTCCATCCCCCTCCCACTCCCACTCCTCCGTTTAGCCACCCGCAGGCAACAGCCCATTAAGTGTGCACTTCACACGCCTACTAAGTTCATATTACTTACTTAGTTGCGTTTTGTTATTTATTTCCCCACCTTCTCCGCCTCCTCTTCCTTTCCTTGATGAGCATACAAAAACAAAGAAAGAAAGAATGAAAGGAGTAGAAGATAAGCACGATGACAACGCGTCAGCTGAGTGCAGGGCAAATGATGATGTTAACACCCGCTACAGCCTATGCCAAACACTCCCCTCTCTCTCGCTCTCCCCCCTCGCTTAAACAGTTGATATAACTCGGTCCCACTCGGTTTCGCTGCAGAGATCATCACTTGACTTTTTCGCTGATATTAAACCCATTTCAATTTTCAACAGCTTAAGCATTGTTGCCAAACTTCAGTATTACAACATATACAGCTTATATTTGCATTGTTGCCAAACTTCAGTTTTACAGTTTGCCAAACTTCACATGCTTGTTTATTTATGTTGAGAAGCTGACGATATGATTATTTAAAAAATTTTAAATTTAATTTATTTTTTTTTTTTTATTCATTAGCTAAAGTTGCTTAGCATTAAAAATAACATTTTGCATTCTTAATTTAACTTTATTGATTTTAATGGTATTTAAGCTTAACTTATTTTAAATTTATTTAAAAATACATTTTGCATTTTTATTTTTTCTTAATTGAATTTAATGGAATCTTTGCTTTACTGACTAATCATCTTTCAAAATTCCGCTATACTAATGATTAAGTTTATTCAATTTGTTAAAATGGAAATCTACTTTAGTTTATATTTTATTTTGCGAAAAAAAACAAATTTGTTTAAAAAACTAGTGTAAGCTTTTATATTTTAGGTAAAGGAATAATCAAAGTGTGGCTAGCAAAATATTCATCAAATTTTCTTCACTTTGCAATTATCAATTTGAGTCTCTTTGATGTCTTAATGATTTAATGCTATCTAATCTAGTAATTTTCAGCAAAAACTAAATGAAATTGTTTTGTAAATTTGTATTTAGTGCTATAGTTACGGGCAATCGCAGAAAGGGAGCTAAGCAAATAGCAAAAACTTTTTGTCGCATTAAATGAAAAAAAAAGAAAACAGAAAAATTACATCAGCAGCATAATCGATTTAGTTAGAGCCAAAAAGCAATAAGCCAAGTGAATTCTATGGACGAGGGGAAGAACTGAAGAAATTTAATTACGTCACAACGAGGAACAGAGAAAGAGAAACACGTAGACAAAGAAGAAGGAGACGAAGAAGACGAAGAGGGGTGGTCAGAGGTTGTGCCACCAATTTCAGCATTAACGAAATGCTTTTAATTGTGCACTTAACGCTCGTAAAATGTGATTTAATAGTTTTTTGGGAAATGCGAACGCAAGACTGCGTCCAGCAACGAGAGGGGGAACAGGAACAGGAAAGGGGAAGGGGAAGGAAACGAGGGGAGGCCATTGGCCTAGTTGTTTGCCTGGCTGCGGAAACGGAAGTGGAGCGCGTTATAAGTTGGCGGCGAAGTTATTATTTAACCGTTAGCAGCCACAACACAGCACAACACTGACAGCCCAATTTGACCCCTCACCTGACACCCTGCCCACCCCCTTCCCCTCTTCTCCCCTCTTTCTCCTCCCTTGCAATCGCCTGGTGTTGTCGGAAATTGCCATTGACTTTGGGGAATTCAAGCAAATGGCAAAAAAGCAAAAAGCGAAATGTTTTTCGTACTTTCGAGGCCGCCTTCTTCTTCACTGTCTTCGAGTGCTTCTTGCTATTGTGGCTACAGCAAGAAATACTGATGAAATCAATAGAAATTGTGCCAAACCAACAACAACAAGAAGAACAACAAACATTGAAATAGAAATAGAAACAAACCTATTAAATGACCATCTCTCTCGCTCTCTCGCACTCACTTGATAGGGGATCGAATTAGGTCCCAAAGCAATTTGCTTTCTCAAAATTTGTGTGAAAGTGAAGACAAGCACATGATTTTCAATTTGAAGTTGCATTTGCACGATTTTTGCACTTCTTAAAAGTAAATTTTATTCAGTATTCTCAATATATATACAGAGGCCAGCGTTTCAATTAATTTCATATGCATATATTGTGTACTACAATATTCTAGTATTTTAGCATTCTACTATTTTACTATTCCATTATTGTATTTTAGTATTTTATCATTTTAGAATTTAAGTTGTTTAGTGTTTTAGTATTATAGTATTTTAGTATTATGATATTTTTCTCTTTCAGTACTTTTGTATTGCTGTAATATTGCTGATACCTTTGTACTTTTGAAATGACAATGTCTCCGTAAGTATATTCAGTATACTCAATATACTAACACATAACAGAAGCTTCTTAAAATACATATTTAGGTACCATAGTATTCTAGTTTTATAGTATTTTACTATTATTATTCAATTTTAGTATTTTAGAATCTTAGAATTTTGGTATTTTGCTATTTAACAATTTTAGTATTCAACTCTATTACTATTTTAGTACTACTGTTTTATTGTTTTGGTATTTTAGTATTTTCGAATTTGGGTATTTTATACTTTAAGTATTTTAATATTTTAGTCTTCCAGTATTAATAATTTTAAAACTTTTCCATTGCCAAATTACAAGCGTTTGCTATGTCTCTGAAAGTATATTCAGTATACTCAATATACTAACACTTAACAAAACCTTGTACTTACAGAGACCAGCGTTTAAAACATAACATATGTTTAGGTACCATAGTAAGCTACTTTTATAGTATTTCAGTATTTTACTATTACAGTATTTTATTTAATTTTAGTATCTTAGCATTTCCACTTTGAAATTACAAGCGTTTGCAACGTCTCCGCCGATTGAACGAGGAACACTCATGTTTTCTACCCAAGTGAAGAGAATTACGATGTCGTCGATGATCTTTTGCATAGTCGGGCAGCTGAAGAGTGTATAGATCATTGTTACGTTCCACAAAGCCATGCATCCAGGCAGCTGTCAAGGTGTTGTCCACAGGCAGTCGCACCTGCAGATATGTGCTATCTGTCATTTCAGCCACATATTCGACAACCTCATCCATGCTCATTGGTCGTCGAAACTCCATGAAGGCCTCCAGTATCAAGTCCCCATAGAGATATCGCGACATATTGAAATACACTTTACTAAATTTTGGGAGACTGCCTTAATACCATTATTTTTGTGTGTTGAGTTTGCTGAGCTCTAAAGTTAACTGCCTAAGGCTACTTTGTTTAAAAAATCAGCAAATTTAATGACAAAATCTTCAAGATAACTAAAGATAAAACATTAATTTCTATGACCCAAAACTAAAAACTGCAACTCAAATCCAAATTTCGCATTAAAATCTATAAAATATAATCAAAATCTTTGCATTTTTGTAGAATATAAATTATATAATCTATATTATTTTAAAAGTTTGCAAATAAATCCATTTGCATATTTTATAGTAGACTAAGTTAACATCGTTCATTACTGAATAGCTTCAGAGAATGTCTGTTTCATAATATTTTAATAATTCTGGTACATTTAATATACTGTTCTTTAGTAATACTCAAAAATATGTTATACCATGTTATACTAATTCCAATATATTTAATACTGTCTTTTAACACTCCGCAAAATGATTGTCTACCATAATATTATACCAACTCCAGTATATTTAATATACCGCCTCTTAATAATTCCCAACATGATTTTATACCATTTTATTATACTTATTTAGGTATATTTTTATACCATATTATTTTATACCATATTATACCAATTCTAGTACATTTAATACTGTTTTTTAACACTCTACAAAATGACGTTATACCATAATATTACACAAATTCTTTTATAATTGATATACTGTCCGTAAACACAACATGATTTTATACCATTATAGGTATATTTAATATACTGTCCCATAATAATCCACAAAACGATTTTATTAAATTTATTAACCATTCCAAATAATAGAGAATAGCTAAATAATATAATATACTATCTTTGGTATATTTAATATAATATCCCCTTGATTTTATTAAATTTATAAAACATTTTAAATAATAGAATATTTTAATAATGTTTTATGTACTACTCGTTTTTACATATCTTTCAACCTATTATTCTATTTAATTTAAACTTTACTATTATTAAATATGCTCAATACTGACAGATAGTATATGTATAGTAAAAGTTAAATGAAAAAGAATGGCAAATTTAATGATAGTTTCTTACCTTAAGACTATTTTATTATATCTTTAAGAAACATTTCGAAATTTGACTTACAGAAAGAAACTAAACAAAAATAAAAGCGAACATTTAAATTTCAATAAAGACAACTATTATTTCAGTTAAACTTTTAATCATTCTTACATAGTTTAGTAAGTTTTTCACCAGCTTTAATGTTTTGACAGTTGTTGCTTAAAGTGCGCGTTCAGTTGCTCAATATTAAATTGGTTTTGTGAAATGCGCAGGTTATCCATCTTGGGGAATTTCTTTGGAGAGATATGCATACATTTAGTTTACCTGCTGTTGTGTTGTGTTTCGCAATTCGCTCGTTAGTTTGCAGCGGGGGGAAATCCCCCCTGCTTCTCCCTCTCCTTCCAACTCCAGATTTATCAACAACAAAGAGGAGCGAGGAAGGGAAGGAAGAGAGCGATGACTCTGGTGGCCAACGAACCCCGTGGAAACTCTAATGTTTATGCTCATGGTTATGCGTTTCTTGTTTCTTTGGGGAGAAACACACACACACACAGAGTCAGCCCCTCGACGCTAGATGGCGCTGGACGATTATTTCGTTAACATTTACACCAAATGCAGTTAAATTGGAGGCCAACGCCATTTGGGCCATTTTTCGTTGCTATTGTTGTTGTTGTTGTTGCCCATTGGCCTATTTACTCCACAACGTTGTTGTTCTTCTCCTTCTCCTTCTCCGTTTATTCTACGCTGTGATTGCCGTTTGCAAAAAGCGACTTTAAGATTTGTCATTTGCGATAAGAGAATGTTGAAAAGTTGAAATTTTAAAGACACTCTCCATTGTACCCTGTAACTGCATTAAAGTTATGGGGTATGCACATTTTACTTTGCTTTGAACTTTGAAGCAAACACTTAGATTATAAATTAATTTATAACATAACGCAAATTTCAGGGCTTTTGTCCTTGGACAGCAAAAAAATATAAAGAGTATGTATGGTAATGAATACCCTACCATAACTTACAGAGTATACAATACAAAACTGGCAAGTGAAACGCTTTTACTTGTTTCAGACTGTAGACTACACTTGAACTTTATGTAATTGAAAATTTGCTTAGCCATCTACTATTAATTGGCTTTGACACACAGAGAGAGAGCAACAGAGAGAGCGACAGAGGGAGCGAAAGAGAGAGAGAGCAAGTTGCATAAATGCTAAACTGTTTTGAAAATCCCTTTTAATATGCTAAGGAGCGAACACAGAGCATGCAAAAATATCAACAATATTATAATTTATATTGAAAAAGAATAATTAAAGTTCTTGGCAACAACTTGGGTACAAAAGTTCCTCCTCTTCTCCTCTGCTCTCCACTCCTACACTCCTCCTTGTCTCTCCCGTCTAACCAACACAAAATTTAGTTATAGTGCCTTAAAAGTGCTTTCTTTGATATCGCCCTGGCTTTTGCATTCAGTTTGCCAAACAAATTTTAAAGCAAGTTTTTTTGCAGTTTACGCAAAATATAATTTAAGCGCTCTTCAATTGAGCTTGCTTGCCTTTAAGCATTCAATTGCTGCAACAGAAAGTTTATGTCAGTTATTTAATTGAAATTTTTGTTTAAAGAAAGTAAAGTATTCAAATTGAAATTGTAGTTTAGAATAGGAGATAGCTTGCTTCACAAATACAGCACAAATATAATTCATTAGTCAGTAGAATTTAGCGACATTCTTTACTCGTACTAAACTTTTACAAACGTACTGCATACTTTTATTACTGACACAAACTGGGACAAGAACTTTATCATAAAGAAATAAATATTGAATATTGTTATTCTAAGCATTTCTATAGCACTGAACACTGCAGTCTCTTAAATAACTCAACAACCCTCTGGTACTACCGTTTCATAGAGGTATTAAGATACTTTAGCATAACAAAGTGTCATCTGGCATACAAAATAAGCAAATAACTCATTTTATAGAAGTAATCAATAATTTCCATTGTCTTTTAATCTTCTATGTAACCTTCTGGTAGCTTCCGGTACTACCATTTCATTGAGGTAGCAGCAATATCACCTAGGTAACTTACTGCTAATAATAAAAGCAAAGTAGGTAGCTAAAGCTACACACGTACTTAAGTTTAAAGTGTCTGGCATTATTCAACAGCCTTTCGGTACTAGCATTGGTAGAGGTACAAAAATGTGTCATCTCGCATAGAAAATAAGCAAAAAATAATTCTTTTCAATGAAGTACTCAAGAAGTTTCCGTGTTTATCAACAATGTGCAACCTTTCATTACAAAAAAGAATGTTTGAAAGCTAGTACAGTTAAGAAGGCAGCCTAACTTACTACAGCTTAAAGTATTTACAGAGCACTGAACATTGTAGTCTCTCAAAGTAACTCAACAACCTTCTGGTACTACCTTTTTATATAGGTACCAGCTTTGTTATTTGTGTGCTTTACCACAACAAGGTGTCATCTTGCGTAGAAAATAAGCAAATAACTCTCTTCAAAGAAGTAATCAAGAAGTTTCAGTCCCTAATAGCAATATACAACCTTCAGGTACTACCAAAATAAAGGCAAATACTAGAATGCTAGTTCCGTCAAGAAGGTCGCATAAATTGCACATTAAAGCATTGCCTCTAGTAGTGAAATAGTTTATACTATGCTAATTCCGTTCAGAGCCTCTTCGGTAGAGCCACCGCAAGCTGGCTTCACAGGCTCAATCGATGAGGCATTCCTTGACTGAATATTTGCGAAATGGCTGTCGCAACAAAATGGCTAAAATGTGTCAAATTGCTCAACAATTTGCATGAGCTCTAATGAATTTGAGCCCAAAAATCGATTGGGGCATGCCCCCAGTGGCCCCTCGACCCCCTCTCTTGGACATCCTCTAAGGGGAAGCAAAATGGTCCCCTTAACACGCTCTGCGTCCCTGATAAATGGTTTGGGCTTTGACTTTGACTAATGGAATTCCATTGGCGTGCAGGATGTGCAATAAAATAATTGCTTGCCTTGCACTAATTTAAGTGAGAATCAACTCTTCTTCTTCTTGCCACGCCCCCCTTGTGTGTGTGTGCCTGCCTTTTGAGTGTGTCAATTTAAAATATTTGAGATATTTCGAGGCGATTTGCCTGGCATTAATCGTAATTCAATAAAGCACTCTGCAGATTTAAAGATAATGGGGTATGCTGGACTTCTAATAAAACATTTTAAAGATATATTTCTCTTAGTTGCTAAATGTAAAATATAAAATTTTAAAACTTTATTACTAATAATATTTATGATTCTCTTCTTACATCAAAATCATTTTTTAAATTGCTAAATATGAAATTTAAAATTTTACAATTGTCGTATTAAAACTTATTTAATTTATAATAATTTTTTCATTTCAGTTCATTGTTGCTGCCATAATTCATGTGAGTAAACATTAAATTGCAATTTACTATTCACAAGGAATTTTGCGTGTATTTATGTAATTTGATTTCACTATTATTATCTAATTGGCGCTTGATTAGAGTCTGTTTCATGTTCATTGAATCGATTTAAACCTTTATATTTTCTACTTTAGTGTCAATTTTGTTATGCTTCGTCCTTTAGGCTTTCGTTGATTGTTTCATGTCTCATGTTTGTCTTGGTTCTCGCTTTTGTGGTTCATTCAGCACACATTGCCGAATTCCTCCCACAATTCGAATGCCAATTAAATCGATTGTTTGCTCAATGTTGTTTAATCGAGGGGAAACAGGTAGCAAAGAATACACAAAAGAAAAGAAAGCATGTGAGAGGGAAATAAACTGGATTATGGCAAAGGGTAACGATCAAGAACAACAACCTTCTAATTAATGCCTTTCTATCTTTGCTATACTCGGAGTACACGGACTTAAGGTCAATTATTAAGAGGAACCGCAAAAATTCTGACAGTATAAGTACCCTAAAAATAGAAATGAAAGCAGTTCTAAATACCAAACACAACTCAGTAGTCTATTGAAACACAACAATATCTGGCTTTTAAGTTTGTCGGAAAAAAATTTTACCTATTAAAGTTCCAACAAGATTTGAAGTAAGCAGATAAATGCAGTCTAATATGAGAAGCATTTAATACTATTATTAGGAATCTTTAACTATCTTTCACTCTGACATACATGCTGTTAAATAAACGGACGGACGGACGGATGGAAAATGATTAGAAAAATATTAATCATATATTATAGAACTATCTTTATAAAATAGTGTCATAAAATTTGGCAACTTCAGCTATTGTAATTTCTACTATATAGACAAACAAACGAACGGACAGAAAGACAGACTGACGATGGGCAGTGAAAAATCTTTGCAACGAAAGCTTTCAATAAGGAAAAGAATGAATAAAAACAATGAATGCACTATTGAATACAAACCACCTCAGAAATCTATCGAATCACAATAAAAACCGGCTTTTCAGTTGAGCCAGTTGCTCAAGTTCAAGCTTATGCTCAATTTTGACAAACTTAAGCCAAAATATTATAATTAAGTTTAACAACTAGTCTCAGAGATGTAGGCTAACAAGGCAAAGGATAGACGGACGGATTATACTATATTTATCATAAAAAATTGCTACCAAGTTTGGCAACATTTATTTAAAATATATTAATTATAAAATAAAAAATACTGTCATTAAGTTTAACAACTTTGGCTGTTGTAGTCTCTGAGCTATAGCCTAAAAAACGAATGGACAGACGGACATTTATTAAAAATATATTAATTATAAATTATAGATCGAACTTCATAAAATATTGTCAAGTTGGATAACTTTAAGTGATATAGTCTCTGAGCTATAGACTAACAAACGAATGGACGGACAGACAGACAAATAGTTGTGAAAAAATAAGCTTTTTCCACTAAAGCTTTGCTTCGACTGCAGTCAGTAATGAGTCTGTGTTTTGTGTGTTGCATACTTTTAAGGGCAAAGTGAAAGCTTAATGATGCACTTGCTGCTGTCGTTGTTGTTGACGGATGCCAATGGCTTTGTAGCCGCGGGGCCAATGTCAAAGCATATTTGCCAATTGGCTGCGCTTTGTTGGACCACCCAACTATGCAACCATCCAATCTCCTAACCACATGGAAACTCTCTTCTATGCAGCTGAAGTGGAGGCGTCGTAATCGTTGCTAACGAAAACCAATTTTTTGGGCCTGCGAGAATCGCAATTAAAACAACATTTCACTGCCTGATTTCTTGGTTTTCCAAACTTTCTCTCCCTCCCTCTCTCTCTCTCTTTCCATCTCTCCCTCCCTCCCTATTTGAGATATTTTCTCTCTCATTGTTTCTAATTGCAAAAAACTTTTGTTGTTGTTGTTGTTGTCGGCGGCATTTGGAATTCTGGATTCTGATTCGGTTTTGTGGCCCCAACGAATGCAACATCGCTTTAGGAGTCGCTCAGTTAACCAATCCATCTGTCCATTCGTCCATTCATCAGTCCATCAGTCAGTCCTTCAGCTTTCGACTCCTAGTCCTGCGTGTCCTTTTGTTTTCCACTGCCAACGGCACAATGCGCTTCATTTTCGGGGCTCTTCGCTTTTTTTGCGCTCCGTTTCTGGCCACAATGCAAACGTCAATTGAGCGCAATGTTGCCAACTGTTGGTCAATCTGCATCTCGCTTTCTCTTTTCTCCCCTTTCACCCTTTTCCCTTTGGCAAACACACACACACACAGCAAACACACAGTTGTTCAATGAGCTCTTTGATTTGCCGCATTTTGTTGCACTCCTTTTGGCGAATGCAAATTCAAATCCAAATCCAAATGCAAAATGCAATCGCATATTCTTTTTGTGTAAGCAGCTTTAAAAGCTGCTGCTTAGGCAATTTTATTTTGAATTTACAAATTCGAAAAAGGGGGAAAAAATACATAAGTATGAAAGCTAAAGCTCGACTTTGAGATACTCCGAACCCTTATTGAATAAGGAAAAAATGTTTCGGAATTATTCTTAAAATATTTCAAATTAATATAGTGCAAAAGTACTAAAAACATACCGATCAAAACGTTGTGGTATTATTCTAGAAATATTATTATTATTATTTGGCCATGACAACCCTTTTATTGGGTCTCAGCCTGAAGCGTAATGTGCCTCCACGCGTCCCTGTCCTGAGCGCGCCTTCGCCAGTTGGTAACACCAAGTGTGGACAGGGTTTCCATCACCTGGTCTTGCCAACGCGTTCGGGGTCGTCCTCTCCTTCGTGTCCCAACAATCACCGCATCAAACACCTTACGAACCGGAGCGTCTTCATCCATACGGGCAACGTGGCCCAGCCAGCGAAGTCTTTGAGATTTCACTCGACTGGCCACGTCAACATCACCGTACAGCTCATACAGCTCATGGTTATATCTGATGCGATAAACATCATCCACGCAGATTGGACCAAAGATTTTACGAAGAATTTTCCTCTCAAACACTCCAAGAGCAGCTGCGTCTGACTGCGTCACTGTCCAGCACTCCGCACCATATAGGAGTACTGGAAGAATGAGCGTCTTGTAGAGTGTGGTTTTTGTGCGTCGAGAGAGAGCTCTACTATTGAACTGCCTACTGAGCCCAAAGTAACACCTGTTGGCAAGTGTTATTCTCCGCTTAATCTCCAGACTGACATCATTTGTACTGGTTATAGCAGTGCCTAGGTAAATAAACTCCTTGACGGACCCAAAGCTATAGTTTTCTGCAGTCAGCTGAGAATCAAGACGCCGCGATTCTCTGCTAGAGCACACCATAAACTTTGTTTTCTCCATATTCACCGCTAGTCCTACTTTCGCTGATTCCTTTTCAATAGCCCCGAAGGCTCCTGTGACATCACGCTTGGTGCGGCCAATGATATCAATATCATCAGCGTAACCAAGGAGCTGGACACATCTGTTGGTTAATATCGTGCCCGTCCGATGTACACCAGCCTTTCTTATAATACTCTCCATTAAAATATTGAAGAGTATACAAGACAGCGAGTCACCTTGTCTGAGGCCACACTTGGTAGCAAAGGTTTCGGATTGGCCACATCCTACCTTGACAGAGCTGATGGTGTTGCTCAATGTCATTCTGCAAAGTCTAGTCAGCTTTGCTGGTATACCAAGCTCAGACATGGCGGCATATAGGCGATCTCGCCGGGGGCTATCAAATGCGGCTTTGTAGTCGACGAAGAGATGGTACGTGTCGATCTGGTTCTCGTAAGACTTCTCCAGGATTTGGCGCAAGGTGAAAATCTGGTCAACGGTGGACTTGCCAGGCCTGAACCCGCACTGATAAGGTCCAATCAGTGCTTCAGCATGGGGTTTCAGTCTTTCACACAATACGCTCGTTAGGACCTTGTATGCAACTGGAAGAAGACTAATTCCGCGGTAGTTGGTGCGCAACGTGGCATCACCCTTCTTCAGGATGGGACAGATCATGCTGAGGTTCCAATCTTCGGGCATGCTCTCCGTGAGCCATATCTTACTGATTAGTTGGTGCATGCTCCCTACCAACATATCACCAGCTGCCTTAAACAATTCTGCCGGCAGGCCGTCAGCACCTGCAGACTTGTTGTTTTTAAGCCGTTGGATTGCATCCTTGACTTCGATATGACTTGGGATTGGCACTTCAATATCAGTGCCATAGATTGGGGTTCGTGGATCATAGTCTTCAGAGTCTGTGTTTGAGCCAGATAACAGACTCGAGAAGTGATCCCTCCATAACTTCAGCACGACCTCTGCTTCTGTGACAAGATTTCCATCATCGTCCCTGCACGCCACTGCACCAGTCTTAAATCCTTGGGTCAGACGCTTGACCCTCTGGTAGAAGTTGCGTGCTTCATTTCTGCATCTGCTGCTCTCTATGCTCTCACACTCTCGCCTTTCCTGCTCTTTCTTCTTGCGTCTGAAAAGGCGTTTTTCGTCTCTTCTTCTCGACCTGTAGACATCCACAAAAGCCCGTGTCGCCCCAGCCTGCAGTGTTCTTCTGTAGGCGGCGTCCTTTGCAGCTGTTGCGTCATGACACTCCTGATCGTACCATGGATTCCTTGTTAGAGGACGCTGGAATCCAAGCACTTCTTCTGCCGAAGCTCGCAGAGAGTGAGATATGAGCGCCCACATATCGCTTATGTCTTCAGGTATCGAAGGTGCTCGGCTTAATAGCCCCGAGACGTGAGTGGAGAATGCATTCTTCGCCTGTTGTGATTGCAGCTTTCCGATGTCCAGCCTTCTTAACGCACTTCGACGTGCAATCTTCGCCACACATAGCCGTGTGCGAATCTTAGCTGCAACAAGATAATGGTCGGAGTCGATGTTGGGACCCCGACAGGATCGCACGTCGAGTATGTTAGATGCATGCCTTGCATCGATCACAACATGATCGATCTGATTTCTGGTCAGTCGATCGGGTGAGAGCCAAGATGCCTTATGGATGTCCAAATGACGGAATCCGGTACTACGAACTACCATATTATGCGCAGCTGCAAAGCCTATTAATCTGAGACCATTGCTCGAGGTGGTCTCATGTAGACTAAATCGCCCGACGGTGGCACCAAAGATGTCTTCTCGTCCTACCTTGGCATTAAAATCCCCGAGGAGAATTTTAATGTCATGGGAAGGACAGCGGCCATAAGCTCGGTCGAGCTCCGAATAGAAAGCGTCCTTGGTGGCATCGTCCTTTTCCTCCGTTGGGGCATGTGCGCATATCAGGCTGATGTTAAAGAATTTGGCAGTAATTCGGATCGTTGCAATTCTCTCGTTTGTTGGCCGAAAGTGAGAGACTCGGCGCCGCAGCCTGGCACCTACGACGAAACCACAACCAAATTCATGCCGTTCTGGGTGGCAGCTGTAGTATATGTCACAGTTCTTCTTCTTTATGCAGCCTTGTCCTATCCATCGCATCTCCTGGATAGCAGTGATGTCAGCCCTGCATTTGTTGAGGGTATCTGCTAGTTGTTGAGCAGCACCAGGTCTGTACAATGTTCGTACGTTCCAGGTGCATACTCTCAAATCATTGTCCATTTTACGCTTGCTATGGTCGTCAACGTTATATCGGTTCCTTTCCGAGGCTTCTCTTGCTTCCTTCACTGAAATTGCGTTTTACATGGGTGGATTCCAAGTCCTACGCCAAAACCTAGTTTGTAGAGTTAGGACTCTCGTCGCGCGCTTTAGTTTGCCACTCAACGGCTGTCGAGTGACAATCCAGGGAGAACCACGTGGAGGTAGTGCGTCGGCTTGAAGAGAGCAGTGACAGGAATCATGCTGGCATTCACCAAGTTGAATGCAATCAGACACTTTGACCTGTATGCTTTCCCCCATTCTCCCCATTCTAGAAATATACCAAATTAATATACCACAAAAATACTAAATATTTACCAAAGTAAGAAAGTTAACGTTACTTATTTTGATGCCAAATTCATATACTAGAAAAATACTAAAAATATACCGAGGAAAGCTAATGCTACACACTTTGAATAAAAACGAAAAAGTGCAGGATAAAATTCAAAATATGCCAAAATAATATACCGCCAAAATACTAAATATATACCAAATGCTTTAAATGGTATATTAATATGTCAAAGCAACTAGAATCCGTAGTAAGTTGGGGTTTTTCGCATACAAAAGTATTTCATTAATAACTTGTATAATTTCGCATCACGGGAATCATAAATATTGTAGTTATTATTGCATGTACCGAAAATCGCAACTCTAGCATAAACATTACGCTTGTTATTTTTTAGAGAACTCTGCTCATTTGCATTTTCATTAGAGTTTCACAAAGAAAAATTTAATAGTCTAAAATTGTTTTCTTTATAGATTGATTGTACTATCTTATGCTAATGATTAAATTTTTTGTAATAAAATACTAACTTGAATGACTTCAGAGCATAATGATAGCAAATGTTTTCCTTAGACATATTAATCATCGAAATGCTTCAAAAATTTTGTAAAGAAAAGCAAACACAATAGATTTATTAGACCTTTGAAAAAAAAAAATAATAAATGTATTATACACAGATACAAGAACATTACAGTACAAAATGTTTGCTTACATTTTAAATACATATTTAGGATAATAATAGAATTTAGCTTTGCTTAAATATTTACTTAATGCATTTATTAACTTGTGGCATTTGCTTACATACAAAAAATTGTTATATTTAAATTTGAATGCCTAATAATATTTCTTATTTTCATCACACAATGCGGGCTGTTCTCGAACTAAACAATAAAAATAAAAAAAATTGATAATTTTCCTCTTAAATCTGTAATAATTATTGTAAGGTTTATCCACAGGACTCAACTGGGTTTTCTACCAATGCCTAAACAGTTTATCCATATCGTAGTTGCTCTCATTTCGTAAACCAAAGTTATTATTGACTTGACTGATAGATACACAAATTTATAATTTAGCTTCTCTTTCATGTGTTACACTTATTGTAAGGTTTATCCACATGACTTAGCTGCGTTTCCAACCAGTGCTTAAAGGGTTTATCCATATCTTAGTTTTTTTTCTTTCCCGGTATCTTCTACTCTTCCTTTTCTAAAGAGTCCTCCTCTCGATCCTCTTCTTATTAAACCAACTCAACAATACACTGAATATATACATTTATCCTTATCCTTCTCCTTACTCCACTTATTGACTTAGCTGGGTTTCCAACCACTGCTTAAACGGTTTATCCAAAGTTATCCAAACTGCGTTTTATCGCCTTCCTCGTCTCGCTTCGCCAGCCGCTTTGCGAAAGCGATTGTGTGAGCCACTGCCAAACTGTTTGCTCGCCGCCAGCAGCGCCGAGGAGCCGGCAACTTCATCCTTCTCGGGCAGATGCGCCACATGGAGGATGTCCCAGAGCAGCTTGCCGCTCTCCTGCGACTGCAGCAGATCCGCGAGCTCCGCTTGGCTTCGCTTCAGCAGCTCTCGCAAGCTGCCGCCGCGTCGCAAAAGTCCGTGAACATTTCGCGTTTGAATGCCCGGCAGACGGAGGAGAAAATCATGAATTGCATTATTGAATTGCAATTGCTCTCCACCGGATCCGGTGGCCGCTTCCTCGCTGCCCAAAGCGGCGGCTGTCTGGGCATCGGGTTCGGCTTTGCCCAGCTTGAGTTCTTCGAAGAGCTGAGCGGTGGCATAAGGCGATGGCGACCAAATGAGACGCAGCCGGGGAAAATGCAACGTGAGCAGTTGCAACTTTTGCATAATGTCCGCATTCGTTGCCGTCGTCTGTTGGGATAACATGAATTTCCCTTGGAGGTGAAACGGACGATTCTGATCGAATTCAATCAACAGAATCGGTTTCGCATAGTATCGCTGCATCTGCACGCATTGATTGTACAATCGACCCGAGTTCAACGAGCCAATCAAATCCGATATCGATTTGCGTTCGACGCACACATCGGGCGTCAGAATGTAATCGCCAATCGTGATGGTCACTGGGACCACTTCTAGTCCACGTTTGTGTATCAAACAGGGCAAATCGGACCGAAATTCTCGCATATCCACAATCACTTTGGGCGTCACAGCGGCGACGGCCAAAGCTGCTCCAGTGGCAGCTCCACGTCGGGTTTGTGCATTCGAAGAACTCGCCGCGTCCTCTTCGTGCTCGTAGCTCTTGTACAGCACAAAGGCCTCATCGGATTTGCCATCCTGGTACTCGGGTATCACCATTTTCTGCAAGTGAAATGTAAAGTCAAAGTCTAAAACTGTAGTTCGAGTTTCGTATGACACTTGGCAAGATTGTGTGCAAATTTGAATGTTTTAGCTCTACAAGGCTGCGAGATTTTGTTGTTTAAACGAACGGACAGATAATATATTAAAATATCACTATCATGATATGTTACTTTATTCATTTGTGAAACTAAATCTAATTCCAGTAACATTAATAGCACTTCCTCGTCTATTGGCTCAAATCACAGTGATTAAATAAATGGACACACAAATAGACGGAGTGAAGTCTTAAGCTCTTTTTGTGTTTATGATTGAACTTGTCTAATTGACATTTCTTGAGAGCAGAGTTATCTTGAAAAACTATGAGATACAGCAAAATTGGTGGCAGTACTGATATTAGAAATTGAGATAGAACTGATTAAATAAGCGGGCAAACAGACACACGGAATGAAGCCTTAAGCTTGGACTATTCTAATAAACTTTTTTGCTTGACAAGACAATGCAAGTAAAACTAGCCTAACAATCTATGGAATACAGCAAAATTGGAGGCAATAGCACTCTTATTAGCTAAGATACAAGTGTTTAAACAGGCGGACAGACAGACAGACTGTAAAATGCGAGACTTACGCTCTTTGTGTCGATGATCAGCTCAAAGGCGGACTTCTCGCGCCTCAAGCTGGTCAAGTACGATTGCTCCTCGACGGTGCGAGCGTGAATGAGGAAATAGATCTTCATGCGATCGGCGGGCAGATGACGACGACGCGCCTCGAAGACCTCCAGCTGGCGAATCGCCGTCACATTCGTGTTGTACATGATGACATAGTGTGGCTGCATCTGTTCGAGCATGTGTTCCAGGGCCATGGCGCCCTCGCGTTCCGTCTTGAAGGTTTGCAGGCAAATGCAGGGCTGACGATGTGCGGCCAATGCAGCCGAGACATCGAATTGCTCCAGCTCGGGTATAATCTCAAAGATCGAGGCATTCGGATCGACATCCGCTGCAGCGGCACTTGGCAATGCTTGGGTCATGGTCAGCATGTAGCTCTCCTCGAACAAATGTTGCGCCTCGGCATCGTCGTTGCCCAGCAGCAACTGCGTCAGCTCATCGAGTTGCGTTGATGTGTCCTCCAATTTGGATTCATTTGTCATCTGCTTTGCCTCCGTCTTAATCTTTGTCTTCGTCTTTGTCTGCGTCTCTGTTTCGGCCATCGCTGCGCTTTGACTGTCCCGTGTAAATTGCTCGCTCACCTTGCCCACCTGCACCTCGTGACGCAGCGCCTGCTGCAGCAGAAAGCGTGCTCCGCCTTGGGTCAGATATTGCTTCAGCTGGTAGCAGGTGCGCGCATCCTGACACAGGATCAACACCTTGGGCGGCTCCAGGTGATCGGCGCCGCGTCGTCGTCGCATGTCTTCAGGGATCTCAGTGGTCAGCAGCTCGGTCAGTGGCTGCCACTTGGGACAGGGTTCGGGCTCGAATTCTGCAATTCAAAAAGTAAGAGAGTTACATTGCAGTATTATGCTTAAAATATACTGAATTAATATACTGCAAAAATACTAAAATATACCGAAAAAAGCTAATGCTACTAATTGTGATTAAGAGCAAAGCATTGCGGTATTATACTCCAAATATACCACATTAATATACCGCAAAAATACCAAAATATACCGAAGAAAGTTAATGCTACTCATTGTGAAGAGCAAAGCATGTCGGTACTCAAAATATACCAAATAAACATACCGCAAAAATACTAAAATATACCAAAGCACAAAAGATACCCATTTTTAAAAGGAGATGCATAGGAAATAAATGCGCTATTGTTCTTCAAATATACCAGAATTAATATACCACAAACATACTAAAATATACTGAAGGCTATATTTGGTATATTGATAAAGTACTTCACTTAAAAAAGAAAGAAAAGTACATTCGAATGTATACCAAACAAATACTCCGCAAACATACTAAAATATACCGAAGTAAGAAATTTAATGCTACCCATAAAGGATAAAAGCAAAGCGGTGCGGTATTATTTTTAAAATATACCAACTACTGCAAAAATACTAAAATGTACCGAAGGCTATATTTGGTATATTGGTATATTACTTTATTTGAACAGAAAAACAGTCGAATGTGCTCTTTTCAAATATACCAAATTAATATACCGCGAAAATACTAAAAATACACCGAAGGCTACATTTGGTATATTGATATAGTACTGTATTCAAGACATACCATAGAATGCATATTATACTAAATTGTCAGTCAAACCACTTATGACACGATCCCTACCTCTTACAATCTCTGAGATTTAGGAGTCCAGAAAAACGGACGGACGGACTAGGCTATAACGTCTCAGCTGATCAAGAATATATATACTTTATAGTATTGGAGATGTCTCCTTCTGGCTGTAAATTCCTTGTGTCTGTAACAGATACCAAAGGTTGTATTTGGTACATTTAAAATATACCATAGAGTACAAAATATACCACATTGTCACGCTTCTATGATTAATTCTAAGCAAAGTAAATGAACCATCAGACAATCTAAAACTAAATTAAATCTGATGATGGCTTTGCTTTCTATGCAGACTGAAGATCTGCTGTGATTCTACCAGCTATTATCTATCAGCTTCCACTCACCGTTCTGTCCATTGTAGACGCGTTGCTTGGAGAGCATGAAGATCTGCTCAGCGGCATCGAGCAGCGTCCAACCCGAGTTGCTGATGGCGTATTCGGTGCCGCGATATCGTTTGATCAGCGCATAAGCGCTGACAGCATCGTGATACATGGTGGAACTACAAGAAGTAAATGCAAGATTTAAATAAAGATTTATAACAAATATAATCAAACATCGCCTCACATCATCAGACTGCGGAGTATCTTCAGATCAGCGACAATGAGTTTCGTTTGCGAGTTGAGCTGATGCCAAATGCAATCGAGTTGCGCTTGCAAAATCTTGTGGAACTTCTTCGTCACACAATTCTCCACGGTGATGGCCTCCATGTCAACGGTGCGATTAATGCGCTTGATTTCGCGCACCAAAAAGTTCATAATATCCAAAATGTGCGTCTGTATCGAGCTAATTCTTGTGGTCAAAGGCACATGGAGCTCGATCGTTTGTGTTTGCCACGGATGCAGTGCTGCACGGACGGTGGCATGAAACCGGGGCCAAATGTACAATTGTTTGACGAACAAATTGCGCATGGTGCGCTCGATGTGCGCATAGCCAATGGTAAAGGATTCGGGACTGCTCGAGAACGCTTTGATGAAGCCCGTCTTATTGCGCTGACGATACAAACGCAAGGCGAACGCCTCTTGGCAGCTCTCGATGATGTTGTGGGCACGCAGCACAATGATGCCAGTGATCAGCTCAATGGGTATGCGTTGCTTCAGCAGATCCACGACGAGGATGCGTGTGCTAATGAATTGAATGCCGCCTTCGAGATAAACGCGTTCGCTACAAAAACAAAACATGCTCGATTAAAATGTTTTATAGAACACACACACGTAATGAGTTCTACCGCTCGGTGGCTGTGTTGGCCACCTCGTGCACATATTTGGCCTCCAGCTGTGACTTGTAGTACTGCTCCTCGCAGTCGGAACTGTTCACCACCAGCAGCAAATTGCCCGCATCGCTGTACACCTTCAAAATGTTGATTAGCACACGCTCATAGCTCAGTCCCCTGCAAAAGACGTTAATTGTTGTTGCACTCGCCTATAACTACTGTACTCACTTGGCACACACTAAGAGTCCATCCTGGTGTATCAAGTCCAGAAACATTTGCTTCTCGTACTCCAGCAGCACGACATCTTTGCGCAGCAAATACTCTTCGGCTGTCACCAGATTGGCCAAATCCTCATCGGTTAGCGTCTCATTGTTTGACTCGGGCAATGCTGTAGCTTCTGTGGCCTCTGTTTTTTCCACTTCGCCAGCTGCTTTTTCCTCCTCATTATCGGACATGGCGCATAACAATTTCACAACGTAAACAAATAAAACGCCGGTAAATTCAACAACGATATTCTAACTGCCATCAGCTGTTTGGCTGCAGTGCCACAATAATCGATTACAAGTAGCCCACACACGACATAAAGTAAGAATATACCAAAATATACCAACAGCAAACCGCGTACTATTCATTGAAAAAAAAACGTCATCAGCTGTTTGGCTGCAGTGCCAGAGTAATCGATTACAAGTAGCCCACACACGACACAACTTAGGAATATACCAAAATATACTAATGGCAAACAGCTGTTTGAAAGAAACAATTTTTTTCGTATTGAAAATAACAAAATTACTTTTATTTGTAGTGCTTTAAATAAATTGTTAAAATTTTTAAGTGCTTTTTTTTATTATTTATATATAATTATTAGACTAGTATATTTGTCAAATAATATTTTTGCTTGTGAAATAGTTGAGCGATTTGCTATCGATATATCGATAACGCTGACAGCTCAATCGTATTTTGAAGCAGGCGGCTAGTCAATCAAGCACGTGCTGCCGGTTCCAAAACAAATAAATTTTTATTCTTATTTTGTGGTAAGACAAACTAGATGGTTTAGTAAAACGAAGTGATCTTTTTTTTTAATAGCTTCTATTAATACAGGCAGCGCATGCAATGGCTGAGATATCAGCATACCAGGTCTATAAGGCCAAGAAACCATCACCAGCCAAGAAGCAGCAGCAAAAGAATGCAGCACTGTCGCCAAAAAATGCACCAAAGCACTCCGCAAAGCATAATGGTAAAATCAAGGATAACGGTGCCAAACAAAATGGCGTCGCCAAAAGCCCACAAGCAGTGCAGAAAATGGCGGTGGCCAGTCCCAAAAAAGTGCTGAAGGCAAACGGATCAGCGAAAAGAGCAGCAAATTCAAATTTGAATGAATCGCAACGGAAGAAAAAGCAAATGTCCAGCTACAGTGATGAGTCGGATGACAACGCTTCTGATGATTATAGCGGCGGTGGATATGATGACGAAGGCAGCGAGGGTGATAGCAGTGATTGTGGCGACAGTGAGATCAGTGATGACGATAGCAACGACTGTGGCGGCAGTGACTGTGCCGATAGCTGCGCCAATTGCGACGGTTGTGGAGATGAGATATCGATGACGGGAGATTCGGATGAAGAGGACTTCGATGATGGGAACTCTGATGATGGGAACTCTGATGAAGGAGACTCTGATGAAGGAGACGCCGATGACGGAGACTTTGATGATGGAGCCTCCGATGAAGAAGACTTTGATGATGGCAACTCCGATGATGGCGAGGAATACGAGGAAATGCACGACGAGGATCAGTTCAGCGAGGAGTACACAATTAACGATGGCGATGACGACGACGAAATCGAGTCACCAGTTGTTGCACCGCCAAAAGCCGGCCGACGCTCCCAGGATGCCAACAACAATGTGGAGAAACCCGCGCTGACTTCGTTCGAGAAGCTAGCAATGTCGGCTCTGAAAGCGGTGGTCAAGTCGTGTCCATTGCCGGGCACAAGCACAGTGAAGTCATGTCCATTGCCCAAGAAAACCGAGGGCGCCAAGTCGTGCCCCTTGCCCCCGAAAGCCAAGACCGAGGTGAAGAAGGAAACAAAGCAGCAGACGAAGAAGGATGCAAAGGAACAGACGAAGAAGGAAACAAAGGAACAGACGAAGAAGGATGCAAAGCAACAGGCGAAGAAGGAAACAAAGGAACAGGCGAAGGAGCCGAAGAAGAGCACAAAACAGGAAGCGAAACAACCTCCGGCCACCAAGACCAAGGAGACGCTCCTCGGACGTCGCCAGCACGAAGAGGGAGAAGCCACCAAAGCAGCTGAAACTGGAAACTCGCAACCCAAGCAGCGTCGCATTGGACACCTGGATAAACCCGCCTGTGAAGAGGTGCATTTGCAGGATAGCGTGGAGGAAGGCAAACGTGCGCTCAGCTGGCTGATGAATCCCATCGAGCCGCAGACGTTCTTCCAAAGGTATTGGGAACAGAATGCCTGTCAGGTGGTGCGACGCAAAGCCAATTATTTTTCGCATTTGATGTCCTTTCCCATGATCGAGGAGATGCTGCTGAAGAATCATCTGGAGTTCACCACAAACATCGATATCACCAGCTATGAGAATGGCAAACGCGAGACCCACAATCCCGATGGACGCGCCATGCCGCCCACCGTTTGGGGCTATTACTCAAACGGTTGTAGTGTCCGCATTTTGAATCCCAGCACTTATCTGGTGAAGTTGCGTGCGCTGTGTACCCGACTCCAGGAGTTCTTCCATTGTCTGGTCGGTGCGAATGCGTATTTGACGCCACCGAACAGTCAGGGATTTGCACCGCATTACGATGACATCGAAGCGTTCGTCCTGCAGGTGGAGGGACGCAAACGTTGGCGTCTCTACATGCCACCATCTCCCAGCGATATCTTGGCACGCGTCTCCTCTGGGAATTACAGTCAAAAGGACTTGGGACCACCGACACTCGATGTGGTCCTCGAACCCGGTGACATTCTCTACTTCCCCCGGGGCACCGTTCATCAGGCTGTGACCGAGGAGCAACAGCACTCGCTGCACATCACACTGAGTGTCTATCAGCAGCAATCGTATGCGAATCTGGTCGAGAAATTGATGCCGTCTGTCATGGAGCGTGCCATACGTCAGCATTTGAATTTGCGTCGCGGTCTCCCGCTCGAGACGTGGCGTCACTTGGGACTTGCCGCTGGCGGTGAAAAGTCCGAGGAGCGTGACAAATTGCTCGGTGGCATAACGAAGCTGGTGCAAACTTATTTGCTGCCCAGTGCTGCACAAATCGATGCGGCTGTCGATCAGTTGGCCAAGCGATTTCAACATGAGGCTTTGCCCCCAATCGTCCAGGACGAGGAGAAGGCACGAACCGTCTTTGGTTCGGTCAGCGAGACTGATAAACAAGGCAATTGTCTGCCCGATTACAATCTAACTGGGAGCACCGAAGTGCGTCTGTTGCGTGCCAACATTTTGCGTCTGATTGCCGAGGGATCGGCCATCCGTATCTATTACTATCTGGATAATGCGCTCGAGTATTGCAAGTTCGATGCCAACTATATGGAAATCCAGCCCGAGGAGGCACCGGCTGTGGAGGCTCTGATCAAGGCGTATCCGAAGTATACGTCGGTCAAGAAGCTGCCGCTGCGCAGTCAGGATCGTCGCATTGAGGTGGCCACCGCACTCTGGGAGCGTGGACTGCTCATGACCAAGAAGCCCTTTAAGTAAAAATCGTCACAGAATAGGACCAGAAAAAAGCAACACAAAGAACACTAGAAGTGACCATGGGAAGTAAGGAAATAGGTGTACAGGAAAAGACTGCAGAAAAGGGAAGGGAAAGATTCACCTGTTAGAGATGCAAACGCAATGAAACGAGTAGAAATAAAACAGGAAAAGAGTGAAGAAACGGAAAGAAACAACAGAATCGAACGTAACAAAACAGATAGCAATACAACATGAAAAGAGTGCAGAAAAGGGAAGGGAAAGATTCACAAGTCAGGGAATAGAACAGGAAAAGACTGCAGAAAATGGAAGGGAAAGATTCACCAGTCACAAACACAAAGCAATAATTCGGCACAATATAGAAGTAACAAAAAGAAGAGGCAACTAAAGTTCTTTTCTATCTCTTTTAACATTAAAAGAGCAAGTAAGAGAGCGCAAAAGAAGAGCACACAAAAATAAGAAATACACCAAACACGAAGAGAAGATGGTATTATAAGAAGGGGGCAACAATGTTCTTAGTTACACATTATATTATATTAAATTGATCTTTGTTATATATATATATTTGTACACAATAATTTTCTGTTATATTTGTAACTGATGCGTGCGTCAGTCGTTGTAACAAATGTCCAATTTTTTTTAAAACAGAAAATAAAGAAAATAGTATAGATCATCGTATTGTTTTACAGCTCTAATACTTCATTCTACTTGGGCAGGGAATTTAAATGTAAAGCGAAACTTTTGAAAACATTTTCAAATTAAGTTTTTGAAAACATTTTCAAATTAAGTTTTTGAAAACATTTTCAAATTAAGTTTTTGAAAACATTTTCAAATTAAAGTTTTGAAAACATTTTCAAATGAAACTTCAAGAGCATATCTAAAACTCGGTAATAGCTTAATAACAACTTTTGTTCTTTTAATTTTTAAATTTGATCTATCAAATCTTCTGACATGTTTTCTCTCTAGGAACAACTCTTCTTTCCTATGTACAAATCTTCTTAGAAGGAAATAAGTCAATAACTCAAAGTTATCATATCATACAAAACTAATTTGTGGTTCTTGTAGAAAAGATTAGCTACAGTTCTGATATCTTAAGTCTTCTGTGTAGATCACAGCGAATTCTCCCAAAGCATCTACCTCAAAAGAAAAAGAATTCCGATTTTTTTTTTCCGATTAGACTCGTTTTTTAAACAAGTATTAAAAATTCCATCGAGAATTGTTGCTTTTCCGATTATACGCTTCTTCGAAGATGGAAGTAATAGTATAACAAATTCTGTATTACAGAGAATTGTGCTTTTCCGATTAGAATTACAAATTCTATATAATAAAAATTATAGAGAATTCTTTTCCGCTTCGACTCGTTTTTTAAATGATTTGCATTACAAATTCCTTATTATAGATAACACACATACATATGTATTTAACTTAAGCTACAATTTATTTAAAAAAAATAAGGAAATGTTAATAGAGGAAAATGCTTTCTTTCAGTTTCCATTACAATGTAGAAGCGATGTTTTCCTCAACTTTTAAGCGCTGCGAATTCGCTTGCGTTCGCGATATAAACTCTCCTTCTGAACTGCAAAGTAAAGTAAGGGAAAATAAGAACTTACTTTAATTTATATGAAATGCATTAACTTACTGTACGGATCGAATTTAATTAATTCGATTTTGTCGGCGAGACGATCGCGAAACGTGTTGAATTGATGGCCACTGACCACGCTCTCCATCAACACCATAATGCGTCTGGAAGGAAATTGTATTGATTGGGTTTGCAAATGATTAATTAAATTGTATGCACTTTTCTTACTTGCTCTTGACCTTTTTGAACAGCACTTCGGTGAGACGCATATTGTTAGTTAATTGTTGTAAATTTATTATTGACAGCGAAAAAACTGTTGTGCAAGCTGTGCGGCAACTTGAAATGTGCTAAATATGGCCGCAATCAGCTGACGGTGCCGCAGTGTGGCCATCATCGTCATCATCGATAACAGCAGCAGCAGTAGCAGCTGATGTGTTATCGATAACAGCGCCAGGTGTTTGAAGAAATCGCGCCAAATTTACAAGTGAAATCACAATGTTTTAATTTGTTTTATGTATTTTATGTTTTGCGCCTTGTGCCTGCATTTGTTATCTATTGTGTAAACTTAAGCTTACGCGCAAATCTGGCTTAACCTTGTGCGTGACTCTGGGTAAGTCAAGAGTGCTTGCGTGTCCCTGAAGCCAGCGCAAAGAATGCAACAACAACGACAACAACAACAACGAACATAGAAAACTTAATCCACTTAGAAGCAAATTAGCGTACAATTTAAAGTGAAAGCAAAAAGCAAACAAACAAATACTTGACAATCGCTCTTGTTCTTGTTATTGTTATTGTTGACCATGTCCTTGGCTGACGCTGACTAGACAAAGTCAAGTCGCTCAGCTAACAACATCAATAAGCAGTATGACTAGACTTCCGCTACCGACGCGGCGCGTAACCCTCCCCCTTCCCCACCCCTTGTCGTTGTGTCGCCCACTATTGGTGGTGGTGTGAGTGCTTTTGCTTTTCCGTTTCCGTTTTGTTGTTTTGTGTTGCCGTTGCCGCTGCCGTTGCGTTGTATGCTGGTCGTTAAATAGCTTAAGCTGATACAAATTAAATTAAATGAATACATAGCAAGTAAAATGCCACACAACAGGGCGCCTCACGCTCATTGTCAGGGTCAAAGGAGCACACGAGCTCACTGTGCTGCGCTCACATAACCTCAAACAATGACGCCAATTGGTACAAAAGCTTAAACGTTTATAATCCTGCCTCTGACGATGAATTGACTTGCCTTATTCTCTTGCATACACACACTCACACACACACACACACACACACAAGTTAAGGTCAACAAGAGCAACAAGAGTGCGATTAACAATAATTTACCCAACTACTTATAGTATTTTATTTTTTTATTTGTACTATAGAATATTTATGCATTTGGTAGATCGCAGCTTGCGTCGCTCGGCCAAAGGCGGCAAATTTTTTGCGTGGCTCTCACGTGCTTTCGCACGTTGTTCAATACTAGTGTCAAAAAGCACGTGCAGCATCTCACTCGCACCTGGGCGAAGCCCCTTGCGCTGCCTTGCTTTCGCTTTTGCCTTTCCTTGCTTTGCCTTTCCTTGCCTTGAGTGCAGCCCAAGCTTTGGGCCAGCCAGCATTAGCTTTGGAAACCAAACAAAAACAAGACAAGCACACGCACTCACACACACACTCACACACACGCACACATATACAGGGACATCTAAGATGGCTCAGCCACAATGTAGCGCATAAAAGTAGACTAACAAAAAATTACAAGTGCTAAACGAAAAGTTTTAAATTATTTAATACAATTATTACTATTAAATTATTAAACATATTTATTTATTTGAATAAATAGTAACTAATTATTTAACATAGTAATATAAAATGCATATGTTGTTGCTCCTATTTGCATGAACGCGAGTGTCGACAGCGCTGCAAGCACAAGCACAACATATAAAATGTTCAGCTGCTGCTGCTGTTCTTGATGTAGTTGTTGTTGCTGTCATCGTCGCACTTGTAGAGCTTTTTTGCGCCGCTTGCGTATAGGGCTGAAGAAGCTGAAGCGAAAGCTTTGCAACGACAACGGCAACGACAACGTCATCGTGTAAATAAAACGCAAGTTTCAGTTCACCAACGACACTCGTGCGAGGCGGATGCAGAGCGCGCAATACACACTCTCCTACTCGCTCGCTCTCTCTCTCTCTCTCTAACTCACTCAAACACTCTGCATGGAGAAGTGCCATAAACAACAAAAGTAGAGACAGAGCAGCAGCAGCAGTAAGAAAAACCGTTGATGGTAGCCTTTTTCTGAATGTGAAGGCGTCCTACAACAACAACAACAACAACAACAGCTAGAACAACAACAACAGGCAGCAGTTTTGCGGGTTTGTTTCGCTGTCCTGCAGCAATTACAATAACAAATGCTTGTTCTTGTTCTTGTTCCTGCTAGGAAACAACAATCTTCTTAACGTTGTTCTTGTTTTTTTTTTTTGCTGTGTTTCGCGTGGTGCGTGTAAATAAAAACATCAAGCAAACAATTTGTCCATTTCTGTTTTTTTGCAAGTTTTTTCATGTGTTTACTGTACACACAGCTCGTAATAACAACAAATGGCGGCCGTGTAAATTAAAGTGCCCAAAACAAAAAAAAAAATGTAAAAAAAAAGATATACAACAACAACCAAAATATAGAAAAGAAAATATAAACAACAACAACAGCAGCAGCAGCAGCGCAACAACAACGGCAACAACAACAACAAAATCACAGACAGAAATTACAATTTCAATTTGTAGCAGCACAGCGCAGGAGCGACGCCAGCGTCGACGTCAACAGCGGTAAGCAAAAAACAAAAAAACATTTGCATTGCATACAATTCCAGCTTACAGCTGTCTCTCTCTCTCTCTCACTTTTTCTCTCGCTGTGCTTTATCTCTGAGGCTGCCGCTGTATTAGTGTTAAGGCTTGCCTTTCTGTCTGTCTGTCTGTCTGCCTGTCTGTGTGTGTGTGTTTTTTTGTGTGAATGCGGCAATTCATGTTGTTTTTTATTTTTTGCAGCGCGCTTTTAGGCGCGCCCTTGCAAAACGCTTCCCAAATGCAGGCGACAAAAAATCACGCTGCAAAAACAACTAATTAAAATGTCCACAACTGTCAGCAACAGCAGCAGCCATTATTTCCCCCCATCCCCTCCCCATATCATCTCTCAATTTGACGCCCACACAAATTGCAACCGCATTCGACTCTGTCTGTTTCTCTCTCTCTCTCTCTCTTCTGCTTATTGAAATATCCTGGAATTTTGTGCTTATTAATTTGATGTGCACCACAGCTCAATCTGCAATTCCCAGAATAAGCAGCTCTATAATTTCAATTCCCCAGAATTTTTGTCCAATGTCCATTGTTCTAAATGTTTCGTTTCCTCGTTTCCAAGTTAACCAGAATCTTTGCTCAAAGGCTCTCATTGCGAAATTTCACTTAAAGTGCTGATTACGACTTTTCATTTTTCGCAATACAATAGTTAATTGGAAGAGTTCTGACTAATCTGCTTTGCGTTCAACTTAGTCACGTTAATTGATGACCTTCGCTTAAAAAAAAAACAACAACAAACAATCTTAAATAAAACTCTGAAAAAAAAGTTGCTTATTGAGTGAAATTTACCATAAATCAGTTCTAAAACTTCTTCCTCTTCGCATTGAAGTTTGCGTCATTGCAATTAGTTATTCAACTCTATTAATATTTAATTTGTAATTGTTGTATTTAACCAAGATTTCAATACTATGCGTATTATTATAGTAAGCAACTTTATGCCATTAACTTTAATGGTTTGATTGTAACTTCTATATGTTACAAATGTATGCAACAAATGTTGCTTTATATTCGATATTCGATACACATTCGATGTGGAATAGAAATTTCGAAAGAGCTTTTGCTGTAATAAAACTGAAAATTAATGATGGATTCAAATAATTATTTGCAAATTCATAAAATGAAGTTGGGATAATTCTAAAATGCAAATCCTTGAATTTCTGGACAACTTACAAATGAGAACTTTATTTAAATAGTCATTTTGAGGTTCATAAAAATAAGTTGCGATAATTTTAGTTCTTAAATTTCTGAATATCTTACAAATGACATATTTTTTATAAGTATTGTTTGCTAAAAATTAAAAATGGTTTGCAAAAAATCTCAAAATTTCAAATTGAAACATTTCTATATCATAAAAACCTTTTTAAGTGCATTAAAATATTACTGGGAAGTAATAATGAAATACTGCATAAAAATTGATTACGATAAAGAAAAAATCATAAAAACACAACATTTGAAATATAAATAGAATGGGTAAAAAATAATGTGTACAACATACATTTCTGCTTTATTTACTATTAGTCACTTATGGTATTTACCAGTTGAGCTTTAGTGTGTTTGGTATTAACAAAAAAAAGGTTGCAAAAATCGCGTAATTTAGAATTGAAAAATTTGTATTTCATTCAAAAACGGATTACTTTACACAATTTTTCTGGTTTTATAAGTAGTATTATATGGTAAAAAAAAACAATAATAAAAGGCGAAAATACACAAAAATTTTAAATTTACTATTTGGGTATTTCATAAAAAACGTTTAATATTCATAATAAAAAAACTGGAAAGAATAAATCAAATACTACATAACAATTGGTTACGATAAAGATAAATTAAAGAAAAACACATAGTTTGATATAAAATAGAATAATAGAATGGGGAAAAAATTATATACAAAAATATGTACAACATAAAACTCAAAATTAAAACTGCTAAACATCAAATTCCTGGTTATTAGTATTAGGCAAATAATCACTTAGGGTATTTCCTAGTTCAGCTTTGTTGTGTTTGTTCAAAGATAAAATTGTAGGAAATCCCAGAAAGCGCAAATCAAAATCAATGCAGAGAGAGAGAGAGAGAGCAAAGTGGAAAAGAACAGTTAGCGACTGGCAAAAGCTCAGTTAGATCAGCTGCATCCTCACGCAAGCTTAAGCCTAAGCCGAAGCTCAAGTCTAAGCATAAGCAGCGACGCCGACTGCGACAGTGACTTCGACTGAGACAGCGTTTGGTGCTGACTGCGGCAGGTGAAACACGTAAATAAACAAATGTGGCGGAAGGGAGGCTGAATGAGAGAAACACACACACACACAAACACACAAGATACATAAGTAAATGAATAAATAATGTAAACAAAATATTAAATTAGAAGAAATTTACTTACGCGCACGCCGACGCAAACACAATAGCTTGCAAAGCAAAGCAAAGCAGAGCAGAGCAGCGCAGCGAACGCGAACGAGATGTGAGAAGAGAGCTAGGAGTGAGGGTTAGGGAGGAAGAGAGAGAGAGAGATACAGAGACGAAGGTGTGAGAAGGCTGTGCAAAGCTCATAAGTAAATTGTGCAAAGGCCATAAAATTAAAGCAAAAATGTACACGCACTCAACAAGCCAGAGGGTGGGAGAGTTGTATGGGGCGGGAAGGGGGGTGCGAAAGAAGAATGGGAGATTCGCTTCATCGGCCATTGATGGGGGAGGGGGGTAGGGGGACGACTTGCATGGCAAAGTTTGAGCAGCGCAGCGCAGACACTTTGTTGCCTTTCAGCGCCGTTTGCTAAACAACTGCAAAAAGCCGAACAAAACGGTGGGTGTACGTTGATCTCTATACACCCTGTATATAATAAAACGGGGTATACCAGCTCTGCCACATGAAATTAAAGTTATTAATTGTTTAAAATTATTCATATTGCCCATAGTAAGGTTTCTTTGATTTGTGAAATTTCGAGGGTATTTCTGCGTCACCCCGTTGCCGTAAAGAACATTACACATTTGTTTGTTTGCCTGGCTGCGTGCTGTGAAGATTGTGCAATAAAACTACAATAACAAACAATTGCCGCTGCTACAGCGCGCGGTCGCCGTACACTCATCGCACACACACACACACACATGCTCACACTTCGATATCAACATGCATAGGTATGCATGCATGTATGTAAAAATGTGTACGACATATGTAGTTTGGCAGAAGAATAATTATCAAATTTGCACTCTCGCTCTCGTTTTCGCTCTCACTTCACTCTCACTCTCTCTCTTATTCTGTCCACTTGTGATCGGCACCCACGCAACGCTCTCAGTGCTTTGCTCGCACTCTCTCTCTCTATGTCTTATTACACGCTCTCTTGTGATGTGCGCTTGCTTTGATAAACGGTTATTATTGCAAGGCGTGCGTATCTCACATTCTTCTTGTTGTTGCTTTTGCTTGCTCTCTCTGGGTCGCTCGCTTGCTCGCTCGGTCAGTTGCTTGACAAAGCTTTTCCCATTAGCGCGCGCTCGCATTCGCACTCTCACATCGCAGTGATAGTCGCATTCGCGCATTTGTCTTCGCACCCAAAGCAAAGCAGCAGCAGCACCCCGATAAACACAACAACGTCACGGCGTCGACGGCAGGCAGGCAGCAACGTGTTTCGGTTTGGTGTTTCGATTGTTTGGCAGCGTCAATTCAAATACAACAATAAAATTTATATATATTAACAAAAAGGCGTAGCATTAATAATAATGTATATACAATATGTATTGGATTAGCTGATCTCGAAATGCGTTCGTTTTCATTATTGCTTTTTATTTGTTTCTTTTTTTTTATATTATTTTTCAAGTGAGTGCGCGCGTTCACGTGTGTTTGTGAGTGTGTGTGAGACATGAAATGCAACAAATTAGCGGGCATACATAGTGAGAACAACAAAAGCAGGTGTCCGTTGCCCACAGAAAGAAAGAGACTGGGAGAGAGAGAGCGCAGGTGAGTGCTTCTTCAGCGTCGTTCAGTACTCCTCAAACTGTAAGCAGCTAAGCTTTAAGTGATTGAGTGGTTTCTTCACAGTGCTGCTCAAAGGCTGCTCACAAACACACACACACATGTATTTAACTAAAGCCATATGCGTGTGTGTGTGTGCATGCACATGCACATGTATTAATAGGAAAAGTTTAACGAACACTGAATTACAGCATTGAGGGGAATGCACAACTATAATTCAATCAAAGCACTTAAAGTACTGTGGGATGCGCACTTGATAAAAGTTCTCACAGGTATTGAACAATTTGAAACGAATCGTGTGAAATGTGTTGAATAGCTTATTCAAATCCAAATTATTCGCTATGTTGTATAACAGTTGAGTAATTGCTAATTAATTAATATGCATACACAATTTCAGTATTAAATTTAAATTCAGCGATATTTGAGCATACCGAATTTAGCTTTCAATTCTGCAAATCGTCATGTCCACTCAACGTTTTGGGGCTGCCAACTTGTAGACAGTTAGTTTTCGCAGGTATTGAACAATTTAAATATCGTGTGAAATGTGTTGAATAGCTTACTCGAAATCCAAATTAACTAATTGCAAATTAATTAATATATATACATCATTTTAGTTTCAATTTAATTTGAGCCGAATTTAGCATTCAATTCTGAAAATCGCCTTGTCCACTTAACGCTTTGGGGCTGCCAACTTGTTGACAGTTGGTAAATAATAGTGTTGGAAACTGTATCACTTCCATTTTTAAGCACACCCATTGTGGAAAATGTCGTTCAACTGGCATGTTGATGGAAAATTTGTAAAGAAATTGAAAATGAATATGAGCCGAGTGGCGACAAAAGTATAATTCATGGTTAAAGGCCCAAAGAGCTGTGGACTCCACAGTGTAAACAGTCGACAGGTGTTTGCTGATGGCTTCATATGTCTCACACACGCACACACAAACAGATAGAGAGAACATGCGGCGTATTGAATTACATTGCAAACTATTTTGTTTAATTAAAGTTGCGTTGCGGTTTTGCACCTTTCACATTTTCATTGTCCCCTTGTAGTTATTATTATTGTTGTTGTTGCTGTTGCTGTTGTTGTGCTCTGGCATTAGGCTGATGAAAATACCAATATAATTTCCTATTCCATTTCCCCATTGTCCCCTCTCCATTTATGTAGTTCCAATAACATCGAACGAGCTGTGCAAATGTCAAAAGGTGTTTGCTTTGTGGTCAACTACTTATCTACAATTATACAGAGAAGGTGTATACACCCCCATCTTTCCCCTTTTTTTTTTACTATTGTGCTATTCAGCTGACAATTGTGATAATTATTGTTGTGTTGTGTTTTGTTGCCTAGTATTATGCACTAATTGAGCTGACAACACACAACAATTGACGCGGTGTGAGAGTTGTTCTTATTATTTCATTGTTATATATTATATTTTCATTGTTTGTTTTTGATAGGTTACACATTATTTTTTGTTGTAGTTGCGAATTTTTAACAAAACGATAATTTTGGTTTACTCAATCATATCGCAATTTTGAAGGTTTTCCGTTCGGATGATTTTGTTGATGTAAACTTAAAAATACAAAAAAAAAAGTGGTTAATTCAAATGGAAAAGTTAGAAATTGTAAAATATTCCATAAACAATCTGAACGAGCATCATCAATCACCGTTGTCCATTTTGGTTATTATTATCAATTTGAAAGGTCCTTCATCATCTAACTAGTTTTTTTTTTGAGATTTTTTCTTAATTTTTCTTTTGCTTGCTAATAAAAGGCACCTATAAGGATCACGATTATTAGGCAGAGACCCAACGATGTCACGGGTTTTCCTCGGCGTGACGTTGGATTGTGAAGCATAAAGCCGAGTAAATTTGCAACTATTTCGTATGTCAAATATCTATAGCTCAACCATAGCAAGTAGCGAACTATTCCAATATTTTGTTGCACACCTTCGATCTCTTGCATTATCATATTTGCTTGGGTATCTCTCATCAGTTCGTTGTTTTTGCTATTAGGAGAAAATAGAAGATTTTTTTTTAATGATCTAGTTTTCTTATTAAAGTTATTTTTATATCATAGCTATTGAAGTATGAAGGATGATTTTTTAGCATCAAGTAATTGGATGAGAATTCAAAATTGGAATTAAACTGTGATTATAAAACTTTGATAATACGAAGATTGAAAATCTTTATTTAAAAGCTATTCATATATGGTCAAAATTGGCATGACTATTGCATCATTCTAAAGTTGCAGTTATAATAAGTGAATAGCAAAAAAAGGGACAAAATAATGATATACAAGTCCAAAAAAAGAAATGCAACTATTTCATTTCAGTCGTTTGCTCATTGCAACGCTGAAGGCACTGTCCACTTGTTGGCAAGGAGCTGCAAACTTGACTCAAAAATAATAATTTCTAACTTATTTAAAGTCAACACATTCATTGCTTTAAAATTTCTTTAGTCATTTGCACATTGCAATGCTGTAAGCACTGTCCACTCATTCGCAAAGAGCTGCCAACTTGTCTCAAAAGTAAACATTTTCAGTTTATTTAAACTAAACTATTTCATTGTTATAAAATTTCTTTAGTCATTTGCACTATGTAACGCTATAAGCACTGTCCACTTGTTGGCAAAGAGCTGCCAACTCGTCTCAAAAAGTAAACATTTTGAATTTATTTAAAGTCATCTGCGACTGCTAAAAAAGAAAATTTGAAGCTACTCACATTTCTAATGCGAAGGCTTCCTGTTCGAGTCCCTTGAGGGTCTCGTAAGCATTATCTATTTTCTCCTGTGACGCAAACACAGACGCCGCCGTCTCATCATTTTGCAGCTGAAAACTATCCTTCAGATTCAATAGCTAGAGTACCGATGTAAATTGTATAACGTCTATAAAATATACATATAACAAATTATTGCCAACTAACCATATCCTCCAGTTCGGCATTACGCATCTCGAGTATACGATTTTGTACCTGCTGCTTGGCCAATTCTTGCGAGCATTCACGAAATTTTCTCATCTCTCGAAAGCGTTCAGTTTTACTCTCAAGCAACAGTTCCGAACAGTTTTTGCACTCTTGTGTTTTTGCATCCAACTCGTAGCGCAGTTGCGCCACAAGTAAATTTAGCTCGTTCAAGGCATTGTCAACGATCTCGTAGTTGTGCGTTTTGATTGCACCCTGTTTAAAGCGACGCAACTCCTTTTCCAAGCGATTCGAGCGTACCTGCTCACGATTGATCATATTGTTGCGCATAAACAGATCATCTCGCATGCTGTTGGCCTGCGAAAACGTAAATAAATCACATGAAATTACAATTTCTAGCAAAATTTGCGTCTTTTTTGAGTATTTGTAAAAGTAATTTAAAGTTGAAATATTATGATTGCTCAATATCAAGCCAAAAGTGCAGTCAAAAAATACAAATGAAATGTATAGTTTTACTTGCTTGAAATGAAATGTATAGTTTTCAAGCAAGTTGGCAGCTCTTTTTCAGTAAGTGGACAGCGCTTACCGCATTGCACTACAGTTAAAGCAAGTTGGCAGTGCCTTAACAACAAGTGGTCAGAGCTTACAACGTTTCAACTGCAGCTTAGGCAATGAAATATGTAATTGTTTATTATTAAGAAATGAAAATTTTGTAAGTATGCAATTTAGCAAGTTGGCAGCGCCTTAAAAACAAGTGGACAGAGCTTAGAAGAAAATAGTTGTTTAGGAAGTTAAAATGTGTTGTGTATTAAGAAATTAAATACAAGTTGGCAGCGCCTTAACAACAAGTGGAGAGAGCTTACAACGAATAAGTTGCTTATGAAGTTAAAATGTGATGCAAATTATTAACAAATGAAATAGTTGCAAATATGCATTTTAGCAAGTTGGCAGCGCCGTAAGAGCAAGTGGACAGAGCATACAATCAAGTAGTTGTTTAGGGAGTGTTGCAAACTATTCTGAATTTAAATGCAATGCCACTCACCTTGAGTTGATATTTGCGAACCAGCTCATGAAGATCCGAGACTTCGGAGCAACGACGTCGCCAGAGTCGAGCGAGCAGGACGTTGCACACCTTCATCGCATGCATACGACTGGCCACATCCATCTTAGGTGTATTTCGTTGTTGATCCTTGTAGAAGGCCGAACTCAGCGATGGCGATCGCGACGATGAAGCTGCCGATGTTATCAGTTGCTTTGGTCCCGGGCAGAGGAAAGAGTATTGAGGCTTCGATGGCTGTGGCATCTTGTCGAATGTTGAATTGAGTTCGTCGAGTGTACGATTCAAGCACGTTTCGTATGCGGTCCAATCGCGTGGCGAATGCAGAACGATATGTCGCTGCGGTTGTTGTGTTTGGTCCTTTTTAATGTTAGACGGTGACATGACCTTGCCTAAAGAAGCGAGCAGGTCAAAGCCATGGATTGACTACGACGACTACCGCAAAAGCACACCAAAAAAGAAACGACTTTACTTACTCTGTTTTCCCACTTGCTGCTAATAAAAATGTGTTTGTTATTTGCCAAAAAAAAAAGAAATGAAAAAATGTGAGAAATTATTTAGAGTTTGTTTGTGCCTGTATTTGTTCTGTGAACATTCTGCTCTGCCAGACGAGTTGTGTCCAGTCTATAGGTAAACTCTGAATATGACAGCAAATTCCAGGCTTGCCTGTCATCAATTTTCAATCTAGTCATTGGATTTATTGATTTGAGGATTTTATTAATCTGTGAAAAGCAAACGATGTTACAAACTAGTATTTAAAAGCATATTTGCTCATTATCTTTTTTTTTTTGAACAATTGCATTTAATTTAAAAATGAATAGCAAGTGTGCCCATATTAATAAATGACATAATTAACGTAATAGTGTGACCACATTTTTGTATGCATTATTTAGGAATACTCTGGCATTTTGTATGGTCACACTTTTTCTTACTTTTTACTGTTCCTTAAAAAAGTATTGTTTCTAGTGACATACACAAATTATTGAATACAGTTGTACATAAAATGAAACGGAATTAGTTAGGCAATATAACAATATTCTTTTTTTATGATCCTAGCAATGTATAAGTAATATTGTATTATTATTATCTACATTAAACTACTAAAAGAAAAAATACTTTTACCAAATTCTTCGAATTTAGAATTCTCGTTTTTTTTATTGCTGTAAATATTTCATAAGCACTCAATGCTCATTTTGATAAAAACATCATTAAACTGCTTTCTGTACAATTTTCAGTATTAAATTCTTCAAATTTTTCTGTCTCTTTTCTGAGAACTGACTTATGGTCTGAATAGATATTTTTCGTAAGCGTTTTTGCTAATTTATTGTTTTAATCTTTTTAAATTTGAAAGCTTATAACTAGTTTCCCTAAATTCTTCTAACTTTTCTGACTTGAGTTCTCAATAAATAATCCTTTTCAATTTATAAGCTTTTAATTTAAATATTTTCTGAACTACTTTTCTTTGAAATTTATCATATTTCATATAACTTTTGTGACTTAAGTGCTCTATGGATATTTTGTTGTTGTCAGCAAGCGCAATTCTAATTTGGCAAAAGTTTTTTCGCACACTTTCTTTTCGCTTGGGCGGCTGTCTCTTAAAGAAATGTACGTCAGAGCTTGAAGAAATAAATAAATATGAAATACTTATGGAGCTATAAAAATGTTTCGGGAGGTAGTTAAAGGTAATGCGATGAAAGCTATATACACACGACTGCAAGTGTGTGTGTGTGTGTGTGTGGAGAGAAATATGAAATGAGAAAATTACATTATTGACTTACCAAACATTGTTGTTGTTGTTGTTGTTGTTGTTGGTGTGCCGCACGCCATTTTGACAGTTTGAGCGCTTTACAAATAAACCGTTTGGGGGGGCCGTGTCGCTGACAGGCGTCGACAACGCTGCTGATAATGCTCGAAGAGAGAAGGAAAGGGGGGCATCCGACATTACTCTGACAGGGTTGGGACTGAGGTCTGGCAGGCAATTACCTGCAATAACTATAAATGAAAATATCTGAGAGAGAGCAGCGAAATAAGTTCAAGGCTCTCAATTTGATTTAACAAACAACAACACAAAAAAAAACAACAAGTAAGAAAGCTACAGTCGAGTGTGCTCGACTATGTGATACCCATTTTGAATAGGAGCAAAACAGTGCGGTATTTATTTTAAAATATACCACAACAATACTGGAAATATACTTAATACTGTGCCACAGAGTGTAAAATATACCAAATTGCAAACCCCAAAAATACTACAAATATACGACATATGGATATAGTATTACTTTACAAATATTACTATATAGTATAACATACACCGAATTAATATATCTCAAAAATACTATAAATATACCAAATACTATCTTTATTATATCGATAAAGTACTACATTCCAAATATAGCATAGAATTCAAATTATACCGAATTAATAAACCTCAAAATAGTAAAATTATACCGAAGTCTATATGTTGTATATTATAAACCAAATTACTATACCAAAAAAATACTACAAAATATATAAAAGTCTATATTTGGCATATCGATATAATACTACATTCGAAATATACCATAGAGTTCAAAATATACCAAATTATTATACCTCAAAAATACTAAAATTATACCAAAATCTAGATTTTGTATATTTATACAATACAATATTCAAAATAGACCGTACATTGCAAAATATACCAAATTAATATACCTCAAAAATACTAAAAATAATTCAAAATATGCCATACAGTGCATAATGTACCAGATTGTCAGTAAAAGCCACTAAGACCCCTTGTAAGTGGACGCTTTAGTCCATACTAAAGTATTTCTTAAATAACTTCTACATATACATATATATAATACTTTATTGGGTAGGAGATACCTTCATCTGCCTGTTACATAAATTTCAGTGAGTCACAAAGTTCTAATACTCTTCTACCGGGTAAAAAAAAACGAGGTTAAAATAAATTTGATTAAAATTTGCTTGGCAACGATTGACAAACTGCCAAATTGAGAGCTGGCCAAATAATTAATTAAAATATCATTAGATTGAAGAGAGAGAAAGAGACACAAGATCATCCTCGGCAACGCACTTAAAAGTGAAACCTCATAAACAACACACGCAAAATAGTTGCAAGGATAATAGAAGGGAAGAAGGAAGGGAGACAAAAGGACAAACGTAGCCGGATCTCAAGTCAGAGTCGAAACAGACAGCTGGCCAAACTAATTATGCGCTTCAGCGCCACTGGAATCTTTTGCATATGAAAGCAGTTGTAAAATTGGCACGCCAACTCTCCCCCCCCCCCTCCTGCTCCACCTCCTCTTCCACCTTCCCCTTTCTCTAGCTACCCCGTTTTTAGTGAAGAACATCTTAGACAGCGACTTGGCAGCGTCCTTTTCACTTTTCAGCATTGATTAAAAGTTTTAGCAAGTCAATAGGAGGCAAAGTCCATGCCACGCTCTCTCTCTCTCTCTCTCTCTCTCTCTCTCTGTCTCTCACTCGCTCTGGTCTTCTCTTCTCCCTCCTCCTCTCGCCGTTCGTCCTGCCCAGGACACTCGGAACGAGGACAGGAAGTTGCCAGATTGCTACGCGTGACAGCTCAAAATGCAATTTGCAATGCTCAGTGTAAAGTTGGCAGATTATTTAAATTTATAATCGAGTCTAAAATATGCATGGAAACGTGTTAAAGTGTACAAAATATCAAAAGTTAATACAACTCTCTACAGCAGTTCACCTTCACCTTCGTCTTTCGCTGCCACTTGGCAAAAGTGCGACGCAATTTCCAACTTTAATGTGCACTGAATTCGCTTTTTTAAACAGCTTTTTTTTCCACTCACTATTGATTGCATTAAACAAGTTCATCACTCAAATAGAAATTACTTTTATTTCTTGTTTAATTTAACTTTATTTTTAAATCAAATATTGATATTTTCACCTCAATTTCATTTTCTTACACATTTCGCAATTTCAAGAGAATTTCAATAATGTTGTTTTAATTGCATTCTTGTGTTAATAGAACTTTCTTAAAATAATCATATTCTGTTGCAAGCAATTTTTCTAAATAAAATCAAATTTTTGATATTTTCACCTTAATTTCACTTTCACCCACATTTCGTATTTTCAACAGTATTTCATAAATTTTCACACAATTTTAATGCATGCCTTGATTAACAATCAAATAATTATGAGCTCGACGACAATTGCAAGCCAATTACACAGAATTGAGGTAAATTGGATTGGATGCATTGTTTGCTGTCGCAAGTGACAATTCGCAACAATTTCGCAAACAATTTCGCGTTTTAATTTCGTGTAGCATACTTTTCGGCGACTTGCAAATTTGTCAATAAAACACAAATCACCCATTTTATGAACACTCTCAAGTGTCTTTTCGTAAAACGCAATACACTTAATTTTTATATGAAATTCGATTTGGTTTTTCGTTGGAAATTTTCCCTTTGCCACAGCTCAAGTGAAGTTTTTGGGGAGGAGGAAGGCAAAAATGAATGAATGTGGGAAGCAGCAAAGCCTCCAATCTATGCGTTGTTTTGTGTATTATAACAATGTTCACTTGGCTTGTTGGAAGTTTCTTTTTGATACCTGCTACACTTTGCAGTGTAGAAGGGTATATTAACTGACTGACAACTTTGCGTATACTTAATATCTGTCTGTCCATCTGTTGAATTGGCTTCATATCAAAAAGCTTGAAGGCAAAAGCTGACAAAATTAAACATAATACATATTAAACATAATACTTTTTAAAACTCAAAAAATTAATATTTGAACTTAATATTTTTTATTTTATTAAAACTTATTTAGCTGCTTAATAAGATATCCAAATCAAAAATTAAATCTTAAGTAAAAAGTTAACATAGAACATAGATTTTATATACTGAGAGTTTGAACCAAGAACATAAATTATAAAAGAACCAAAAAATTCAGAAATTCAGTAAGAAACCGAAAATACAATTTCTTTTAAGTCAACTATTAGAAACTCAACTAAATTATAGATATGTTGTATGAGTGAAAACTTTCTTAGGTGTGGCAAAAGTGTCCGCTAAGAGAGGTTGCAATGTATTCGCTTTTGATTAAACTAAAAATCATTCATCATTAAAATTTTTGTTTTTTTTTTGTAGTTTTTCTTTCATAAAATTCGTGAGAATTTATGATTTTTTAATAATATGAAATTAAATTTTTAATAATGATTTGAATTTTGAATTTTGATAAATTTATTCATTTAAATCAATATATAATATAATCATCATTCCGTGTTTTTTATTGAAATTTGCATTTATGACTAAAGTATTCTTTATTGCAAGAGAATAAGAGTTAGTGGGTATCTTGCAGTCGTACCCATTTGTTTATTGTAATGCATTTTTCTTTTAATTACTTTTCTTAAAAAACGTTAAACAGAGTATTAAGTTTTTAATTTACTTTTTAGGTAATATTAAAACAAAAAAATACCATTTAAAAAGTGCTTAGAGAGTATCTTGCAGTCGAGCATAACTCGCTGTTGTTATGTAAAAAAAATTTTAATGAATTTTTTCTGTTTAAAGGAGTATTAAGTTGTTACTTTACTTTTAGGTAATAATCAAACAGGAAAATAGCACTTAATTAGCGGTTACGGGGTATCTTGCAGTCGAGCACATTATATACAGAAAATGTTAATGTTTGTTTTCTGTATATTACTTAATTTAAAACCCCTTAAAAAGATTTTAAACTTACTTTACCTTTAAGCTATTATTAAAACAAGAAAATAGCTTTTGTAACGGGTATCTTGAAGTCGAGCTTACCCATTGTCGTCTCTTTGTTGTTTGTTTGCTGTGCTGCTCTTTTTTCACAGCTGCGTATTTGGTTGGCTTGCATTTTCATGGCCTACGGCTAAGTACCGTTGCTCTCTGTCTACCCCCTCCCCCGACCAACTTTCCTGTCTGTGTGTGTGAGTGTGAGTGTGAGTGTCTGCTTGTGTTTTCATATTCCGCGCATTTCCTTTTTCGTGTTTTATTTTGTTGTTTCTTTTTGCGCCCATTTCGCTGCTCATTTGCCTGTCTGTGTTTATTTGCATAGCCGTTTCGTTCGTCGTTTGTCGTCGCTCGTTCTTCGTTGTTCACCGTTATTTCAGTTTCTGCTTCTGCTTCTGCTTCAGATTCAGCTTCAGCTTTGGGCTCAGCTTCAGCTCAGCGCAGCTCAGCTCACCTGGCTTGGTTTCGTTTGTGTATTTTATTTTATTTGCATTTGTTTATAAATGATTAACAAAGAGGTTAATGTGCATGGAACAAAGGCGTGGCAAGGGGAGGGATAAACAACTAGGGCGCCTACTGAGACAACGATCTGGCAACGCTGTCGCTGCCGTTGATGCTGCTAACGAAAGCAGCTCAAGCAGAAAACGTAGAGAACGAAGGAGAGAGCGAGAGGGAAGCTGCGACAGTGGGAGCAAAGAAATGGAAATTTAGTTCATTAGGCACAGCTATGGGGCAATTTCTTAGTACATACGTACATATGTATTTGTGTGTGTGTCGGTGTGTGTGTGTGTGGCAACATTTGAAGTGCAGCAGCAACCCGGCAACGCTGGCGACCTTCACACACACAAACACACACGCACGCACACACACATACATACAATTGCTTGTCTTCTACTCATGTCTCTCAGCGTATTCACATGTATACACACACACACACACACACGTAAGAAAAAGAAAGAAAATCATAAAAAAAAAACAGAAAAGAAAAAGAGGAGCACAAAAAAATGTACATAACATTGCTTGATTTGCCAAATTAAGGCCAACTCACAGCAACAACAACAACAGTAACAACAACAGCAACAAAGGCAACACGAGAGAAGGCAACAGCAACAATTGTGCAAAGTAAAAGTTCAGGGAACTCTCTGGATGCTGTGCGCACTCACACACACACACACACACACATACTCACGCACTCCTTATATAACTTTAAATATTTAAACTTGACTCGCCTTCTCTCTCCCACACTCTCTTTCCCTCTCACATTTACAGTTACTCACGTTCTTCGTCTCGCTCTTTCTCATTGCAGACTTTTTCTCAACGTATTTCGCAACACAAAAGTTGGGGTAAGTTTTAATGCGCCTTATAACATAGGTTAGTTAACTTCACCTACATAATACACAACTATCCCGCGAGTTGTGCGTAACTTCAACTCGAGTTGCGACTGTTGAAGACCCTTTCAACACAATTTGCAATAGGGAATTTTTAAAGGATGTAGATTGCTTAGGAATTCGTTACTACAGATATTTACTGTAAAATGTAAAACATTCTCAACTTTTACTTTAATAATTTATATTTAACTAGTCAGTGTTTACTTTTGCAATAAGTGGGCAGCCCTAAAATACAAGTACATATGTAAAACCTTGTCTTCATTCGAATAGTCTGTAGTGCTTATCAAACTGTTGGATAACAGAATAGTAAAGTTGGGATTCGTTTTAATGCGCCTTATAACATAGGTTAGTTAACTTCACCTACATAATACACAAAAAGTTGTGCGCAACTTCAACTCGACTTGCGACTGTTGAAGACCCTTTAAACACAATTTGCAGTGGGGAATTTTTAAAGGATGTAAAAAGTCAAACTTTGAGTACCTTATTTTACTAGCCAGTGTTTACTTTTGCAATAAGTGGGCAACACTAAAATTCAAGTTTATATATACAACTTTACCTTTATTCGATTATTGTTCCGCAGTGTTGATTAAACTATTGAGTTGTGCAATGGTTTTATTATAATAATAATAATAATAATTGACAGAATTCTTTCTGGTTTTGAATAAGTCTTTTTTAATTTGTTGGATATAGAGCAAGATTCAGGATATACAGTTTAATTAAATTTACGGTTTTTTAAAGTTGAGTTTTAAATGGTTTTTTGAGACCCTTCATTTATATAAACAGAAAAATGTTTAAAAAAAGGTATTCGATTGCTTTTATTGACGTCACTTTTACTGCAACATCGAGTTCTTCGATTGCAGTTGAATTACATTAAATTTGAGTTTCAAATTTTTTGAGACGCTTTGCTTATACAGAAAAATTTTGAAAAGAGAGTATTTTATGCTTTATCAATTGTTTAATATTGATCTGTATATTGTAAGCTTTTAATACATTTTTTTTCTAATAATTAGAATACCTCTTTGGTCTATTGGATTTTTGAGAACCTTTGCTTAAACAGTAAAATGATGAAAGCAGTCTATTCCGTTTGTTGTGTGATGGTTTCTGTAAAATATATTTTATATTAAAATACTTTTATTTTATTTTTTTGAACCCTTAATTAAAAATGTTCTTTGGGATTTTCGAGACCCTTAAAAATGTTTAAAAAAAAGGGTTTAATCGGTTATTTTATGTGATTATTGCTGCCTAAAACAGATTTTCTCTAAATGTTTTATATTGATTCTTATGTTGAAAAGTTTGCATTAATTTTTTCCGTTAGTTAAAATACAAGTATTTTGGACACTTAATTAAAAAGGGTCTATTACATTTTTTAGAACTTTTACTTAAATAAACGCATAAGAATCAATATAAAACATTCAGAGAACAACTAATCAATAATAATAGAAAAATTAAAAAAAGTCTATTCAGGTTTTTTGTGTGATTATTTCTGCCTAAAATAGTTTGTCTTTATTTTATTTTTTTTCTTCATTAAAAAAGGGTCTATTAAGATTATTTCTGCATAAAGTAATTTTAATTTACTTTAATTTTCTTTTATTAAGCGGGTTTTATTTAGAAACATTTTAACGAATTTTCTTCAGTTAATTTTAAGACAATTTAGTTATATTATCAAATCAAGTTTTTGGCAATCTCAAAAAGTTGCAAGTCGCTTATTTTACAGGGTATCCTTAAGTCATCAAGTTCCCATGTCCACTTTGGCGGTCTCTTTGCTTTCATGGTCTTCACTCTCCATTCTCCACCCCGTGCCGTGTTTGTATATTAACGCATGAAAAGTTAATTTTCTTTGGCATAATTTTAGGCGCTCTCGCCGCTTCGACAATGCAACATTTTATAAAAAAAAAAACAACCAAAATTCGGGCCACTTTCCCCCCTCCACCTCGACCTCTTGTGCGTGAGAGTGTGTGCGTTTTTTTTTTATTTATGTTTTTTGTTGTTGCTTTTATTATTATTTTATTACAGTTGCCTCGTTGGCTTATGTATATTTCATATTTTATGTTGATTCGCTTTCGAACGAAAGAGACGCAACAGCAACACCACTAAACGGTTTGCTTTCTGCGTTGGTGTGTGTGTGTGTGTGTCTGTGTTGTGGTGTGTGTAAAGTTGGCATAGTTTTTGAGGTTTCTCGTTTTGCTTGAATGTATGCAGCACACTTGTGGCTCATGTTGTATTAATATAATCACTTTGGGGATTTTGTGGCTAAAACAGCAGCAACAGCAACAACAACAACAATTGTTTCGGCCCACACACGCACACACACACATACACACACACACTCTCGCACACACACACAATGCCACTGACATGTTAAACAGATATTAAACTATGACTATGAGGGTTAGTTTCACTTGGGTTTTAGTAGTTTTCTCTCCCTCCCTCTCTTTCTCTCCCTCTCTCTCTCACACTCTTTCTTGCTCTCTCTCTCTTTCACTCTTCATTGTCCTTGTCGCTGCTGCTGTTTGGACAGTTTTGCTGGCCGCTCCTTGATTATGACAGCTACATGTCGTATTTTGAATATTTCATGTTGCTTCTCTCCTCTCTCTCCCTCTTCTTTCACTCACTCTGTTCCCATTACCCTAAAAGCCTCAACAGTTGTGTCTCAAGAATTTGTCGCATGCAATCGCACACAGACACACACACACACCCACACACACACGCACATTAAATGATGATGATGTTAATTCCAATTGGAATGACAAATCTTCTAATCATGCTGTGACTTTGTCGTTTGACTCGCACATTTCAATTATATGCGAGGCTCGACACTTCATTTTCCTCTATGTACACTCTTCTAAATGCATTTATGCCCTGTATACCAATTATAAAGTTTAGTATACTTTTAGCCATTTTTGTGCATTTGCATATTTTAGCCATTTTTAGTATATACGAGTGCACAAGTTATACATTTTGGTATATTTTAGTATTTTTCAGCGTATACCAGCATACCAACTATACATTTCAGTATGTTTTAGTAACTTCAGTATATACCCGTATATAAATTATATAGTTTGACATATTTAGTATTTTTCAGTATATACCAGTATACTAATTCTACATTTCAGTATATTTTAGTAACTTTTCAGTATATACCCGTATATCAATTATATATTTAGGCATATTTAGTAATTTCTTAGTCTATACCAGTATACTAATTATACATTTTGGCATATTTTAGCCATTTTTCTGGATGTGCCAATGCACAAAGTATAAATTTTGGTATATTTTAATAGTAGTTCAGTACAAATTAGTATAACAATTATACATATTCGTATATTTTTAAAGTTTCCCAGAGAATACCAGTATATCAATTATATCTTTTGGCACATTTTAGTAATTTTTTTGTATATACCAGTATACCAACTATACATTTTAGTATATTTTTATAGTAATTTTCAATATATACCACCAATTATATATGTTGGTATATTTTTAGTAATGTTTCAGTATATACCAGTATATCAATTATTCATTTTCGTACATATTTAGTAACTTTTCAGTATATTAATATCGCAATTTAATTGCTTTATTTGACAGTCTTTTATTTCTCTCCCTCTTTTTAAAATGTTATTTATTTTTGGCCAACTTAACAACTTGTAGATTTTAGTGCGCAATTTTGCTTGATTTCCGACATGGATTAGACAAAAAGTGTCTTATTTATGGTAATAAAATAATTTGTAAACATTTTTCAGACTTGCATAACTCATTTCCCGTTTAATAGTTTCTTATTTCCATTTTTTATATTCAGCTTAGATTTATTTTTACCATTTTACCAGCTACATATTCTGAAGATTTCTTAAAATTATCTACAATATTTGGAGCCAAATTTAACGTTTAAAATGAATTTATAACATTGGAATTACTTTCGATATTTAAATAAGAAATTAATAATTACTCTTCCACAAAAATAATGACATAGCATTTTACCTTTTTTAGAAAACAGAAAGTTATAAAAATCGGTAAACACAGAATAAAATTGTATAAATTTTTGGTTATATTTTAAAATGTTTTGCCATAAATTGTAAACATATTTAAAAAATTTAGAATTGTTTATTTGAAATTTTAAAGTAATCAGTCTAATTTTTATTTATGATTCTCTGAGTTCTTTCTGAGCCTCAACAAGCACTTTCAGTTTTAAATCTTAACTTAACTGACTCTTTTAATTGAAGCACTTTGTAAATATTTTGTAAACTAACTGACATATCAAGAGCGTTGCACGTGATGAAGAGTTGTAACTGTGCATGCGAATATACATATATGTATATAGTATATTTTTGTTTAAAGAACAACTTTTGAAGGCTTGGCAGTAGCTTAGTTTGTGACTTTTGAAACCTCTTAAGATTAAGTCTTATCTATAATGCACTCGGCTCACACTCTTTTGTCCCCCCTCCTGGCTTATGTCAGTCGTAGTCAGTTATTCAGTCCGCATTCCCATTCCAACTGCAAATGCTCTTCAGCTGTCGTTGTCGTTGCTGTTATGCCCACTGAGCATGATGTAGATGGGTATTATAAATTTGTGTTGTTCAAAATAAAATTGCCTGACAATCTGATATATTTTATAGTATATGGTATATTCGCAGTGCATGGATATACTTAAAATACATGTTGGTATGTCTTGGCACTTTTTTCATTATATTTCGTTGGTATATTTTAACGACTAACAGGTAATACTGACCTGTTTTGTCAGTTATGCTCTATACCATATATACATTTTGGTATATTTTCGGTATATAAATGTGTGATTTTAATTGGATTGGTTGACAATTTTATATATTTTGTATATTTCATAGTTCTCTCTCTCTCTCTCTCTCTCTCTCTCTTTGTATATTTTTAATGGTGCAGTATATCGACATACTAAATATACGTTTTGGTATATTTTAGTATTTTTCCAGTATAGTTGACAATCCTATACATTTTGTATCATTTATAGTTGTCTCTTTGTTTATATTTTGCATGTAGCAGTATAACAATATACTAAATATACATTTTGGTATTTATTGTCTTTTTTTCGCTATATTTATTTGGTATATTTTAACGATAGTTACTGGCATGTTCTGTCAGGTATGTCCTGAACAACAAATATATATTTTGGTATATTTTCTGATAATATACGTTTTGGTATATTCTTTAGTATTTATACAACATACCTTGATTGATAATTCATTTTGTATATTTTACATTTTTTTTGATTTGACATTTCATGTAGTAGTATATTAATATATCAAATATACATTTTGGTATATTTGGTACATTAATGTTGGATTTTAATTGCTTTGGTTGACAGTCTTCTATTTTGTATCTTTTATATTTGTGTTTTTTTTTATATTTTGAATGTGTCAGTATATAAATATACTAAATATATATATCGGAATATTTTCAGTATTTATTCAGTATATTGGTGTTGGATTTTAATTGCTTTGGTTGACAATCCTTTAAATTTTTAACTTTATTTTATGTAGAAGTATGGCAATATACCAAATATACATTTTGGCATATTTCAGTATTTTTGTTGGTATATTAATTTGTTATATTTGAAAAAGAATACAGTATCTCACAGTCGAGCACACTCAACAGTAGCTTTGTTAGTTGTTTTGGCCCGTTTTGTTGCCATCATTTCGTCATGTTAATTTGGCGTGGCTTATGGCTTTTGAGGCGGCAGCTGCAGCTCCGCCCACATTCCAAGAGCAACATTCGCGGTCCTCTTGGTCGCAACACTTTAGGCCGTGGCCAAAAATAACACGAGCACAGTGTGAGGGTGAGCGTGAAAGTGGAAGAGAGAGAGAGAGAGAGAGGCCAAGAGGTGGCCATCAAAAAGTGTAGCATACATTTGTGCGTCGCTTATGTAACGCAGCTCGCTGCCTTGACATTCACAGTGTCCCTGTGCCAGCATGCGTGTGTGTGTGTGTATGTGTGCGGTGTGTGTGTGTTGTGTAAGCATCGTTACGTGCACACACATAAAACGCGCCGCCTAATGTTGGCATCATTAGCCACCAGGCAGCAGTTGAGTTCAGTTCAGTTGAGTTCGGTTGAGTTCAGTTGAGTTGAGTTGAGTTCAGAGCTCGCTTCTCTCCACCTGCGACACACACACACACACACACACATGTTCCTTATCTATCACACACATACAGCGTGTCTGCTCCTTTTCACCTTTTTTTTTTTCTTTTGGCTTGCTTGAAGATCTGACCGATCTCTCACAGCTTGTGGCCCCCGTCGTAATGCTAATGCTGATGACATCGCACATTGCACTCGGCATCTTGTCGTAATCTAGTGCAGGCTGCTGCTGATGACAAAACGAGGATAATAGCTAGACACACACACACACCGCACATACACACACACACACACTCTGTGACAGAGTGAGAACATTCTGTTGACTAATGATTTACAAAATACAAGCCTCCAGCTGTGCCGTCGCCATTGCCCGTCACATGCACTGTGAAAGGCGCCTTTGTTTGCCTCAAACGTTCTGTAACAGTTTTCTTTTCTGCCTTCTTCCTTTCTGCTCTCCACATTATAGTATTTCTTTTTCACTCTCTGCTCTGTGCTCTGTTGATACCCTGCAACACAAGGGAGTAGTTGGCATTTGAGTTAGTAAATTAATACATAAATTTCATTTATAATCATTGAACTTCAATTAAAAAACTTTCTTAATTCAAACTCTCACATTCAAATACAATACTAAAATAGTTTGCTTAAAACTGAAATTCATTTCTGCTATTTTCAATCTTCGGTTTCTCCCAACTTTTATCAAATCTTCAGCAAATAATGTGAAGCTCTTTCAACTTCGAGACCTTCTGCTACTTTCATCTTCCTTTTCTCCTTACTTTTGCAAAAAAGAGATATTCAACTCCAAGAATTTCTGCTGTTTTCAAATTTCTTTTTTCTCTATCTTACTCTAACATCAAAACTTCAGCAAATAAAGTAAATTTTGAACTTCAAGAATTGGACAACTAATACAATATGACTGCAGCTAACATGTAATTTGGATGTATGCAGTATATTGGGAAGTATACAGTATATATGAAAGTATATGGTAGTACCAAATATACTATATACTTTTATATATACTGTATACTACCATATACATATATAATATGCTTTTAAATATACTGTAACATATTGTCTATATATTGGTATACAGTATATTTAAAACTATATAGTATATTTGGTAGTATTCCATATATTTCGAAGTATATAGTATCTATGAAAGTATATTAGGAATTATGCAGTATATTTCAAAGTATAATGTATATTTGAAAATATACAGTATATATGGCAGTATATGGTATATTTGGAATATTAAAAAGTATGTAATATATTTGGTAGTATACAGTATATTTGGAAATATATAGTATATATGAAAGTATAAAGAATATATAAAATTTTATAGAATATATGGCATATTTGGAAGTATATAGTATATTTGAAGGTAAATAGTGTATATGGAAGTATATGGTATATTTGGAAGAATACAGTATCCTTAAAAGTATACAGTATATTTAAAAGTATATAGTATTTTTTGTGGTATACAGTATATTTGGAAGTATATAGTATATATAAAAGTACAAAGTAAAGTGGAAGCTTATAATATATAAGGAAGTACATAATATATACTATGCAGTATATGGTATATTTAGAAGTATTCAGTATATTTGAAAGTTTATAGTATATTTTCCAGTATAGAGTATTTATGGAATTTTATAGTATATTTTTTATTAATTAGTTAAAAAAAATAATACAGTTGTTAGTTAAAGGGTAACCACAAGTCTGTTAAATTGTGCTGCTTGTTGTGTCTCTGAATCTTTGTCTGTTGCTGCTGTTGGCGTGTGTTTTTTTTGTTTTTTTTGGCTCGCTTCTCGCACTGTTTTTGAACAGTTTTGGCCCACTTGGTCGACGTGCTTGATGCCTTTATCTCGATATGAGGCCAATTATTGGCAAGCACCGGCGTCTAATCGAGCCGATCAATGTCCTGGCAGCGCCTCTTTAATTAGCCGCCTGCCTACCGACCGCTTACACAACATCCTCCCACACACACAAACACACACACACACAGAAACACACACAAGTGCAATCAAATCATATCGCATTGATGCGAAACATTGACGGCAGATGGAAATGGCAATGGAAATGGAAATGGAAATGTAAATGGAAATGGAGATGGAGACGAGTGCTCAGCAGAGTCTATCGCATTATTTACACAATTCAAGTCAAGTGGCGACGATGGAGGCATCATTCATACGCAGCGTTGGCCCGCTAAAGCCAAGAGCCAACAATTGCCGATGCTGATGCTGACGGTGACGATGAAGGGGTTGCCAGGGGTTTGCATAAATATGCGTGTGCCATTTATAAATGGATACGTTATGCGAGGAGCGAGAAGTGAGAGAAAGAGAGAGAGAGAGTGAGAGAGAGAGAGGCGAGAAGCGAGGACGCTTAAGAGGATGGCGCCAAGCTCACAAGGCCCAAAATTGTGCGCAATTAATTATTTGTCATTGGTTGACGCCGTCTACTCTCTCTCTCTCTCTTTCTCTCGCCTCTTTATGTGTGTGTGTGTGTGTATTTGTGTGTGTGCTTAAGCAGGCGAATAACGTGCAAAGTTCCCTGAATGCCATTTTCGGTTCGTCTACGAAACTTATTATCACATCACTGTTTAAAGCCCAAACTTGGTCCTGGACTTGGACTTGGCTCAGTCAAGTGCCCGACAATTAACTGAGGACGTTTTTATTAATGAATGCAAAACCCCCAAAACGCTTCAACTTTCTCTTTCTCTCTCTCTCAATCTGTCTCTATCTTTTTGGATAACTCTGTCAGCGAAAGTTTAGCATAGAAATTCAACTGTATCTTAAATTGTTTCTTGACAAACTTGAAACTATGACAGTGAATAAATGTTTCGCTTCCACTTTGTTGCAAGGTGAATGAAATTTTAGAGAAGAGAATTTTAATATTTTACCTAAAATAGTTATTCACAAGTCCAATTAATTTTAAAATAATTCAACTAAAATAGTTAAAGAGTGTTCCACGATATTTTTACAACTGTTTCATTATTGCCAGCGTTCCGCAGGGTATTCAACTGTTTCATTCCGTTCCGTTCCGATGCTTTAAGATGCCAAAAATAGCCTAATAAATAGATGAAGTGTTCCAAGAAATTTCCAACTGTTTCATTATTCCGCGTAATATTTAACTGATTTAATTTCACTGTTTCATTAGCATATGCTTCGCTTCCATTCCATTCCGTTGCTTTACATATTTCAAGATGACCAATTAATTGTAAAATAGTTCAACTAAAATAATTAAATAGTTTTCAACTATATTTTTACAACTATTTTATTATTGCCAGCGTTCCTCAGGAAATTCAACTGATTCATTTCTACTGTTCCATATGCGCATGTTTCGCTTCCAATCCGTTCCGTTGCTTTACATATTTCAAGATGACAAAAATGGGCCCGATTAATTGTAAAATAGTTCAACTAAAATAGTTAAATAGTGTTCCAAGATATTCAGCAAGTGTTTCATTATTGTCAGCGTTCCTCAGGATATTCAATGTCCTCGTCCAGAGTTCGCTTTGCGAAGCAAACAAACACAGGAATTCAGCATTGGCACTTGAAATGATTTCCGGGACGCTCATTAACTTTTAGCACGTCCAAATTTGATTCTATTTATTCAAAAATTCGTTGCTCTTCTCGCTGTGTTTATGCTCAAAGTACAAACAAACGAAAAAAAAAATACACAAATAATAAGGAAGCGAATAGAGCTGGAAAAGAAACAAGTTGAAGAAATAAGTGAAATGCAAAAACAAAACAGAAACAGTGAAGACAAAAAAAAGGCAGTCATCATTTAACTTGTTTTCTCTCTCATTTCATTTCATTTCATTTTCGTTCCATTTCGTTTTTCGGCTGCTTTGAAAGTTTGTGTTTCTGTTTCTGTCTTTTTTTTGCGGGATTTTGCGGCACCGTGGAAATGTGTCTTGATACGCAATTAAATTCACGCAATTTTCACAGCGTGGTCAGTGAACAGACAAAGCTTCAACTTTAAACAGAACCCACACAAAAAAAGAACTGCCCTTTATTCCCCTCCGACTCCGACTCGCCAAACTCAAACCCAAAAAAAAAACAAGACCCAATTTGAAGCCTGTAATTTGAAGCGCTTAACCTTTTGACGGCACCTAAAAACACCCAAGCAAAACAAAACAAAAAGAAAGCAAAAACAAAAAACAAAAAAAAAAACGAAAAACAAAACATCTTTTGTGTATACAGATAGATATATTTATATATGTATATATATATATATGTGTGTGTGTGTGTTTGTGTGTATAATCTGGTTGCCTGGGCAATTTCTTAAGCTTTCAATTTTGGGCAGAAAACAAATACATCAGCACTTCATCAAAATAATAAACAAGTACGTAATTAATGTTGTCTATGGGGATTACGGGGCAAGGGGGGGCAAAGAACAAAAGAGACGCACAAGAATATGGATAAATATTTACAAGAGCCGAGAGAGAGAGAAATGTTAAATACTTACAATCGTCAAAAATTAATGATAGAACACAAAACTTTTGTTTGTTTGTGTGTTTGGAATGCGCATTTCTATTTGCCTACACAGCAAAAAAAAAATGTATAAAATCATCTTAGTACTAAGAATATTGGTCTCAAAAGTGCGTCAAGAACATGAAAATTCAAATGCTAGAAAACACATCTTAATCATCAAGAACATTTATTATAAGACCCAAGTTTTTATTAATGAAAATAAATCCTATAGTTGTATGACTAAAAATCTTATTTCAAGACAACAAAATTTGATTTATTTTATAGTTTTTACATTCTTTTTACCTACCATTTTAAGCGCTGTTAACAAGATAAGCAACATTTTGAACGTGCGAAGAAGTAAGTTCTACAAATTTTAGAGTGACCATTTTTCGTAGCCTTTATGAGCCTAAATTTGGCATGGAAATGGTAAAAAACAAAGATTTATGGGCACATCGCTTGAACATTTGCTTATTAAATATTAAAAGCAATTATTAAATTATTTAAACAAATGAAATCGCATTTATTGCCTATTTGCCCATTTTAAAATTTCATATTTCATATTAAATTTCATTTTAAAGAGAAATACTTCACGAGATTAATATAATATTATGGAATCGCAAGACTAAATATGAAATTTTAAAGTTTAAATTGTAGTATTTCTCTTCACTATAAATTGCCTCAGACGCTTTCTTTTCCAAATATATTTTTTTAAATTATCCATTTTGACTCTTCTCTTTACTTTAAATGCTTGTCTACTTTTTCGTATGTGGAACTATCTGGAAGTCTAGAATTTTTATTCTTAATTGAATATTTTCTTTTTAAATAATTTTTAAATTATCCATCTTGATGCTTTGTCGATATGAGAGCAGAATAATAGGTTGTTTATATTTGTCTAGAAGTCTAGAATTTTTGGTCTTATATTGAAAATTTGAACTTTTGTCGACTAATGTTTGACTTAGTTATAGAAATTTGTTCTTAATGTTATCTTATTTCAAGACAAATGTTCTTAATTTTAGAATTTGGTCTTTGTTTTCTTTTAGTGTAGTAGTTCTTGATAAATATATTTACTATATATTGTAGTGCGTGTATATTAATTGATTTGCTGGCGCTTATCTTTCGTTTTTGATGATAATGATGATGATGATGATGACCCAGAAGTATGCAATAAATTTATGAAAATTACTTGTGGACTGCCACGATTTAACACGCGATCGATGCGATAGCAAAAGCAACAGCAAAAGCAAGTGCAAGCATATAAATCTAGAGAGCTTAACGAAGCCAGTTTCTCCAGCCAGCTTATCTCTCTCTCATATCGATTGACAGACAATTGAGCAGCCAATTAATCGAGATCTGGCGATACGAACTCAACTCAGAACTGAGAACATAACTGAAACTGAAACTGAAATGTATCTCTCTCGTTATCTGTAGCACGTATTTATCTATCCCGAGCACTACATAATCAGATATATCCGTTGTTCGTTGTTCGTTGCTCGTTGCTCGTTCTCTTTCTCTTTCTCGTTGTTCCCTCTGGCGTCCACTAATTAACGGTACATACGTTAATATATCAACATGAAACGACCTCGAGGCTTTTGTTTGGCTTTTGTCGGCGCCGTTTGGCGCCCTCTTTCCCTCCCCTCTCTCTCTCTCTCTCTCTAATCTCCCTCCTCTTCCTCTTCGACAAGCGCCTAAAATGCTGTTAGATAAATATTTGCCATAAAAATGATTTTGGTTTTCGCCTTCTTTCTTTGTGATTTTCATAGCCTGTTGCCCAATTGTTGCTATTATTATTGTTGTTGTTGCTGCTGTTGTTGTTGTGGTTGTTTGCGATTGCTTGAAATATTCATAAACCTGAAATGCGCATTCTTTTGTGGTTGGGGGCTTTTATTGTTTATAAACAAATAATGGACAGCTAATAAATAAATCAAATTAAATTTGTTCGTTCTCTGCAATTCACACACACACACAATTCGATTGAGTTCCGCAAAGTGTTGCCAACGCATTTCATTTCCAATGATTATCAATTTATGTTGATTGCCAAGATCAAAGACACGCACACAAAAGCTGATTGCTATGGCACACTGCGTTCGTCAGCAAATGCAGCTTGCAAACTGCGTGGCTAAGCTATCGACACTGTTATCGATAAATGTGTTATCGGAATGTAAGCTATAGTAATAAATAATACAAAATTGTAATAAATATTTCATCAAATATCGTCAACTAAGTTAATTTTGTGGTAAAAAAAGCCAACAAAAAAAATAAACCGTAAACTAAAAAAATATTGCAACTAATCGATAAATAATAAAAATTTACCCATAATAATACAAATGTATAATAAATAAATATAAATAATAAATACTAACTTATTATAATAATATTTTATAATAGAAAAGTTGCACAATAAATACCTCAGGTTAAAATATAATTATTGAAATGAATTGATATAGTAAAAGTAAAATGAAACAAATAAATATTTATTTCTATATCATAAACAAACATAATAATATTATATAATTTAAAAGAAACCTATAAAATAGAAAATTCATACTAATAAAATGAAAATTCAATATATAAAATAATACCTGAAATCAATTGCGAAAACTTCGAAGATGCAAACGAAATGCAATTCAAATAGCATGTAGTTATCTTTTTTTCAATCATTCGCATTATTTTGTAGAACTTAAATGATTTAATCAAATACAAAGGAGCTGTTAGGATTACCCAAAGTTCGCACAAGTTTTGATGTCAGCTCCGCTCTCGATTCCGCTCGATGACGACATTTTTGGCATGTTTACACTGTCGCTGTGTTATGTGTGTTTGCACGTGTTGCGTCATATTTTTGGGGCGTGTTTACGCAGCGATATGTCTGATCGTGTCACGACATGCGTGCATCTCTAATTGTTGTTGCTGTTGTTGTTACATTGTATGGCGTGCAAATAAATCAAAATTCAAATAGCACACACGAGAGAATTGTATGCAAAAATAAATCATTATCTAATTGCCGACTAACTAAGCAACAACCATAATGCCGCAATAATAATAATATGAATACGAATAAGAATAAGAATTAGAATAATAATGAGCGACAGAGAAGCAGAAAAATGTCCGCACGTGTAACGGGGAAATTTTTGTGTGTTTACAACACGGCACCAAAAGAAGCATGGGAAGCGTGGGCAGCTTCAACGAAGGCAACGTCGCCCCCCTGGAATGCGCCATTCACAAAAGCAGAATAGAGACAGAGGCAGAGGCAGAGACAGAGAAAAGTACTATATATATACTATAAATAGCGATCCGCACAAATAACTCAACACTGACAATTGCAACTGAATTCCAAGAACAATTCCAAATCACTTGCAAAAGCAACAAGAAAAGCAAATCCAACCAACGATAAAAGACTGTGTGACAAAAACGGGGAAAGTATGGAAAAGAGGGAAAGCTAGGGGGAAAAGCTTTCATACACAATGCGTGCGCAATTATAAATTTATGAATTCCTTAGAATCGTTGATGTCTTTAGAAACTAATGCGATAATTCTAAAAACAAACGAGTTGAGTTCTCGTTGCATTCCTTTTTTTTTGTGCAACATACAAATCCGATTAAATTGAGATTAAAGATATGGAATTTAAATAGGAAATCTTAAACCTAACTAAATATAAATATAAATTTTTAAATTCCTTAGAATCGTTGAAGTCGTTACAAACTAACTAATTCCAAAAACAAACGAGTTGAGTTCTCGTTGCATTCCTTTTTTTTGCGTAACATACAAATTAGATTAAAAATATTTTATCTAAAAAGAAAACCTTCAAACTAACTTATCGATAATACGTTCTAATTTATTTCTAAGTATTGATTACATTGCTAATGATTTGAGTGATGAGTCCAATGATGTGCACCAGTATTTGTTTCACTTTGTCGATATTTCCCATTGCGATCAGCCTGTTGTTAACGATTGCATCGATATAATCCTGGCAAGTTCGCAGATTTGCGCTCCAATTTATCACGTCCTGGCTATCGAGCATACGAATGAATTTCTCTGGATTCCAACATCCGGATTGAATGCTGGAAAAACTGATATTACGGCTACAGCTCCATAATGGACATTCGGGCAGCGAGTGCGAAATTTGCGATTGATTCGGCAACTGAATTTGTGACAGCCTTTCAGCTAAATGTTGCAACTCACCTTGCAGCCGCTCCATACCTTGTAGCGACAGCAGAAGGTTTGTTAAAGACACCAATTGATTGAGAAACACGTTCTCATCTCCGTTCTCGTTGTTGAACTCGTTGTTTTCGCTCTCGTTGTTATCGTTTATTGCGTTATTATCGTTGTCCTCAGACTGTCTGCAGCTCGCCATCTCATTGTTGTCGCTGAGCTCATTGGTATTGTTTATCGAGTTACTATCGATGTTATCGCTCATCGCGTTGCTCTCGTTATCAGCGTTGAACTCGAGGTTTTCGCTATCGTTGTTAGTTGTTGTTACGCTATTATCATTATTCTCCGACTGATTGTTGTTCTCGTTCTCGTTTTCGATGTTATCGATTATCAAGTTACTATCGCAGTTCTCGTTGTTATCGATGATCTCGTTGTTTTTGATGAACTCACTATTATTGTTGTTCTCGGACTGCATGTTGCTCTTGATCTTGTTATCGATGCTCTCGTTGTTATCTTTTGTCGAGTTACTTGCGCTGTTCTCGTTGTTATCGCTTGTCACATTATTCTCGTTGCTATCGTTTAACTCGTTGTCCTCTGACTGTTTGTTGCTCTTGTTATCGTTTAACAAGTTACAATCGTTGTTCATTTTCTCTTTATCGTCCGTCAAGTTCCTTTGGTTGTTAACGTTGAACTCGTTGTCATCTGACTGCTTGTTTTTCTCGTTCTTAATCTTATCACTGTTTTCGTTGTTATCGTTTATCCCATTGCTTCCATTCCTTTCGTTATTATCATGGTCCTCTAACTGCTTGATGTTTTCGTTCTCGTTGTTATCGCTGTTCTTGATCTCTTTCTCGTTCATCTGATTCCTCCCGTTGTTATCGTTGAACTCGTTGGTGCCTGCCTGCTTCTTGTTCTCGTTCTCGTTGTCATGATTTATCATATTAATCACGTTGCTATCATTGAATTCGTTGTCCTCTGCCTGTTTATTGTTCTGACTGTTGTACTTGTAGTTAAAATTCATGGTTAAAAGAAATGTGTAAAATTTATCAAAATATAAATTTTCTATTTTACAAAATATATCAAAATGTTTGTAGAGAAAAACTTTGATTTATAGAGAATATAAAAATGTACTTTTGCGAAATGAAATACTAAAGAAGACTGTGTGTGCTGTGAAGGTTAAAGCAATGGGAACTTGAACGAATTCCCAGAGTATAGATTTCTAATTGGTGACTTGGATAATTTGATTAAATGACAGCTGAGCTCATTTCACAAAATACAAAGAGGAGAGGAGCTGCTCGCCATGGTCATTCCTCGATTGCATTTCTGCAGCGATGCCGTCACTCCAGGTGAAGGTTATAGTTGCTTCTCTCCTCTCCTCCCTCCTCTCTCTTTATCTGTAGTGTTCCTCCTGCATGTTTAATTAATTGCAATTCGCAATTGAACTGCACTCTATATTGGGCTAATTTATGGCATTGGCACCAATCGGATCTGTTTTTATCGAAGCTTGCTTGTTGTTTTAGGATTAGACGGGAACAGCTTTGATGATTGCGATGCCATCAGCGATTAGACCGAGAGAGAGTGAGCAAATGTGTAAACTGCAAACAGCTGCAATCCAATTAGCTCACAGAGACAGAGAGAGATAGAAGATAGAGGGAGAGAGAGAGAGATGGCAACCTGTGCCATCAGTATTAAGTATACGCAAAGTGCAACGACAAACAGGATTACAGCAAACGTATTGCAATCACATGACATCCGATATTGTGCTCAAGGTTGCAACTTAATAACAGATAATGAGAGTGGGATAATTAAGTCATTGCACAAAAATATACCAAAGATGTGTTTCTCATTATTTTGGATTTTAAATGTATGAAGAAACTTATTAAACTGACATATTATTTATTTTCTTTTTCTTTTTTCACTTTATTCATTTTATTTTACATTATTCCGTTTATTTTATTAATTTTTTACGACATTTTATTAACTTATTGCCCAAAAATTTACCAAAGATATGTTTCTCATTATTTTGGGTTTCAATACTCAAGAAAGTTATGAAGCTAACTAATTATTTTATTATGTTGTCTTTTCTTTATTTACTTTGTTCATTTTATTTTATATTATTATATTATTCCATTTATATTATTCATTTTTTTATGACATTTTATTTACTTGTTGAACAAATAGTTACCAAGGATATGTTTCTCATTATTTTGGCTTTCAATAGTCAAGAATCTGAATGATTATTTTATTTTTTTCTTTTATTTACTTTATTCATTTGATTTATTACATGTTATTTACTTCATTTGTTTTATTAATTTGTATGTAGTTTTTTTTTCTCTACTTTTATTTACAATCTGTTAAATTTCAATGACTCGTAAAAATTTCAATGTAACCAATACAATTTCAAGTGATTTTCAACTACTCATGTTACTGTTAGTAATTCTATTTTAAGGCGATATCTCTCCACATTTTCCGACCTTAAATTATAGTGAGAATTTCAAGGGCATTCCAATGCAAAAACCTTATAAAATGAATGCATTTTAAAACGAATTGTTCACCACAAACAGAGCAGAATACAATTGCATTCACAGTGGGCTTAAAATTTAATAATCAACTGGTTTAGTTTGCAAATCCCCCAAGTGGAGCTATCAAAGAGCGTAAAATTATTCAACAGCTGCTTCAAAAATAGAATATTAAGAGAGCGAAAGAGAGAGAGAGAGAGAGAGAGAGAGAGAAAGGAAAGGAGAACGCAATACAACTTGCAACTTTGCAAGTTTCAAGAGGATTTTGGTGAAACGCGTTGCCTTCATTATCCGAACAGTATTATAATTAATCCCAGACACATGCAGAACTGTAAGAAAGGGAGAGACGAAGAGAGAGAGAGAGAGAGAAAGCGTGGGAGAGATGCACGAGTTTCATTTCAATTTATACTCGCACACACACATACATACATATATACAATTATATTATTTTAATTTCATTTTAGTTGTATTTCGTAGTTTGTACATTTCGAAGAAAAACCCGCAAATCCGTAACACGAGCCACGAGCCAAAGTGCGAAATGCGAAATGTGAAATGCGAAAGCGCCGAAAAGCAGGCAACAACAACAACAACAACGATAACAACAAAAAGCTGGCGAAAAAAGCTTGACAAAAAGTTGCCAGTGCAAAAAGTTTTAATGCGAAGCACGCGTTTCCTCAATGCACCTCTCTCTCCCTATCTCTCTCTCTCTCTTTTCTCTCCCTCTCTCTCTTACCCTTCCTTTACCTTATTATGCATAAAACCCCTTTTTGGTTGGGTTGCATTACACAAAATAATGTTGTTGCTATCCTCAATGCAAATACTTTAACGGATATATTTTATTCAATATTTTAGCTAATTATTTGATCGATCTGCTTTAAGAATTTTCCTCCATTAGAAATTACAAACAACCAAAGAATAATACTTTGAACTTTAACTCAAATTGAGGATCTCTCACTTTTATCTTCCATTTTCTTTATTAGTATTTTCATTAATATTACATTATTAAGTCTAATAATTGAATTTAATGTCCCATAACTTATTATTAGTTAGTATTTTATGCTCTTTTTAGGATAGATTTATTTTTGACTTTTTTTGTACACTTTTCCATGAGTGTTAACTTTTGAACTTGAGTTTTTATTCAGAGTTTGCAGCAACTGCTTTATTTTTATTGGTTTATCATAGACTTCTTTCTATTCATTTACAAAGTTTTCTTGAGTTTCTTTATTGACAGTTTTCTTCTCTAATATCACATTTTGATCAAGTCTTAGCTGCTTTTGCTGACTATCTAGTATATTTTGTGGTCTATGGTATATTTTGAATAGTATACAATATCGATATACCAAAAAATAGACTTTGGTTTATCATTGCGGTATAGTTTTGTTATATTATCAATAAATCAAAAATTGTCTTTGGTATATTTTTAAGCAGTATATTTTTGGTCTTTATCGATACACCAAAAATAGCTTTTGTGGTATATTTTTTGGTATATTATGCCAAAAATAGCTTTTGGTATATTTCTTGAAATCTTCTGATATATTCTTGGATGGATATTATGGATAAACCAAAAATAGCCTTTCGTATATTTCCTTAAAAATATTTGTTTAATGTTATTGATAAAACGAAATATGTCTTTAGTATATTTTTTACTGTATATTTTTGGCATATTATGAATAAACTAAAAATACCTATTGGTATAATTTTGTGGTTTATTATTGATATATTATGGATATACCAAAATAAACCTTTGGTATATTTGTTGCTGTATATTTTTGATATATTATCGATAAACCGAAAATAACCTTTGGTATATTTTTGTGCAGTATTTTTCATGTATTGCAACTTCTTCTGCAATGTATATTTCTCATACAGGATATCTGCTAGTCTTGTATATTTCTCTCTTTAGCAATATTCGTAATTGTATTGTATTGTCAGAAGCCAGCATAATTTAATTTAACGCACTTTTAAGCGCATTAATTACACACAGAGAGAAAGAGAGAGAGAAAGAAAGAAAGAGATGCAATGAAAATTTTCCATTTTCAATGTTGTATTTTGCATGAATTTAATTGGATAATAACATGAAATGCATTGACAAAATAAAATGAAATTGCATTACGTTTGTCGGATATTGTTAACCTTACACCCGATTCCGATTCTCGCTCCTCTCTTCCGCACCGCCCCGCCCCCCGCAACGATTAGTGAGCAATGAAAGAGAAATGTAACGCACACAATAAATTGTAAAAAGCGGTGGAGGAGGGAAGAGGGGAAAAATGTATTGCTGTTTATTGTGAATCTCGTTTCTCTCTTGACTTTTGCTCGTTGCCTTGACGTGGGCAAAAAAGCGGGACGGAGGAGGGGCAACAACGGGTTGGCAGCTTAACGCATTGTGTTAACAGAGGAGGAGGGGAAGAAAGAGGAGGCAGCAGTTGACACACAATGCCACAGAGCATCATCATCAGTGGCCATGACGCTGCAACATTATGTTGCTGCCGCTGCTGTTGCTGTTGCTGCCCCCTTGACACGACACCTTGGATGGAGCAAATGTTACCTTTAAGCGGTCTTGAGCCGCTTACAATAACAGTGGCTCATAATGTGGCCAGCGCCTAATGGCAAGGCTTTCGCTCAAGGACATTCTCTCGCACCCTTTCTCTTTCGCTGGCGTAAATTTGCTGTCCTAATTGCTGGTTGTCCGCCAGCAGGATGCATGGCGTGGCATGCAACAGACACACACACACACAGAGAGAGAAGCAACAGCCAACAGCCAACTGCCAACAGCTGGCTGTGTGACGCAATGACACCGTGTGGCAAGCGAAATGCGAGTAGAAAACCCTTTGCTGTTGCTCTTGCTGCTGCTGCTGGTGCAGCTGATAATTAGTGCAACACACAGATTGGGCCATTTATCTTCATGGCTGCTGTTGCTGCTGGCGCAAAAGTCCTTCAACCGCATGATTCCCTCAAAAGCTTTAAAATTATATGTATATACAGTATATAAATATACTGCAAATACTTTTCTCTACCAACTTGAATTTAAACACAAAAAAGCTTCAGTCGAATTTGATTGCGGTAAAATTCTTAAAATATACCGAATATACTAAAATGTACTGAATGCTATGTATATATTCGGTATATACATAGATATATTATTAAAATATACCATAAAGTACAAAATATACCACGTTAATATACCGAAAAAATACTAACATATACCAAAGGCTATATTGGGTATATGGTTATACTACTATGTTTAACATATACCAGAGAACAAAAAATATACCAGATTGTCAACCAAAGATTATACCGAAAAAATACTAGTATATACCAAAGGCTATATTTGGTACATTATTATATTTAAAACATACCATACAGTACAAAATACACCAGATTGTCAACCAAAAAACATACAGAGAATAATACTCAAATATATTACAATAAAAAAAAAAAGATCAATCTAAAATATACCAAAAGCTATACGTATATATTTGGTATATGGATATACTACTATATTTAAAATATACCATATAGTACATATATTTTGTATTTTAATATTTTTTTTTCGGTATAAAATATATTAAAATTAGTATATGTATTTTAATGTATTGTAGTATGTTTTCGGTATATTCTTTATTCTATATCTATAGCTCTATATCTTTGAGATGTCGTCTTGACTTTTGACTTAGAGGCTCAGAGTCCTTCTTCCATACAATGACTGAAGTTCAGTTAAACCTTTGCAACACAAATTCTACGAACTAACTTCCTTATAAACAAAATACCATAAATTAAAATTTTGTTGAATTATAATCAAATTTCAATTCAATTTATATTTCATCTAACTATTGTACTTAGTATTTAACTTTTATTGAATTCAATTTATGATTTATTTATATTTTCATGTGCATTTGCTTTGCATTTCCTCAATTTCTTTTATATAAATTTACCTTGTTTTTCTTTTTTTGCTATTTATTTCTCTTGATATGTTTTGACAGCTTTGATTTGAACTGTTCAGGAAAACAAAGATTGCAAACAGAATATATCCGGCAAAGTTTTACTATCGAAATGCAATGTTAGGAAATGTTTTTCTTTCTGACTGTTTAATTATCTTTCAATAGTTCTGTAAAACTTTTCATATATTGTGTGCGAGTTTTTATTTCATCTCTTGTTTAATTATCTTTCAATAGTTCAGTCAAAGTTTTCATATATTTTTGTACTCTTATTGCATCTCTTGTTTAACTATTCCTCAATAGTTTAACACAAGTTTTTACATACAAATATTTGTGATGCGTGTTATTATTTAATCTATATGGGTTTAATGAATCGACACGCAACTAGGCGCATCAATCTTAATCTCAATTGATAACATCAATTCAATCATTCATTTCTGTGTGAGTGTGAGTCACAAGCCTTAATTGCGTTGACGTTGGTGTAAGTGGGCAGCACTGTTGTGGCAAGTGGACAGCGCTGTTTATAGAACCGATCACCTTGATCTATATTTGCCTACTCGTTGCTCTCCTGACACTTTCTCGCTCTCGCTCTCTCTCTCTTTCTCGCTCTCTATTTATGCAACTTAACCTAGTTTTGTGTCTTTTTTTATAGTCGCCCACACTTTTCCCCTTTGCCCTTTTTGTGTGTACTCCGTTGGCTCGTTGTTGGCAGCGTTGATTGGCTGCAGTTTATCTGACCCGCCCAACAAATTCATCGACTGTGAATCCATTCATTTGCCCCTAATATCCATCATTCTGTCACTGGACTTTGTCCTTCAGTCGCCTTCTCTTGCTTCTCTCGCTTCAGCTCGAGTCACTTTGTTCGTCCTTCGTCCTTGCGCTGCATGTGAGCGAGTGAATGTGTATGTGTATGTGTGTGTGTGTGTGTGTGTGTGTGTGTGTGTGTGTGTGTGTGTGTGTGTGTGTGTGTGTGTGTATATTTCTATAACAAAAAATCAATTCAATTAAAAGCTCATTAAATATAATTGTGCACAGCACAAATCGATATAAAGTCTATTTAGACCTGACTCACACAAAACTCCAGCGTTTGTACTGCAAAACGGCTTCTTTCTCTTTCTCCTTCTTTTCTTTCCTCCTTCTTCTCTTTTTTTTACGACCGTAACGAAATTATCGAGAAATTAGTATAAATGCTTTATGCCTTGCTACCCAACCAATAACCCCAGCTCCTTTTTCTTCCCCCACATCAGCTGAACAGCTGAACACCCGACCACAAAACCCAGCAACCATTCTGAATCCCCGAGCAGGCCTCAAGCGTTACCCAAACCCTTGTCAAACGAAGTAAACCAAAAAAACGGAATACAAAAAACCCAAAAGAAAACTTTTTGGCGCTGACTTTTTCACGACCCGTTCACTTTTGCAAAAAGTCTATTAGCATTCTGTCTGGCAATACAAATTAGAATTAGTAGAATAAGTTTATTATATTTACATAAAAGTAAATGGGTCTCGACCAGCCTAAACTTGACTATGAGCTTGCTTTTTATTAATATTATTATCTATTTTTGGTAATACAAGATTTTAAAGGTTATTTGCTGAAAGTTCTAAGAAATTATTTATAGAATACGAAATTTCATAGAATACGTTTTATTATTTTAAAATATGTAAAAATTAACGGGTCTTCAGCAGCCAAAACTTAATTTGTGATTCTCTGCTTACTTTCTTATTATCATTATTTTTATTAGCTTTGACGGGCAATACAAGATTTTCAGCGTTCTATATAGTAAGAAAATGTTCATGAAATTTCGATTTTTTTTTAGAACACGTTTTATTATTTTGCAGCAAAAGTGAACGGGTCTCAAGCAGTAAAAACTTGATTGCAACTTTCTGCTTACTTAATTCTTATTATTATTATTATTAGTTGTGTCTGGCAATACAAGATTTTTAACGTCTTACCTAAGAGTTCTCTATAGTAAGAAATTATTTTTATATTTGCTTAAATTCCATAGAATACTTTTTATTATTAGCAGTCAAAACTTAGCTGTGACTCTCTGCTTACTTGTATATTATCATTATTATTAGCTTTGTCTGACAATACAAGACTTTTAGAGTATAGTAAGCAATCATTTATGCATTTCCGAAATTTCGTAGAACACGTTTTATTATTTTTACATATAAACGAACGGGTCTCGAGCGGTCAAAACTTGACTACGACTCTCTGCTAACTTGTTTATTATCATTATTATTATTTCGTTTTCGCTTTCGTGTTCGTTTTTGTTTTGTTTTTATTTTTCGCTCTGGTCGCATGCTTATTGTCATATATTTAATATTCACAATTACAGCAAGAACGAGAACGAGAACGTTGAATTTTTTCCCCTTCGCCATGATGATGTATTGTTTTGATACGGAGATTAGGAAGATGCGCAGCTTGGCGAATTCTTTGCCTTCTTCTTCTGTTTTTTTTTTTTTTGTGTTGTCGAGGTGGAATATGGGTTTTCTTGTTGTTTTTTGAAAGGGAACAAGGTGCTAAAAATAAACCGCCTGCTACGTGCCATCGACTAAATCACAGAGAGACAGTTGCTCAGCGCCTCGGCTCGTCATCATCATCATCGAACAGAAACAGGAACAGAAACAGGAGCAGGCAGCTTTCTCGCAGGGTCGAGACCCTGAATTTGCCAAACCCAGTCCCTGATATATACACACACATACATATATATATCGTATATATATAAAGTATGTGAGCCATTTTGCTGTTGTTGCCCTTCTGCTTTCGCTTTCCGTTTGCTTTTCCTTTAGGGGTCTCTCTCTCTCTCTCTCTCTCTCTCTCTCTTGCTTTCTGTGTGTCTGTTTTGTTTTGTTTTGTTGGTTTTCGTTTAACTTCTTTTGACAGTTGCTGACAGTTTTGTTTGAAGGATACGCTGACTGTGCCAACTGCCTGGCACAGCACTTTGATTTTGTTAGAACGCCCCCTTCCCACCCCGACAGTGGGCGTGTCTCCGTGTCCGTCTCCGTCGGAGTATCTGTTGCGTGCCTGCACGGAATATGCGTGACAAAATGCCGCTGGCTTTGTTAAGGCAACTGAGAACAGACAGGAAATGAGGCCAGGCCAACAGGCCACCAGCCAACAGTCAGCAGTCACCAGGCGTGGCATCTGCTTGAAAAACAGCAGCGCACTGGTTTTGGGAGGCTGCCTCAAATCTCAAACTGTTCTGCAAATGTCGATCGTGGTTAATGCGAGACACATGAAAGACAATAGCTAATTGGATTCTTCAATTTGTAGTATCTTGTTCTTATAGTCTCTGAGATAATGCCAATAAGAATGACGGACGGACAGGCAGACGGATGCAGGCTTGGTTTTGGGAGGCTACCTCAAATCTCAAACTGTGTTGCAAATGTCGATCGTGGTTAATGCGAGACACATGAAAGATAAAAGCTAATTGGCGGCTTTAATTTGTAGTCTCTTGTTCTTATAGTCTCTGAGATAATCCCAAGAATAACGATAAACGGACTGGCAGACGGATGCAGGCTTACACCTCGACTTGGCTCTTAACTCTAATTAAACACAATTTTGCTGTTGGTAGAATATTTTAAGCGTCGATTTTGGCCAATTTTAGTATTCTTTCGGTATATTAATTTGGGTTGCTTGAGCGATAATGCCGCTTACAGCTTTCCAACTTTAATTGCTTTTTTTGGCCAGCTGGTATATTTGGTATATTTAGTATGTTTTAAGTGTAGCGGTATTTCAATATACCAAATATAGCATTTGTTTTAGCCGTTTTCGTGTTGTAATATGATATATTTTTAATGTATATCAATATACCAAATATAGCATTTGTGTTAACCGTTTTTGTTTTGTAATATGATATATTTTTAATGCATATCAATATACCAAATACAGTATTCGGTATGTTTTCAGTATTTTTTACACTGTAAAATATTTTGAATATAGTTGTATATCCATATACCGAACATAGCATTTGCTTTCATTGCTTTTGACTGGCAACCTGATATATTTTGCACTCTTTAGTATATTTTGGTATATTTCAGTATTTTTCGCACGGTGACATAATTAGCATGTTTAAATGTAGTATCTCAATATACAAAATATAGAATTTGGTATATTTTCAGTATTTTTATGTAGTATTCTAACGATAACTCAAATCAGGAAATTATAGCATTTGGTTTAGTTGCGTTTTTTTTTTTGGAAATCAGATATATTTTGATGTATATATTTCGAATATAATACTATATTAATATACTAAATATAACATTATATTTATTTTCATTTACTATAGTATTTATAAAGCAAATGCAAATCAAAAAAGCACTTGAGTTAAATACTAAATTCTTCAATCTTGTCTGCTATATTAAAGGCTAAGCTATCAATTTAACCTCTACCATATAGTTTTTTTTTTCTTGCTCAATATTAAGTATACGCAAAACTCGTTCGAATTGATAAAGATATCGACTAAAAATTAAGGCGAACAAGAAGTGTGCGCAATAAATTGTACAGCAAGCACACACACACACACATATATACCAATACACTCGCACACTTTTGCAGCTGTTGCCGTTGCGGCAAATTTCTTGGGGTAGCTCTGATGCCGTTTGCTGTTAATATTTTTATTTGATTTATTTGTTGTTGTTGTTAGCTTGCTGCCTGCCTTTTCTCTACTGCTTCGCTGCTGCTTTCTTTCATTTGTTGTTGTTTGCAAATTTAATAATAAAGCACACTCTGAGTGCAAATGTACGCGAGTGTGTGTGTGTGTGTGTGTGCTTACTTTAATTTCATGAGAAATTTCATTCGCCAGCCAGAAAGTATGCAATCATTTTGCGAACTTTGACATTTTGCGCAGCAGCCAGCAAGGAACGCAACGCAATGGACACGGCCAAAGGAGTGAACGAAAAAACAAAAGAGCGAGAGAGAGAGAGAGTGAGAGAGATAGATTGTGTGGCAACACCCACCCTTATGTGCACTGGCAACTTGATAAGTCATTTGGCATATTTTCTGCGTTCATTTCGCAAGTGCAGCTGCAGCATGCGTTTTTCTCTTTCCATCTCTCTTTTGTTGTCCCATTCGGTATTGCTAGCTTTGATTGATGCGTCGCTGGGTCGACTGATTGACTTCTCAGCTGATTGACGAAGCTGATTAGCAGTTGTAGGCAGACGTAGTTCGATTGAAAAGCCGCAGAGTGTCATCTCAGACTGATTGACTGATCAACCGATTCGGCTGCTGATTGATTGACTAGCTGATTGAGCGCCTCCCAATTTCAATTCGATTTGCACTCGTTTGTCCTTGTTCGATTGAGAAGCCACGCTGCACGCCTCAGACTGATTGACCGACTCGACTGCTGATTGATTGACTAACTGATTGAAGGCCATTTGTCATTGATGAATGCCTCAATTTCAATTCGTATTGCACTTGTTTTGCCTAGTTCCATTTAAGAACCAGGCTGCAGGCCTTAGAGTGACTGACTGATTGACCGATTTGACTGCTGATTGATTGACCAGCTGATTGACCGCTTTTTGACAGCGCTGTTACATTGATGAACGTCTCAGATTCAATTTGTTTTGCACTTATTTCGCTTTGTTCCACTAAAAAGTCGCGCTGCAGTCTCATCAACTGATTGACTGATTGACCGACTCGGCTACCGATTGATTGCCTGTCAGATTGACCGTCTCTTGAATGCCTAAATTTCAATTCGTTTTGCACTCGTTTCGCCTTCGCAACAAGGTCAAGCAGTCAGACAATCAGTCAGTCAATCTGTCAGTCAGTCAATGAAGCTACCCTTCATTCCTTTCTTTCTGCTGTTGCTGTTGCTGCTGCGTGTCGTGGCAAAGTCTCTTTTATTACCTGTGCGAGGTTGAGCAGAGCAGTTCATCAAATATTGAAATGCCAATTTCACAGATACTCACAAAGCAAATTCAATTTGGCAGCTTAAGTAATGCCCACAACAGCAACAACAACAGCAACAACAGCAACAGCAACATGAATAAGCCATAATAATCAGCTGCAAGCATCAACAGCTCTATGACGAAGACTTTCAGATATCCTAAACGAAGGAATAGACTAATTCCCACTACTTAAAAGCAAGACTAATTTCTAGTGAACTAGATGTCTAAAGATCCTTTTCAAAAAGTAAAAGATAAACATAAATTTACTATTGAATTATTAAATGTACAAAATTTATGTTAAGTGACAATACAAGTATTTAATCCAACTCCATTTTTTTTTTTTTTTGTAATAAGTGAAGCTTCTCTACAATCAAACTAAGATTGTAATTATTTCGAATGTTTCCTTTTCGATTTTTTGGCAACTCTTTTGTAATCATTTTTACTATCTTTGAACTTAGCAAACATAATCAAGATAGCAATGTACTTGGCATATCTTTTATTATACATTCTTATGGAGCAAATATTAAGATCTATTCTATTTACTTTTTGGATTCGATAGGATAAGATAGGATAGAATAGAAACGAATAGAAAAGAATAAAAAAAAGAATAGAAAAGATTAAAAAGAATAGAAAAAAATAAAAAACTTGTTAATCAAATAAATTTATAAATTCTAAAGAAAACCTTAAATTTGATGCTGTAATTTTGCATCTATCATATTTTCTATATTTTTAAAAGAGTTGTTAAGAAAATACTATTCTAAATATAAAGCTACAATAAACAATTTCTTTTAGATAGTTCAACTGATCAACTCATGAAATTTAACTAATTTTTGTAAAATGCAGAAGAGAAAAATACTGTGTTCAACTCCATTAAACAGTGCTGTGCATTTAATTAGCCACTCGGTCTTTAAATTATGCAACCAAATGCGACTTCAAAGACTGAGCATATTGCCTCCCACTCCCCTTACTCTTCAGCCCTCCCTCTCTCCGTGTCTCGCCCCTTTTGCCAGAGAATAGCTGAAATATGGCCGCAAAGTATGCAATAATAAATTGAAGCATTGCACTATGTTGAATTTGACCCGTTTTCGTGGCCAAAACTCATTTTTCGCAAGTATTCAAATTTCCGTGTTTTTAATGTTACCATGTTGAGAAATGATCAAATCGCGATATTGTATACCGAAAATGTTAACTTAACAGTTTAATGTTAAAATAACAGCTGTTAAAGTAAGCTGTTGCAAGCAGACAATACGTGCAGTGTTAAATGTTAAATTTGCGATGCAATTTCAAATTGGCATATCTCCCACAAAAAATCATTGAATAATAAAATTCAAAAGGAATATTACTTCTTCAAGTTATTACTATGTGTTGATACTAATATGTTCCGTGTTTTGTTCGTATTTTTCTAACAATTTGTATATTTAGCAAGTGTTGTCCCCTTGTCACTTTTCGAAAGAAAGTTGAACTTTCCAAAAGGTTTTAACTAAAATGTTCAAATTTGTTCAGTGAGTGTCCATATACATGTTGTAGATCTGTCAATTCTGAATTCATAACATGTAAGCTCATTATGCGTTTTTTGCGGTTTTTTGCGTAATTTGAATTATTAGGGAGCACCATTTGGCCAGAATTGCAGAACTGCTAAAGCCTTTGCGATTTTTTTTTTCTTGAATAACTTCCATATTTATTATCCGATCTGAACCAAATTTTCAGGAAGCATTTGAAATAGGACATTCATCATGTGTTCCAAAATTCGGGTCTCTAACTTGAAAATTGATTTATATATTCGCTTTTTTTCGATTTATGTGGGCGTTGACACGCCCACTTTTCTAAAATACCTTCGTATAGCAATAACCTTTATTATACAAGAAACCTGCATTCAAAAATCTTGTTAATTTAAAAAATTTTAATTTTGGCCACAAAAACGGGTCAAATTCAACATAGTGCATTGTCGCTGTATCAACGAGTGTGTATCGATGTGTGTGTGTGAGAGTGTGTGTATGTGAGTGTGAGGGAGTGTGTGTGTGTGTGTGTATCGATGTGTGTGTGAGAGGAAGGCAAAGGGAGGCAAGTGGCAAGTGGAGTCTGGCACTTGGCGCTCACGTAATGAGCATATTTGTAGCATACTTTCAGCGCGTACGTGCGTGTGACCATGTGTGTGTGTATGTGCGAGTGTGTGGGTGTCCTTTGAGGGCAAGTTTATGCAAGTTATGCCTGGCTGCCGTGTTTAGCTTTCAAGTTGCGCGCCAAACTTTTCTGCAGTCCAATATATTGAGACAGGTGCCCAGAGGCGTTGAGGCTCACCTCTCCTTCTCTCTCTCCCTCTTTCTCATTCTCTCTCTGTCTCTCTCCATCTCAAAGGAATGAGGAAGAGGGGGCGTGGCACTTGGCAACTGTGCGAACACGCTGGCACTTTGATTTTGTATCTGCATTTTATGCCAAATGGCGATATAAAAACCACAAAAAGTGCGAGAGAAAAAAAATCAGTTGGCGGCAACGCACACGAAATACCCTGTAATTATGAGGACGAGCAGTTGCACACAGCACGCTTTTTCCCAAAATTTAAACAAACAGAAAATTCCCAGTTTTAATAATTTAATTTAAAATTTTTTAACAGAGTAATTCAATAATTTTGCAATCATTTTTGATAATAATTAGTGCACAGCTGTTTTTTTTTCTTTCTAATTATCAATGTTCTTTAAATTTAATTTTCACTTTTATTCACTGAATATTTCAATAATTTTGAGAGTAAGTTTTTTTTTTTTTAAGATCAGCAAAAACTTAAATGAAAATTTGCAATCTACTTTTAAGTCTAGAATAAAACATTCTTACACCAACTCTTAATTAGAAAATAAGATGTTTTTAATCTTGAAATACAAATTTAGCATAAAAATCCTGATTTAAGATTGTTTCAACCTAAAATCTTATTTTAAGATGGTTCCAAAAAAGTGTTTCAAGCTTGACAAACTTTTTTTTCAAATGAAATACAAAAATTCAAAAAATAAATCAAATTTCGTTGTACTTTTATAGATAGAGTGAAATACTAAAACTGAAATGAAAATGTTTAAAGCTTTAAGTCAAAGACGTTTTTTTGGTTTTTTTTCTAATCACTTTAACTATTTAAACAAGGAAATATTTTAAAAAGTATCTTAACTTACACAAAAAAATAAATGAAAATTGAAATGTCGAAATATTTGCTGTAAATAAATTCCGTTTCACTGTAAGCGAAAGCAAGTTAAATTTAGAAAAGAAAAATCGAAAAGCTTTCACTTTAAAACTATACTTTTATCAATCAATTTCGTTATTGTTCTAATAATCTATATATAATACTATATCATTCAATGCGCTGTGCTTTCTTTGCGTTTTTGTTGCTGTCAAACAAAAGTAATTTGAAGCGATGTTTCGACTGATGACTTTATATATTGCTTGCTTGAAACTTGAACGTATTTGCTTTTTCAACTGCTGCGAAAAGTTTGAAAGAATGAAGAAAAGTCTCTGATTCTCTTTATGTGTGACTCGGCTTGATTGCGGTAAATTTGTTTTTCTTTTTGTTATTGTTGTTGTTGTTGTTGTCGCGATGTGTTTTGCTTTACGTACGTTGGTTTTTTTTTGTTCGTTTTCGAAAAGTTCAAAAGCGCAATAAGCGTAAATTCATAAAGCGTTCGCGGGGCGTGAAAGTATTTTGACATACGCTTGGAAATCATATCCGTTCAGCACACACACACACACACACCAATACACACACACACACACACACACACACACACACACACACACACACACACACACACACACACACACACACACACACACACACACACACACACACACACACACACACACACACACACACACACACACACATACAGAGAAAGCGCTGTTGTTACCTCTGAGTGAGTTTGGACGCAGCTAACGAGCTTCAACTTTAACAATGAGCGAACATTTCGCAGCTCATTGAATTTGAAGTCATGTGAAAGCAGCGCACACACACACACACACACACACACACACACATATAGATTACTCACACAAGCAATCAGTCAGTCAGGCAGTAGAGAGAGCGGGGAAGATAGAGAGAGAAAGCAGTCGTGACAATTGCATCGCAAAAAAAAAACAAAAAAAGAAAACCACGTCGAGTGGCTGTCAAACAAATTTGAAAATCTTCTGGGACATGAACAGCAAATTTCCACTGCCAATAGTTGTTGTAATTCCTTTTGCTCTTGTTGTTGTGCGTGTTTGTGTTGTTTTTTTATTTATTATTATTGCTCGTTTTTATGTGTTTTCTCTAACTTTTTTTGCTTTGCCAAGACTTCACTGTGCACTTCAGGGCAATCCAAATCGCAGTGCATGCCCAAGTGCAGCTTTTTACTCTCTCTCTCTCTCTCTTCATCCTTCTCTCTCCCTTTTCACTTTTGTACAGCAACCTCGTCAGCAGAATCTATGTATCTATATAAAAATGTAATTTAACTTGCATAAAATAACAAGCCAAGCAACGTTCTCTCTCGTTTCTCTTTTGTGCTTAACTTCGTAAACGTTTAATGAGCAACATTTAGTCTTTAATTAATCATCATTAAGTTGGGTTTAATATACATACAATGTATTTTTCTTTTTCATATTCCATCATAATCGCTTCACTTCAATTTTCATAGTTGCACTCCTACATGGTATTCGTGAACGTTTCACTGGCTGTAACACTTTCCAAATTATTAAGCGTCCGTATTTTCTCCACTTCGATTGTAATTGTTTTATCAATTCTCCTCATAAGCCAACTAACCAACTTTAGATGCTTTAATTTCATCATTGTAGAGCATTCGCAAACGTTTCACTGGCTTCAGCACTTTCTAAATCGTTGAGTACTCACCTTTTTTGCACTTTTTATTTTCAATTGCCCTTTTGTTAACAAGCAAACGTATAAATTTTATAGTTCTTTTGTGAAAGCTAACTAACCAGCTTTGGATGCTCCAGTTGCATTCGTAAACGTTTCACTGGCTGCCAAGCTTTCACATTTTTTGTACTTTTATTGTACTTTCTTTTTCAATTCTTCTTTGTCAAAAGCAATTGCAAAGTTCAGTTTTTATAGTTGCAGCTTTACACATTTTTCGTTAATGTTTCACTGGCTGCAACACTTTTCAAGTTGCTAAGCATTCACTTCTTTTGTGTTTTTATTATATTAGCTTCATCAATTTCCCTATTTCACAATCGCATTTACTTATCACTTTGTTAGAGCATTCGTAAACGTTTTACTGGCTGCAACACTTTCCAGATTGCTTAGCAATCTCAATTTCAGCTTTTCGTTATCATATTTGTTTATGAATTCGTAAGCGTTTCACTGTCTGCAATACTTGAGTTATTTTTGTACTCATTTCGCTTTTCTGATTGCATTCTTAAATGATTGTAACTTTCTTATATAACTTAATGTATGTTAAGCTTGCTTCAATGGAAATTTCGCTGTCATTTGTCTTCGCAAACGTTTGTTTACATTTCCCTCGCACAAAAGGGAGAATGAAGCTTCTACGAGGATGCAGCAATAAGTAAACGTTTTCCACATGCTTTAACTACACATAAATGTAGCTGAAATAACAGTGAAAAATGCTTTTAATTCTCTTGATTGGCTCTCAAATTTAAAGGAAAACAAAGACACACAACGTGAAGGAAAGCAGAGGGGGAGAAAAAGAGGGAAAGGGAGAGTTAGAGGGAGAGAGGAGGAAAGACAGAGACAAGGTTCCCATGGCTAGAAATACAAATAGCAAAGACGAGTGAATAGAAAAAGGACACAACAAAAGGGAAAGAAGCAGACGCTGTGATGTGTGTGCGTGTATATGTGTGTGTGAGCATATGCGTGTGTGTGTGTGTGCCTTCTTTGTGTGCGTGTGCTTTTGATGGCCTCAGCTGTAGTTACTCGAAATATAATACGCAATGAGGATGCTGCTCTTGGCTCTTGGTTCTTGGCCACCGGCTTGCAGCGTTATGAATGTCAGGTGCGTTCCCCTCCCCTCCCTCCTCCTCTCTCTCTCTCTCCCCTCTCCACACCCCCTAGACTGTCTCCAATGTCTTGCTGCCAACTAATGTGATTAGTATCCATGCACGAAGAGAAGCCTCAAGCAATATGCAATGATTATTATTATCATTATTATTTTTGCTGCAACACAACTTGGCTTGGATTACCGGAAATGACAGTCGAGGAAATTAATCTTCAATTCGAGTTCATATTGCATTGTAATTCAAATTAATTAGCATTATTTTTCCGCATAAAGTTTGTAAATTTAACTCACAACTTTATGCACAACACACTTAATTAGTTTGGGGGAACTTTAATCAGGCTTTTGTTTCCAGTTTCCTACGGGACGAAAATGGAAGCCACCGCTTGCAATTACAACTCGAGTTGCAAAAGTCAGTCAGGAGGGGAGACAAAAGCATTTGCATCGTACACTAAGAGAAAATAGTTGAACACTTTTCGTTCTAAAAATTCAAAAACTTAAATCAATCAAGAATTTATGTATAGAGATTCTTTCTCAACTTTATCAAAATGAAAACGACATTTCTTTTATCCAAAATTATGGATTTTAAATTAAAACTAAGCTTAAGCTGAATTCTGATCAGATTACAAATATGTTTGAAAAGCAAAAAAAAAATGTTTTTATATGCTTTATTTAAGCACAGAAATTTTAAAACTTTCGAGAATTTTCAGAGAGTTCTTCATAGAATCAAAAAGTTCTAAAATCAAGTTTTTTGTCTTAATACTAAGAATTTTGGTCTAAAAAGTACGTCAAGAACTTAAAAATCTTAATGTAAGATAACGCATTTTGATTTAAAGAATATTTGATATAATAATTATTTAATAATTTAATTTAATATAAGACCCAAGTTCAAAATTAAGCTCATTCAAAATGTTCAGCTTCTAATTAATTGTATTTCTCTTATATTGCAGTTTAACAATTCAAACCACAAGGAGAACAACAACAACAACACCAAATTAAATACGCTTATAGAAAACTAAATCTTAAAGTCTAACACCAACATAGAAATCAAAAACCAAAAACCGAAAATTAAGCTAAAATCTAAACTTAAACTAAAAACTAAATTAAATCAAAAACAAAAAAATACCAAAAAAAATAAAAGCAGTAAATGAAAAAGAAAAATGCTTTTAGTGAAACTTTCAGTAAGAACACGATGTGATAAGCGATAACGGTAAATGTGTAAATATACTATCGGCAATACTATCGATTCGTGTGCGTGCGTGAGTTGACCCAGAAAATGTGTCTGTGTTGCCAAATTGAAGCGCATTCAAGCCAATTAACGAGCCAAACAAATCAACAACAAGAAAAAGAACAAGAACAACAAGAGTCAACAGAGCAATAAACATCGATCGGTATCGATATCGAATCGATAACTTTAAACTGCAAAACGATAACACCAATTTATCTCTCTGCAAAGAAAACAAAACAAAAAGCAAAACACCAAATTACGAATAACGTATTACATATGAAATATATATAGTAGGAAATAGCGTCTAGTCTACATAAATATATATGTTATGCTATAGCGAATACGATAGTTACACCAACACAAACACAAACACCGACACACACACATAAACATAGACATAGACATTAACATAGATATATAGATATAGCGATTGCAATTGCGATTGCAAACATTGTAAATAATGACCAAGAAGTACGAATTCGATTGGATCATTCCGGTTCCGCCGGAATTGACCACGGGCGCCACCTTCGATCGCTGGTTCGAGAACGAAAAGGAAACCAAAGAGAATGACTTTGAGCGCGACGCCCTCTTCAAGGTCGACGAGTATGGATTCTTTCTCTACTGGAAGAGCGAGGGACGGGTAAGTAAAGAGCACTCTTATTATCGAACATAAAAACACTTTATTAGAAGAAAATTAAAATACATTTCTCAAAATGAAGATGTTAACGAAAAAAGAGAAGAATAACAATTATAGGTTAATTTGAACGGACTAATTTAAAAACAAAAAAACATTCTAAACGATTATTAGAAGAAAGGAAAATTTACAAAAATATAATATTTGACAATCTTTTTTTCAATTTTATTTACTAATTGAGACACTAAATTTGTATAGGAAAAAGTCTTTAAAGATACATTTAAAATTTTCTTTTTAATCTCAACAAATTATTTAAATTTTACAAAATTATCTACAGTTTTAACAAATTATAAATGTATTGACACTTCTTTCTTTTTATTGATTCACATACAGGATGGCGATGTCATCGAACTGTGTCAAGTGAGCGATATTCGAGCAGGAGGCACTCCAAGGGTGAGTACATAACAATTTAATATAAATTTAACATTATACACAATATTACCGAGTGCTAAAATAATGGCTAATACTGAGAGATAATACAATTATTTAGTCATTGAAAACATAGGGAGAAATATATAATGAATCACGTTAAATGAAGAAAAATTTAGAAATTATTTGAGATATAATTTTATCATGTCATGACTTTCCTTGACAGCGTGGTATAGTATGCTATCTACGGTATATTTTTATACCGAATACAGTTTTTAGTAAATTTTTATAAATTTAAAGTATTTTTTTTTTTAGTACAAGAACAGGAAAAGTAAAAAAAACTTCAAATATACCAAAATAATATGTATAGTATGTTTTTCGATTAATATTTTCTTATTGCATAGTTTGCAATATATGGTATTTTTTATACTACATGCAGCTTTTAGTATGTTTTTGTTTTTCTCAGTATGTTATTTTGATATATTTGATGATGTTTACTAAAAAATATTGGAAATGTATGTTATTTTGGCATATTTTAAGTATTTCTTAGTTTCTGTTCTACTAAAAATACTTCAAATATACCAAACTACTGATATTAGTATATTTTTATATTGTTGTTATATGTAATTTTGGAATATTTTAAGTATTTTGTAGTTTATTTCTGTTCGTTTACTAAAACAATACTTCAAATAACCAAAACATACTAAAAGCTGTATTCGGTAAGCAATAACAATGCTGTTAACACATTCGTTTAATTGCATAACCAAAAATAGGTGATTGCATATGTTTTTCTGCAAAAGATTGGTATGAATGTCATTATCGTGCTATATTTGGGCAACATTACAATACCATTAACAATAAAGAAAACAATGCTGTTAGCAGAATTTATAAGTAGTAAACTGCAAGTGTAAGATTGTTAACGATACTGAAACCTTTTAAGAAATGCAAATAGGGGAGGCGTCTTTAAACTTTCTGCACTAAACTGTAGAGAGAATATAAAAATGCTGCACTTAATGCACTTCCCACTCACTTGAAGCGAAGAACTAAAGAAGCTGCATTACACATTGAAGTCAAAGTCAAAGTCAATGTAAAAATAGAAATAACACCTCGAAGCAGTTGTGTCGCATCTTAATGAACTAGTTCGATCAATTACATTACGCGCAAATGAACTAGATCTTTATAGTAGCTTCTTTTATTCGTTTATTTGATTACTTCGTTTTAGTCCCATTCGCGTTTTAAATAATAAATAAAATAAGTCAAGAACGTTAACATAAAATTGAGACTCTGTTTAGAATGAACAATAACGGGACAGCAACGAACTAAATGAACTGGAATTGGTCTAAACGAGCTAAACGGACATGAATGTAACTCGTCGAACTCAACCAACTAAATTAACTATAGTTTATTTCAACCAACTAAATTAACTACAGTTCATTCAGTTCAAGCAACTGAAACTAAACTACTAAATGGACTTCAGTTCAAATTGAACTATTAACTCCTGTTTAAAATGAACCAGTTAACGAACTTGAGGACAAATTGAACTACTAAATAATAAATAATAGGAGTGATCAGTTCAAATTGAAGTACTAAATAAACTATTGGAATGAATAGTTCGTTTACTTCATGCTGAACTAGTGAACTTATAAATGCAGTATAGGTATGTTTTAGATGATTTAGCTTAAACAACTGAACTACTAAATGAACTTTAGCTTAAATTAAACTACTGAACTACCAAATGAACTATAGGAGTGTAGAGTTCAATCAGTTCAAATTTAACTTCTAAATTAACTATCGATACTAAATGAACTTCAGCTTAAATGAAACTACTGAACTACCAAATGAACTAAAGGAGTGTAGAGTTCAATCAGTTCAAATTTAACTTCTAAATTAACTATCGACACGAGTAGTTTGTTCAGTGACTAAATGAAATTCAGTTCAATTTGAACTTTTAAGAAAGCTTTTGGAATGAATAGTTCGTTTTGTTCAAGCTGAGCTGCTAAATGAACTATGGAACAACTAGTTCATTCAGTTCACGCTGAACTTGTGAACTACTTTGTCAAAATGAACTACCAAGCACAACTCTAGTTGCTCTCAATTAACCTACTTGGCTGACATTTTACTATCTTGCCACACAAGTTAAACACTTGGCTCGATTAAGAGATTGAAAGTTGTGAACAAGTTGTGGGGGGGCTGCACTCCCTCTTCTTTTTCTTCTTCTTCGTTTTCTTCTTCATCTTCTTGTTCTTCTTCTTCTCCATGTCGTGCATAAACTATTTGCTACGCCCGCGCATGGAGCGAAAAGTAATTTCATACACGCTACCCAAAGGGTAGAAGGGTATAATAACTTTGTGCCGGCAGGAAATGTATATAACAGATAGATGGAGGCATCTCCGACTCTATAAAGTATATATATTCTTGATCAGCGTCAATAGCCGAGCCGATCTAGCCTTGTCCGTCTGTGTGTCTGTGTGCCTGTGTGTCTGTTTGTCTGTTTGTCTGTGTGTCTGTCTGTCTGTTCATATGAAACACTCGATCTCAGAGACTATAAGAGATAGACCTATAATTTTTTTTCGACAGCTTTTGTTATGTTTGCGCGCAGATCAAGTTTGTTTCAAATTATTGCCACGCCCACTTCCGACCCCGCAAATCAAAAAAATCAAATACTAATTTTGGTATATACACCAATAATAACTATAGTAATTGTGATTGCTCTAAATTTGTCTGCGATCAGATAAAAATTGTCGAAGTTAAAAAACGAGTACTTACTAAGGGTCTTAGTTGCTTTGGCTGACAATCTGGTATTGCATTTATTCAAAATGGGTAACGGGTATCTGACAATCGAGCACACTCGACTATTACTTTCTTACTTGTTTGCTTTTGCCAAAGTTGTTGCTCAGCTGTTTTGCGTGGCGCACTTTGGTTCACTGCAAGTCATCAGCGGAACTTGCAATTTGTCCACAGCGGACACTCGACTCGAAAGCTCAACCCACTGACGTCCTGTTGTCCTGGCTGTCCTGCCTGTCCTGACTGCCATTTGCAATGTGACAGCAGCAGCAGCGACAACAACGACAACAACAACGACGACATCGTGTCACATTGATGTGCATTAACCCACATCCCGTGCTTGTCACCCGATAGCTCGGATATCGATAGGCGGATGCACTCATTGTGTGCAGTCGACCACAGAGTGGAGTGGGCGTGGGCGTGGCTGTAGGCGTGACCAGGTGCTGACACAATTAAAATGTGTGTCACACCAAGCAGCAAATCTCAATTAGGTGCAAAGTCCCACTCACTCGATGTCCTCTGGCCATAAATACACCAAGCACAATGAGAGGGGGAAGAGAGAGAGAGAGAGTGAGAGAAGCGACAGTGCTGCCAATGCTTGACAAATATGGGCGCGGAGTGCAGCCCATAAATTGCATTTAGGAGATGCCACAACATCAGCAACAGCAGCAACAGCAATGTGCTTTCAACTGTGAGCTAACTGTTGTGTGTCATGATGGGCAGTGGGCGCATGGGCCCATGGGCGTGGTGGGCGTGGCAGCCCCCGTAGCCAATAAATCCAGCGCCATAGACAAATGCGTTCCATGCTCGCAAAAAACACGAACCGAAGAGGCAGAGGAGAGTGAACTGAAGCGACTGACGATGCTCGCCTAAACAATTGAGAGTCATAGTGACACATTGACACATTAACTGACAAACACACACACACACACACACACACACACACACACACACGCACACGCATCCACCCACACACACTCAGTTGCAGGCGACACTATTTTATGGGTACACTGCAAACAAAAATGATGCAAATTGTGTCCGCTTTCACTTCTTCTAACAAATTAAGCTTAATGTTTCGATATGTTTCAGTATTTTTTTTTTGGTATTTTATTGATCCTCCTACTTTTGTCTAACATAGCAAAATTAGCTCATGAATTTGTCATTTTTCAGTATTTTTTGTGTGCTTCAGTATTTTTTTGGTATATTATTCACTTTCCTATTTTCTCTTCTTTTTACACTATTATGTTTTTACACAAGTTAGCTCGGTAATTTGATATACACTTTGGTATACTTTAGTATTTTTTGTATATTTCATTTTGGCATACTTCAGTATTTTCTTTAGTATATTAATGAACCCACTTTTTTGCCTATTATCTATTGAAAAGGCAACTTATTAATTTGCCAATTAATTTGTATATTAATGGCCTACTTTCCCTCCCTCTTTTCTATTGCAAAGTTAGATTATAAAATTCACAGATTCATATTTCGCTGTATTTTAGTATTTTGTAGGTATATTTATCGCGGTCACTTTCTCTCCGTTTACACTACTGCAACTACTTATTGTATATTTCAGTATTTTTTTTGGTATATTATTGACAAACTTTCATTGCCTATTTTCTATACCAAAGATGGAGCATTGCCAGCTTAGCATTTCGGTATATTTCAGTATTATGTTTTGGTATATTAATCTCGCTCTTGGTATATTCCGGTATTCTTTGGTATATTAATTATACCCACTTTCACTTCCTCTTTTCTATAGCAAAGTTAGCTCACGAATTTTGCCAGCTTGATATACGTTTTGGTATTTTTCAGTATTTTGTTGATACATTAATAACTCGCACAATCACTATTTCTGTATTTTATTTAGTATATTGGTAATTTGGTATATTTAAATGGTAATATCGCATTGTTGTCCTTTTATTCCTCACTTGTCCTATTTTAAAAACTCTTTTGCTGTGCATTCTGTCAACGTCAATCAGTTTCTTCAATTTAAATTTGAAATCTTTTGTATTGATTCGAATATTACATGACATTTTCTCAGTATTTAATAAATACCATTTATTTATGTGTTCGTTTCTCTGAGTGCATGTAAAAATGTAAGTGAAGGCTGCGCTTCGTTGCACTTGCAAATTGAAAAGTGTCAAAGATTTGCAATTCTCGATGCACATTTATGTGCCACACACGTGTGTGTGTGTGTGTAGGAGTGTGTGTGTGTGTGTGTGTGTGTGTGTGTGTGTGTGTGTGTGTGTGTGTGGCAGGAGTGCAAGTGTGTGCCACAAAATGTACCACAAACTGAATGGCGAAGGAAAAGATTCTGTTGTTGTTGCTGTTCGCTTCAAGTCGATTACAATTTTGTGGCTGCTTAAAGCTGGAAAAGCTGGAAACCTGCAAGCCTTTTCTCTTTTCCTTTCCTTCCTCTTCTGTTCTTTTCTTTCCATTTACATCACAAACAAAAAAGAGAAGAACAAGAAGAAAACACTTTATGGCCAAGCCGGATTCATGTCAGCTGCCAAATAAATTCAATTAAAATGCAAAATAAATGCCAATGAGAAAATGCGAAAAAAAAGAAAAATACAAAAAGGAAAGAGACTGGAAAAACTGTGAGCCAACGGCATCCGCATGAAATTTGTATAATGGCCACAAGGGAAAATGAAATGAGGAAGCAACACAGAAAACTGAGAAAAATAACCAAACAAAAAGAGGGGCAAAATATTTATATACGATAGGATGCGATATAATGTTCGTTCAACTCCTTTGACGAGTGCTATTGAAAGCATGCAAAACTTTTCAAATTTGACCACAGCAAAATAATAAAAAATAACTAAACAAAACAAAACTATAGAGAAGAGAACTGAAAACTGAAAACTGAACCGAGAACAGAAAACAAACTGTGTGAAGACTTTGCGCTAACCAAATAGAATAGAAAATGCAAAAGTTTTCCTTTTCTGTATGTGTGTGTGTGACAGGCACTCATATAAGTATGTGCACACATCCACCTAAATACACATTTATAGAAACCCAAACTATATGCGAATATATACAATTGAGACTCTTGCACATTTGAATCGTTTGCACTTGCATATTAACGAGGGCTGCACTCAAAGTATTGAGTAAAGTAAGGATAAGGAAAAACTTTTCAATGATATTTCTAATAATTTCTGAACTAAAAATAATTTATATTAAGGAATGAAGTTTGTTAAAAGTAAAAAAAATATTTTGAGGATTCAATTAAATATTGAATCATTATTTGCTTTGAATACTTTGGAATTTAATTTTATTTTTAATTATCAAATTTGTATGAATATTAGCTGGAATGCATTTTTTTTGTTGTATGTTCATTTAGTTCAAATTTAAGTAAATATTCAAACTTAATTTTGAATTTTCTTTATAATAATAATCAGATTCTTCTAATTAATATAATCGATTACTATTTTTGTGTTCCAAGCGGAAAATAAATCATGTTCAGACTAAAGAAATTTATTACAAAAATTTTGAATAAAAGTTCCCCAGATTTTAAGTGCAATATTTTATTTGTTAGAATCTTTAATTCTCTATAAATACTTTCTATTCTATCTTCCGTTTGAGTTTATTTGAAACACAAATAAGCTTTAGCTGTTTTTTTAATCTTTATTTATTTCTTTAGTTGAAATTTTAAGCCAATTGCCATTGGTGTTCCTTTTTAAATGTATAGTTGAAATTTTTGTTGGCCAAATTTATTCAATTTTGAGCAACTTTTTAGTTGGCCATCGTAAGTGTTAAACTGAGGACTTTTACATCTCTGTGTGTCGCTGCGTATGTTTGTGTGTGTGTATGTGTGAGTGTGTGTGTGTGAGTGTGTGAGTGTGTACGCTGGCAGCACTTGAAATGTTTGGTCATCAATATTAAATCAGTGAGCCGCACAACCACCAACTTACTAACACACACACATACGCACACAGAGGCACACGCATACATACACACACACACACTCTCACACGCATACACTCAAGCATACACTCAAAGGAAACTCGTAAGTGCCAGTCGCACAATGAACCATTAAAAGTTGCTTCGTTTGGCAAAGCAAAAGCCAAAAAAATAAGGAAAATGGGCAAAGACGCAGAGCAGAGCCTCAAACTCTGGCCAAGCACGACCTAAAGATACCCTGTGAAAAAGAAAGTGCACGAAAATCAGTTTTAAATTTAATGTACTTAATTGAAAACAAGTAAGAAAGTGTCGCTTAAATACTTGCTGATTATTTTTGATTTGTGCAGCGAAAAAAAGTGTGACCAACGCAATTCACATTTGCTTTTAATAATAGTTTTATTAAATTAATTGCATTTTTTAAGTGTGACCAATGCAATTCACATTTTTTGCAGCTACTTCATATTTTTGACAAAGTAGCGAAATTTCCATTTAAATTATTCACTTTAAAGCTCTCGCAATTTGGCGTTTTATTTTTTAAAAGTGTGACCAACAACAATTACTTACTTTTAGTTTGTGCCGCATAAAAAGTGTGACCAACAGTTGCGTTCAAATAATTCACTTCAAAATAACTTTAATAAGTTAAGAATAATTACTTATGTTATTCGAAAATCTATTGCAAAAGGTTTATAGTTTTGAAAGATCTTAAAAGATGTGACCAACTTCTAAAGGAATACGTAATACCTACAAAAGTATTGTCTAAAAATTAAATTGTTCTTTTAAGTGAAGTTAGGTAACCGTAGAAAAAAAATAGTACCAGAAAATCACAGTTTAAAATGTTTGTTTTGAGCCGCATAACAAAGTGTGACCAACACATTTTTTTCTGGTTGTATTAAGCTTTTAATCTATTGAATGTTAATTAGTTTATCTTTAGTTGTATTTAAGAAATTTTAGATTAATTTACCTAATTAAAAACTTACCTAAAAATACTCATTCTAAATATTCATGCAATATCTTTAATATTTTTAAAGGCATTAAATGTCGTAACCAAATTGTGGAAAAAACGTAGTACCGACAAAAGAATTGCTTACAAATTGAATATTTGTAGATGAAGAATCCGTAGAAAAAAATAGTACCAGAAAATCACAATTTAAAATGAACCACACAACAAATAGAATAGCTTTATCGTAAGAATGAACTCAAATTTTTACATATTTTACGTCAATCTACCCGCTTGTATTGGCTTTTGGATTACAGGGTATTTAGTAGCAATGTGCCAGCAAATATTGAAAACGCAAAATTTGAGCTTCGTTGCAGTTTCTTGTTGTGATTTTCGCTGTCGTTGTTGTTGGTGTTGTTGTTGTTGTTGTTGTTGTTGTTGCCTGCTGCTTTCTGCTTTTCAATAATGCACGAAGCTTCATTGCTGACAAAGTACGTCAAACAACAGCAACAATAAGAATGAGAATAAGAATAAGAATAGGGAGAATAGCATGAGGATGAGGAGGAGGCAAAAAGAGAAAAGCATTTTGTACATTTGCAGAGCGTTTTGTTGAGTTCAATTTGTTGTTTGGCCTGGCAGTCGACGTCGCTTTGCCAGCTTATTTATTCGTGGACTTATTTAGCACTCGAAAGTATGCAATAGTTTCCTTAAGCTCACACACACACACACACACACACATAGTTAAAATGCACTCGATTTGATTGCCATTCAATATTCAATTGCAAGTGGAAAGTGGCGATTCCGCTGCTTCTTCTTGTTCTGCGATTCTTGATTGTTGAAACTGCTTTTGGCATTGACTATTAACAAACACTTCAATCACGCCCACTAATTGCGGGCATTACACAGCAAAACAAAAAAGTGTCTGAAATCAAGATGTTGATCTTAGTACTAAGAACAACATGAAAATATTGGTGAACACTTCTAATTATGATAAAATACTTAACTTTCTATCAAACTACAATAAAGAATGATTCGCTCTTTAGCTTGACTAACTCATCTATGGACAAAAACACTGAAAACTAGATTTAAATGTTATAGAAATTTCAATAAATTAGAAAATTTTTGTAACCCAAAACTAGTCTTGCTTTGAGAGTTTAGCATTTTTCATAATAATGTTCTTGGTTTTATAAATTTGATCTTAAAATGTTCTTATTTTAAGAACTCAGCTCTTAAGATGGAATATTAAGATTATTAAGATATTCTTATCTTTAAAACCTATTCTTTTTCTTCAGTGTAGTATTGAAATTATTTGCAACAAATTGCAGCATCTTTCTCTCTACTTCTTTTACATCTTACATCTGCGGTAAAATTAAAATTGAGAGCACGCTTCGTGGCGATAAAGTTAAAGCTGCTAGTCGATAACAATTTAACTGCCATTCGATAGCAAGTTCCTCATGATTATATTGTTGGCATTTTAACAACACAAATATTCTCCTTTACCAAATAGTCTAATTATAATTCTTAAAACTCGTATTATCCGCTAAACATCCATTCTTACTAATGGGAATTCTAAGCTAAACACATTCAAAACAATAAGGCATAAATGTCTCTACCTAGAGTTATTATAACTTTGTGTCTGCAGAAAAGAGACATCTCCGACCCTGTAAATTATATATAACATATATACTTGATCAGCATCAACAGTCGAAAGTATGAAAGACTGGATCTTAGAGACTATTAAAGATAGAGCTAACATATATTGTATTTAATACTTTATATTCGATATATTCATTAGATGACAATATTGTATATTTTGTACGCAATGGTATATTTAAATATGGTATATAAATATCAAATAAAGCCTTCGGTATTATTTATTATTTCTTCAGCATATAAATTTTTATATTCTTCAAGAATAATACCGACATGTTTTTCTTTTATTCATAATGGATATAACAAAAATACCCTCGGTGCAATTTAGCATTTTTTGGTATATTTTGTGGTTTTAGTATATTAATTCGGTATATTAAATAATAATACCACAGTGCTTTGCTTTTATTCAAAATGATTAGCGGAATATACCGAAAATAACCGTCGGTATAATTTTGTACTTTTGTCGGTATATCAATTTGATGTATATTAAGAATAATACCGCATTGTAATGCCATTGGTATAATTTAGTATTGTTTCGGTATATTAATTTGGCTTATTTTAAGAATAATACTGCACTATTTTACTTATATTAACGGGTATCTCACAGGCGAGCACACTCAACTGCAGCTTTCTCACTTGTTTGCACTGAGTAAAGCGCAAGAAGATTGCTTGTCGATAGATTTAGGAGCTCCATTAATGACGCATTCAAAGTGTTTGTAGAACTGCGAGTCTATAATAAGTATTTAAAAGAGCGTTGTCGATGGCAAACGTTAAGCATACGACCCGTAGTACGTTGTGAATTTCATATTTGTTTATTGGACCCCACATGGCAACCAAAAAAACAACAACAACAAAAAACGAAAAACGAAAAGAGTGAGGCTAAACTATTGCGAGGCAACTGCAATTTGGCGTGGCAAAGAGAAGAGGCAACAACATTAATCTCCGATCGCATCATTAATCAAGGCAGCCAGCAACAAAGCAAATCTCGAGGGCGAGGCCATAGTTAGAAGGGGAGAGAGGAGAGAGGGGAGAGATAGGAGAGCGGGTGGTCTATTCGAAAAGCATTTATCAACATTTGCACATTGAATTAAAAATAAATAAATCTTTGTACAAATTCCAATGGTAAAATAGCATTTTAATTTCGCATTTGACCTTCAATTAACGTTCGCAATAAAAATCGTTTTCCAATATTTCGATTCAGAATTCACAATTTCGAATTCCGTATGCCAAAAGCCAAAAAGCCAGAACAACAATTTACTACAAAATTGAATGGCATGATATTTAGTTGGCGTATTTCAAAGCGTACAATCGCTGATCGCTAAAAGCTGATCACCGATCAGTGATCAGTGATCACTTGAGTGCCAATCGAGCATAAAGACTTGAAAGTAAATCAAAATGCGTACATTGACAATATTTATCACTTGAGCGTAGCATTTGGTAGATTTAGCATTTGTTAGCCATTTTTTGGTATATTCATTTGGTATATTTTAAGAATATTACTGTAATGAGGTTTATTTTAGCATTTTTGGGATATTACATTTATATATTTTATGAATAATACTGTATTGTTTACCCTCGGTATATACATATGAGTACTTTTTGGTATATTTTAAGAATATTACTGCGTTATGGTATATTTTAGTATGTGTGTATATTGAGTTGGTTTATTTTGTGAATAATATTGCACTGTCTTGCCTTCGGTATATTTTAATACTTCTTCGGCATATTAATGAGCAATATATTATAAACAATATTATAGTGCAGTCTATTTTATTATTATAATTAAAGAATAATACTACATTGTGGTATATTTTAGTATTTTGGTATATTACATTGGCATATTTTATGAATAACACGACACAGTGGTATATTTTAGAATTTTTTCGGTATATTAATTTGGTAAAATTTAAGAATAATACTGAAAGGTTGTATATTTTAGTGTTTATCGGCATGTTAAGTCGGTAAACTTTACGAATAATACTACACTGTTGCCTTCGGTGTATTTTAGTATTTTTTCAGTATATTCGCTTGGTATAAATCAAGGATAATGCTGCATTGTGATATATTTTAGTATTTTCTGTATATTTACTTGATATAATTTAATATATTTTAGTATTTTGTGGTATATTAATTAGGTATATTTTATGAATAATTGTTTTGCTCTTATTCAAAACGGGTATCTCATAGTCGAGCACACTCTACTGTAACTTTCTCACTTGTTATTAAGACATCTCTTCTTTTCTATTCCTATGTTTGTATTGCAGGATCCCAAGATCCTCGACAAGGTAACCAAAAAGAATGGCACGAACATCCCCGAACTGGATAAACGCTCTCTGACCATCTGCTCGAACACGGACTATATCAATATAACATATCATCATGTTATTTGCCCAGATGCAGCAACCGCCAAGGTAACCACAAATCGTAATCATAATCGTAATCGTAATCGCGATCGATCGCAGTGATCAGATTTGATCAGTCGAATCATGCATTATCTCTGTACTCTTATAGATCTGGCTAGATGGCATACGAAAAATCACACATAATGTCAAAGCGAATAACATATGTCCCATGATGTGTCTGAGAAAACAGTAAGTGAACTTTAGAGTCAAGAGTTTGATCCTTCACAAAGCACAAAAAGTGTTTTTGTATATACTCTGTTTCTGTCCCTCTCTCACTATCTTCTCTCTCTATCTTTCTTTGTGTTGTTCGTGCTGTGTTTAATATCTCAAATTTGGAAACTCTTGCACGTTGTTAAAAATCAAAGAGACTTTTGCTTACTATAAATACTATACTATACATCATTCACAATCTACATCATCGATTATCAATCATTTCTCAACTCTTTCTGTATTTTTGGAATGGATATTGCCATTCATTTCTATCGATTATTTCATTTTGTTTTCTAATTTGCATGTCTTGCGCCTTGTTTTTGTGTTCGTGTGTTCTCGTTATCGTTATCGTTACTATACTGTAATCGTGTTATCGTTATCGTTATCGCGTTATCGCGGTCAGAGCTGGCAAAAGATGTTGCGCCAAATAACGCATAACAATCGAGCCACCAATGTGTGTCCACGCACCAATCTTATGAAACAGTAAGTTCCAAACTCAATTCTTTCTTACTATCGCCATATTACTATCGCTAACTATCGCCAACTATCGCATCAGCTTATGACTGTGTGGTAAGTACACAACTTTGATAATCTTTAAACCAACTTTTGACAGTAAATAGCTAATGAAATTGAAGTCGAACTTAAAGACAAATATTTATAGAGTTAAGAAACAAAAAGGAAAATACTAGAAAAGGCAAATTGAAGAAAAATAGAAAATGAAATCAGTGAAGGCAAAAGTAAATTAAGAACATAATTAAAGAGGCATTTAATGCTTTCAAAATGAGAAAACTAGACAAATGGCAAAAGGGGGAAAAGAGGGAAAAGGCAACAATTGAAAAGTAAATAAAGACTGCATAATTCGCATTTATTTATAGTTTGGAGAATGAAGACACGATGCTGATGCTGATGCTCAGATGGAAAGATAAACAAAGACATAAAAGTTGTCTGGACCGATTTATAAGCAACACGAAACGGAACAACAAATATAATTCAAATTGTATATAGTGTGTGTGTGTGTGTGTGTGTGTGTGTGTGTTGTCTAGTATTATTATTGCCTCTGGCACAAGTTGTTTAAATTATCGGACTTGCTTTCCTCTGCTCTGGTCTCGTCTGGTTTTGTCTGTTTCAGGTGGGCAGCGGAAACGGAAACGACTTTATCAAATTGCCACACACACACACTCATACATATACATACACTAAGACTTTCTCCTCATTTCTCCCAGTCTCCCCCTTTTTTATTATTCTGTCGCGCACTTTGAAATAGTTGGCATTTAGTTTTCAGTCTTGTGTCTTTGGTCCATTGTTTCGACTTGAAAATAAATTCAATTCATTTGCATTTCTCTTTCCCCTTTCCATTTCTTTCTCTCCTCCTCTCTCTCTCTCTTTATCTACACCTGCTCTTCGAGAGCATCTGCTGCTGCTTTCGTTTGGCATTCTATTCAAATGCCATTTGTTCGCTTGGTTTACGCCTTTTGTTCTCCATCATTCGCAGCTTCTAGCTGCAACTTTACAGAGACTTCAGATAGCCTCAAGAAATTAAATATTATCCGAGTTGATTTCAATTCAAATTTTTAGAAAATGCCCCAAAAAGTTGACCTTAGCAAAAGAAACTTCTTTCATAAGCTATTCTACACTCTACTTCTCTACTATATTTAATTCATTTCCTTTGTTTTTCTGTGTGAACTTCTCTATATAAAATATTAATATCATCATTCTCATTTCTTATTACATATATTATTTTATTTATTCAAATTTTTAAAAATGCCTCAAAAAGTTGACACTAACTAAAGAAACTTCTTTCATAAGCTACTCTCAAATCTTTCAGCTCAATTTTTGCCACTTTACTTTTCTACTACATACATACATATATTTAACTCATTTCCTTTCTTTTTTTAGTAAACTTCTCTATATATAATATCAATTTTCTCTTGCCTTATTTTCTATATTACTTTTTGCTCAATTCAAATTTTAGAAAATGCCTCAAAAAGTTGATCTTAGCAAAAGAAACTTATTTCATATGCTACTCTCAAATTTTTCTGAACAATGTTTCCCACTTTACTTCTCTTATTTTCGCATACTATATTTGTTGTTTTTCTGAGAGAACTTCTTTCTCTATATAAATTATCAAATTTATCATTCTTAATTACTTTTTGCTCTATTGGAATTCATATTTTGTCTGCTGTCTGTCTGCTTAATTTTGTCACTTTACTTCTCTAACTTGGCATGCTATATACATTTCTTTTCTGTGGTATTTATTGCGAGAATTTCTTTATAAAATATTCGTTATACCATTTTTACATTTCTTATTCCAAAATTTCCTATTTAACTTCTCGGATTATTTTGCTTCTTTAGCTGACTCTCGCTTCATTTTTAATCTCCCATATCATATCTTACTTTATTTTTTCGCTTTACTTTTCTAATTTGACATACTGTACTTTATTTTCTAACTGTATTGTGAGAACTTTATACAATTTTTACACTTTACTTTTCTCAAGCGCAACACAAATAAATCCTTCGAACACTTGACTTCTCTTTATAACATTTTTGCATTTCTTATTCAAGAATTTCCTATTTAACTTCTCGCTTTTTTTCTCTAGCTGCCTCTCGCATATTCTTTTAATGTTGCTCGCTTAACTTCTTGGTCTCATTACTGCTCGCATGCATTTCTCACATCTCTCTCTCACTTTCTCTCTCTCTCTCTCTCTGTAACTTCTCGCGCTTCTCGCAATTATTTTAAGCGTTTCGCTGTCCGCTTTGAGGTCAGCTTTAAACTGGCCGCGTTATCTATTGAATGCGAAATGTGTGTGTGTGTGTGTGTGTGGGTGTGTGTTTTAGAGAGTGTTACTTTGAAGAGAAGGAAATGCAAGTTTGTCTCTGTGTATGTGTGTGTGTGTGTAGGAGTGCCAACAATTTCATGTTTGCATTGGCAATTCGTTGACCCAGTTTGAAGTTTTGTTGTTGATTGCATACTTTATATATGTGTGTATGTGTATGTGTGTGTGTTGTAGGAGGTAGGAGGTATGAGGTATGAGGTAGGCGTAAGGAGAAAGGGGCGGGGCAGGATAGGACACTTTGTTAGCAAGGTCTGTGGCCATTAACTGCAATTACTTGCTTGACCTGGACCTGCTTTCCAAATGTGGGTTATTGGGCTTAACGCTTCACCAAGCCTGAAAACCTGAAGACCTGAAGACCTAAAGGGCGTAGGTTAAACACGCACACATCTAAAAAACCTGAAGCTAAGTTAATGACAGAGACACAGAGAGAGACAAGTCGATGCAAGCAAATTGAATTCCATGGCAATTTTCACATCTGCACATCGATCATCATTTTTGTGGGGAGGGGAGTGGAGGGGAGAACGGCCTGCAATTAATTGCAATTGTAATTTGCAATTGCAATTCGATATCACTTTTAATTACACTTCAATTTCAGTTGCAATTATACGCACAACGCTTCACTGCACAATTCGCTCGATGTGTCCTTAAAATGTATTACGTATACTTAATATGTAATTCGATTCGATTTCTCAATTCAAGTTTATTATTATTTACATTTTATTATGCACTCTCGCTCTCTCTCTTTTTCTTTCTCTTAACTCAACAAGTAATTTTGCAATTTTGCATTTGATTTTTTTCATTAATTTCTAATTGAAATTCTATTTGTTTTTAAATTTCCTTTCATTTATTATTTAATTTAATGCGAAATCTCAATTTCACTTGCTATTTTAGCGCTTGTACAAAATTAGTTTAGACTTTCTAAGCAAATAACAAATGTACTTAAAATCATTCACTTTAAGATAGACTTTAAACTTTCTTAACAAACTCCAATTTCAATTTCCCATCTTTCACATTTAAGGTACGTATCAAACTTTAATCGATGTTTCCAAACAGCACTTTTAATATGTATTTCTATGTTTCTAGATTGATATTATATAACAAAAAAAGCAATTGCAAATTTTACTTTCCACAATTAATTCACTATTCCAATTCAATTTCAAGTTGGATGCGTCTCAGTTATTGCGTGGAGAAGAGCGGCAAAATTCCAGTCAAGACATTGGCCAAAACATTCGCATCAGGCAAAACCGAGAAGCTGGTCTACACGTGCATCAAGGATGCGGGTCTGCCCGATGACAAGAATGCCACCATGACCAAGGAACAGTTTACGTTCGACAAGTTCTATGCGCTCTACCACAAGGTTTGTCCGCGCAACGACATTGAGGAGCTCTTCACATCGATGTAAGTGTGCCCCCTGGGAACAGTAGTTCAAGCTGTTCTCTATCTGTCCCTTGGGAAAAGTATTTCAAACTGTTCTCTATCATTTGAAAGAAGGATCGCAAACTATTCTTGGGAATAGTTTGCTTTATCGGTAACAGTTTCACATGCATACCTATTCCCCCTCTAGAACTGTTCCCACTATGAATCAAAGACTTCATTCACCCCTAGGTACAGTATTTCAAAATGTTCTCTATCATTAGAAAGAAGAGTTGCAAACTGTTTGTGGTAATAGTGTGCTTTATCGGTAACAGTTTTGCATGCATAACTATTCCCACTCTATAACTGTTCCTACTACCAAGAATAGACTTCATTCACCCCTGGGAAAAGTATTTTAAAGTGTTCTCTATCATTAGAAAGAAGAATTGCAAACTATTCTTGGGAATAGTTTGCTTTATCGGTAACAGTTTCACACGCATAACCATTCCCCCTCTATAAGTGTTCCCACTACTAAGCAAAGACTTCACTAACCCCGGGGAACAGTAGTACAAGCTGTTCTCTAGCATTAGAAAGAAGAGATGCAACTGAAACTCTTCTTTTTAATGATTCACTCACCCCTGGGAACAGTATTTCAAAGCGTTTTCTATCTGTCATCTGGGAACAGTGGTTCAACTATCATTAGAAAGAAGAGTTGCAAACTGTTCGTGGGAATAGTTGCCTTATCGGTAACAGTTTTGCATGCATAACTATTCCCACTCCATAACTGTTCCTACTGCTAAGTAAAAACTTTAATCACCCCGGGGAACAGTATTTCAAACTGTTCTCTCTCAGTTACAAATGAAATTAACACTTGCAACTGATCTTGGAAATAGTTTATCAGTAACAGTTTGCAGGCATAACTATTCCTACTTAATAACTGTTCCTACTACGAATCAAAGACTTCAGTCAAAATGTTCTCTATCATTAGAAAGAAGTGTTGCGAACTATTATTAGGAATATCAGTAACATTTCGCAGGCATAACTATTCCCACTCAACAACTGTTCACATTCTTCTGATCACTCTTCACACTCTTCAACTCATTTCTTTGCTAAATCGCCTGCTGACTCTTTCCCTTCCCTTTGCAGCACCAAGGGCAAGCAAGACTTCATCAGTCTGGAACAGTTTGTGCAATTCATGAACGACAAACAGCGTGATCCGCGCATGAACGAAATTCTTTATCCTCTCTACGAGGAGAAGCGTTGCACGGAGATCATCAACGATTACGAGCTGGATGAGGAGAAGAAAAAGAGCGGTAAATAATGTCTTTCCCCATTTTTGGGAATCTAAACTAAATTCAACACTTTATTTGCAGTGCAACTTTCGTTGGACGGCTTCAAGCGCTATCTGATGTCGGATGAGAATGCGCCGGTGTTTTTGGATCGTCTCGACTTCTATATGGAAATGGATCAACCGTTGGCGCATTATTACATCAACAGCTCGCATAATACGTATTTGTCGGGTCGCCAGATCGGTGGCAAGAGCTCCGTTGAAATGTATCGGCAAACGTTGCTCGCTGGCTGTCGTTGCGTCGAATTGGATTGCTGGAATGGCAAAGGTGAGGATGAGGAGCCCATTGTTACCCACGGACACGCCTACTGCACGGAAATCTTGTTCAAAGTAAGCTTAAGGCATTGAACTTAAGAAAAAGAACTTGTTCTTTAATTCCTTTTGTATTTGTGATTAGGATTGCATTCAGGCGATTGCGGATTGCGCGTTTGTCTCCTCCGAGTATCCGGTGATTCTCTCCTTTGAGAACCATTGCAATCGCGCCCAGCAATACAAGCTAGCTAAATACTGTGATGACTTCTTTGGGGATCTGCTGCTGAAGGAACCGCTCTCCGATCATCCGGTAAGTAAACGGCGAACTTGAATGAGAATAATCAAGTTAAGTTTTCTTTGACTAATGAACTATTTTAACTATAGCAAAGATATAGAACGTGATTAATAATAATCATGATAAGTTTTCTTTGACTTATGTACTAAAAGATATAGAACATCTGTATCATGTTAGAGAAATAATTCCTTAGTCGAATTATTCTTTAAAGCAAGTTTCTTATAAATCTCCTTTGAATCCTTAAAGAAGTGTTATTATATTACTTATTATTACTTTATTATTATATGTTACATTGTTCTATATAATAAAGAAATATTATTATATAGAAATCTGTATCATGTTATCATGCTAAAGAAATACTTGAAATATTCTTAGTTAGTTTCTTAGAAATCTGTTTGAAATCTTTAAAGAAAAGTTATTACAATTTCTTTTAGGATTCCAAGCAAATTTGCAAGAAACTTGCTTCAAAGATTACTTCTATCAGCAAAATAGTCCAATCCAAAGTATTTCCTGTCGTATGACTTCCAATTAAGTAATCTTCTTTATTTTATTTCCCTAGTTGGATCCCGGTTTGCCGTTGCCACCGCCGTGCAAGCTAAAGCGCAAGATTCTCATCAAGAACAAGCGGATGAAGCCCGAAGTGGAGAAGGTCGAACTGGAGCTGTGGCTGAAGGGCGAGCTGAAGACCGACGATGATCCCGAGGAGGATGCGAGTGCTGGCAAACCACCAGAGGCAGCCGCCGCCCCTGCCCCCGCTCCAGAGGCCGCTGCCGCCGATGGCGCCGCTGCCGAGGGAGGCGGAACCGAGGCAGAGGCCGCTGCGGCCAACTACAGTGGCTCCACCACAAATGTGCATCCCTGGCTCTCCTCCATGGTCAATTATGCGCAGCCCATCAAGTTCCAGGGCTTCGACAAGGCAATCGGTAAGTCGAGGGTAGAAAAATGGGAACAGAAGAATGAACAGAAATAGACTAGGGAAATAAAAGTTAGGATTCAAGTAAGAACAGATAAAGTGGAAAAAACTTAGTTTACCATAGATTGAAGAAATATGTATTTTAATTAAGTGACAAGGCATTTGGTAAGTCGAGAAGCTAAGGAAGAACAATTAAAGAGGAGAACAGAAAGAGACTAGGGATATAAATGAAAGAGAGTGAGAAAAGTTAAGATGGGAAGAATTTAGTTTAGATTGAAGAAATGTGTAGTTCAATTTAATGAGAACAGCTAACAGCGAACGAGTGAGAATAGTTCAATCTTTAAGGAACAATTAAATAAGAATAAAATCTGAGCAGGCAAATAAAAGAAAGAATTTACGTAGAAGAGCTCAAGTAAGTGCTAAGCTTAGATTGAAGAAATGTGTAGTTCAATTAAGAAAGCACCTTAATGTGAGCAAACAGTGAATGCAGTTCAGTGAGAACAGTTTTAGATTGAAGACTAAGGTAAGGAGCAAGTGAATGAGAACAGATTCAATGAAAGGTATTTTTCAGTATATTAATTTTGTATATACTGACAGTAATATATTGTTTCTACCGTGAATTGATAACAGTTATGTATTTTAGTATTTTGTAGGTATTTAAATTTGGTATATTTTAACATTTATGCAACTCTTCAGTATTTTTAGTCGTTTTAGTATGATTTTTTGATATATTTTAACAATAACATAATCGTATGTAAATCTTCGGTATATTTTGGTATTTTAGTATATTAATTTGGTATATTTTAACAGTAATAGGGCAATGTATTGTTTCTATGGTGAATTGATAGCGAGTCTACATTCAACTGTAGCTTTCTTACCTGTTATTCTTTAGTGTGAATTTCAGGCGTAGATTTATTTAAAAAACTAAATTTCATGAAGCAACTTTCGAGGCTCTATTGAGGTTGTAGACAGTGAGTGCACTGCAGTGCAGACAGACATTAAGACAGAAATTGCCATTGAATGACGTATTTTTTCGTTGACCGCAGAGAAAAACATTGCCCACAACATGTCGTCGTTTGCGGAGTCGGCGGGCATGAATTACCTGAAGCAGAGCTCCATTGACTTTGTCAATTACAACAAGCGCCAGATGTCGCGCATCTATCCGAAGGGAACCCGAGCCGATTCCTCCAACTATATGCCGCAAGTATTCTGGAATGCCGGCTGCCAGATGGTCTCGCTCAATTTCCAGACATCCGATTTGCCAATGCAACTGAATCAGGGCAAATTCGAGTACAACGGCGGTTGCGGTTATCTGCTCAAGCCAGACTTTATGCGACGTGCCGACAAGGACTTTGATCCGTTTGCCGATGCTCCTGTGGATGGTGTGATTGCCGCTCAGTGTTCGGTGAAGGTGATTGCCGGACAATTCTTGTCGGACAAGAAAGTCGGCACGTATGTGGAAGTGGATATGTTTGGTCTGCCATCCGATACGGTGAAGAAGGAATTCCGCACCCGATTGGTGCCCAACAACGGTCTCAATCCCGTCTACAACGAGGATGCGTTCGTCTTTCGCAAAGTCGTTCTGCCCGATCTCGCCGTGCTGCGCTTTGGCGTCTATGAGGAGAGCGGCAAGATGATCGGACAACGCATCTTGCCCCTCGATGGCTTGCAGGCTGGCTATCGCCATGTCTCGCTGCGAACGGAGGCGAATTTCCCTATGTCGTTGCCCATGTTGTTTGTGAACATCGAATTGAAAATCTATGTACCTGATGGCTTTGAGGACTTCATGGCCATGCTGTCGGATCCCCGAGGCTTTGCTGGCGCCGCCAAGCAGCAGAACGAACAAATGAAAGCCCTGGGCATTGAGGAGCAGAGCGGCGGCGCCGCTCGGGATGCCGGCAAGGCCAAGGAGGAGGAGAAGAAGGAGCCGCCGCTGGTCTTTGAGCCGGTCACCCTCGAGTCGTTGCGACAGGAGAAAGGCTTTCAGAAGGTGGGCAAGAAGCAGATCAAGGAGCTGGACACGCTGCGCAAGAAGCACGCCAAGGAGCGCACCTCGGTGCAGAAGACACAGAATGCGGCCATCGATAAGCTGATCAAGGGCAAGAGCAAAGATGACATTCGAAACGATGCGAACATCAAGAATGCGATCAATGATCAGACCAAGCAGTGGACCGACATGATTGCCCGCCATCGCAAGGAGGAATGGGATATGCTCCGACAGCATGTGCAGGACTCGCAGGATGCCATGAAGGCGCTCATGTTGACCGTGCAGGCGGCGCAGATCAAGCAGCTCGAGGATCGCCATGCCAGGTGAGTTCGAAAGTTGTCAACTTTTTATACTCTTATCTTTTTATACCCTTTCTGATTGTGCTTTTGTGTGGTGCAGGGACATCAAGGATCTGAATGCGAAGCAGGCTAAAACCTCTGCCGATACCGCCAAGGAGGTGCAGAACGACAAGACGCTCAAGACGAAGAACGAGAAGGATCGACGTCTGCGCGAAAAGCGACAAAACAATGTCAAGCGATTCATGGAGGAGAAAAAGGTGCGTTCGAATATGAAAATAATTGTTATAATAGGAGTTAGAGGCATATTTTTTGCTCAACAGCGCTTATTAACTACCAAATGCAGCTTTTAGTATATTTTAGATTCATTCATTTGGTGTATTCTAGTACAAATATACCGTATTATTTTTTTGGCGATAGCAAATTGTTATATACCCAATTTAGCGTTTCAGTATTTTTTGGTATATTAATTTGGTTTATTTTAGTAACATAATATCATATATTTTTTTTGTGCGATACCAGTTGTTGTATACCAAATTCAGCCTTCGGTATATTTCAGTATTTTTTGGTATATTGGTATTTGGTATTTCATAATATAGCAATACCAGAAAATACTATAATAACATAACTAAAATAATAACATACCAAATTGAAATATTCCAATTAATTTTGCCAATTTAATATACCAAAAAATACTAACATATACCGAATGTTTTTTCTGGCATATTTTTGGTATATTTTATACATATACCGAATATATCAAATGTTAGTATTTTCTGGTATACTAATTTGCCATATTTTATTGGTATATTTTAATACCGGACTAGTTTTCAGTGGAACAGCACTTGTTATATTTTTAATATATCATTCGATATACTTGAGTCATTTTGGTATGTTTATTAGATGGTATTAAACTATACCATAATGCCGTATTATTATATTTTTTATATAACTTATTATATACCAAATAATGCCAACGACATATTTTAGTATTTTTGGTATATTTTACTACCATTAAACAATATTATATTTGCGTTTTATACAAAATATTACTTACGGTATTTTAGTATTTATTGGTATATTAATTCGGTATATTTTAATACCATAATACCATATTATTGTTATACCAAATATAGCCTTCAGCATATTTTATTATTTTCTTTTGATATATTCATTTGGTATATTATAATACTGCAATGGTTTGCTTTTATTGAAAATGTGCAACGCATATTTCTATTTATCCAACATAAGTATAATATCTTTTTAAGTTTTCTTCTATTGAAACATCGACTGATTGCTATAAAATATACTAATTGTAATTATCTATTCATTGTTTGCTTGCAGCAAATCGGCGTTAAACAGGGACGCGCCATGGAGAAATTGAAATTGGCGCATGCGAAGCAGGTCGAGGAGTTTAGTACCGATGTGCAAAAGGTACTAAATGAAACACGGCCGCAAACCGACACTATAACCAGTATTGAGACTGTACTTTAGACTCACCACAAAAACAAACAAAAAACTAAAAAAAAAAAAAAAAAAAAAAAAAAAATACCAAATGAATCGGTTAACGGTAAAAAGCCGTTAACTGTTTTATCGCCACTATCGTTAGCTGTTACAAAAAAAAAAGTTCATCATCTATCCCGTTAATCGATCAACGATCAATCAACCGATCAACCAAATGCAGCTCGCCTCTTCTTCTGTTTGTGTCATGTGCTAGTTTAGCGATCAATTGTAGCCGAGTAGATGAGTAACGAGTAACCCGTAACGAGTAACCAGTAACGAGTAACGAGTTCACCCCACCCACAACGACACGACAGCAACGACATCGGTTCTAGTCGCTACAAAATGAAAATCGTAAACGAAAATAATTCAAACATTTTGTTTTTGTTTTTGAGTTGCACCGCAGATCAATCAATCAATCAATCAATGAATCAATCAATCAATAATCAATCAAATATTATTATTCTTGAAGTACGAACGAAAAGAGAACAGTAAACTGTAGCTGCTAAACCTTTTAACTAACTGCTAAGATGTAATTATCTATATCAATTTTTTCTCTATATGTGTATATTTAAATATTCATTAATTGTCCTTTGGTTTAACCAATTTGTTTCTTACAATTTGTGTTGCGCTCATCACGTATTCGGATTTATTTGTGGCTTAACGTTTCCCTCCCCCGCTTTAACCCAAGTCCAACAAACTCAGAACTCTCTCTCGATATATGTGTTTCCAATTTGATTATCGATGGCAATGTTACGTTTCATTACAAATTCCTGTTTTTTGATATATAAATATATGTATACTTAATTTTGTGCTTTGTGGTTTGGTCCCATATCCCATTTGTAGTCCATAAATACTTGGCAGTTATGTTTAAACAAAAGAATAAAACCAAACTCCTTTCCTTTGCCCTTAATGCCACCGTCCAGCAAATAATAATAATGCAGCTCTACTTACAAATACTATCTAATCGTACTACTTACTCTAAACTACATACTTCTCTATCGCACACTCCATATCACATACAAAAAACATACATACATACATGAATACATAGTTATAACATGGTATCATACAATAATAATCAAATTAATCACATCACAGAGCAGCAAAACTATTGCAAACAACTAACGAAAGATAGCGAAGAATTCAATTAAAACACTTTGACAGTATACTATCGATTATTAGTATAAATGCTATCGATAGTCGAGCGATAGTTTTGCCGCTCTCGAACTCACGTTTATTATAACAGAGCAGCAAAACTATTGCAAACAACTAACGAAAGCTAGCAAAGAATTCCATGAAAACACTTCGATAGTATACTATCGATTATCAGCCTTTCGATAGTCGAGCGATAGTTTTGGCACTCTCGTATTTACATTTATCGCTATTATCGCTAAACGTTTTTTGCTGTACGCCCTAACATCGAGCCAATTCATGCCAACAACTAAAGCAACAACAACCAAAATGTTCTCTCTTTCTCTCCTTCTCTTTTCTTTCTCTTTCTCTCTCTCTCTCTGTCTGTCTGTCTCGCTGTCTAAATGTTTTTTGTACCATTATTCATGCCGCGCCAACAACAACAACAACTACAATTCCTAACCAACATTAACCAGCTTATGGATATGTACAAAATCGAGGAGGAAGCCTATAAGACCCAAGGAAAAACGGAATTCTATGCTTAAAGTGTGAAAGTGTGAGAGCAACACGATCATCATCGTCATCATCATAAATCGACATCGACATCAACATCACCAGCACCCCGCCATCATCGAGAATTAACAACCAGAGAATTCCAATGTTAATCCCCCCAGCAAAATTAATAATGATCTTTTTGTGAAAAATCCAATTTTTAGTTGTATAAGTATCTACCTAAGTGTGTAGGAGTATACCCTGTAAATTGTATACTATTACTACAAATTCAAAATGGAATGAAAGTCAACACTTTGTGCTTTATATTTATTTAAGATGTTTAACACTCACACACCAAATAATTGTTGAAATTATTTCTGAAGAATGCCCATCTCCAACTTAATGAAATATACAAAAAAAAAAAAAACAAAAAACAAAAAAAGAAGAAAGAATGGACAAAAAGAAAATATATATACTACAAATCCTTAAAAAAAATACCAAATGAAGTGTTGGTATTTTTGTGCATGAACAAGAACAAAAAAATACACCGATAAACTTAACCAACCCCTTTAACCTCCTCAATTGTCCCAAAGTTCCCTAAGATATAAAAAGCGCATAGCGCTACAACATTTTTTTTCCGTTCGTTCGTTCGTTCGACAGCGAGAAGTAGAAAATACCAACCACAGTATATACTAAATGTACGTACATATGTTTCAAATTAAAAGGAAAAGCAAAAGCAAAGGCAAAAAAAAATACTAAACATATGTGTTTCCGATTTTCCACCTAAACAGCTTAGCAAATAAATAAAATACCTATGTATGTATTGTGTATGATAACCGTAATAACAAAAACTGACTCTCCCCAAACACTAAAATACATAATATTAAAAAAACAACAAACTTATATATAAATATATACCATAAATTTTTGTGTAAGCAAGAAAGTATTTCAACTAAAGGCAGACTTACACTGCTGGGCTGGCAGTGTAATGTTTGTAATTTTCAACAAGCAAACAAGAAATACCAAATAAAATACTAAAGCATTTATTTTGAATAAATGCAGGAAAATAATACTTCAACAAAATGCTTAAATACCATAAGAAAATTGAATGTACATCCCGATCGATCTATAACAAAACTACAAAACAACAACAAAAAATACCGATCAAAAGTTAATTTCTGCTATGAAAAGAATACAAAAAAAAAAAAACAAAAAAAAATGGAATAAGTGTAAGCGTTTATAAATGTAATAAAATAACTCTCTTTTAGTGCGAGAAATTCAAATGAAACACCCCTACCGGCTATAGTTATATATACGAATATAACCCATATATACTATTTGATAGCAGTACCGTCAATGGAGATAATACTTACCAAAAATACCAAAAAAAAAAAAACTTGTTAAACTTTATATCAAACGCCAAGCAAAAGCGTTCAATTTTTTGATGAAAAGAAAAAAAAAAAACAAAAACCAAAAACCAAACTAAACAAAAAAAGAAAAAGAAAAAATCTTCGTTTAACAGCAAAATACTTTCGCAAATTTTATAAAAGTAGCCAAAAGAAAAAAGGGGGAAAAAAATAAGAAAGAAATACCAAAACGTCTTAAAAATACCAACTTTGCTTTCGGGTTGAGTTTTGTTTTTAGGTTGCACTCAACAATTGTTATTTCTGTTCGCATGTATTGTAGTTGTTGCAAACAAAAGAACAAATCTTAAATAAAAAAAACAAATATACTACGATAAGAAAAGAAAGAAGGAAAAAATACTGTACTGTAAAAATGATTAGATTAGAGAAATCCAAAACGTTTAATTTCACTTGAATGTGCCCTAAGACGAACGAAGAGGAAAAAAAATTAACAAAAAAAATGAAAAAAAAAACAAACATTTACACTGTGCTATTAACGAAAAGAAAAACATTTAGTTAACTCGTACCAGGTAATGCTACTAAATTACGATTATATTTAAAAGAAAAATCTAAAAACAAAAAAAAAGCAACTGCATTGAACTGTATTGTATTGTAATAATTAATCAAATCGATTATCCCCTATTGACCATGTATTTAGAACAATTGCGAACGTTTTATAAATGTGATAAACTCGTAAACATTTTATTGCAAACTAAAATCAAATTCAACTTAATGTTGCTTTAAGTTTATCTTTTTTTTTTTTTTTTTTTTGATAAATAATTATGTTTTTTTTAGGAAATCTATATCATCTGGTATATTTGAGAGAGAGTTCGATATGATATAAGTACGGAGAGTAGTAGGATCATAAAATACACTAAGTCTAGAAGAAAAGAAAGTTTTGTCTGATAAAATTCAAGAGAACAAAAATGAATTGCATGCCTCCTTAAATGTGGCCTATGTTGCTGTTGTTGCTGCCCCCATATCCCCTAAAAAAAAAAAAAAAAAAAAAAAAAAAAAATACGAAATTCCCCCTCGAGAACTTTGTTGAAAATTTAGACGTATTCTTTATATCAAAGTATGTCATTTTGTGCACTTAAAAGAAAGAAAGATAGCAAGCAAACGATAACTTTTGTATTATATGTAAAATAACGTGCCAATCCCAAATGTTTACCAAAAAAAAAAACGAAAAGAAAACTAAATTAAAATTGAGAAAAAGAAAACTTCTTGAAAAATACATACATATGTATATATTTATGTATACATTAGAGTCGAGGCATAGCCTCTTAGTCGAAAAAGCCCTCAATGAAGGCACACACACATACAAACATATACTATAAACGTATTTTCCCTCTCCCGCCTGGGCATTTGTGTCCGTGAGCCGTGTCTGTGTGAAAGCTCACGAAAGCTCCCACTCGCATAGAGCTTTTGGGGGACATCATCATTCTGCCTACGTCGTAAAATGTGTCAATTTCTTTTAATTTTCAAATGCATTTGATTTGAATAGTTTACGTTTTATTTTCAATATCGAATATTCGATATCTAGGGAGAAATTGTTATGAATATATATATATATATTGTATATCCCAAGCTAGGGGCCACATTTGATATAGTTTGTACTTCGGTGAAGCAAAATTCAAATTGAAGAAAAATGAAAAAAGAAAAAAGAAAACCAGATGTGACAGATGTGAATACGTTTGTTTCGTTTTTTTTTTTTAATATATATAAATTTAAAAAATAAATATATATATATATATAGACATATTTAGATATTCATACCTGTACGATTAGAGATCGGGGATTCCGAGTACCCGAGCATGCAAAAAACATATTTATGTATTGTGCACGAGCAAATTAACAGCAAGCAAACTGTATAAATATTATTATTAACGACTACATAATTACAATTATAGTTTAATGAGTAAATCGAGGGAAGAAGTGGAAAGTGGAAAGTGGAAAGTTGAGCAAGAGTATGAAATGAAAGTAACTAAAATATTAACTTCTATTAAACAATGCTGCGTATGAACTTATGATTGTATACATACTATATATAACTATGTATTACCATTATGATTATCATTATTATTATCATTATCATTATCATTATCAGTAATATTAATATTATATATTGTTATTAATATTCGTATGCTTATTATATAATTTCCCAATTGATTTCTCCTCCCCCCACATCAGATTGCTCAACCAACAAAAAGCTCTCAAAATATGATGTGTGATTACAATTCGATCTACAAAACTTATATCTTATTATCTATCCATTCACAATACATGTAATATTTATATTATTATTTACAAGAAGAATACAAAAAAAATATAATGAAAATAAACGTTCCTATTGCTCACACACACACACACACACATATATATATATATATACAAGTATATAATTCTGTTTCGCTGTTGCTTTGTACAGGGTCAACAAACAATCTCGTAACTCCCTCAATGAATGCAATTATTACAAGTTTTTCCGATGATTTAATGCCCATAAACGAAATATATATAAACTATAGAAAAACTGTAATCGTCATGTGATTAGTTTTTTTTTTTTTTTTTGTTCTTTGTTTGATGTAAGATGTGTTTAACTCTATATTATGATTAATTTAATTTTAATAAATATATTTTGTCAACAAAAGCAATTCCCACATAAAAACCAAAATTATTGAAAATGCAGTCAGCTTTGTTAAAACGAAATACAATTCTAAAGAATTTCATTTTCGTTTACATTTTCGTTAACATTTGATTTTTGAAACGCAAGAGAGCATTACCGTTAAGCCGAAATGTAACTAAAAAAAACAACAAAAAAAAAACAAAAAAAAACAGCAACATCTTACGAAACGAAATGTAATGAAATAAATATGATAAACCAGATCCCCTTTCGAAAAGAAGAACAAATAATAACAAGAAACTAAAATGAAAAAACACATACAACAAAATTGTAAAAGATATTTATGAAGTTTGGTGTTGAGGTCATAATGAAAGTTTGAAATAAACATTTTCTGATGAAACTGTCGTTGCATTATTTTATTTTGCAAGAAATTTCGATTTTCTTCTAATTTGTTCAACAGCAATTATTTATTGTCGCATACTTTTAGGATGCGCCCATTTTGGTGCTTAATGCCGAATTGTAATTATTTTGTAGCATACTTTCAGGATGTACATTTTTCAATTTTAGGTCGCGGCAATTTAAAGCTTCATTGCAGTGACGCTAGATGGCGCCACTGTGCCTGCTTTTTGTACGTCTGCTTGCTGCTCAGTTCTGTTTGCCTGGTATTTCACCTGCTGACTTGGTACTTTTTAGCCATTCGCGGTAACTGCGAGTGGTCAGCAACAACACCATCTACAACAACAACTACAACAACAACAAATACAACAACAACAACTACAACAACAACAAATACTACTACTACAACAACAACAAATATTACTACAACAACACCATCTACAACAACAACAATAACTACAACAACTACTAGTACAACAACTACTGCAACAACAACAACTACTAAAACTACAACATCTACAACAACAACTATAACAACTACAACAACAACTACAACAACATCAACAACAACAAATACAACTTCTACAACAACAACAAATACTACTACAACAACACCATCTACAACAACAACTACTACAACAACAACAACTACAACAACAACTATAACAACTACAACAAATACTACTACAACAACAACAACTACAACAACAACAATAACAACAACTACTACTACAACAACAACAACAACAACAACAACAACAAATACTACTACAACACCATCTACAACAACAACAACAACAAATACTACTACAACAACACCAACAACAACTACTACTACAACAACAACAAAATTTACTACTACTACAACAACATCTACAACAACGTCCGTGTTTGGTGTGCCTTAATGTCGAAACTTGAAAACTGCTGCTTGAGCAAAATGAAATACCAGGCAAACATAAATCAGCAGCAAGCAGACGTACAAAAAATCATTGACTGACGCTATGAACTATTGCATACTTTTAGTGTACAAGTTTTGATGGCATTGCGAAAAAATCATAGCATACTTTTATGGCCAACAAAGGCTTTCAACTAAAAAGTATTAAATACTTGTTTAATAAAATAAAATGAAAAAAAAAATTAAATACTTGATCATATCCTGCCGCACACTGCCAGGACTCGATGCATTCGACTCACAAGGACTAGGATTCGGCAGAATATGCGAGAATGTAATTGAGTTATAGCAATTTCTTATTAAATGCACTTAATTCCTTTCATACTTACCTGTAATCCGGAATATATAAATATCGGCAAAAGCACAACAATTAGCTAGTTCTCAAGAATGCTTTTAAATCGAAAAACCGTTAAAAGATTATTTATGTAGAAGTTACGTTAACATTTTGAAATACACGAAAATAACAAATTTCAAACTACGCGCGCTTCAATTTAGTTCCAATCTATCTGACAGTGTGCCCAGGTCTCACATTTCGCGAGCATTTAGTATTTTTGTCATATTTCAAAATAGTTGCTGCTGGTCACACTACGATAAATAAAAGAGCTTTCAAAAAAGCTCCTGTCTTTGCTTTTGTCATTATTGTTGTTTTGCTGAACATATTACAAAACAACAAATTCAATTTGACAAATTGAGAGAGCTAAGCACTAAAACTAACGTAAGATGAACAGAATTAGCCAAATTTTACTGCGTCCGGGCTTCTTCACCAGCCACCTGGCTGGCGCAGCACGTGCAACTCCAGTGATGACAACCGCAGCCACAACACGCTGTTGGTACAGCGCGGACGCAACTGCTCCGCCGGCATCGGCGGCGACAGTGGACAAATCCACATTGGAGAAGCTGGTGCGCACCAACAAGGTGGTGGTGTTCATGAAGGGCAATCCACAGGCACCGCGTTGTGGCTTCAGCAATGCTGTGGTCCAAATCATGCGCATGCACGGCGTTCAATACGATGCTCACGATGTGCTGCAAAACGAGGCACTGCGGCAAGGTAAGATTAGGACAACATATTCTGGCTGTGTTTGATCAATTTGCCCACGATCTATTCCTTTTTGGCTTAGGCGTCAAGGAGTTCACGGATTGGCCGACCATACCGCAGGTGTTCATCAATGGCGAATTCGTCGGCGGCTGCGACATTTTGCTGCAGATGCATCAAAGCGGCGATCTTATCGAGGAGCTGCAGAAGGCGGGCATCGTTTCGGAGCTGCTCAAGGCGCAGCAGGCGAAGGACGAACAGGATGCAAAAAACAAGAAGTAAATGCGAGATTTTACCAAAAAATTAATTGTTAAATGCAATGTGTTTTTTTATTAATATTAATGAAATATGAATTACGTTTATGTTTTCTGTGTATTCTGCTTCTTCTTCTTCGTCTGCTTGCGTTGTCCAGCATCATCAATGTGCTGCAAATGTTCCATCAGTTTCCCCTCCACGCTGTCGTTGCTCTCCGCCTGCAAAAGCTCGAGACATTTTCGCTGCCCGTCGGCATTTCGCATATTTACCACAATTTGCGTGAGGCTGCGTGCAATCGATTTGCGTATCACTTCATCGGGGGGCATTGGCGGGGCTCGACTGCGAGGGCGTCGTGGTGGTGCGACAGAGGCGGCACTAGTTGCTCCAGTTGCATCACTCTGCTCCATTTCTATTCACTGACTGAGGACAGCAGACGAACTGCTTCCAGAGTTGAGCTTGCACATTAACCGTTGCATTTTTAGCTTTTTTATTTGCCGTTTACGCACACTTCATTTTAACTACGAGAAGCGCCGTTAGCTTTGCTTCACCCGGCTGTGGTTGTTGTTGCTCCCTTTTCCTCCTACGTTGTGCTATTTATAGTTGAGAGCGAGCGAGAGATGCAGTTGAACCTGACCAGTTTGTCTTGCTGTGTGGGTTGTTAACTCTTCGATGAGCAGCGCTTACAAGCTTAACCCTGAGATGAGCGGCGGTGTTAGATTTGACCAGCAACTGTAATAATTCAAATTTTTAATAATAGAAAGCAAAAATTTGTATGAGTATGTGAAATAATATGTAATAATGTAATAATAAATAATAAATTAAAACAAAATCAAATAATTAGTATATTAAATGTTTTGTTTAAAGATTAGACCATTAAATTTTTTGTAACTTTTAAATTGATATTCAATTTCAATTATTGTAATCACAAATTTTATGACCAAATCATAAAATACAAGTTCGAAATAAATGATATATAACAATAAAACACTTTCTCAATATTCCTGTTTTTTACAATGTGTGTTTTTATTATTAAATATTACATATAATATAATACATGTTGATTTAGCTGGTGTTGTTGTTGCTGCTTTTTGTTTTACAAAAGCTAATGTAATGTAATGCACATAACATTTTTACCGTCGTTGCTGTTGTAATAGTTTCATTAATTCATGGAAAAATATAGGTATAGTAGTTACATACATATAGAAAACAACAGACGAAAAAAAAATATATAAAGTCTTATGCGATAAACTTGCCTATTAGTTAAACAAATAATAAAAAGTTGTTAAACGTGATATGCCCAAAATATACAACATATCCATATACAAAATATATATATAGTATGTATATATAAAAAAAAAGTAAATTTGTAATACTTCTAAAGTTCAGCTTTTGACAAATGAAACGAGAACTCGCCACGCACACACACACACACGAAACGAGTAGCAACGAGTGGCGAATGGCGAGTGACGAGTAACGAGTAGAGTAGAGACAAAAATCAGACAATCGAGGACTTGTCCAACATGGAAGAGGTGTCCAACAGCAGCTCACTGCTGCTGCTCAGAATGTCGTAGAGCTCGTGGGGCGCATCGCCGGCAATGGGATTGCCGAATGGAAAGAATGAAGAGAGCGTCGATAGCTGCAATGCACCGCCACCGCCATTGACCACCTGCTGCAGTCCATTCGCTGCCGCCGTGGCGGGATTCGACTTGCGACGTCGCTCCACGCCATCCACATACTCCACAGGTTGATCCTCCTCCTGACGCTGTTGCTGCTGCTGACGCGTCTCGCCCTGGGAATCGTAATAGGCATCGGGCAACTCGTCGAAACTCTGCAGCTCAATCGAACGCTGCAGCTTGGCAATGTTGCTCAATAGCAGGCGATGAAAGAGATCCACCTGCGGCTGACCACCGCCGCGTATATCGAGCACAGGGAGCCAACGATAGTAGCACTGTTCCCACACGGCCAGATCGAGGATGCGATGCGCCGGCTGCAGATAACGATCCTGGGGCACACTCGACTGCGTTGCAAACAGCTGCGGATTGATGGTGTAACGTGAGGGCGATGCGCCCGCTCCTGTTCCTAGCAATCTACTGTTGTTGTGTCCTCCGGCTCCGCCTCCGACAGCTAGAGAGCGTCGATGATGCTGCTGGGCAGCGGTGATTTCACCACGCTGTCGCTGATACAGCGGATTGCTGAAGAAGAGCTTATCCTTGTCCGAGAACTGTTCGCCCCAATCCCAGACGGGACGGAGCACAAGTCTCGCCTCGTTGACAGCCGCCGCACGCTGCGCCTGACTGTCGAACTGAAAGCTGTCGAAGATGGGCATAAAGCAGGCGTCCCACAGTGTGGTCAGATACGTTTGCGAGAACTCGAACTCATCGGGGAACTGCTGCAACAGCTGCCACACGCAGTCGAGGAAGAGCAAAAAGACCGGACTCTGTTCGCTGTCCGGCGCCTGTTCCCCGCTGGCCACACACACATGACCGAGACGCCGCTGGAACGGATGCTCGAGGGCAATCCACTCCTTTTGCACCAGCGACTGAAAGCCATCGATGCTCCGAAAGTGGGGATCAAGCAGCAGCTGCGTTAGACTGCTAATCACACAGCAGAGATCACGGCCATTCGACTCTTGGAGCACACAGGTGATCGAGGCACGCAACGTGGCAGCAGCTTCGCTTGCATGCCGCAGACACAGCGACACATACAGCAGCCAATTGGTCTTCTCCAGCAGCCCCAGATACTTGTCATCCTGCAGCATGAACTTCTCCGGCGTCTCAGGTGTGCAGAGACGCCTCAACTTCTGATACGCTCGCTGCACATCTTGGATGCTCGGCAGCTGATCCGTCAACTGCAAAAGCTTCAGTTGCCGCCGCTCATCACACTTGCGCACCAGCTCGAGCATAATGTTCTCCAGTTTATTGTCCTGCTGCGAGGCCGGCTGCAGCTCGGCGAGACGCACCAGCGAGGCGCCTCCGCTGCCATAGCTGTACACCCAGAAGGCGGCACGTGAATCGCAAAACGCAAGCGATAGCTGCAGGAAACGCTCCACCTCGCAGCCCTTGGGGATGACAAAGTGCGGCGGCAACGTGTATTTGCATGCCTGGAGACGATTCTGCAGCTGCGGCACTGCGCTGGCGCTCACCACTTGCCACTCGGTGGCGCCACAACGTATCAGCTCACGGGCCCAATCGTTCTTGCTCGCATACATGCTGACGCCCGGTATGGGCGTGGCATAGTAGGGTTCACGATACGCATACGCGAAGCTCAGATCGTGGCGCATGGGGAAGGCGAAGCGGGCCAAGGCGGAGGCAATCAGTTTGCCGTAGTCACTCAGCTTGGAGTCCTGCTGCTGGAACGCGAACTTGAGCAGGCGAAAGTTCTTGCAGATGATGTGCAGGGCCACGATCCGTCCGTTGATGTGCTGCTGCTTGGCGGGCTCCAGTTTCTTGCGTCTCCCACTGTTGCTGGCCATGCGTGCCGCTTGCAGAGCGCTGGCGGCACGTCCCTGCTCCGCAATCGTGTACAGCTGATCGATGTTGTTGAGCGTCACCTCATTGCGGCCCAAAAACGTGTTCTCCTGATACAGATCCGACGAGGAGGCAGCTGCGGCAGCGGATGTCGAGGCAGAGGCGGGGAGCAGATTGCGGGCATGCAACGGCACAAAGGCCAGCTTAAAGTTGGTCACGCTCAGCAGGCCAAAGCTGGCCTCCTTGTGGCTCGAGGACAATCTGTTGGCGCTGCCATTGTTGCCATTGCTTTGACTTGTCGTGTTGCTGCTGTTGTTCGTAATGTTCGGACTGCTGTTGCTGCTGCTGCTCTCCATGGGCGCTATGGGTGAGTACATGTAGGCGGGCGCGGAGGCGACGATCTGCTCGCCGGAGAGCAGGCGCGGCTTGGCCAGATGCACGTCGCGCAGATCGCTGGGCAGGCACCATTCGTTGGTGTCCGCGGTGACCCGCAGATCGCCGACCATCGGAGCCACGTAGCTGGTGAAGGTGTTGCGCTTGCGATGGTCTGGCATGTCATTGCTGCCAGTTGCCATCCTCGGTTGCGGTCTTTATGCCTCTCCCTCCAACACGGCCAATTTACTGTTATTGTCGTTGCTGTCGTTGTTGTCGCTGTTGCTGCTGCACGTACTTTGAATATTCAATTATTTGCTATTTCCGGTTTGCTTTTGTCGTTGTTGGCGTTACTCGTTGTTGTTGTTGTTGTTATAGCTGCTGTTGTTGTTGTGGCTGTTAATCTTGCTGCTGCCGCTGTTGCTGTTGTCGTTGTGGGCGCTTTATTTGCACCTGGCTGACGCCGCCTCCAATGCTTGCAAAACTGTGTACATGAAGCAAAAAAGATCACACACACACATATCCAGACAGCGAGACAGAGACACACATGAGCGCATCAGCATAACGCATGCATGTGTATGTGTACGTAATGAACTGAAATTAGAATTATCGTTCGCATTTTTGATAAGTTTATCAGCTTACCGTGTGTGTGTTCTCCTCTCTTTTTTCTTCTTTCTTTTTTCGTTGCTACGCTCGGCTGTGTTGTTGGTGGCGGCTGGTGTTTTGCGTGCAAACGTGTTGATTAATATGTCATCTTTGTGCATCATCTATCAGCAGCACACACATGCACACACAATATATATGCATTTATTTATTTATTATTTTCGTTGTCGCCATCAATATACACATATGCACACATATATATTGCTCACTCTCGCACACATATGCAAACTCATTGCATGTCCGACAAAATTAGTTATCGCTATCGGTTTAAGTGCTGGCAAGTGTTGCGTCAAAACAGCTGATTCGATACCTACAACTGCATAGTTGCACAACACTAAACATTGCACAAACGATAACATTCTATGGCGCGCAATTTTTCAATTTTAATTACAATTAATTGTCAGACATTTATTATTATTTTTCTGAGGCACATAATACGCATAATCGACAACTTGCCCCAATTCCATGGTTACTCAGGTTTTGTTTTTCACATTTGATGGTGTTCTTTTTTTATGCTTCTATATCAAAAAATTTGGCCTTGGTGAACTTTGAGTGTGGCCGCTTTGACGAAAAACAGGTGACCACAATGTAAACAAAACTTTATCAACTAAATTGTAAATAAGTGAGCAATCAAAATCATTAAAAAATATAAGCAGAATGATTTATAAAAATCAGTAGTGCAACTGTATAGCAATTTGCACGCCTTTGTTTGTTGTGGTCATTAGTGTTGCCTAATTGTGATTGGCAATCGATAGGCACATTTATCGGCAATCGTATTGGATAAATAAATTTGCTTGTCAACACCGCCGCATAGAAATATAATTCCGCCGGTGACCACGCGGCATACGATTTGAGTGAGGTAGACGCGTTTTCTAAATGAAATAAACAAAAATATAACAATAACTAAAAGATCTACTTCTCTAACGTTAGCACTGTGAATGCTTTGGGGCCCACAAAGCAGTCGATGCTTCACACTTTGCCTATCATCAGCACTGCCGGCAGCATCAACAACGAAATTTGCAATAAATTTCCAGTGTCATTATTTTTTGCAACATTCACGTTCGATCGGCCAAAGCGCTCGTTACAACGCAAAGCGACGACCCACAAGCCACAAACTAATTCTACCACCAACCATCAACAACAACATAAAGAAGACCGCAATGTCCGAACAAGTGAAATATTTGGATACGCCTGATAAGTCAGAGACGGATAAAAAAATTTACAAGTAAGTGGTGGTTCTTTTTGTCCCACTTTCCGTACCACATGCATGGATAATGCATGGATAACACAAACAGCTTGCATGCAGTTACAATCTAGGTCACTTTGTTTCTGTTTTGGATGTCTTTGTGGAATTTTTGTTGATCAATTCTATGACAACAAGAACAATTTGTCATGCGGATGCAGCTTAATAAGCTTGAAGCGAAGCCTAAATGATTTCCAGCAATAAGCTACCCAGTAGTATTTGATATGCGGACAACGTAGTTGCCCTGCTGTGGAATTAGATCGCGTGCTCTTTAAAAGCTATGGACAAATTGAATTTTAAATGGAATTAAGCAAAGTTTGCAAACCCTATTTTCTTAAATTTTCCCTTAAGTTTGCAAATTATTTAAATTCTGTACATCGAATTGAAATTAAATCTCTTAAACCTTTCTAGGTCTTTGCTGCTTTCCAATGGCTTGCACGCTTTGATCGTCTCGGACCCAAGTCCGATGCCACACGACGGCTTCACCAGCTCGGAGTCCTCGGTGGGCGGCGAAGCAGAAGAAACATCCGCGGAAACGGAGACCAGCGACAGCTCCAGTGAGAGCACATCGTCCAGCTCGGGCAGCGGCAACAGCGAATCCGATTCGGACAGCGAGGTGGGCGATGAGAAGCTGGCCGCTTGTGCCATCATGATTGATTATGGCTCCTTTGCTGAGCCACGACAATACCAGGGACTGGCACATTTCCTTGAGCACATGATCTTCATGGGCTCGGAGAAGTATCCCGAGGAGAATATCTTTGATGCGCACATCAAGAAGTGCGGTGGCTTCGACAACGCGATGACTGACTGCGAGGATACGCTTTTCTATTTCGAGGTGGCCGAAAAGCACTTGGATTCCAGCTTGGATTACTTTACTGCACTCATGAAGCATCCCCTAATGAAGCAGGAGGCAATGCAACGTGAACGCTGCGCTGTCGACTCCGAATTCCAGCAGATCGTGCTCGAGGATGAGACACGTCGCGACCAGCTGCTGGCCAGCCTGGCCACCGATGGCTATCCCCATGCCACATTCGCCTGGGGCAACATGAAAACCCTCAAGGAGAATGTCGATGACGATGTGCTGCACAAGGTGCTGCACGAAATACGACGCGATCATTACGCGGCCAATCGCATGTATTTGTGCCTGCAGGCACGCCTCCCCATCGAGGAGCTGGAGACGTTGGTGGTGCGTCATTTCGCCGATATACCCAGCAACACGGTGCGTGCTCCGGATCTCAGTCAATTCAATTACCGCGAGGCCTTTCGTCCCGAGTTCCACCAGCATGCGTTCTTCGTGCGACCCGTGGAGAATGTGTGCAAGGTGGAGCTGACCTGGGTGCTGCCCAGTGTGCGTCAGTACTATCGCAGCAAGCCGGATCAGTTCCTCTCCTTCATATTTGGCTACGAGGGACGCGGCAGCCTCTGCGCCTATCTGCGTCGCAAGCTGTGGGCCTTGGAGCTGGTCGCTGGGATCGATGATAACGGCTTCGATTTGAATTCAATGTACAGTCTGTTCAATGTCTGCATCTATCTGACGGATGAGGGTTTCAAGCACATCGATGAGGTGCTCGCCGCCACCTTTGCCTATGTCAAGGTTGTGGCCGATGCCAATCCAAAGGATTTGCGTGTCATCTACGACGAACAGCAGGGCATCGAGGCAACAGGTTTTCGCTTTCAATCCCAGCGACCGGCCATGGATAATGTACAGGATCTGGTGATCAATAGCAAATACTTTCCGCCCAAGGATGTGCTGACCGGCAAGGAGCTCTACTACGAGTACAATGAGGCGCATCTCGCTGAGTTAATCAACCACCTTAATGAGTTCAAATTCAATCTGATGTTCACCGCTCGCAAGTACGAGGATCTGGTGTATGACAAGCAGGAGAAATGGTTTGGCACCGAATACACAAGCATTCCCATGCCTGAAAAGTGGCAACAGTTGTGGAACGACGCCACTTCCAAGTCGTTGCCGGATTTGTTTTTGCCCGAACCGAATCGCTTTGTCGTCGAGGACTTTACGCTCTTTTGGCATAAGAACGGCAAGCCCGAGGTCCCCGAAGCCCCCAAAAAGCTGCTGCAGAACGAGATCTGTGAGCTGTGGTTCCGTGCCGATGATAAATACGATCTGCCCGAGGCGTTTATGACATTCTTCTTCATCTCACCGCTGCAGCGCAAGAATGCCAAAAAGTAAACAAGTCTCTTTTCTCTCTCATTTCTATGCTAAAGTTAACTTCTCTCTCTCTCTCTCTCTCTCTCTTTAAGCGATGCCATGTGTGGTTTATACGAGGAGCTAGTCAAATTCCATGTGAGCGAGGAACTTTATCCGGCCACCAGCGCAGGCTTCAGCTACACGTTCAACGTGAGCGAGAAGGGACTGACTCTTCAGGTGCGCGGCTACAACGAGAAACTGCATTTGCTGGTCGAATCGATTGCTCAGGCCATGGTCACGGTGAGCTCCACGCTCAATGAGGACATGCTCGAGACATTTGTCAAGGATCAGCGCAAGAGTTATTTCAACACTCTGATCAAGCCACGCCAACTTAACAGGTGAGCAGAGCTGACAACTTGTCAGCTTATCGATGACATAAGCTCTTTGCTATGAAGTTGACAATTGCATTGATTCAAGTGAAAATGTTAATGTTAATCTTGCGTCATTTAAATGTCGAGTTGATCAGTCACAACTCATTAATGCACACTCATTTCGAATTGTTAATTATTAACCAGGTGCAAGGCAAAGCACAGTTTTAACTATGTTAGATATATGTAGCTTAGATTTTTATAGATTTAAATTTACAATGCAAATGACGCTATTAACGAAGATATTACTCATAATTTTTATACCCACTGCTCATAGGGTAAAAGGGTATTATAACAGCTTAAGAGACATCTCCGAATCTGTAAAGTATATTCTTGATCAGCTAAGACGTTATAGTCCGTCCGTCTGTCTGTCTGTCTGTCCGTCCGTATGAACACCTAAATCTGAGAGCTTATAATTCTAGTTTTTTATTTATAGCATTTTTTCATGTTTGAACATCATCAACTTTGTTTCAAATCGACTAAAATTCGAAGAACAACCGTGGTTTGGATGGTATGTTAAAGTCCCGAAATTTAGTACAGACAATAATAACTTTAGTTTTTATGTTGTTAATTTGATTGCATTTACACAACAATTATTTACTACTACGAGTTTTAGTAGCTTTGGCTGACAATCTAGTATATTTTACACTCTATGGTATGTTTTGAATCAAGCACTATACCGACTTAATGTATATTACCTTCGTTATAGTATTTTTGCGGTATATTTTAAAAGAGCACACTCGACACAGTGGCTTTCTTACTTGTTTAAATCTAGTATATTCTTAGAAATTTTGCGGTATATTTTTCTGGTATATTTTAAGAATAATACCGCACTGATTTGCTTTCATTCAAAATGAGTAGCAGGTATCTTACAGTCGAGCACACTCGACTTTCTTTCTTACTTGTTTCACATTATATTTAAGAATCCTATTCAATTTGAAAAAAAAACTTACCCCACTCTTCTTTTTTAGGGACGTTCGCCTGTGCGTGCTGGAGCACATACGCTGGCTGATGATCGACAAGTACAAGAGCCTCAACGACATCACACTGAAGGATCTGAAGGAGTTTGCCACACTGTTTCCGCAGCAATTATACGTGCAGGGTTTGGTGCAGGGCAACTACACCGAGGAGTCGGCTCACAATGTGATGAACACGCTGCTCACACTCCTCGGCTGCAAGGCGATCCAGGAGCGCAAATACATCGAGGATCGGACGGTGCAGCTGCCGCAAGGAGCGCACTATATACGCTGTCATGCGCTCAACGAGCAGGACACAAACACTGTGATCACGAACTTCTATCAACTGGGACCCAACACGGTCCGACTCGAGTGCATACTCGATCTGCTGATGATGTTCGTGGAGGAGCCGCTGTTCAATCAGTTGCGCACCAAGGAGCAGCTCGGCTATCATGTGACAGCCACGGTGCGAATGAATTACGGCATCGCGGGATACTCGATAATGGTGAATTCGCAGGAGACGAAAAATGCTGCGAGTCATGTGGAGAGTCGGATCGAGGTGTTCCGCAACAATATGATGCAGATCCTTGAGAATATGTCACAGGAGGATTACGATCACACACGCGACTCGCTGATCAAGCTCAAGCTGGTCGCTGATATGGCGCTTAATACCGAAGTCACACGCAATTGGAACGAGATCATCAATGGGGAATACATGTTCGACCGGCGGCGTCAACAGATCGAAGTGCTGAACACGCTGACCAAGAGTGAAATTATTGCCTTTCTGCTGGACAACGAGATCACAAACATGCGCAAGATCTCCGTTCAGGTGATTGGCCACAAGACCAAGGACAGCGAAGTTGTTGATGGGGACGTCAAGTCCGATTCGGTTGCTAAGGAGCAGGAAGAGGACGACGACGATGACGATGAGGAAGAGGAGGAGGAGGATGACGAGGAAGAACTATTCCAAATGCTGGCCAACAAGCTGAATGTCACGTTTCTGCCCATCGAAGGCGATGCCACCACAATTGTGGACATTGCCGACTTCAAGGCCAATCTCGATCTGTATCCCCTAAATCCGGCAACTGTCGCCGCGTCCGACGAAGCCGCCAAGCGTCCAAAGATCATTGAGGATGCGCTGAAGAGCACGTGAGGAGCTTCTCTCCTCCCTTAACGACGAATCCAAATTATTTAACCACCACACAAAATTCAACATTAATCATAGATCAAGTCGTTGCACCGAGTGTTTAAATTCTTAGTGCAAACACTTCACACACACCAAAAAAAAAAAAAGAAAAAATAAATCACACACACTCTTGACATTGTCCACTTGTAATTGCATCGCCAAAATCAAAGCAATTTGTGTAACTGACGAACATTGAAATCAAACTAACAGCTTAACGAAATCCGTTGAATAAATCAAAAACATTAAATCAACCATCAACAGTTTTTGTAATATTTTTAAATCTCAGATAATAGACATAGCACCTAATGATATTATCAGGTCTGAAATGAAGCAATAATCCAGTAAAATCGCAGTCACAATGTTACTTCATAGTCATAAAATTACAAAAATAAATAAAAAAAAAATAAGTTAAATTAAAAAAAAAAGTCAAACTTATTTTGTTTGTACTTTGTCACTTACTGCGGAATTCTGTTCGCCTGGTATTTCAGCAATGTACATATATTAAAGTTCCGAGCTATCAAGGTTTACAACATTTTTGTACAGTCCACATAAGACAAGACACATTTAATGAATCCTCCAAGAGATTTAAAATTAATCACCTGCTGCGGAATTCTGTTCTCCTGGTATTTCAGCTATGATTTTGACATGGTTTTAACTATATTAGCATTGTTATTCAAAGCTCAAAATTTCCAAGATTTACTCCAAATTGTATAAGTTTTCTCATGCTACACTTAAATTTACTTGCTGCGGAAGTCTGTTTGCCTGGTATTTCAGCATGGACTCTGGGTTGACTGTAGGTATATTAACAATGTGTATTGAAGTTCTAAATTAGCAAAGAATACAGGATTCCAAATGGTACTAGAAATTCTCATTTAACGCACGTTTATCACTTTCTGCGGGTTGCTGTTCGCCTGGTATTTCAACTAAGATTCTGGAGCAATTGGAACTCAAGAATTTTCAAAGATATTCAGGATTTTGGTAGCCCTTAGAATCATATTTAAGGTTACACAGCTCTTGCTGTGAATTGCTGTTCGCCTAGAGCTATATAAGAAATTGTTATTCAAAGTTCCAAATAAGAAAAAAATATAAGAAATATTTGACGAACACTCTAAGAAATTCAATTTAACGTTCATTCATTTTTAAATTTCCTAATTTCTGCGGAATGCTGTTCGCGTGGTATTTCAGCTGAGATCTATATTACCAATTTTGCGTTCCAAGAATTTCCAAAATATCCACAATTTTTGTAGACCTTAGAAACGAAGTTCTGCAAGTTTTCTCTTGGAATTCAGTAGTCGATTTAAGTTAATCACTGGCCTGGTACTTCAGTTACAATTCTGAAGAAATCGACATTCAAGAATTTCACATTGCCAAGATATTCATTCAGTTTTAAAGTTGTTCGACTTAAAGAACCCCAGATGATCACTATATATACTATAACCACATATCCTTCTATATATGCTGCTTATCCATGTCCCTTAAAGAATACAATTGTGTATTTTGCTGGCATGGGATCTCATCACTTTGTTTTATTCATACTCTCGAAGTATGCACATTATTTATATACATACAATATGTAAATAAGCTGTACAAATCTGTATAATATGTATATAGTATATAAATATAAATGTACTCGTTTTTGTTTATCAAAAAAATGTATCAGCTTTTTTTTTCAGTATCAGTTTCATTCTCATATCATAATTTGTGCTCGATTCTCGAATCAGATTTAAAGTGGCGCATTGTAATAAACAGTATAATATGGATTTATACAACAATACGCGCCTTTGTTCAACAATAATTTAACAATATCTGTGTGTGTGTGTTTTTGTGTTTGGGTGTGTTGAAACCGATATGGAATCAGATCAGAGTGTAATTATGTACTTAAGCTGATTTGTTGCACTCTTTTGTTTGTTTTATTCATTGCACTAAGAATAAGTAACAATAGTCAATAGCTTAGCTTGTTTTGTTAATTGTTGTTTTTTTTTTGTGTTTTGTATACTTTGTTCTATGATTTCACAGTGAACTTAACTATAATCAAGAATTCTTAACAAAAACATATATAAAAAAATAGGAAGGAATAATATATAACAAACAAACAAAAAAAAAATTGGGAAGGAAAGTCACAAAAAAAAAAAATAACCTAAAGTAATTGTTATTGTTCTTTTTGGGGGTTTGTCTCGTTTGTTGCGGTTTTGATAACCGCATTTTATACACATTTACAGTTACAATTACACTTTAAGATTATAGCATTATTTATTACTTGTTAGTTTTAATTTGTAATTTGTAGTTTGTAGTTTGCATATTTCTAATTTAATTCACTGTAAAGAATTTTGGTCGCGCGCGTTTTTCTTTTGTTTTTAATTTTGTTTAGAGCTTCTGCAGCTCCGTGGTGTCGCTGAGATAACGCTGATTGCTCTGCAGGATGCGTGGCGTCCGTTCATTGGAGCAATCCTGCAGGAGTCCCTCCTCATGCTTGTCATTGTCATTCGTGTTGCTGAAGATGCGTGAAATCAGCGAAGTGTTCGATCGCTTGTACGTCAAGCGTTTGCCATTCATCACATCGGGCAGATCGTCGAGGCCGCGGTGCAGCGACAACTTGTCCATCTCCGACTCGGAGCCATGGCGTCGAGCTCGCTCCGCGGCCAATTGCGTCTCATACTCGGCGGTGCGTAACGTTTTCGCTGTCGGTTTGCGATACATCTTCAGCAGCAGCGAGGAGCAAACAACGCTCACCGAACTCGCAGCCATCGCCACTGATGCCATCCACGGCTGGAGCGTGAAACCGAAGGGCGCAAACAATCCGCTGGCCAAAGGAATCCCAAGCAAATTGTACATGCTGGCGAACAGGAAATTGTAGCGTATGCGACGCACAGTGCAACGCGAGAGATCGAGACAGGCGACAACATCGAGAAGATCGTTCCGCATCAGCACAATGTCAGCGGCCTCAGCGGCAACATCTGTTCCAGCCGCAATCGTGATCCCCACATCGGCCTGGGCCAACGCTGGGCTGTCGTTGACGCCATCGCCGACCATCGCGACGCGGATGCCACGCTGCTGGATGCGTTGGATCTTGGCCACCTTATGCGATGGCAGCACCTCGGCGTACACAGTGCGAATGCCCACCTGGCAGGTAAATGCAAATGAACATAGATTAATAAGTGTTGATGGTTAGGTGAAAGTTTGCCCACAAAACTAAAACGGCAGAACTAACTAACGAGTAAGTGATTGTATTGCAAATTAGATTAAATCTGCTGGAGTGGATTAACAAAGAACAGAGTTGCAATTTAAGTGAATTACAATAAACAACAAGTTGGCAGCCCTTAAAAATAATACGGCATAGCCGGCTAGTTGGAGTTGAAGACACCTTTGAATAACCACTAATAACTAGTTGTATTGCAAAATGATTAGTGAACGACAGAGTTGCAAGTTAAGTTAATTACTATAAGAAACAAGTTGACAGTCCACAAAACTAATACGGCATAGCTAACAAGTGGGAGTTGTTCTTGTTGAATAATTGAATTATGTTAAAAGACAACCTAAAAGAGTAGATTTACATAGAATAGAATTTCGAATTGAGTGAATTACTTTAAAAGTCGAGCTGGCAGCCCACAAAAATAATACGACATAGCTGATAACTCTGAGTTGGAAACCTACATTAATAACTAACTAATGAGTGACAGTTTTGTAACCAACAGAGTTACAAATTGAGTGAATTACAATAAGAAACAAGTTGGCAGTCCACAAAACTAATACGGCAAAACTGACAGACTAATACGGCAAAACTGACTGGAGTTAAAGATACACTTAAATACCTCACTAATAAGTGGTAATATTGAAAATTAATTAACAACAGAGTTGCGAACTGAGTTACTATAAGAAACAAGTTGACATCTGCTAAAGTAAAAAGTAGATTATCAAAGAACAGTTACACAGTGAATTACTATAAGAGACAAAGTGGCTGCCCAATTGAATTGAAAAACTACTTTCACAACAAATCAATAAGTTAAAAGTCTTGCAAATTGCATAAATTGTCTTAGGAGATAACTTAAAAAAACTAGATAAATTGAGAAAATTACTTTAAAATCCAAATACGCGGAATAATATTGGAAAGAAGAGTTGGGAATGGGGTGACAAGTTGGCAGTTCACAAAACTCATACTGCACACTTGACAAGAAGGTTGTTATGTTGAATAAATGGTGAATAAAAGTAGCTTTTCTTTTTAAAACAACTGCAACTTTCGAAAACCAAGTTGGCAGCCCACAAACTGAAAACGGTCACATTGAAAACTCATGTAAAACTGAGTAAAATATCTAGTTTAGTGAGGCATACTAACCTCTCTTGCTATGCTCGCTGCAGTGTGTTTGTTGTCGCCCGTTAGCAGCACCACATCGATGCCCATCTTCTTGAGCGTGTAGACAGCGAGATGGGCCTCCGGCTTGACCATGTCGGCGACGGCAAACATGCACACCAGCTGCTCGTTGAGGGCACAGAGCACAGCCGTGTGTCCCTTTTGCTCCTCGCGCGTCATGCAGTCGCTAATCTCGAGCGGCACCTCGATGCCATTGCGTTGCATCCACTCGCGATTCCCGATGAGCACCCGAATCTCGGGACCATCGATCAACGGTTGCTGCTGTTGTTGCTGCTGCTGCTGTAGCTTTTGCTCCTCCTCCAGGGCGCCATCCAAGGCGAGCAGCTGCTGCTCGATGATCTTGTGCGGCAACTGCGGCAGCTGATCGATACTCGCCCCATTGTCGATGGCCACCGCAGTCTGTGGATTCGTGCGCCATTTGTTTTCGTAGTTGATGATCCGCTCCGCGTTGCACGCTTGGCGCAACGCCTGCTCATAGTTGGAGACGGTAGCGCGTATTCCGCATCCCGGCACCGCCTGGAAGTTGTCGCTCTTCCCGAAGCTCGTCTGCACGTTCAGCATGTCCTTCGCAAAGTGCACAATCGCCGAGGCAATCGGATGCTCGCTGTTCTGCTCCGCAGCCCCAATGATGGTGAGAGCCCGTGCCAGGCTGCAGATCTGCGGCGGCACAAAGAGCGTCACCCGGCTGGTCATCGGTGTGCCATGCGTGATGGTGCCCGTCTTGTCGAAGACCACAGTCTTGACCTGTTGGGGAGGAGAGAAAAGAGGTCATTACAGGAGCTTATACAAATTTAAATGCAGTGAAAAATACTTAAGGAGATTAAATAAGTTTTTAAAATATTGTACAAAATATACCATGTAGTACAAAGTATACCATAGAGTACAAAATATACAAATTTAGTACAAAATATACCGTACAGTACCAAATATACCATATAGAACAAATTATACCATACAGTATATTATACAAAATATAGCATAGAGTAGAAAATATACTATATAGAACAAAATATACCATATTGTCAGCCAAAGCAACTAAATCCCGTTTGCAGGATGCTTTTTCGTCATACAAAATTATTCCTTAAATATATGTATATATACTACATGGGATCAGAGATGCTTCTTTCTGCCTGTTACATACATTTCGTGCAGGCGAATATCATGCAGTTATAATATCATTCTATCTATGAGTAGTGGGTATATATAGTATAAAAAACATACTAAAACTTCTATTTGCAATGTAGTTTTCAAAATTAAAATAAACTCTCATTACAAATGTTCATTAAACTTAAACTAAAACAAGAAATTTTCAAAAATTCAAAGAAAACTTTTGAAATCTTGAGTTTGTAATTATATAATTTCATGAAATTTAAACTAATACAAAGAAAATGGTCTTTAAATTTCAACTAAAAAAGGAAATGTTTTTTAAATTTAAAGACAACTTTCGAAATGTTAATTTTGTAATTTTAAAATTACATTAAATTTGAAAAAAACGTTCGAATAATTTAAACACAAGATCCAAATTTTCAACTTCACTAAAAAATACAACTCTGTGCTACACTGGCGTCCATAATAGTTGTCAGAGTACCGTCGAAACTTACCTTGTGGGCATTTTCCAGGGCGGTGGCACCTTTGACCAGCACTCCATTAGTTGCCCCCGTGCCAGTGGCCACCATGACGGCGGTGGGCGTGGCCAGACCCAAGGCACAGGGACAGGCAATGGCGAGCACACTGAGGGCACACTTGAAGGCATAGCTAATGACAATGGTGTTGCGATCCATGTGCATCTTATGCTCCATGGCCACGGGCACAAGATCCGGATTGACAAAGCCCGCAATGATCCAGCCAATCAGCGTGACACTCGAGATGGCGACCACGAAGGGCACAAAGTAGCCGGCAATGCGATCCGCAAGCTGTTGGATGGGAGCCTTCGAGGTCTGAGCCTCCTCGACGAGACGGACAATCTGGGCGAGAGTTGTGTTCTCGCCGGTGTGCGTTGCCTCGACGAGGAGCACGCCGTTGCGATTGATGGAACCACCAATGACGACGGCGCCTTTGCGCTTTGCCACCGGCATCGATTCGCCGGTGATGAGCGATTCATCGCAACTGGAATGACCGTAGAGGACTTTGCCATCCACTGGCACCTTGGCGCCTGGGATCACCTTGAGGATGTCGCCACGTTGCACATAATCCACCGAGATGATCTTCTCACTGATGATGTCAAAGTCCGGCGAGATTTCCACCAACAAGGCATCGGCTGCCTTCAGTGAGAGAAGCTTTGACAGCGCTTCCGATGTCTTGCCCTTGGCAATGTGCTCCAGCCAACGTCCCAGCGAGATGAAGATCAACAGCATCGGTGGCGTATCGAAGAACGTCAACGGTGAACTGTTCTGCTCCATGAGCACAGCTGCGATGACCACGGCGACGGAGTAAACATACGAAATGGTGGTGACCATGGAGATGAGAACGTCCATGTTGGTGGTGCCATGCTTGATGGCGCGATACGATTGCACATAGAAGTGATAGCCGCCAAAGAATTGCACCGGTGTCGAGAGTAGGAACATCACCAGATTCTCCATCGAGAGTCCGGGAACGAGGCAACACATATTCGCGTGTCCCTTGTCGCTCATCTCAAGCATGAAGTAGATCATGGCCACCATGCAGGGGCCACCGAAGATGAGCGAGACGAGGAAGGCGTTGCGCCACTTACGTATCTCCTCCTTGTGCTCCAGATAGTTGTGGGCCATCTTGTCCCTGCCGCTGAGCAGCTTCGCCTGGAATCCCAGCGCCTCGATGGCCTCGCAGATGCTCCGTGGTCCCGTCTCCTCCGTGATGTACCGGAATTTGCCTGTAGAGAAGAGAAGAAGAGAAAGTTGCAGTATTAATAAAAGCAGCAAGTATGTAGTACACTGGCACACTGGTGTCCATAATAAGTGGCATGCTGTGCGCAGAGTCACGTGCCACAAGTGAAACTCAAACTTGAGATCGAAACTTGCTGATAACAGAAAAGAAACGACTTCTTTTTGAGTTTTATAACCGGTAAATAGAACGTTAAAGAGGCTATGCTAATTCATAGGAAGTCAAAACATTCTTAAGGTAATGTAAGGTAAAATCTAAGGGATAAAAAACATATTTCCACCGAAGAGCCTCTATTAAGAATCATTATATACACTTTTGTCTCGAAGATTTGTTTAGTATAGTATTTTTCAATTTTAAAGGTAGGCCATGAGCACTGCTATTTCAAAGTACACATCTGTAATTTCTGGATTAATATTATTCTCCCACTAAGATTTTTTTTAATCTATAATTTAAGCAATTCTATTATGCAATTTAGCCTAATTACAAAGCGAATATAATAAATGAAGTGATTTATTTATTTATGTTTTTCCTCTAATCTTTCGTACATTGTTTTTTTTTTTAATTAATCAGTTTTCAAATTGTTTGTTTTAAAAATTTGTTTTAAGCTGCTGATTGATTGATTGATTGATGCGACACCTCAAATTCAGCTAATATAATAAATGAAGTGATTTTTTTACTCATGTTTCTCTTAAAAAATTATGTGCCTTACATTTCTTTTCTTTAATTCAACAAGTTTTCAAATGGTTTGCTTTAAAGATTTGTTTTAAGTTACTGATTAATTGATTGATTGATGCCACAGTTGAGTTAACTTTTTATGCGACGCCTTAAATTAAGCTTAATCTAATCTGCACCGGACAAAAGCTCTCTCAGTGCTTTAATCACAGCCCGAAAGTTGATTAAACTTATCAGGAAAATTGGGCTAAACTTATTTGCCACAAATGTTTGTGGAATAAGTGAAAACGTGAAAATAATTACGAGCTGTAAATGTTAGTTGGAGTCGAAAGAACAGATTAGATTAGCCAAACATATGTCGTGTATACAGACTTCGAGACAAACTAGATTAAAAATGGTTGTTCACAACTCATAAAAAGGGGGAATTAGCGGCGACTTGTTCTGGAATATGAATAATTAATTTCATCATTTGAATAGAGATGACTAAAGCGAGAACTATTTTTGTATTCAAACTTTCTAGTTATGAAATAAATATAATACAATTTGAAATGCCTTTGCCTTATAATAAATTAAAACAATAAAAGTGATAAACAAATATTGCTGCTGATTGCCAGAGATTAATAACATACATATTATTGCACATGGCTATTGAGATTATTGCTGAGCGATTTCATCACTCAGCCAACACTGTAGTGTTATCATTTTTATGGCCACGCCTGTACGCACAAGTCTGTTAAGCTTTTATTTTTGCCTCGAGTCTGGCAAATGGAATTGGAGCGCATAAGCGCGTAAGTATTTTAGCTGGCTTTCAGCTATTTTTAATTTCTTTCACTCTATTTTTTTTTCTTCGTTCCTTGTTCGTTATTTATTGCGCTACGAGACCGGTTCCATTTCGATTGCAAACTGGAGCTGCCGGTTGCCAACCGACTTCCCTCCCCCACCGCCCCCTTCTCTAACTGCCATCGTCTGGACCGACGAAACTGCATGCAAAACGCAAAGTTCGTTAATGACACAGCTCAAATTTCAATTGCAATGAGCTTACAACGGCACTGCGTGTGTGATCATGTGTGCGTGCGTACGTGCGTGTGTTTGTTTGCGTGTGTGTGTGTGGGCTGTTGAACTTGACGCCGCCAAAAGCCCAGAAGCTTTGCCTAGTTTGCATTGCAGTGCTTCTTCTTCTCGATGTTGCTTTCTGTTGTTGTTGTAACTTATCGATAAGATACGTGAGCATTGTTCTTGTTGTATTCAACATTGTTGTGACTGTCATTTTGGTTGTCATCGATGTTATGTGAACGGCATTGTAGCCTTTGATTAACATGTTCCCCCAGCCAAGCCAGGCAACCAACCAGCCAAAAATATGAAAGAAACTTGAAGCATTTTCAGGGGCATTCGCCGTTAGTTGGTTAGTTAGTTACCACGCCCAGAGTTGAATGACTCGACGATAAATTATCGTCTTATCTAGATAAGCACACACATACACTCACATACAATACACTCATTACTGTAGTTAGTTGTGACAACTATTTATCTGCTCTAACAAGAATGTTATTTGCGTGTCGTTGCATTGCCGATAAGAAGAGCAGAAAATTACCAGCTAATTTGCAAGTGTTCAAAAAGGGGCGAAGAGCGATAGAGAGGAAGAGAGAATGAAAAAGATTCCCCAGAAAGCAATTAAAGTGCGCTGAATCACAACAGCAGCGAATGCGAAGATGATAATAGAGAAGAGTGATGAATAGCAAACTTTCGTTGCATTGAACGGGTCATCGATCGTGGCTGCTGAGTGAGATGGCAATGGCGATGGGGCTGCCAACTTGTTTTGAAGAGAGTCTGCTTCGCCTACGCTGATGCAGAGAGCGACCCCAATTAATTGCTTCGACTGAATCACTGCAGTTGATAGCAGCACTTTAATCACGAACTAAATGAAGTTAATTACGAGATGCGAACTTTTCACAAAATTGAACTTGAATTTTTATCGAAGCTACACTCTTCTTTTTCAATTTAATGACGATTTAAATAAACAGAAACTGCAACGATTCAATTTATTAAAAAATAAAGAATAAAAAGGATTTCTGATATAACTTTATCATAATTAGAAAATAAATGCTTTTAAGGGTTGTTAAATAGGATTTTCGATATAGCACTTTTTTCATTAATAGAAAAGAATTGATTTTAAGCGTTATTTAAATACAATACACAACTTGTATTATAAAAATCGAATAAACTAAAACTTGAATAAGTAATGTTTAACAGTTAAAGAAACATTTAAATTCTATAATTATTTTAGAATTTATTCTTTATTCAAGAAAACAAAAGTTTATAATAGAAATTAATTCTTTCTGAAATTTATTCCTAATTTAAGTAAGAAACCAAAAGTTAAAACTCAAGGCCCCAGCAGCTAGTAATCTCTTTTCTATTAAATGTAGTATTAAATACTAGATTTAATATAATACAAAAAAAATAAAACTCAAAATTAATCCTTTTTCAGGATACTCCATAAATAAAGTATGTGAAATTTTCGCACCATTGCTTGATATTTTGTCTGCAATCAAGTTTTGCAACTTTCTAGAAATTGATAATGAGTAACGGAAGTTAAACAATTTGGCTGTCAAACAACATTTCCGCAAAATGTTAAACTTGGTCGTGTGCAAAATGTACAATGAAATATTGAAGCACGGGGAGGAGGATTAACACATTAGCTGGACGATCGAGCACAATATTGAACGTTAATTATAATTATCACCAAATCGACATGCGGCGATGACGATGATGACGACAACGATCGATCGATCGATTCTTCTCCATTCCAGATAAAAGCGAGTTTTGTGTGTGTGTGTGTGTGTGTGTTTTAGTTTTTACACCCACAATTTCAATAGGTCTGCCCCTAGTTATTATTTTTGTTGTTGATTGCATCTTATCGCATTCGATTCGTTTTCATTTTTAGAACATTTTTGCATTGCTGTAGCTGCTACTGTTAGTTGTACTTCCCAACTCAAGAGGCAACGTCAACGTCAGCGTCACTTATCTGATAAGCATCGCAAGCGTAGAAGAAAACATATGTTACTTTCAACTTCGAACAAGTTTTTTTTTGCTTTCTGCGAAGTTTCGTGATTTCCCTTCCAACTGGCCATGAAAACAACAGTTTTTCAAAGGCTCAACAACTTTACAATTAATCAACAAAAAATTTACATGACTTGCTAATGAACTTTGATAAGAAAAATGTACAAGAAACAATGAATGGAATTCATTTCTCATACTGCAAACTCTATAGTATTTTGTTTATTTCTCGAAGGAAATAAGAAATTTATAAATTAGATTTAACAAACATCTGTATTAACATCTTCGCTTTATATTCTGAAAATTTCAGAGCAAAAAGAACCTTAACAATCAATTGAATACTGCCAAGTGGATGGAATTCATTTCTCCTTAGTATTTTGTTTATTTCTCGAAGGAGATCCATATAAACAATGAATGAAATTATGAGAAATTTATAAATTACATTTAGCAGACATCTGTGTTAACATCTTGGCTTTACATTCTGAAAATTTCAAAGCAATTGTTCAGCCCTACCCGAAGGTATATTAAATTATTAACCGAGTGGCAGGCGAAATGAAAGTACAAACAGTATCTATGACAGCTCTCTGCTGTCAGTTGGTATGAACACAAAAAGCAAACCAGTTTGATTGCAATAATTATTATATATCTGTGGACGTGATTAAAAACAATCGAAAATGGCGGAACTGGTCGCTTATTTTTTTTTTTTTTGGGGCAACGAGTGAATGTGCTTTTGTTTTGTGGCAACAACAAGAACTCTAGCCTCGACTTCGTATGATGGATTTTTATTGAGATCATGATCTTGCATAATACTTTGCTACAAATATAAATAGCATATGTCTGTTTTCAGTTCAGGGTGTTCGAATAGATGAAAGAGCTTAAGCGGAAATCTGCGACAAGCGCCAGAGATTGAGATTGAAGTGAAGGTGAATGTAAATGTTGCGCATGCGCAACGAAGCAAAGCGCAAAAAGAGACCCGAACAAAAAAATATATTAAAAAACTGCTTAAGGAGCGAAAGAGAGAGAGAGAGTGAGACTCTTTCACTTTCTGCTTCAAACATGAGCTGCACTTTGGGGGGCAGCATTCGTGTTGAAGGCTTTAGAAAACGTTGCATGATCGCTACACTTTTTTGTGTTAAAAAATTGAAATTGTAAGCGAACTGTAACTGTTGTTATACCCGATACCCATAGGATAGAAGGGTATTATAACGTTGTGCCTCTATGAAATGTATGTAATAGGCAGGCGGTGGTATCTCTGACCCCATAAAGTATATATATTATTGATCAGCTATCAAGCAATACTTTTGTATAGGCAAAAACGCTTACTTACTACGGGACTTAGTAGCTTTGCCTGACAATTTGGTATATTTTATACTCTATGGTATATTTTGAATGTAGTACTATATAAAAGTATCAAAGATAGCCTTGAATGTAGTAATATGTCACTTAACATAATATATAGCTTTCGATATATTTTGTACAATTCGGTATATTTTAAATGTATCGATATACTAATCAATATGTCAATATACTAAATATAGTCTTTGGTATATTTCGTACTCTATTTGAATGGTAGTATATCAATATACCAAAAGAATATAGCCTTTGGTATATTACAGTATTTTTTCGGTATATCAATTTGGTATATTTTAGAATTAACACCGAACTGTCTTGATTTTATTCAAAATAAGAAGCGGGTATCTCACAGTCGAGCATACTAAACTGTAGCTTTCCTATTTGTTGTATCTGTATCCGTGCCTCAAGTTGTGGTGCCACAATCTCCAATCAAAAGGCAAACGAAATGAAACAAAACAAAACAAAGGCGAACCTCGAACGAATATTTGCACATATGTGATCCCCATCAAGAGAGCGAGAGAGAAAGAGAAAGAGCACACAATCGAACCTAGTTCGCCTTTGTTTGGCATATGACTCAAAACTATTCACATTGAATGCAAAGCTAAATGATTTTGATACGCTTTTCCTACAATTGCTCAGTTAAGAACTCTGCATCCAGAATATTATTGAATGTTTTTCTCGCCCTCCCTCAGAGAGGTTTAGTAACCCAGATAATACTTAAGGTTCGTCTGTAAGTGTGTGTGTATCTGAGAAATATTTAATCGCAATCTCTTTGCTCTATTGTATTGTTGTTATTCTTGAGCCATTGCCCCCTCCATTCTTATCTAGCAAGCATAAAACTACACAAACAAAGTTTAACTTAATACAAAATAGAAAAAAGCACTCTCTCTCTCTCTCTTTCTCTGTTGAAAAGGGATTTTAGTTCTAGATGTTTACTTTAATGACAACAGCTGCATGAATATATAGAACAAAATATATATTTGCGATCAATTATTACGACACAGTTTAGCTGCAGCTGCTCGCTTCACTTTGAACAATGCAAATATTGACATCTTGCTGAAATAAACAGCGCAAAAAGCAGACGTCGCATTGATTATGAAACTGGATATTCAACATTGTGAAATTCCATAATATTAAAAAAAAACAAAAAGACACAGCGCAATGAGCGTGAGAAATGCGAGAACGCTTCAAATGCAAACATGTTTTTATTAGAGCAATTATTTAGCACCTAGTATCTTGCACCTTCTAAATAGCACGTTGATCGGTTATAATAAATATACTTTTGATATCCTCCTTCATTTACTACTTGAACCCGCATAAAGGGTCGAGCAAAGTTAAAACTCTAAGGATCTAAGGTAAACTAACGATCCATTTAAAAGGGTCTCAGAAAGTCAATGCTCACTTGAATCTTTATATAGTATATTAGTTTTTTAATTTCAACTAAAACATTTACTCCTTAAATGCCAATAAAAGGCTAAGTAAAGACAAAACTCACTCACACTTAAAGGGTCTTAGGCAAACTTGAACAGCTTATCTCCATTTAAAAGGGTCTAACAAAGTTAATGCTCACTTCTAAATTTTGTTTAATGCAATACGTTCATTGTTTATCCTTTCTCTATCTCAACTAAAACATTTACTTCTTAACACACTTTAAAGGGTCTTGAACAGTTGAAACTTGTAGCAAACTTTACTACTAATCTTCATTTGAAAGTCAATGTTCACTTGAAACTTTTGTTTAATGCAAATTGCAACTAAGAGATATTCACTTCCCTTACATTCACTATCTCAACTACTTATTCATGGTACACTACATAGTAAAAGGGTCTAGCCCAGTCAACACTTACCCCGCTTGGTGAGCAGCGTGACGGATGATGCGGTGACGCCGCGCAGCTTGAGCACATGCGTCTCGATCTTGTGGACACAGGAGGCGCAGGTCATGCCCGTGATTTCGAGTTCCACCTCGGCCTCGCCGTTGTCGGGCTCATGGATGAGCTCCGTGGGAAAGCCGAGCTCAGTGATGGATTTCGCAATGTTCTCCGCAGTCAAGACATTCGCATTGTACTTGACCTCCGCCTTGGCAGCGAGCAGAGCCACCAGAATGCTGTCGAGACCGTAGATCTTCTTGCAGTGCTTCTCAATGGCGGCCACACAGCTGGCACAGGTCATGCCGCGTATGTGGAGGAAGCACTTGGTCAGCAGCTCCTGTTCAATGGGCACCAAGGTGGCATTGCCATTCACCTGTTGCCTGACTGGCGAAGGCTTCTTCTCTGGCACAGGCGACGGTGACGACTTTGGTGAGGCAGTTGTGGTTGCTGAGGTGGTGGTTGTTGTGGACAGTTGTGCGGGATCTGTGGCAACGCTAGCATCGAAGCCCATGTCATCGATCATCTCGGCAATCTGGGCAGCCGTCAACTCCTCCGGATTGTAGCGCACTCGAGCATTCTTCTCCGCCAGCTGCACCTCGATGTGCTGAATGGCCGGATTTATGTTGCCAATGTGTCCCTCGATGTTGCGCACACACGACTGACATGTCATGCCCAGGACACGTATGTTCGTTGTGCTGCTGGGCGTGCTCAGCTCCGGCTGATAGCTGCAATCGAAGCCCATTTCATCGACTTCGTGTGCGATGCGGGCGGCGGTAATTACGCTGGTGTCGTAGTCAAAGTAGCCGGCGTGCTCCGATAATTCAACGCGCACTTTCAGCACACCGGGTTTCTCTCCGAGATTGCTCTCAATGTTGCGCACACACGACTGGCAAGTCATGCCCTCAATGGGCAGACGCACTGAGGCAACGGCAACAGGCGGTTGCCATTGTTCCGATACTTCAGACATCGATAACGATTGCATTGTTGTTGCTGCGTCGGCTGCTGCTCCTGTTGGCATCGATAACGATTGCGTCGGATGAATCAGATGGTCTGCGCCTTGAGCGGGGGCAGCGGGCGCATTTTTCGCATTCACGATTTGCTCGTCATTCATTTTACATTTGCATTTCACGCATTTGTTGCTGCTGTCGTTGTTTTGGTTGATGTTTATGGTGCACTAATTAGAAGTTCTCTTTCCAATTTGAATTCGATTCAATTTATCAGCAGCGACTTGTGGACGTCTGTGTGTGTGTGAGTGCATGCATCCGTGTAAATGTATGTGTGTATGAGTGCGTGCACTGGCTCATGTAGAAAAACAAAAAACCTTATAAAAATGCCGAAATAATTTTGTTACTTGTGTGAGTGTGCGTGAGTTGTCGCTGCGTATGTGTGTATGTGGATTATCGTAACTTTGGCTAATTGCAACACAATAAATTTTTATATTTGTTCCCTCTCTCTCTCACTTGCTCTCCTTAGTGCTCTGATTTCATTCAACTTTTTTTTTTTGCTTTCACTTGACCCGAGCTTATTTGCAAATTGCGTTTGATCACCACTTTTTATGACTACTCCAACATCCGGATCGGTTTACTCTTAAATTTTGTCAATTTTCCGCACGAAACGAATGTTTTGATTTCTAATTAATGCGCACAGCTGCTGAAGCGCCCCAACATCGCGTACCGTGTGAATTCAGACTTATTGTTTCTTTAAACAGCTTTCAATAAAGCTCTTTTACTTAACACCTGTGTTGGAGTGTGACCACAAGTTAAATTTCCAATATACGCCGAAAAATACTGTAAAAGCACTTTTGATAGTTTTCAGTATTTGTATACCACAAAGTATATGATACCGAAAATTTTGAACTTTTCCATTAATTTTGTGACCATTTTTACCCGTCAATTTTTTTAATTTACGAATGGTTTATTAGATCGTGCATTTTACTTTTGACAATGTGTCGTTAAATAAGGCATTAATTAATAAGTACACTTGGAATGGAGCTGCCACATACGTACATCTCACTTGGTATATACCATTATCGGACGGCGCACATATATAAATATAAACATTTTTGGAAAAATTAGTTGTCTTTTATCTGACCAGAGTAATTTGCGAAAATGCGATGTCACGCTTTTCAACCAAATAAAGTACCTATTCGATAATATCGATAGGCAAATCGCGAGACCGTGTCTCCGAGGTGGCAGCACTGGATTTTCAGTGCTGGGAAGTGTTCCAACTCGCGAGTGCTGAAAAGTGAAAAACTGCACAAAAAAAAACTGCGTGTGGAAAACGCTGGGCAGTGCAGCGTTTTCATTTCGATTTTCATGCAATATATTTTTGATTTCAATTGCTAAATATGCCGAGTGTTTCGATCGTGTGAGAGTGAAAGTGGGGAAAAGTGCAAAACGAATTAGCGTAAAATGTTATAAACGGCGAACGGGTGAAGTAGACAAACGTTTGTTCTACTTATCCACATAACGCGCACACGCACACAAACACTCACATACAGTGAGACACACACACACAACTAGAAAAACACTCGCAAACACACACACATACACATACGCGCGTCAACAGCTGCCGCTGCCTGCCTCGCCTGTCACTGTTGGTGGTGTGGTGGTCTGGTCCCCGCAGCACTCAAAATGTCGGACATTAAGTAAGTCGAAGTTTTTGTGAAAATGCAAAATAATTGTGCAAATATAAAAGTCAGTATATTAGTGCGACGCACCAAATGGTTGCAAAAGAAAAAGAAAAAGAAATGCATAAAACTGCAAGTGAAACGTCGTACAGCATTTAGAATATGTACCTCTAAATATGTGCATACACACACACACATACAATCGTGTAATACACACTTACATATTTTCAAGGCATTTGCAAGAGATTATGTGTGTGTGTGTTTAGGTGAAGGAACCCAACAGCATTTGGCAGTGGTGAAAACGCAATAGAAAACAACATGGCTCTGGCACCACAAAATTTGGGTTACTTCACTTGCCAAAATCACAGTAATATTAAAATATTGATTTTTATACATGTGTGAATGTGAAATGTGTGAAATGCGGATAATTGCACTAATGTTGTTTATTGCACTTGCAGCGACGATTTGCTCAACTATGAACTAGGTTTGGGCGATGACATCGACGATCAGGCGCTTCTTGGCGCCGACGAGGATGAGCTGCTGCTCTCCGATGAAGGTAAGTGAATAAAAAGTATACTTTTCTTGTACTCAGACTAATCAATGATTTATTTACCTGTACACAGAACTGGAAAAAGATGTGACCAGCGAGGTGAAGCTGCAGATGCGTGCCGAGGCCGAGGAATGGGCACAGGAGCAGCTGCGCAAGCACAAGGAACAGCTGGCTGCCGCAGCAGCAGCAGCAAGAATTGCAACGACACAGGAAACGCCAGTTGCCGAGGCAACAACAGCAGCTGCGAATCGTGAAAAGGATTCACCCAGCGCCACAGTGGTAGCTGCTGCTGAGACCACAACGGCGGCGATTGCCAGCGAGTCGACGGCGTCGACACAAGTCACAGAATTGGCAGCGGCCACTTCTACAACAAGCACAACGGCGGCAACGTCGGCATCGAGCAGGGAACAAGCGTTGCTGCTGGATGAGGATGACGAAGAGGAGATTGCGTCAGGTGGAAAGCAGCGACAGCGATCAACAACAGCAGCAGCAACAGCAGCGAATAGCAAACAAACATCAGCTACGAATAATGGTGGCAGCGATGATATTGCCAGCAGCGAGGTGGAAACCGAAACCGAGGTGGATGCCAGCGATACCGATCTCGAGGGTGGCGGCGGACATTCCTCGCTGCTGACCACGTCGCAGGAGAGTCTCCCCAATGCCAGTTTCACATCGGAGCCGCCGGATCCGCGCGAGGACGATGAGGAGCGTGAGGAACGCACCAATTTCAAAACAGCCAGCGAACGATCTGACAACCACAAACAGCAGCACTCGATGCAGCCACAGTCACTTCCAAGGCGACATCATTCAGGTGAGTTGAGTTCATAAAAATAACTAAAATGTAAGGATAGAAAATGCTGAAGATATTGTGAAATTATTCAAGTCTTAGATGAACAATTGTATGTTTCTTTAATGTTCAAAGTAAAGTTCAGATTTAACTTTTATATTGCAATTGTCATGACTGAAAATATTGTAAAATTGTTCTCTTAGCCTTAAATATTGCAATGCTTAGGCAATTTTTGAAAGATGTGGAAATATTCTACGCATGAGCATTCAAGCATATGATTCATGAGATTTATTGTAACTACTATTTTTAGTAATGTCTTTAGACCCCCTTAAGGGTGTTTTTCATTGCTTTATATTAAAGAATCAATAGCTAAGAACTTACATATGCCATAAAATAAAGTTTAAGAATATTTATTGTAGTTTATAGTTAGCAATTGAATTGCAGCATTTCTTTTCATATTATTATTTGTAGTTAGGATTATATTTAAGGTTCTTTCCTTGTATTATTTATTTTGGAATCAATAGTTGATAATTAAAAAGATGTTATTGATGTATTTTGTGAACACCAGTAACTCAAACTATAAGTATGAACTATTGCTTTAAATAATATTTGTATATTTAATATAAGCTAAATCCTTTTAATTAACAAAAAGCGTTTCATATTATATATTACTTAAACATTATATTAAATAGATCCAAAGGCCAAAGAAAGAAGCCAGCGCTAATAAATTTACGCTAGGTTATAAATTTATTTGTCATCTGTAATTGTATTGAATAATAATTGAAGGAATTTTATTATTATTATGGAAAATTTGTACGCAGGGTTATAATAATATATACACATTATTATTATAAATACAATTAATGAATACAATTCCTTATTGCAATAAGATGAGTCAGAGTGACTAAGGCCTTCAGACTATAATGTTTACAACTGAAGAAAATATTGAGGAATTTTTTAAATTAGGTAAACTTGTCAGATAATTGCTAAGTGGAGGGCAATCGAAGATGTAAGTCGTGTTGCAATAGCTGCAATGTACTGAATGGTTTCGCCCTCGTATAACATTTATCTATTTATTTACGTGCTTAATTATTATACAAAAATAATATAATAACTAAAAGAAGTTAGAGCTATGTAGTTACTAAGGCCATCGACTCATAGTATAACACATTTGTATAAATAATACTAATAATGATAATCGTAACGTTTTTCGCTTTGCAGACAAACCTCGCATGTCTGGACCGGGCAACGTGCGCTTCAACAACAACAACAATCCGAACAGCGGCAGCAACAATCTGAACAACAACAACAATGGCAACAACAAGCGAGGCGGAATGGGAGGAGCGAGGCATCACTTGCTGCGCAGTCCAGGTCCGCCGCATATGTTCAATCCGCAGCGGATGATGGGCGGAGTCGGAGGAGGAGGGGGCGGGATGTCGATGTCCCGCTTCATGCCACCTGGTAATGCTCCCTCCCACTTGGTGGGCGCTATATGCTTGCTGGCCACGCCCCCACAACAGCAGCAGCAACAACTGCAACAAGCACAAGCGACACTAACACTGAAAACTGCATTCATTCCAGGCCCATATGCACCACAACCTCTACCACAATCGTCAAATCCCTCACAACAACAACAACAGCAACAACAACAACAGCAGCAGCAACAACAACAACAGTCGCCATACACAAGCAATCAAACTGGTGGCGTGCCATCATCAGTGTCAGGTCCCATCAGCTCCCCATCCCCGCATCTACACAATCCGCACATGTTGCACCCGCATCACAACAATCCACACAACAACAACAACAACGGGCCGCCAGGACATCTCCTGCCGCATCCGCAACAACAACAGCAGCAGCCACATCCTCAACAACATCCACATGGGCATCCGCATGATCAGGTGCGCGTTGGATTGTTGCAGCCCCCGCTGCCGTTGCCCCTGCCCTTGGGCTATGGCGCCGCAGCGGCTGCGTATCGGAATGGCGCCTTGCTGGGCCAGGGACCAGGTCCAGGGCATGGTCAGCACCCGTCGCCAGTGACGCCGCATTCGCCGGGCATGCGTCCCCCGCCGCCGTATCGCAATGCCCCGCCCGGCTATGGGCCACCGGTGGTGGGTCCTGGCCCTGGTCCCGGACCGGGGCAGGGTCCGGGACCGGGTGGTCCCGGGGGTGGTCCTGGCATGCCACCGGGCTATGAGCCGCATCCGCAGTACATGCGACCGCACAACGGTTGGCGACCGCAGCCGGGCGAGGTGCCCAACACACAGCGCATGCCACGCCCACCGCTGCAGACGCTGCCTCAGCACATGATGCAATCGGGTGGCGGCGTCGGAGGTTACATGAATGGCATGAACATGCGTGCCCCGCTGCCCCAGCACATGCAGCAGCAGCAACAGGTGAATCCTGGCGGTGCACAACAACAACAACAGCAGCAGCAATCAGCGGGCGGAGCAGCGCAGGCAGCTGGACAACAGCAGGCGGCACAACAACAACAACAGCAACAGTCAGCGGGAGCACCTTCAACTGTTCCACGCGGCGTTGTGAGCAAGGTGCTCATCAATCCCAATTTCAAGGGCGGCGTCGAGGCGGCCACCAACAAGTTCATCAAGGAGACGCACTTTGTGCCCGCCATCAACAGCGAGGCGGAGCTGCTGCGTCAGCAGGAGGAGTTCATCAACAAGAATCGCCAGTACTTTGAGAAGCGCACCCAGCGTCGTTCCCCCCTGCCGCCCAGCTCCTCCAATTCGAATGCACAATCCTCCTCATCCTCATCGTCCACAGCTCAGTTGAGCGAGCGGCGACGCAGTCGCAGTCGAAGCCGCTCTCGGGGACGCAGCTATTCGCCCGTGAAGCGTGGCGAGCGAGAACGCGATCGGGACCGGGAGAGGGAACGGGATCGGGAGCGTGAACGCGACCGGGAGCGGGAGAGGGAGCGGGAAAGGGAGCGAGAACGTGATCGGTATGGCGGCGCAGGTGGAGCAGGAGCCACAACACGTCCAGCTGCGAATCGTGGCTATCGACGTGCGGCCAGCAGAGAGCGTGATGAGAATCGCAGCGGTGGAGCATCAGGAGGAGGGGCCGGAGCAGGAGGCGGAGGTGCCGCAGCACCAAAGCGACGTCGCAGCGGTTCACCGAGTGCAGCACGGAATCCTTTCTCAGGCGAACCACGCAATCGCGCCGCCGAGAGCAGCGGAAGCGGAAGTCGAGTCATGGTAAGTTCATCAAATTTCGAACTTCGAACTTGAACTTTAAATTAATGTCTCTCTTTGTTGTGAATGCAGCCCAGCGATGAGGACGAGGAGACGCGCGCCTATCGCCTGGAGATCGAGAAACAGAAGCAGCTGCGCGAGAAGATAATGCGCGACAAGGAGCTGAAACGGCGTCGCGCCGCCGAGGAGAAACTGCACGAGGTGAGTTCTACGATGAAAGGAAGATGTTAAGGAAGTGGAAATATGTAAAGCTAGCTTATTGAGAAATTGAATCTTGGTGCTAGGCGTATGCTTAGATACGTCTGACACAGGAATGGAGTAATAAGAGTAATTGAGTCGTCTTACACAGAAAAGGAGTAATAGAGTAAAGGAATAATAGATAATAGTTGCAATAGAGTAAAGGAATAACACTAAAGGATTATTCGATAATAGTCGCGATAAAGTAAATGAATAATAATAGTAAAGGAGTAATAGATAATAGTCGCTATAGAATAGAGGAATAATAATAAAGGAGTAATAGATAGTAATAGATAATAGTTGCAATAGCAATACCAAAGGATCAATAGAGTAATATTAAAAAAGGATAAATAGAGTAGGGGAATAATATTAAAGGATTAATAGATCGCAATAAAGTAAAAGGTAATGATAATAATATTAATTAATAAAGAATATTAATAGATAATAGTTACAATAGAGTGAAGAAATAATAATAGTAAAGAAGAAACGGATAATAGCTGCAATAGCATAAAGGAATAATAATAAAAGATTAATAGATAATAGTCGTAATAGAGTAAAGAAATAACCATAAAGGAGTGATAGTCATAAATGTAACAGATGTGGAGGCTAGTCGATAGACCCCATAAGTATCGGTTGGCATTAGCAAATCCATAGGCACTAAGCAATCGGTATCGTTCGTGATCAGTAGTAGATCATCAGAAGAAACAGTCGCAAGTCGTGTGAAGTAGATCATCAGTCGTAAAAAGCGTAGAAAGCAGTATTATTTAGGTGTAATCAAACTGTGCTATCCCACATATTATCAAATAAACACATATTAAATAATCAAGGGGTTATTTATATAGTCAACTTTACATAAATACACCTAGAAGATGCTGTGCCATCTTGTTCTTCCGTTAAAGCTCCAATTTATTTTAAATTCTATACAATCTTGATCAAATGAGTATTCTGTTGCCAATAACAAAGCAGTTTAAGCTAAATTGAGCCATACTTATAGCAAAACATAATAAAAGAGTTATAGATAATAGTCATAAATACAACTAGAGCTTGTTTAAGATGCTGTGGCAATTTTGTCTGTTGTCAATGTTTCAATTTATTTTAGTTTCTACAATATGTCTTTATAAAATTAGTATTCTGTTGCAAATAAGAAGACAGCTTAAACTATGTTAATTATAAATTGGGCCAACAAAACATAGTAAAAGAGATCCACACAACTATAAGCATTATTTATTATTTTAATATGTTCAACCCAAGTTAATGTAGTTTTAGAACGTAAAGAATTAACTAATTTTCAATACAAAAAATGTGTTAAAAGTAAGTGTAATATAAATTAAACAACTAGAATATAAAACGTTGAACTTTAGAGTGTTAACCTTAAAGTTGTTTAGTGTAGGACAGCTCGAAGGCTATCAGCATTATTTACTATTTGGTAATATGTTCAAAAGTGAATTAGTGCTGAAAGAATTAACTTTTTTTTTTTTCAATACAAAAAATGTGTTAAAAGTAAGTGTAATATAAATTATACAACTTGACATAGTCTTTTATGTTCACAGACTATGTCAAGTTGTATAATTTAACTTTAGAGACTGTTAACCTTAAAGTTGTTTAGTGTAGGACACCTCGAAGACATTCGTCAGAACTCAGAACTCTTCTCTCACTTCACACGCTAATTTGATCTTGGTGTTGGTTTTGCAGGAGAAGCGCGCCGAACAGCACAGCCCAGATCCAGAGAATGCAGTTGGAGGTGGAGGTGGAGGAGGAGGATCGGCGCCTGGCAGCGCACAAAAACAGCAGCAGCAGCAACGTCCAGGAATGGGCAATGAGCGCAAAGTGATCTCGCTGAAGCGACGCGACGACGATGCACGCGGCGGAGGCGGAAGCGGTGGCAGACAACAGCAGCAGCATCAACAGCAACAACAACAACAACAGTTGCAATCGGGAGCTGGAGTTGGACGCAAGCAGCTGACGGCGGCAAAGATTGCGCCCGAGGCGAAGCGAAGCATCACCGAACACTTAGCGCCATCCAGCAAGCATCATCAGCAAATGTCGGGAAGAGCCGCAGGCGGCACACCGCCCACAAGCAGCAGCAGCAGTGGAGGAGCAGGAGGAGGAGGAGGAGCGGGAAGTGGCGGTGGCGGTGGTGTAAAGGGGCGAGACATGGGCCTGTTGCGTTTGGGCACGCCCAGCGACGATGAAGTGGAGCTGGACTACGATGACGATGATCTGCTGCTGGACGAGGAGGATCGTTTGCTGGCCACGCCCTCACCACCGCCCCCACAACCGCAAACGCAATCGCGGGCCGCCAAACGCTCAGCGACACCCGAGTTGCTTGTGGTGAAGCGCAATCACAAAATCGTGCGAGGCGCTGGCTCCGCATCAACAGTTGCTTCAGGCGGTGGCGGAGGAGGAGGGGGAGGAGGAGCTGCAGCCGGTGTCACTTTTGCGCCTGGCCAGCGACGTGTTGTCCTCAAGTCCACCAGCAATGGCAGTGGAAGCAGCTCTGGAGGTGGCAACGACTTTTCACATGGCAGGCAACGGGATCGTCGTCAGCGTGAGGAGCAGTTGATGCAGCGCAAGAGCAGCAGCAGTGGAGGAGGCGGAGGCGGAGCAGGTGGCATTTTTGATCGTTTGGAGAAGCGTCAGGCGAGCTCTGCAGGTGGCAGCGGAGGAGGAGGAGGAGGCAACAAGCAGCGCAGCAAAGCACCGGCGCGAATTGTGTTAAAGCACGATTAAAACAAACAAAAAAAAGTCAAGTTGTAATCCTTAAGAGATATATATATATACATATATATATATATAAACCATAATCAAGTATAAAACTAATCCGAGTGTATTATAAACTTATGTAGATGCAGCCCAGCTTTGGAGGCTTTGCTCGCCCTCCCCCCCCCCCCAAAAAAAAACAACAGACACATTTATATTTAGTAGTAATAATATCAATCTATAATCTATATATATATATTATGTTTTGACTAGTGTTAGGCTTAAGCAGTAAACAGATTCAGAAAGCGAAGAAGTAGAAGGAGAACAGCTTTAGGATTAAGCAGGACAAATCTGTTTGATTACAATTCAATAATCTTAAGATCTAAATACAAAATATATATACATATATATATTATATAACCACATTTATGATTATTTTAAGCTTTACAGTTAAGTGTACAAAACTAAAAACACACAATTTAGCAGTAAGTCGCATCTCGCTAAACTACACCCACACACACATATATATATATATATATATATATTACTCGATTCATATTAACTTTTTGATATACCCGCTATCTATAAGGTGAAATATTTTTGTAACTTGCCTGCGGCGAATTTATGTAACAGGCAAATGCAGGCAACTCCGATCCGTGTCCGTCTGTCTGGTATATTTTAGTATTTTTACGGTATAAGCATAATACCGCACTGAGTAGCGGGTATCTCAAAGTCGAGTACACTCGATTACAGCTTTTTTTTAGTTTTTTTTTTTTATTTTTCCAAAATATCTCAAAGAATCGCAACTACCACAAACTTGTATTTGTATTTGTAGTTAACTTTAACTAGAACTATTCAAGTATATATATATATCTTTATATTAATATGAAGGCGCTTTAAGCGTCTCTCAACACACACACACACACATGCTTGACTCTTTAGTTGCATGCACATGAATTAAACGTAACCATAAGATTACTATATAAAAATAATATCTACATAACAATTACCGTATATATGTATATTGAGATATATAAATCTAGTCTTAAGAGTCGCGTATTGATTTCGATTTTGACTAGACGCAACAGGCGAATATTATTACCACATAAATTTTTGTTTAGTTTTTTTTTTCCCAATTTTATTTTATTTCTTTTCGGATAAATTCAATTACGCAAAAAATGTCAAGTTGTGTTTTTTAAAAGTGTTACAAAAAAAAAACTTACATTATTGTGTCCGTCTATATGTTCAAATCCTCCACAATTTTTTGTGTTTTTTTGTTTGTGGCCTACCTAAACAAAAGAAAATTAAAACAAAAAAAAAAACTAACTAACGTAAAGAAAAAAAGAAAAGAAAAAAAATATATGTGTCTTCTGATGGGAAACACAAAGAAGCAATACCATAATGGCCTGTTAAACGATAGCAAATAATCCCCAAATAGAACAGCAAATAAACGCAGTTTCTTTCCCAGAATATATCCAAAAAACAAAAGAAATATCTAGATTGTAGTATTAACTGTACATATACTACAGACATACATACATATAAAATATATAGTGAGACATCTACTTATATATATATATATGAATATATTTATAGATATAATACTTATCAAGCCATAAACAAAATTACACATTACAATAGTTCATATAGGACCATTTTGACAACAACAACAAACAACAAAAGAAACTTAAATTAAAACACAGATTTATTTATACAATAATTGTAATACGCAAACAAAACTTACATTAATCCAGAGTTAGCTTGTAACGAGAGATTTAAGTAGAGGAAAAGCGAGAAAGAAAAAAGAAAACAGGAACTATGAGAAGAAATCCCAAATTTGATAAGAAGAGAAATGTTTGTATGCTTTTTTTTTAAGTTAAGCAACGTTGATGTCGTTGATGTTCAGATACTTCTACACACGTATATAAATCTTAAATATGATATACAAATATCATATATATATATATATAAATATCTATTAATTATGGACTAATAAAAACGAAAGTATATTGCATATATATATAATATACCTATTAACTACAACAATCATTGTACTGTATATAAATCGACTTAACAACAAAACAAAAACAAAATGCGAAACAAGAAACCTAAAATAATAGTAACGAGTAAACACACAAAGTAACGAGTGACGAGAACAAACGCGTTTGCTCGTTGCAACAACAACAACAAGAACAACATCCAAAACGAGTCTGTGATTAATTTTTATATTTCGAATTATGAATTATGCATTATGTTCACCACGATTATGATTATGATTACAAAAAACTTAGCATCCATTTGCCTCTTAGTTATAATTGTTTCCCCCCTCAACACACACAAACACACACTTACTTTTATTATTTGATAAGTCAAACAACTGCAGTTAGTTACTAAGCACCTCAACACACACACACACACGCATATTTTCCCTATCTATATACGATATGATATATTATGTGTTGTTCCATAGTTGAAAACTTTCCAAGTGCACACATAAATGTGATATGACAAACAAACAAACAACAAAAAAAAAAGAACGAAAAGAAAAAAACGTTAAGAAGAATTAAGCAAAGCAAATCTAGTTGATATTATGTGTAAGTAGAACTAATAATTTATTAATTTTGTCGACTTTAGTTTTTGTGTTGGCAACATGCAACATAACCTCACTTCGACTATTGTAAATCAGCCAACCCGTGTTTATCTTATTTTTTTAATTGTATTCAATTCTCGATTTCGTTTTCGATTTGTTTTTGCTTCTTTCCCCTTGCCTATATGTGTATAAGAGAACAACAAACTGATATTCGATTCGATATTTATAATTTAAGCATATTAACTATATATATATTCATACTCAATCTAGATTTACTCTATATATATATATATATTGCAAGTCTACGAGCTATGTAGATGCTAGTCTAGCCTTATAACGATTTATTTAATTTTTGTTATCTTTTGTAACTTGCATTTCTTTTACATTTGATGTATCATCCTCTCCTCTCCTTTTTCCTTTCCCCTTAATTCTTTTCCCCCCTCATTTGACTATCTTAATTGTACGTAACTTTAACCTAGAAAACAAACAGAGAAAATTAAGATAGCAGCAGCTTTGCGTCTCTTTCGCACTGCTGGCTGTTGTCGTTGGCCTCTATCGCTTAGCCACTCTCTTCTATGTGACTATCTATCTATCTCTTTCGCAATCGCGCAGCTGCCATTAAGTTAATTTTAGTGTATTTCTACTATTACAACAACAACAACTAGAACAACAACAACAACATTCCCCGTCTAAATTTTCTTTCAGCACAAAATTCTGTACAAAATGCCATGATGAAAAAATGAATAACAAACGTACAAAAAGAAAAGACAAAAACTAAAAAAAAAAAAACGAAACCAAAAAAGATATTGCAAATGAAAGAAAAGTTAATTAGCTAAAGAAAAGAAGAAAAAAAAAAACAAAATATACTACTATCAATAACTTACTTAATATAACTAACTAAAAAACAAAACAAAAAACTAGTTCAAATTTGAGCGCCGCCATGCGATAAAAAAAGGACAACACGCGGCCCTTGATAAGCAGATGAAGACTTGAATAAAAAACTGATATATACAAAAACACTGATATACACGCCCACATTCGTCGTTCCACCCTCCCTCCGCCCCCTCCAGCCACACACACGTGTTGTTCCCCCTCTATATATACATACATATAATTTATATATATGTGTGTGTGTATATGGTGTGTGCACATGTGTGTGTGTGTGTGTGAGTGAGTGTGTGTGTGTGTGGTTGCATGTGTGCGTGTATATGTATATTTTTTACAGCATTCAATTAAGAAATCTCACGTCTTTTTATTTTATCGGGCGGGGAAAAAGGGGAAAATAACATACTTTGAACTCTGAATTATACAAATATTAACAACATTTATCAATGGAGAACACATTTTATTCTATATTTATACCCGCTACCCATAGGGTAGAAGGGTATTATAACTTTGTGCCGGCAGGAAATGTATGTAACAGGTAGAAGGAGGCATCTCCGACCCTATAAAGTATATATATTCTTGATCAGGGTCAACAGCCGAGACGATATAGCCATGTCCGTCTGTCCGTCTGTGTGTCTGTCCGTATGAACACCTAGATCTCAGAGACTACGAGAGATAGAGCTATAATTTTTTTTCGACAGCATTTGTTATGTTTGCACGCAGATCAAGTTTGTTTCAAATTTTTGCCACGCCCACTTCCGCCCCCGCAAATCAAAAAATCGAATAACAAGTGTAATTTTAAAGCTAGAGTTGCGAATAATAACTACTATAGTAGTTATGATTCCTGAAAATTTGGTTGCGATCAGATAAAAATTGTCGGAGTTATTAAAGAAATACTTTTGTATGGGCAAAAACGTCTACTTATTACTAGGGGTCTTAGTTGCTTTGGCTGACAATGTGGTATATTGTGCCGTCTATGGTATATTTTGAATGCGGTACTATATCGATATACCAAATATACCATTTGGTATATTTTTAGTATTTTTTGCAGTATATTCGGTATATTTTGAGAAAATACCGCAAAATATATTTCTTTTATTCAAAATGGGTAGCGGGCATCTCAGCTTTCTTACTTGTTTTAATTTAAAATTAATTTCTTTATAAAGCTGAATTGATTTTAAAATTAATTGAATTGCAGACAAAACATTTTAGAACTAAAAAGTCTCCAAAAGTAAGTCACAAAAGTAGCTTATTATAAAATTTGTGTTACCCTAAAGCGCCTCTCTCTGCGCTTCTCAAAATAGTTTGCTGCTTCTATAGAAAGTTCTAATGACTGTTGGCATAATTTTCAGCTCTTTAATATATAATAATAATATATTAATTAGCATAACACTTAACAGAGCCAGTTGAGACGACACTTACATTACGTATACGTAATTTGGTTGGTTTTATTTCATCCGAAATGAGACTTGTCGTTGCATTGCTGTGATATCCATTGTGCCGCAAAAGAGTTATGATCGCTGCGATCTTGACATTGATGCCCCTAAACAGTAACAGAAACATCAACACAGACTCCGTCTCGATCAGAGTGACAAGAAGACAATGCCATCACAATTTATGCTCAGCTCTCGCTCTTCACATCCCACAACAACAACTCAGCAAATCGGGTTGCATTACAATGTGGCAAAAGGCGCAACGGCATGACAAAAGATTTATGAAAATGTCATACTTATGTCGCAGCTCTCTTAACCCCACCAAATATACATTTGAGACAATCCCCGTCCATTGTTCTCTCTCTCTCTCTCTCTCTCTCTCGCTCGCTCGCTCGCTCGTCTCGATCATTTCAAAATTCGCTCAAGTGACTAATTGAAGGGGTAGATCGATAGTTGCCGGCATGTTGAGATGAAGCATATTGACGCTATACTAGAAGCAGGTCGCATGAGTCGACCTGTTATACTCTGTAGATAGGTAGCATATGGGGTAGTAAGGAGTTGAGAAGTTGAAGTTGAACTTCAACTCTGAATTTGTTGCTAATTAACTATTAAATACAGCATTAATAATATTTTAATACAATTTTCTTGGTAATTATAGTAAATTATTTCACTTAAAGGTACAAAGAATGTTATACTATGATTTTAAGTCCTCTAAATCTTTAGCTTATGTTTGAGAAGCGCTGAGAGAGGCGCTTTAGTATAATGAAGATTTCATAATATAATAGTGAAAATAGAAATACAGTGAAAAGTGAAAGGGAAAATGATGAAAACAGAGCCATTAAGACTTCCCTTAGAAGTAGTAAGCTTTTTGGAAAGCACAGATAAAGGCGCTTCAACTTAATATATTTTAAATTAGACTCATTTTATGCTATGAAGGTGCAGAAAATTCTGCGAGCAGTCATTAAGACTTTCCATAGAAGTAGAATAACTTTTTTGAGAAGCGCAGAGAGAGGCGTTTTAGTACGAAAGTAATTTTATAATTCAGAAAATTATATGAACAGTCATTCCCTAGTAAGAGAAAACGGTTCTGAGAATTGCATTAAGACTTTCCATAGAAGTAGCAAAGTGTTTTGAGAAGCGTATAGAAAGATGTATTAGTATTAGAGCCTTTTTGAGAATCGCGTAGCAAAGGCACTTCAAACTTTTTTTCAATGAAGGTGTGGAAAATTCCGCAAGCAGTCATTAGGACTTTCCATAGGCAGTAGAAAGGCAGTGAATTTCAATTAAAGTTTAGCTACAGGGTAGTGACAAGTCAAGCATACTCCTGGGCTCATATGAAATGCAATTTGCGGTAGCAACGCGATCAGCTCGAAGGCGTACCTCAGGTGCCAAAGGGGGCGTGGCACGTGGCTAATTCTATTGACAGCAGAAAACAAAACATTCGAAATACACACAAGCCAATATTTATGTGAGTTTTGCTTGAAATTGATTTTATTTTCGGAATATATTTTCAATTGTTGTTGTCGTTGTTGTTGTGGCAATTGTTGTTGCAAATGCTGTGTGGCAATCTCAGGGCCAAGTCCAAGTGTGTGACTTCTGGCTGGGATCTTTTCTGGGGGCTTTCGCACAAGAATTATGCCCACATTAAATGGATAATTGTGTGAGAAGCAACTGCAACTGCACTCGACTCTTTTTTTCTTTTTTCTCTTTGTTTTTTGTTATTTTTTTTGTTCTTTCTGCAATTATGCAAAGTGCAAGTTCAACGCCAAGCGGCAAGGCAAACTCAAAGGCAAGACTCAAACTCAAACCCAACCCAAAGCCAAGCCATGATTATATTTTCATAGATTTTCCTTATAATTTTCCTCCGCTTTGTTTCAAGCTTCTCTTGTCTCTCCGCTTCATTTGCGGCTTTAGCTTCGTTTTGCTCAATTTGAAAAATTATAATTAAAATCGGTTTGTAAATTATAATTGAGGGGCGTGTGAAATGTGACAGCAACAACATGAGCTAATATCAAAGCTGTTGTTGTTGTTGTTTTTGTTCGTGATTTGCCTGCTGAATTAGAACAACGCAATTGTTGTTCACTTGTTCACTTCGCTTGTTGTTCGCTTGTTTAGTCAGTCAACGAGGCGGGGAGGGGCGGGGCCACGCCCTAAATCGCCAACTTTTGCCAGCCCAAAACAAAGATGGGCCTAAATACTTGGTCTACTCTACTCTATTGGCCAACTAACGGTACCACAACCAGCTAATACACTGCGAGAAATTAATCACACCTCAAAACTCATTTAATTTTAATCGCTATTTCACTTGATCTGACTATATATACTGCTGTATAAATTATTCTAAATAAATAATAAAATAAAATAAAATATATCAAAATAATATACCACAATATACTAAAAAAATTACCAAATGGTATATTTGGTATACTGATATAGTTATACATTAAAAATATACCATAGATTACAAAATATACTAAGTTAGTAAACCGAAAAAATACTGAAAATTTAACAATCTATTTTTATACCCGCTACCCATAGGGTAGAAGGGTATTATAACTTTGTGCCGGCAGGAAATGTATGTAACAGGTAGAAGGAGACGTCTCCGACCCTATAAAGTATATATATTCGTGATCAGCATCAACAGCCGAGACGATCTAGCCATGTCCGTCTGTCCGTCTGTGTGTCTGTCCGTCTGTGTGTCCGTCCGTCTGTCCGTATGAACACCTAGATCTCAGAGACTATAAGAGATAGAGCTATAATTTTTTTTCGACAGCATGTTTTATGTTTGCACTCAGATCAAGTTTGTTTTACATTTTTGCCACGCCCACTTCCGCCCCCGCAAATCAAAGAAATCGAATAACAAGCGTAATTTTAAAGCTAGAGTTGCGAATTTTGGTATATATAATAATAACTATAGTAGTTATGATTCCTGAAAGTTTGGTTGCGATCAGATAATAATTGTGGAAGTTATTAAAGAAATACTTTTGTATGGGCAAAAACGTCTACTTATTACTAGGGGTCTTAGTTGCTTTGGCTGACAATCTGGTATATTGTGCCGTCTATGGTATATTTTGAATGCGGTACTATATTGATATACCAAACATACCATTTGGTATATTTTTTAAGTATTTTCGGTATATTTTCAAAATGATACCGCAAAATAAATTTTTAGTATTTTTGTAGTATAATTGGTATGTTTTGAGAATAATAAAGCAAAATATATTTCTTTTATTCGAAATGGGTAGCGGGTATCTCACAGTCGAGCACACTCGACTGTAGCTTTCTTACTTGTTGGTTTATTGATATAGTACTACATTCAAATTATACCGTAAAAATATACCGATAAAATACTTAAAATATACCAAATGGTTTATTTTGTATATTGATTTTTTAGTATATTCAAAATATACCATACAGTGCAAAATTCACATACAAAACTATTTCTTTAATACTATGCGTATAAAAATTGTCGAAGTTAATCAATACTTTTGTATGGGCAAAAACGTCTATTTACACTCTATGGAAAATTTTGAATGAAGTAATATGTGAATATACCAAATATAGCCTATGGTATATTTTGTACTCGGTGGTATATTTTATTATAGTACTGTATAAATATACCAAATATAACATTTAGTATATTTTTAGTACATTATTTTGGTATATTTAAAATTTAATACTTTTATTTAAAAGGGGGTATTTTACAGTCGAGCACGCTCGACTATAGCTTTCTTACAATATTATAATAATATAATGAGGTTTGGTCCAAATTAGTTTTTCCCTGTGTTGTTATAGTAATCTATTCTTTACATTCATCTAACATGAATTTTCACGCTGAAAGCAATTTGATACTTATCAAAATAAATTTATGAGTAACCTTTGGAATATTTGTTGTTTAAATTAAACTCAATTCTAAATGCAGATTTTTAATAAAAGTTTTTACAACTCAAATAAAATTTCACATATCTTGATAGTAATTATTAATTAAAAAATATATTTTATACCATTAACCTCTTACAAACTGCTTCAAAGAAAAACCTAATTTTATAACAAAAACTAAACTTAAAATTATGATAAGCATAAGCCACAGCAATCAGCATTCTTTTTCCCTTAAATTCAATTAGTATTTACTAATAGATTTAGATTAATAAATTAATATAGATTATTTATTTCATTCATAATTTTCTCGCTAAAAGAAGTTTTAAAACTTCTCCGTTGACTTTTAACTATTTCTTAGCTATAATGCAATTTAACTAAATTAAAATTTATTAATTTATTATTATGAATAATGAATAATAATAAGTTAAAACTTAATGTCAGTCAATAGTTTTCAACTTCCTCTTGCCCATTTCTGTCAGTGTTTGCCGCAGACCCAATTTTGAATTCCCGAAAATGTATCTAGATACATTTGTATCTTGCACAAGTTGTGTGTGTAGAAATCGAAGAAGTCTAAATGAGTGAACGCACATTGTTATCGCTGCGCACTTGTGAAAAGTGTTAACTTGACTCGACTTGGCTTGACAACACGAAAGATGGCTAATAGTTGTGTGTGTTGGCTTTTGGCCAAGTTGTCGCGTTGTCGCTGTTGCTGCCACTTGAGTGCGGCCCTGGGATGCGCTGTGACTTTTTCTCTCTTTCTCAAGACAGACAATGATTCTTTAGCCGCATAATTTCTTGAGCACACACACACGCACACCGCATCACGGGGCGTATACGCAATGTGTGCGCAAAGTGAAATAACAAACGTGAGTTGCAAATGCATTTCGTAATCTTTAATTTTGAAATTTTCATTTTACAAAAATCGAATATAAATTAATGTTACTTAAAATGATATTTCTCGATTAAAAAGTTAATTTTATAAAAATTATAAATGCAGTCAAAGTGCAAATAAATGATTGAATTTTGTTTGCTTAAAGGATTTTCAACTTTATACTTAAACTTTTAATAATTCAATACTTCTTCTTGCATATTAAGTTTGTTGACATATTCCTAGCTGGCAATAATAAAATTCCCCTAACTTTTAACCAATAATCTGCCAACTAAACGCAATAAGTATTTATGACAATTGCGCGCATTGTTTTCATCTTGAAAGATATTTTGCAATAAAAAAAAGAGTTGCCTCAAAAAATCAAATTGCAAAAATAAATATAAATAAGCTAGATAAGTTGTTGAAAAGTGAAAATCACGAAAACTGAATCACTCACAAAAGTATATCGCATATCCGTTTAGAGTAGTTATTGCTGTTATTGTTTCACTTTATGTTGGGCAATTAGTTTAGCCAGGGTCAAGTTAATGATTCAATTAGCATTTGTCATCCGACTCGACTTACGTCTTACGACTGAAGTTGGTAATTGTCGTAGATCGTGGGAATATTGATAATGCCAGCAAACAAGTCAGTTACGAACTCAACCTCAACATCAACATCAAACTCAAACTCAAATCTAAGCATGTGCTTGAGATGTGTGTCGATCAACAGCAATAGATCAGCGTCAAAACTCAAATCAAAATCGAAAGATTGCGATATTTATCTAGATAAATTGAGAATGCGAGTGAAATATGAGAAATGTTGAGATATATTCAACTAAATGGGGGAAGTAGAAGAATAGGAAATTGAAATTCAACAAATTATTTCATTATATTACAAACTAAATAAAGATCTGCAAAAAGGAAGCAAAATATGTAAATAAATATTTACTATGAATTTGTATAAAAATATGTATAGAAATAAACATGTATGAGCAAAAAATATATATTTATAGAAATTGAATATTGGTAAAGTAAAAAGTTCATAGTCAAATCAGTATTTATACCCGCTACCCATAAGGTAGAAGGGTATTATAACTTTGTGCCGGAAGGAAATGTATGTAACAGCTAGAAGGAGGCATTTCCGACCCTATAAAGTATATATATTCTTGATCAGCGTCAACACCCGAGTCGATCTAGCCATGTCCGTCTGTGTGTCTGTCCGTCTGTCCGTATGAACACCTAGATCTCAGAGACTATAAGAGATAGAGCTACAATTTTTCGACATTAAATGTATGTAACAGGTAGAAGGACGCATCTCTGACCCTATAAAGCATATATATTCATGATCATCGTCAATAGCCGAAACGGAAATTGTAGAAGTTATTTAAGAAAAACTTTTGTGTGGGCAAAAACTTCTACTTGGCTGATAATCTGGTATATTCTAATACTCTATGGCATATTGTGTATTTTATAGTATATTTTGAACATTTTACCATATCAATATTATATATATAGTCCTAAATTTTGGTATATTTAATATTTTTTGCGGTATACTGATGGTAATTTTTACTTTGCTTTCTTACTTGTTTACTATTATTACTGTATTACTTTCATTACATGTAATTTGTATTATTTTAATACTTAATACTTTAATACTCATATCCCTACCTATTTATTTATATTTATTATTGTTATTTGTATTTTATTTTGTTTATATTATTGTTACTGTTTTCACTTTAATTAATCGCAGTACCACTTTTTTTATGATTTCAATGATAATAACATTTATTTTATTATAATTGTTATTTTTTGAATATTTCTACTGTTTTTACTTTCATCAATAATAGTCCTTATTTACTAATTTTATTATTATTTTCATGATAATAACATTTCCATATATTTATTTTATGATAATTCTTATTTTTATTCATTACGATTTCAATGATAATAACACCTCTTCTTATATTTATATTTATATTTTTTATTTTCTTAATAATATAATATTATTGTTTTTTTCTTTAATCAATGTAGTCAATCATATATTATTATTATTTTTTGTTATTATTAATATTATTATTGTTTTTACTTTAATAAATAATAATTCTTATTTATTTTTTAAAATATTTCTTTTTATTATTGTGTTTTTTTCTTATTTATTATTTCAATGATAACTTCTCTTTAGAGGCTTCCTCTCTGGTCAACTGTGACAGTTTTCTTGTGGCCAAACCGAACCCCCCAAAAACTAAAAAAAAAACCCAACATTGTTTCCTAGGCCAATTTAGTTGACCGCAACGCTTCAGATTTGTTGTTGACTTGTTGCTTGTTGTGTGTGTGGCTCGTGGCATGTGTCATAGAAGTCTACCGCTCTTAACTCACTCTCTGTCTCCCTCTCTCTCTCTCTCTCTCTCTGTGTCTCCCTCTCTCTCTCTGTTAGTTTCTCACTCTCTGCGATCGTCTCGCGTGTGTATAAAAGCAACTGTCGATGGGCAGCCAGAGCATTAGACAACTGTCAGTTGACGCGTGCGCAGCAGCAGCAGGAAAGAGAGAGAGAAAGAGAGCAAGAGAGTCGACTCCAAGTGTAGCATCCAGTTAAATCCACATCCAAGCGGCCACCACATGAAGTGCTTTGTAAGCTGCGCCAGGACATCAAATCGAATGTGGATTAATCCTCTTTCTGCTTTCGCAGTTCGTTTTTCTTTCGGCCACGTTGCTGGCGAGTTGCCAAATGACATCGGCAGCGACGCAGGATCAGGAGCAGGTTGCTTCGTCACCTGAGGCGTCGGCTGATCAACTGAGCGCCGCCAGCAATTATGCGCCGCTGCAGGAGAAGAAACAGGAGAAGCGCTATGTCGGTGGATACGGTGGTTACGCTGGCTACGGCGCTGGAGCCGGCTACGGAGCTGGCTACGGCAACACTTACGGCGGATACGGCAGCAACTACGGCGCCTACGGCGGATACGGATCTGCCCTTGGCACTCCAGGCTACGGCACAGGAGTCGACAGCTACTACAATCCCTACGGCGCACGCGGTTATGGTCTAGGTAAGTTTATATAGTTATATAGTTATATTCACATCGATCTGAATGATCAGATGAAGGAATTCCCAAGCACATTCAGCTAAAAGGAATATTAAGCTATCTGTGACTGTCTCTGCCTCATAAACACATTCGAAATCTTTGAGATTTTAACATTTTTTTTTCTACTTTTTCCGACTTTCTATAAATTGATATTCTTCAAGTATATACACACATAAGAGCAATAACTTTCTTTGAAAATTTCAATGCGATTGAAGAAACACATTCGATATCTTTCCATAAAATACTTAACTAAAATTACATTTTGATTGCATTCTAAAAAGAATTACAAAAATTACTTCGAGAATGCAATATGAGTTGCTAAATATGTAAAATTTATTCAACCAAAAATTCTACAGGTCAAAACAAAAAAAAGTTATAGTATAAGGTCAAATAATAATATTTCCGACACTTTACAGCAATCACATTTTTTAAAATTTCCCCATAATTTTTTTTCTAAAATTTTCTATAATAACGCAATCTATGTGAATCTAAAAATTTCATGACGATTGTACCACACTTAAAATTAAATTCATAGATTACGAATTATTTATCTGACTAAGATTGAGTCAAAATATAATTTTAAAGGGAGTTTTTTTTTAATTATATATATTTTTTTTTCTGCTAATTTCTTCCATTACCGATAATCGTAATTTTTTAAATTTTAAGCCTCCATAATTCTTTACAATTTCAATCGCAATCGCAAACTTAAAATGTATTCTCAAAAATATTTAAACCAGTAGCTCAGATTGTAATTTTGTTCTTGCAAATAATTTAAAATTAATCCAGAATCAATTATATAATTTTCCACTTAATTTTTAATGCTGTCAGGTCTCTCACAGTCGAGCAGACGCAAAACTGTTGTACTTGCCCACTTCTTACTTGTACTTCTACTCCACAGATGGCGCTGCTGGCTGTTGCCAAAGCCCACTTCTTACTTGCACTTATAATTACAACTATCACTCCACAGATGGCGCTGCTGGCCATGGCCAAAACCCCTCACAGCTTCCTCGTCTAATTGCAACTTCTACTCCACAGATGGCGCTGCTGGCTATGGCGGCTATGGCTCCGCCTTGGGCTACGGCTCATCCGCCTTGGGCGGCTACGGCTCCTCGCTGGGCGGCTATGGCTCGACGCTGGGCGCCGGTGGCTACTACGGCAGCGGCTACAACTCGAATCCCTATGCGCTGTCCTACTACAATTCGCGTCTGGGCGGCGCTGGCACCGGATATCCTTATTACAACACACGCTTTGGCGCCGGCGGCTATCCGTCGAGCTATTACAGCAGCAACTACGGCAACAGCGTTGTGGGCGGCGGTCTGGGGGCGTTGGGCGGTGTGCCGCCTTTGGGCGCCGGCGCCGCTGGCTACAATTATGGATCCGGCATCTCGGGCACCGTCTACTAGGCCACAATGGATCCGATCCGATTGATCATTCATTCATCACATCGCGCGCGTTGGACACATTTTTTAAGCTTAGTGCAATTTACTTTTTTTTTTCTCTCCCTCCCTCCCTTTCCTCCCCCCGCCACTCTATAATGATAATATGTATGTAATATTTTTTTTTCTAACTTAATAATTTTAATATGTTAAAAGAAATGAAGCAAAGCTCCAAATTCGCTACAGTTTTTTTTGTTCGCAAAGTTAGTTAAAACATGTACAAGAGAGAAAGAGACAGATTTACATGTAGGCACCGTGTTTGTCTTTGATCACCCAAAAGGAGTCGACGATCTTGCCGTCCTTGTCGTCGGAGACCTGTTCAAAGTACAAGTGAGTAGCGTTGTGTGCTTTCAGGCGAGTGTAGCCGTAATCCTGTAAAAAAATATGCAAATGGCGAAAGTTTGTTAAAGAGAAAGTTGGCAACATTCATGCAATTGGTTGGCAACACATCGGCAACGCTGTTAAGCGCTTGGCAACATTTCCAGTCACATTGGCTGGAAACATTTGCTAATATTAGGGAATAGTCTTCATCGCTTGCTAATATTTACTGTATTTATCGGATAAATGGAATGCAATAACTATGGCTAAACTTTGAGCAACATTTGCTGCACAATGTCAACAGCTTCGCAATATGTATTTCACGTCCCTTTGGCAACGTTTGCAAATCTTCAGGAACTGCATCAACCGCTTCGCAACATTGTCAGCCAATTCAACCAATTCAGTTGGCAACATTTGCTGCACTTGTCAACATTGCCAACCAGTTGCCATCAATTCGAGTCGCATTGGCAACACTTGCTGGCAACATTTGCTGCTTTTATAACTATTGAAACCAATTGGCTACAATGTGAACAACTTCGCCATATTTAAAGTCATTTAGGCAACGTTTGCCAACATGCAAAATCGTACTAGCATAAAACCGATTCAGTTGGCAACATTTTCTGCCTTTGCAACATTGCCAACCGCTTGCCATCAATTCGATGAACACTCACTGCACTTATCGATAATAATAAGCAAAACAAAGAACAGATGGCAACGCTGGCGAAACTTACATTGCTGTGGAAGGCATTCCATTCGGGCAAAACTTTGGAGAAGGGCTCACGATTCTCATTGCATCCCGCCGAGCCAGTGATGATCTGTATGGGCGCCTTGGGATTCGTATAAGGCGCCTCAGCACTGCCGTTGTACACCTTGAAGTCGTAAATGGGCCAGAGACGTGTGTAGAAATGTTCATGAGCAAAGAACTCGACATCGACGCCATGTTTGTAGAAGAGATCCTCGAGGCCAAACCATTTCAATGTGGGCAATCCCTGGCGTATGTACGTCTCCAGTTGGCCATTGCAATCGTATTCCTTGTCATCGCTGCAGTACATCGGCCGATGGCCATATGTAATGATCCATGGACGCTTGGCGCGATTCTCGGGGAGATTCGCTTCGGCCAGATCGCGTTCCAGCCAAGCGAATTGTTTGGTCAGCAGCTTCATGCCGTAGTTGAAGAAGTAATACACCTCCGTGGAGAAGGAGACAAAGTGAATGGGGCCCATGTTGAAGCTGTACCACAAGCTGTCGCCATTGCCGGGCATATTGAAGCGTGCGCGATAATTCGAGAAGTTGCTGCAAGAAGAGAAAGAAGAAGACTTTTTAGAATGCGAAAGAGGAAGAGAAGGCAAATTTGTGAGACAGCAAATCGACAAAACAAAAATCAGCAAATCCTGCTAACTTCTAACTTTGGAATCTAACAGGTATTTAGTAGTTAGTTTATCCTTCATCAAATCTAGTAACTTACTATTTCTTTTTTTTTAGACTTTTCAGAATGCGAAAAAGGCAGATAAGTTAAATTTGTGAGACAGCAAATTGAAGTGTATCCTGCTAAGTTCTAACAGGAATCTAACAAGTATTTAGTAGTTAGTTAATCCCTCATCAAATTCAATAACTTACTATTTCTCTTCGTGATTGCCAAGAAGAGAAAGAAGAAGACTCTTCAGAATGCGGAAGAGGAAGAGAAGGCAAATTTGTGAGACACGAAATTAAAGTGTATGAAGTGTATGTATAAATTGAAGTGTATTTAGTAGTTAGTTAATCCCTCATCAAATCCAATAACTTACTATTTCTTTTTTTTTAGACTTTTCAGAATGCGAAAGAAGAAGAGGTAATATTTGTGAGAGAGCAAATTGAAGTGTATCCTGCTAAGTTCTAACAGGAATCTAACAAGTATTTAGTAGTTAGTTAATCCCTCATCAAATCCAATAACTTACTATTTCTCTTCGTGATTGCCAAAAAGAGAAAGAAGAAGACTCTTCAGAATGCGGAAGAGGAAGAGAAGGCAAATTTTTGAGACACGAAATTAAAGTGTATGAAGTGTATGTATAAATTGAAGTGTATTTAGTAATTAGTTAATCCCTCATCAAATCCAATAACTTACTATTTCTCCTCGTGATTGCCAGGACAGACCATGTAGGGCACATAGGCGGCCACCGTTTCGATCTGACGCATAAACTCATCGCCCACTCTCGCATCATCCGTGTCCATGTCGTAGGCAAAGTCACCAACATGGATGATGGCATCGTACATGCCCATCTGCGAGTCACGCTGCAGCCGAGCCAAGGATTGCGCATTCTCGTTGCCCATATCACCGTAAATGGCCAACGATGGCGACCAATTGTCGCCAAGTGGGGGCGTGGTGAATCTATAGATCGCCGACCAGCCGAGATCGCTGCCACAATTGTATTCGTAGCGTGTCTCCGGCTTCAAGGCGGACAATGTGACCTTGTGTATGTATTGAGTACGCGATTTATTGCCGCCATCGATGAAGCGTTCCCAGCTGCCGCTGACCGAGCTCCACTTGGACTGGGCGTGCTCCACAAAGTTGACGGTCGAACCGTTGGTGGAGGAGCGCGTGGACCAGGTGACCACAATCTCCTGCAAGTTCTCTGCAAAAACGAAAGAGTAAAACATTGAAATACAGGTGAGTGTTCAACATGTCGTATGCGTAATTTAACTAGAGTATACATATGTACATATAAGCAAAGACTATATAATACCAAAGACTATGTATATAATACATTATTATATTATTATATAGTCTTTTTGTGTAAGTTGCTACTTAAAAATTTTTAATTAAAAAGTAAGGTTTTTTTTATTTAAAGTAGAATATTGAAAAATATCGAATTTAAAATTTTGTTGTATGTATTTCCTCTAACTATAATTTATTATATTATAGATATTGTTATACGTTTTTTTCTGGTACTTTAAAATTTTTACTAGGAACTTTAAATGGAAATATTGAGAAATATCGATTTTCAATTTTGTTGTTGGACTATAAGTTGTATGTTAAAAAATAAAAATAATGTATCTTCTTGTTATAATGCCTTATATTAGATTATTATATAGTATTTGATATAAGTTATTAGCTGCTGCTTTATAATTTGTAATCGAAAAGTAACGCTGATGTTTTCTTTATTTAAATAGGAATATTGAGGAGTATCGATTTTCAATTGTATAAGAGTTGGATTATAACTTTTGTTGAAAAATAAAAATATTATATTTTTCTAAGTATAATTCATTATATTACTTTATTATATAGTCTTTTTATGTAAGTTATTTGCTGTTACTTTACAATTTTTAATCAACAAGTAACGTTGATGTTTTTATTAGGGATATTGAGAATTAACGATCTTCAAAATTTGTTTTGTTTAATAGTTGGATTATAAGTTTAATATAAAAAACACAAATGATATATTTCTCCTAATCACACGTAAGTAAATAATTCAATTTGAAATGTTTTGCAATAATCGCTTAATACATTTATTTGGTTAACAGGCTTGTGCATAGTACTAAAATACGAATATAATATCAAAATATATGAATAGGAATATGGTTATGCATATGCTTCGATGGAGCTTCGTTTAGACGCCGCTGTAGGTGCCATGGCTGTGCTTGATCACCCAGAAGTGATCGATAACAGCGCCCTTTTTGTCATCGGACACCTGCTCAAAGTACAAATGGCTGGCGTTGTGCGCCTTGAGTCGCAGATAGCCAAAGTCCTGGCTGTGAAAAGCGCTCCACGGCGGCATTCGCTTGAAGAACGGTTCACGTCCCTCCTTATTCCCTGCGGCACCCGTGATGATGTGCACCGGTGCTCGAGGATTAACGTACGGCTCCGCCAGCGATCCATTGTAGATGGTGTAATTGTAGAGCGGCCACATGCGCTCGTAGCAATGTTCATGGGCCCACAGTTCAACGTCCACGCCGTACTCGTAGAAGAGCGGCTCGAGGCCAAAGAAATTCAGTCCCGGCAATCCTTTGCGCACGATCGTCTCGTGATTGGCACAATCGTCGCCATTGTCATTGCTGCAGTACATCGGACGATGGCCGAAGGTGATGATCCACGGTTGCTTGGCACGATTCTCTGGCTTGGTGGCCTCCATTAAATCCCGTTCGAGCCATTCGTATTGCATCACAATTTGCTTCAGACCGAATTGCGTGAAATAATACACTTCGGTGCTGAAGCTGATGATGTGCACCGGACCGAGATTGAAGCTGTAGAAGAGATTCTCGTTGCCGCCGGGCATGCTGAAGCGATTGATGTAGTGCGAAAAGTTGCTGCAACAAGGCGAGGCATTAAACCGGGTAACGTAAGCATTACAAGTTCTATTATACAAATGATTAAGTTACGCTTAAATCTGCATTTTGCATCTTTTTTCTTCAACGATAATGATTTAGTTTAGGTACAAATTTAATAGGTTTTTAATTGCAAACCATAATGAAATGAATGAAATTTTGTTCGTTTGAAAAATTTATAATTTAATAGATTTTCAGAAGTAATGAACATTTCCAAAAATTATGAAATGAATTTAGTTAGTTAAGAAAATTCATTTCAAAAAAAGAATAATTATATGGATTTTTGAGAATCAAGAAATAATGAAATGAATTGAGGCTTGTTAATTAAAAAAAAATCATTTAAAAAAAAAATAATTAAAGGGATTTCTGAGAAGCAAGAAGAAATAAAATGAATTAGGATTTTTTAGTTAGGAAATTTCATTTAAAATAAGAATAACTTAATAGTTTTTGAGAAGCAAACCATAATGAATTAAATTGAGGCTTGTTAATTAAAGAAAAGTCATTTTAAAAAATAATAATAAATAATAATTTAATGAATTTTTGATAAACAAGAAAAAATGAATAAAATTGCAATTAATTAGTTTGATTTTTGAGAAGCAAGAAACAATGAAATTAATTGAGACTTGTTACTTAAGGAAAGTATTTTTAAAAATGAGTGATTTAATACATTTTTAGGAAGCAAAAAATAATGATTATAATAAATTTCTTTATTACACATACTAATTTTATTCTATCTAGTTTAATAGATCTTTAGAAGAGATTTTTAATGAACAAGAGCAAATGAAATGAATTTAGATTTGTTAGTTTAGAAAATTCATTTTAAATACGAGTGAGCAACAAATAATTGATTATAATTTGAAATTTCTATATTATACATACTAATTTGAAATATAATATATCTATTTTAATAGAACTTAAACCGGGAAGAATTAAAAAAATATAACGATTAAGAATTTAAAGATATCTCTTTTTATTCACACAGATGCAATTCAAATTGGGTTTTCTATTGTGTTCCAAATATTCATAAAAGTTAAGACTCAAAACATTATCGTTGAAGAATACATAACAAATCTTAAATTTTGTCTGGCCAAGGCGAACTTACTATTTCTCCTCGTGATTGCCAGGACAGACCATGTAGGGCACATAGGCGGCAATTGTTTCCACCTGACGCATGAACTCATCGCCGACGGCGCCATCCTCGTGACACATGTCGTAGGCAAAGTCGCCCACATGGAGGATGGCATCGTATTTACCTAGCTGCGTCTCCCGCTGTAGCGCAGGCAAAGAGGCGGCATTCTCCACGCCCATGTCGCCATAGATGGCAAACGAGGGCGACCAATTGCTGTGATTGAGCGGAGTGTGGAACCAATAGATGGCCGACCAGCCCCAATTGCTCCCACAATGATAGCTGTACTTGGTATCGGGTTTCAACTGCGGCAGCGTCACCTGTGCGTATGTGTGTGGAGGCAGGTCGATAACATTTGCTGGGGAGGCACGTCGATAGTCAACAACTTACACGATGAATGAACTGTGCGGCCTTCTTTGCGCCACCGTCGACAAAGCGAACGGGTCCTTGAGCTGATTTAACCACTTGATCTAGCTTGCTTCCATCGCTATACTCGCTGTACTCACAGATCGATTCGTTGGTGTTGTCGCGCGTGTTCCAGGTGACGACAATGTCCAACACGCTTTCTGCACACACAGAGTTCGCACATTATTCACAAGCAAACGCCGTTTTTAATACTTTCACATATTTCATCGAAATAAGTGACGAATTTTTAACGATTTCTACGTTCTATAAAACTTATCGATCACTCGGACAAATGCAGATCAGTTGTGTATTCTTATTTTAAAACAATCTTACGTATTCAATTGTAATCGCCACTTTTGTAAGCTTTCACATATTTAATTAGAAATAAGTGACGAATTTTGAACGATTTTTACATTCTATAAAACTTATCGATCACTCGGACAAATGCAGATCAGTTGTGTATTCTCTATTTTAAAGCAATATTACATATTGAATTGTAGTCGCCGTTTTTTTATGCTTTCAAATTTATTTTATTTGAAATAAGTGACAAATTTTTAACGAGCTCTGCGTACTACAAAAACTTATCGATCACTCGGACAATTGTGAATTCTTATCTTAAAACAATCTTACATATTTAATTGTGATAAAGGAAAAGCTTATAGATAGACATTCAAATGCGTGAAATCTGATATTTATGTATCAGACATCATTCTTTTTGTAGAAAGCTTAGTGAAATGCAATTCAAATATTTATTTTATTGCGCTCAGTTTACTTCAATTTAAAAGTATTCCAGCTCGTATTATAAAGGTGTTTAAAGTCACAAACAAAAAAAAAAGATTACATGATTTTATACATTTGTCAGATATTATTGACTTGAAGTCAAATCGTACAAAGAAATGCAAATATTTGTTCGCTTCAGCTTTTGTGCATAGAAAGTGATAATGCAACCTGAATGTTTACACAAAATGAGAAATCAAATAACAAAGTGCAACAAAAGTTGCCTTGAATGTGAAAATGACAAATCATCGACAGATTTGCGTCTTAGCATAAAATTATTTTATAAATTGTCTAATCCATAAAATAAAAAGTGTTTTGTGCCTCAGTTTCAAATACAGTTTGTGTTGCGTTGTACTGGGAATTGGAATTTGCAATTTACAATTTGCAATTGCAGTTGCAGTTGTTTATGGGATTGATTTGTTGATTTGCTATTACAGCTAAGAATGTTTGCTATGTTTTGTTGTAATACTGCCAAGTTGCTTCATTCAATTAACTATTGTGTGTGTGTGTGTGTGTTTGTTTGTGTGTATCGAAGATTCTCTTGGTCTATAGTTCGCTATAACTTCCGTGCTGCGACTTGATTAGCCAGAACTTGTCAATAATCGCACCCTGCTGATCATCGGACACCTGCTCAAAGTACAAATGGCTGGCATTGTGCGCCTTGAGACGCGTGTAACCGTAGTCTTGGCTATGGAATGCACTCCACTCGGGTATCTTGCCCTTGAAGGGTTCGCGTCCCTCTTTGCAGCCCGCCGAGCCCGTGATGATGTGAACCGGCGCTCGGGGATTCTCATACGGCGAACCGAGCGAACCGTTGCGCACATTGTAATCATAGATGGGCCACAATCGTTCGTAGGAATGCTCATGGGCCCAGATCGCGACATCCACGCCGTACTCGTAGAGCAGCGGCTCAAGGCCAAACATGTGGACAAAGGGCCAGCCGACGCGCGTCAATGTCTCCGAGTGTGTGCAATCGTTGTCGTTCTCATTGCTGCAGTACATCGGACGATGGCCGTAGATGATGATCCACGGACGCTTGGCGCGATTCTCGGGCCGATTTGCCTCGGCCAGATCGCTCTTAAGCCACTCGTATTGAAAGACCAGCGTCTTGAGGCCGTAGTTGAGGAAATAGTAGACTTCCGTGGAGATGCCAATGAAGTGCACGGGTCCCAGATTGAAGCTATAGAAGAGATTCTCGGTGCCGCCGGGCATGCTGAAGCGTGCGCGATAATTCGAAAAGTTGCTGCAATTCAATGTGAGGCAATGTGAGTTTCAAACATTCAGCTGCAGCAGCAGTTGCTCTGAGACAACTTACAACTTCTCTTCGTGATTGCCGGGCACAACCATGTAGGGCACATAGGCGGCCACCGTTTCGATCTGACGCATAAACTCATCGCCCACTCGCGCATTGTGCGTATTCATATCGTAGGCAAAGTCACCCACATGGATAATGGCATCGTACATGCCCAGCTGCGTCTCCCGCTGCAGTCGTGCCAAGGATTGCGCGTTCTCGTTGCCCATATCGCCGTAAATGGCCAACGATGGCGACCAATCCGGCTCGGCGCTGGCCAAAGTGCGAAATTGAAATTTTGCCGACCAGCCGTAGCTGCTGCCACAGTGGTACACATAGCTGCTGTTTGCCTGCAGCTCCCTTAACGTCACCTAAATGCAAAGCATTGAGTATGTGTGTGTGTACGTGTGTGTGTGTGTGTGTTAAGCGTACCCTGTGTATGTATTGCGTCGACTGCTTTTCGCCGCCATCCACAAACTTGTTGGCCTCACCATAGGCGCGCTGCTTGAGATCGCCGAGTCCATATTCGACAACGCTGCTCCTCTCATCATCACTCGACGGCGGAAGGCTGCGCGTCGACCATGTAACGACAATTTCGCTGGCGGTGCGTTCTAGTTTTTTGTTTATTTGGCGAGGGGCGGCAGGACGATAACGTACGGGAAACAAATGCAAAAAGCAAAAACATTTCTTTAAAAAACACTTTGTCGGCCGAAATAAAAACAAACAAACAATTTGTGTGTGCAGCAATTTAAACAATGGAATGTGCAAAGAATCAAGCGTACTTGAAATTGAATCGCGCTTACGCACTCTCTTTTTGATTTGTTTTCAATTTTGATGTCTTTCCGTTTTCGATTTTTGTTCTTATTGTGCCTTGCCTATCGCTTAGTGCTGACCTCTAGCTAGATTGCTTATGACTCTTAGGGCAAAGCAGCCACAAAATAGCCAACTGCTATGTTACTGATCCTTTAAATAGCCAAATGGCCCCCAACACTGACCCCACATTAGCCCTTTTGTTTGAGTGTGGCCTTATTACCATTTGATAATAATGCTTAACGTCCATCGTCTTTTGTGTGTGATTAATTGCTTATGCTAATAACTTATCAGCAGTGCAGCAGCCGCCTTTAAGTGACGCGCGCGACTTTTTCTTTTCTTTCTTTTTTTTTTTGTTTTTGTTTACCACTTGTTACTGATATTGTTTCATTAGTGATGCATTTGTGATGTTCTATAGCGTTTGTTGGGGCGTAAACCACTGCAACTGCTAATTGCATTATTGTGGTTTGTGTGAAAGAGAGAATGATGAAGTTGTAATCACGCCATCGACAACAACAACAACGGCAACAACAGTGACCGTTAACTATTGCGCATCAGTTTTTGGAACAATGGCAACAACAAAAAGCAACTGAGGCAAATAATTAAGCTGATATCAGCACGAGAATATGCCGGCAAGTGGTGAGTGATTTTATTATATTTTACAGTTATCATTTCGTGGGGGGCTGCAAAGGCACCAAAGCTCAAGCGTACTTTGCATTTGCGATCGCCCATATTCATGTTTACATTTTTAACACCAATACATACATATCTACATTTTATATACATACATATATTTAACTTAAAAATATAAAACGTATATGTAAGGCAAATACGTACCTCCAAATGCTAGATGCACTTGCTCCGGCTGATAGTGAACTATGTCCAGGTCCAATGCATTGTTGTTGCTATCCGGCTTTATCTCGGCTCTGCAGCTGAAGCAAAGCCCCAGCACAAGGCACAACAACAAGGTCAAATTTACCATTGTGTTCCCTGCTCTGATTTCCTTCTATTATCTTTGTTGTTGTTTACTCTTTTCTATTTGCTAAGCTATATGCAATAATGGCATTGCTAAATCGGTTCGTTCTATGCAATGCGAACAGCTGATGCCTCGACTATTTTTAGCGTTTGTTTATTAGAAATTATTCCACAATACTGAATTACTGCAGACGGCAGCAACGAAATGAAATGAACTGAATGTTTCCAGCAATTTATAGACAAAAACAAATACTTGTAATAGCGATGACAAAACATCGATAGCCCTCTCGATTTATCGATGCATATGAAACTAGTAATGGTCTCACTGCTTTCTGCTATCGATAGGGTGGGTTACCATACTCAGGGCGGCATTTTCAAAATTATAGCATGCGTTGAACATTTCAATTGGGGACCGAATGTGTTTTTAAATGAGTTTAGTATAGCTTCACCTGTTTCACCTTTTGCACACACAAAATTTATTCGATAGAAATTCAAATTGTAATTTAGTATGGCCGGTTTTGCACAGGAGTTCATTACGTTAACCCCGTTGAATTGTGTTAAAGAATGTCGCGCTCTCATCCAAACGCCCAAGCAACGAAATTATTTAACGACCGCCGCGCTTTTCGGACTATATTGCGGGGTGCTGCTTTATCGAGCCTACAAGAAGTACCTGATTGAAATGAAGAACAAAATGGAGATCATTGAGATGCAGGCACAAGAGATGCAATCGGAGAACAGTTATGTTCTTGACCCACCTCCAGTGACATCGAAAGAACTGCTTTTGCCCCCCATAATCGATCAGGCCGAGATTAATGCAGGCAGCTTTGAATCGGCGCCCCGTTCCGAAATAGAGCCCTTCATTACTAGCCACCCCCTGTTGAATACCAGCACTTGATAAAATACATTTCGAACAGACAGCAATTAAAGTCAAAATTAGCGGAGTTTCAAATAAATATGCGCTTCACAGATTCATAATACTTTTGCGCTTATATTTCGTATACATTTAATTAATAGTAGTAACATACATAGGCATAATTATTGGAAGTTTCTTTTTTTTGTTCATGGAAGCTCATCGCTCATAATAGATATTGGCATAGATAAAGTAACGTATAAATAATAATCATAACAAGAAATATATAAAGTATAACATGATATTGATATGATGCAGTTCGCAATGGCGAGCTAGGAATGTTTTTTTTTTCCGGGAAAATACGTATATATCCGAGGAATGTTTTCGCAAGAATTGTATAGGATTAAACATAAAATTACATAGTATGTAGTACAGATAGGCGAATTAGTGGCAACAATAATCAAACTATAAACTAAACAACACTTGAGACACTTTCCGGACAAACATCAATCGATTATTTTTCGCTGCCTGTTCCGCTGCTTCCGCTGGCACCTCCGCTACCACTTCCGGAGTTACTGCCTGGATTATTGCCGGGCTTTCGTGCACCCGGTCCCGCAAATCCCTCGGGCATACTACTCTTGCGTTGTGCCTGCGAGATTTGCACAATCCTCGACAACGGTGAGTGTGTGCTGCTCGTGCTCGGTCGCGTAAGTGACGATGGCAGCAGTCGGGAGGCCGAAGTTCCCGCTTCCTCCAAACCAGATGCGCCCGAACTGTTCACACCCGTGGGTGAAGTGGGTGACAGCTCACGCGCCAGCGGCGAGGGACGCAGCGAGAGGCGACGCTGCAGTGCCGTCTGCGAACTCGTTGGCAACGGACTCGGCTCATCGCTCAGACTAACGCCGGGCGGTGGCGCTTGGCCTGGTGGTATTTGCAGTGCCGTGGGACGCACGCTGAAGCGTCGCCGGAACTTGGACGGTCCGCTGGGCGTCGACGTTGATGCGACGCTGGGCAGCGGCTTTTCCGTATAGCTGGGCGGTGGCTCCATCATCTGAATGCCCGAGGGACGACGTCCGGCCCCAGCACTGCTGTTGCCAACGCCGCTCAGCGGTGACATGGTCCCCACAATAGTGGAGCGTCTGGCGTAAAGCCGATTCGCTGCTGTGGCCTGCAAGGTGCGCGTCTGATCGCCCGCAAAGAACGAGAGTAGGGGCGGCAGCTGAGGCGGATCGAGGCCAGCATTGCCCATCTTACGCTGCTTCTTGTGCAGCTTGTTGCCACTCAACTGGTGCTGCTGTTGCTGTTGCTGCTGCTGTTGGTGTTCGTCGAGCACCGCATGCGTGTGGACGACTTCGAGAGCGCGTATGAGGTCCGCTATGGTGGTCTGCTCCAGCACGTCCATATCCTTGTCAGAGGTAACGGAAAAGATACTCGAGCGCCTGGGCGTCGAACCGGTTGTGGGACCACCTCCTGTGGCGGGGAAGAGACTGCCCCGACGGGCGGCAACTGCAGCCATGGCCGCCGAACCGGAACCGCGACGTTGCATCTGGGCCAGGGCGGCAGCAGTCGGTGGATACATGCTGCCACGTCGTGCAGCCAACGCCGGATTCTGCGTGTAGATCGACTCGCGACGACGTTTGCCAGCTGCGGCAACGCCGGCGGCGGATCTGCGTTGATAGGGGCCCGTGCTGGAGCTGAAGGTTGCCTGTTCCGAATCGTCGAGCTGGAAGCCCGGATTGTTGAGGCCTCCACCCGATGCGAGACTTGTGTTCGAGTCGAACGGTGGCGGCGGTCCCCGACCGTTGCGTAGATACGATTGACTGGCGCCCGCCGTGACCGTGTTGTTGTAGTAGTCGAGGGGCGAGCGTCCCGGCAGCTCGGTGATGCCCTCGGGCACCGAGACCACCGACAGCTTGCGTTCCAGATCCTGCGAGGGACGCTTGCGATGGAAGAGCTTGCGTAGGCCATCGGGCATGGAGAACTTTTTGACGCGACCGGCTCCAACACTGGTGTTGCTCTTCTTCAGATGTTCCTCAACACTGTCCGGTTCCAGGTGCACCACATACGAATCGCTGGCACTGCCACCATTCGCCTGACTCTTGTAGCGATTCTTAAAGGCCTCCTGTATCTGCTGATTATCACCGCTCCATGTCCATTCGTTGTGTGTGTGTGGCGCACGCAGCGGACGACGCGGTGGCTCAATGTTAAAGTCGGAACATGCACGACCGCGTGGACGACGCGGCGTCGAGAATTCGTTGAGCGTGGAGAAGGACCATTCGCTGGCGAGAATTTGGGAATCGGAGAAGCCATGATAGCCGCCATAAAGTGCCGCATCATCAGCCTCCGGCGGCGGCTGAACCGTGGCCAAAGCCGTCACCACCTTGGCCAACAGATCTGTGGTCTGGCGATACGCTTCCGCCGTCTCGAACGTCTTCTCGCGATCGAACTTGCTCAGCTCCGTATCGGAATTGGCGTGCACCAAGCCCACAGCCTGGGCAGACGCCACCTCGGCGCATACAGAATAAGCGCGCTTGCGACTTGGTATCGGCGCGGGTTCCACGCGATACATGCTGAGTTCGGGGCAGGAGGCCGAACGTGGCAGTGAGAACGCATATTCCGTGTCGGTGTAAACGGGCTGTTTAAGTCAAGAGCGATAAATCGATAGTTATCGATAGCGTGTGAGTTGCGTTGTTGCGCATGTAAAGAGAGTGCAACAAATTGAAATATGCGTTAGTATAGTTTGCCATTTATTCTTTTCTTCTTCTTTTTTCGATCTACATAAATCCTTGAATGTTTCTTGATTGTTTTACTTACGCCTGCTCTTCTTCTTCTGTGCACTCTTAATCTTATTCTGCGCGCTTTTTCTATTTCCCTTTCGACAAAACTACAAGAAGAAAAGTGTATCACATATTTTTTGTATTGTCATCGAACTTATCGCACCCAGTGTTGTGCTGTAGGTTAAGTGCGCCCGCTTAGTCAAACATTTAATTATTAATTGCGTAGAACGCAAAAAAAAATTGTTGTTGTTGCCGCTATGCTTTTGCGAAAGCATAAAGGAAATGTGATTAGACATGACGAAGGCATTCCCCGTGTCACACAATATCTATTTACTTATGTGTGTGTGTGGGTGTGTGTGGGTGTGTGTTAGTACGTTAGTGTGATTTCGTCGTCTCCCTTTTGAGCGTCTCTTCGCTGAGCTTGTGACGAACTCGCCGCATGCGTCTGCAGCTTACGTGACAACTGCCGCTTGACGAATCAACGTTTGACGTTTGACGTAGTATGTAATGTAACAATTGGCTTGTGAGGTTAGGTTGCGCTTTTTTTTAATTAATTTTCCCAAAAGTTGGTTTAATGCAAAGAAATTAAATTACACACTTAATTTAATTCATAATTTTGAGTTATTGAATTTCTTTGAAATATATTAAGTTACATAGTAGTGCAAAATTAGGGTTAGAGTGCGCTTTCTAAATTATTTTGCACAAAAAGTGAGGTTAGGTCTAATTTTTCCCAATACGTATAAATAGCGTGCTTATGTTTTCCCCAGAAGTGAGGTTAGCTTTGTCAATTTTCAGTTTCACAAATGTTATTGTTATTTAATTAGTAAATTGAAGCATTGATCATGCTTTCTGCTTAACTTTCCCTTACTTAGGTTACTTTTCACACGCTTCACGCGCTAAATAAATGTTTGCCCTGGTTTTAAGGTTAAGTTGTACGAACTTGTTTAATAGAAATTAAATAGCAAATTGAATATTTAGAAATTGCTCGCTTCATTTTGCAGGCTAACATAAAACTCACAAACAAACACGTAACAATTTGTAGTATGATCTGCCCTGATTAATTAATTTATTAGCCCGCATTGTATGAAATGATTTTTTTCTGTTTGTTTTTTGTATGTGCTTTACCTTCACTTTGAGTATGTAGAGCTCGTTGAGTAGTCGCCGCAGATAGCCAACATCCTTGGTAACTCCCGTCCAGATGCGATTCTGTGTTGCCTTCAGATTCGACGACAATTGTTGCTCCAAATGGGCCAGTTTCTTGCTTTGAAGTCCACTGTTGTCGTTTTTGTATGTTGTATGTGTATTTGGTATTTTTTTTTATGAGAAATACATATAATAAATATATCGGATGAGTGTTTGGGTTGAGGTTAAAATGAAGTAACCCAGCATGCAAAACGAAACATGTTCAAATCATGCAGTCAAATAATAATGCTCAACTTACCGTGTGATAAATGTCATGATCATCACCAGATAACCCAAAGAGAATATGAACCAGACAATGACAAAGATTTGATAGACCACAAACCAACCGCCGAATTCTCGAGGCTGCATAAGGAATTCAAATTCTAGAGATTGATACAATCGATGGGGGAAAATGTAACTCACCTGATTGGATCCAAATGTGGGAACGTAGTCGCCGAAACCAATTGTCGATGTCGTTACATAACTGTAGTACAACGAAATGGAGTACGGCCAGTTCTCAAAGTAGGTAAACACCCAGGCGGGGAGCAAAAGGAACAACGCTATGCCCGGTATAAGAGCGATCACAACGGTTGTGATCAGTCCCAGCTGCGGCGGCACATAATGATCATCCGAGGACATTTTATACTTTTTATACCGACGATAGATCGCCTCGAACTGAAAAGGAAACAAATATTTAGTTGTCGGGTAAAGTTCTCTTGCAAAAGTTTACGCACCGTTCGTCCGAAATATTCGCCGAGACCAGCAAAGAGAATACCGTTGACGGGAATGCCGATCACCGAGTAGACGATCATCACCATGCGACCTGCAAACGTGGTGGGCGATATGTTGCCATAGCCCACCGTCGAGCAGACAGTGAAGGCGAAGAAGAAGGCGTGGTAGAAGGTCCATGTGTAGGGAATTTCGTACTCATCCTTCGTGTAATCCGTCACCGGTTTGCCGCAATAATCCGTTATCCTCTCCAATATTTCATTCTGCGTTGTCTCATTCTTATCCGACAACTGATCCAATAGATAATCTGTGACAGAAACCCAGACAGAGAGAGGAAATAGACATTGAAAACTAAACACACGAAAGTTCAATCAAGCATAAAATCAAATCAAATTACACGTGTTCCGGAAGCAAACAAAATTGGCGTTACTAACGCCATTTAACCTTCCGCTTTTCCGAAAATACAAAAAACAGTTTAGCGCATAAAAGAAACCGAAACTGTCAACGTGACAAACCGAGTGGCGACTGCATCGAGCAGCGAAGTGAATCCCCCCTCGATGGAGAGGGGAGAGAAGAAAACACAGATCTGACCCTGGCCCGAGCCATTCATTGATCGCTGCGATGATCATCGGTTGTAACACGGTGCTTTGCCCCCAGCTGTAACTGTTTAAAATGCGAATTTCGTAACGTTCGTAACGATCATTACGCGCAGACGTTGCGTTGATCTTGCCACGATAGGGTTGCCAATTGCACTTGAAATATGTTTTATTGCCGCATTTGCAAGCCTATAATTGCCTACACATTATCTGGCGAATGGAGAGCGGAGATCTAATCGGACCGCAATAGATGATTCATTTTATTGTATTAGAACCGTAGAACCATAATATTTTGGGGGTGACAACACTGACAACATTTTGAACGATCTTACGCTCATTTTCAATCGAACTTTTTTCCGAAATTGTCTTGGGAATTTACTCGTAATTATTTGTGCTGTAAGTTCCTAGCAATATTCTTATCTTTCGGGTCTGACGTCAAAGTGTTCTTCAGTGAAGATAGGAGGAGGAGAAGGGAGTTTGGTGGCGTATCTCGAGTTAAGTTTGAACTAGTTAAAGGTGCATCCTAAGTGCAATTTATTGTGATTAACCAAGTGCAATCATTCAATAAACCTTAGAGCTGCAAGCAAATGCACAAAATCTCTGACAACAATTTGAGATCGTAATCTTTTAACGAATTGCATAATTCAATAAATGCCCCCAGGCGCAGATTTAGTTTCTGTTTTTCTTTTTTTTTTTTTTGTTGTTGGATGCGTTATCTGCTCCACGGGACGTATGAAAACGAGGGAAATGCTTAACAATTACGGGCAATTCCCGGTACACACCATGTAGCTATAATAATCATCATCATCATCGTTCGTTCGTTCGCTCTCTCTCTTTCTTTTCAAATCTTGGCAGCTGTATCGCCTTTTGTCGCTGATTTGTGGATGTATGGGAGGGATTCCCCGCCCCCCTCTTATTCCCCTCCCCACCCTAGTTTGATTGTGATTGCGACAATTTGTTCATAGACGTCGATGATTAGCACAAATTCTTGTAAATCGTTCAAGCCTCGACTTGACGTGATGTCGTCTATTTAGATTATCTCGCTTATCGCGTTGTGAGCCGGAAATGTTTGCGGCAAACAAATTGATAAATTTATTTAATTAATGCCAGCGTTTGGTTTTCGAGAGCTGCCGGCAAGATCATTTAAAGTTGAACTATGTCGAGGAAAATTAGCTTGAATTATGGAGAGATCACCAAAGGGAATGAATAGATGAATGTTGAACTCTATTTAAAGTCGAAGATCGCTGGGAATATGAAGATCGCTTGTCTTTAGATCACAGCTTCTTGAGATCACCTACTAGGGGGAAGTAAGATCACTTTAGTTAGCTTTTCTTCGACTCTTATCAGCAATATCAGCTTGGATTATGGAAAGATCACTGAAGAGGTGAAAGTTGATCTCTAGTTAAAGACGAAGATTTTATTTTGAATATGAAGATCACCGCTTCTTAAGATCACCTACTAGGGGGAAGTAAGATCACTTTAGTTAGCTTTTCTTCGACTCTTATCAGCAATATAAGCTTGGATTATGGAAAAATCACTGAAGAGGTGAAAGTTGATCTCTAGTTAAAGACGAAGATCTCATTTTGAATATGAAGATCACTTGTCTTTAGATCACCGCTTCTTAAGATCACCTACTAGGGGGAAGTAAGATCACTTTAGTTAGCTTCTCTTCGACTCTTATCAGCAATAACAATTTAAGCTGATTGACAGCAAAATCTGCAGCACATGTCAAGCAAAAAGGGAATAGGATACAAATATCGCTTGTGGGCAGCATTGAAGTGGTTTTCAAGCCCCTGAATTATATCTATCGCTGGGCATTACTTTGATAAAGACTGGAGACTTTGATGTTAAGACCTCTGGCAAAGACCCTTCGGACACTTCGGGGCTCAGCGTAAAGTCCGACAATGCCATCGATCATAAATCATGACCGGGCATTAACTTGTATCGTAGTCAGTCAGAGTCAAAGTCATAATGTTAAGGACTATGAATATGTATTTAAGGTTTTATTTGCGACAATGCGAAATGTCATTTACCGAACCAACAACGATCGACGACCGACGATCGTTGCGATCATGTCTTGATGATCGTGAGGCTCGTTTCCGTTTTTAATTCGATGGTATTGGATGATATTTATAGCTTATCGCCGCACGTCTCGCTTCGACGGTGTCTAATTAGAGTTTATAGTTTATTTATTTGCATAATTAGCACATTTTATGTGCTGTTTAAATTTGATTTTATTGCAATTATTGTGGAATAGCCCTCAAAATAAATACGCTGGCATCGCGCATTTATGTAGACACAAAAACTATACCACGATGTACTATACAAACACACACACATAGATTATACAAATAGAGATCTAGAGTGATCCAGACATACGTAGGTATGTAAATCACATTCAACTCGTATAATGCAATTAATCACGGATCAGATTCGCACACTTGCTAACTCATAAAGCTCACATTTCTCAACATTTACGCACGTTTGGCAAAAACAAAATAAAACACCGTCAAATTGCTTCAAGTTTCACACATCGAATGCTGTATGCTCTTCTAAAATATTGATTCTACTGATACCTTGAAATTTGTAGTATTTGTATTTGTAATTGGGACAGTTGCGAAATTCAAAATAACGTTAATTTCTATTTTTATCTTTTCTTTAAATGTTGATCAATGATTATTGTAAAACAAAAGTCCAAAAACTTGTTTTTCTTTTATGTATGTATATATTTTAGGTTTTCTATAATGATATGGATAATTTTTAAATTGGAATGTGTTTTTTTTTAGCGAAATTCCCAAGTTTGCAGTTGTCTAATTTTATAATCATTCTATCGGAAAAATAAGTTCTAAATACTTTTTTTTGGTAAGAACAGCACACATACCAAGTTTCATAAAAGCATCTATTCAATTTGCTGAGTTCAGGTAGTTGATTTTTTCCTTATTTAATATCTTTTCAATCAATCTCTTAAAATTACTGAATTCAATGGGCTCTTCAGTTTTCGATTCCTTATTTTCCTGTTAAATTTTAAGTTTATTTTTTATTTCTAAATGTTGAATTTATCTTTACCAATTAAGCTTTTATTTTCGATTCCTTATTTAGTATAGAACAGCACATACATATATGAAATTTCATTATACCATCTCTAAAAATGACGGAGTTTATTGCAAATTTCTTGAGATTCCAATTCCTTATTTATTATAGAAAACCATTTCTTTTAATTAAAATTTTTTTACATTCGATGGGTTATTTTCTTTCCGATTCCTTATTATCCTATCTCTTTTTTATTTCGAAAACTATCCCGAATCTTATGTAAACACAAAAACTAAGCCCACCTACACACTTTTATTCCTCACTCGCCAAGAGAGCTATGGAATTTAGCTAACTTCTTCGGGTGCAGTGTATTGTGCAGAGATAGTCGTAAACTTTGGAAGTGCTGTGCTATCTTTTAGTGTCCGACGGGGGCGTCTGGCAACTACATACGTAAGTGGTGTTAAACAAAACTTGTTGGCCAAATTTCGTGGCAGACAGTTTAGTTGTGATATCATATGCCCTCGAGATGAAAATTTGTTGGGCTTTTATTGTGACCGGGCCCCGGGACAATAAACTAAATGAGTATATACGATCTCATATATGATGTTTGTATCTTGGATATTATAGATTGTCGTTTATGACCGTTGCAGCAGTAGCTGCTGTTGTTGTTTTTTTTTTCAGAAGTTTACTTAGGTTATAGACAGGTTAAGATCAAGGGAAAAAAACGGAATGAATCGAATGTTTTACTCACCATGGATTTCAATGCGCTCCTTCAGCTCCTCGGCGCGTGCTTCCTTCTCCTCGCCATGCTCGATGTGGTAATAGATCGCAGCGCCAAATAACAGATATGATATATAGAAGATGAGCAAGAGTATCCAACGGTTTGGCGACATGCTCGACCCGTCGTCGCTGGCTCAAACTGCAAACATACACGAGTATTCCTCATTTATTTATAGCCCAGCAAAGGTTTTATTTGGGATTGGTTTGGAAGAGAGATTGAGATTGGGATTCGGAGATCGGTAGCGACCGAATCGAAGCACTTCAGTAAATTGTTTGCTCACATTTTTTGTTGTTTTACATTTTTTATTTCAGCTGGAATTGCAATATCTGTCGAGTTCTTTTGTGGGTTATGTTTTATTTATTATTTATGGTTGTATCAGCGCTAATCGACTCTTGATTGCGATTGCTCAAGTGCTTCGAGTTAGTTAGACGATTGTCTAAATATATGTGTGTTACCCATGTCCGACTGTTCTCTCTTTTTTTTGGGGCAGCGCTGCTCCACATTAAAGAGTTGTGCTTGTCGCTCTGTCTTAGATTATTTGCTACCCTACACTGGAAGACTGTAGGGTTACAGGTGGTACCGAAGCGGAAGGTCGTCGCGTTGTGGCTGCAGTAGTTGCTCGAAACTTCATTCATTGATCATTCTCTACGACCTGTGCTTTACTCATGCAAGGTAGAAGTATATTTCTAATTCTAGTTTGTAGGTTGAACATTGCACTTGAGAGTGATTGCATTATTTAACACTTTCTTATCAAATACTATTGCTAGTTGATATAGAAATATGCTAGGAATTCTCATTTTAGATTATAGGCTAGCAAAGTAATTATCTGATGTAAATCAGAGAAATGAATGTCGAGCTTTAAGCATGCAGCTAGATGCTAATTTAAAACCACACTTGAAAATATCGAATAGCGAAAATATCAGTGCAAGTTAGAGTCTTAAATTTATGATCAACCCGCTGGCAGTACCGGAACTTAACCTAACTAGAGGTGGTACCGGGATGGGCGTGCTTAAGGTACGCACTTAATTTAGAACCACTCTTGAGGCTCATCGCTTTAAATGATATTTTTTCGAATGTAGCAAGCATATCAATGCAAGTTGGAGTCTTAAATTTATGATCAGTCAGCTGGCAGTACCGGATTTTAACCTAGCTAGAGGTGGTACCGGGAAGTTCGAGCTTTATAAACGCAGTTAGCAGTTGATTTAGAACCACACTTGACACTTTAAGTGACACTTTTTCATTTGCAGCAAGAATATCAGTGTCGTAAATTTATGATCAGCCCGCTTATGGTAGGGTAGCTACCGTGTCGAGGAACCAAAGTGAGATAAACTCGTTGCTTCCGTCGATCCGGGTTATGGCTATGATTATGATTATGTGTAGTTATGATTATGCCGCTCCCCCGCCGTGGGGCTTTGCAACCTTCCCCCGCTTCCGCCCCCGCCACCCGCAGTGGTTGCTCCACATAGCGAGCGACGTCATTGGGACGGCATTGCTCAGAGCTGGGGCAGCGACGTCATTTGGCGATGCGGCAAACACTTGGGGTTTACATACTTATTGACACTTCTAATCATATCGCTCCCAGGCGTATAAGTGTAGAAGTGTGAGTATTGCTGCTAATTTGTACGAATAGCTTCAGCACCTTGCTGCTTCCCTTTCTTCAGCTTTTTTTTTTTTTTTTTTTTTTTTGGTAAGAAGCGGTGCAAAGTAGTCGACAACGTTGTTATCTGTCTGGGATTACGTTCGCATTGGGCATGGGATGTGTTTGTGTGTTAGATTCTGTATTTTTTTTTCTTTTTTTTTGTGGCACACTGCTCGGAAATGTACCGCGATCGCGTCTAATTAGCGGCTCGATATAGAGACCTCCTAACGCCTTCTCCCTTCTTCCCTCCAACTTCTCCGCCTTCTCCCCAATTATTAGGTGGCGTCGCGTTGACAACTCTCCGATGAGGAAAAGGGGGAGAGAAGTAAGCAGAGGCAATTCACACATGCATCGACACCAACATCGGCATCGATGGTTTTGTCTTAGTTAGATACGAGCTAATTGCCAGTGCTTCGATTTAACTTATTTGTGAAATAAATTCGATCGATAATAGCAGCTACTTATTGCTTGTACTTCTTGCAAAATCGTAAAGATAACTCATTTTCCACCGTAATTATTATTGGTTCATGTTGAGGTAGTTCACTACTTATATTAGCTTCAACTCGGTATCTTTAACACACACTCACACACACGCACACTTCTTCGAACTTTGTCCGTCTTTGGATGTCGTTACAGTCACTGCGGCAAACATGATCACCTGGTTTATCTTTTGTGTTCGCTGAGTGCAAAATTCACGCACAATTTTATCTTCATATCGATCGAATTGCGAATTTCCCCGAGCACCTTTTGTTGTAATCTGGTCATTAAAGCAATTCGAAGAATTTTTTTTTTAATGTTTTTAATTTTTTTTTTTTATTAATTGTTATAAATTCGTTTCTCAATATGATTTTTCTATTCTTTTGTTCATAATTATAAATTTGCTTATCAATGTAATTTTTCTGTTCTGTCTTAATTTTTATATATTTTCTTTTCAATGTAATTTTTCTATTTATTTGTTTTTCAATTAAAATAAATAAACGTATATTTTTTTTTTGTGTGTAATTTTCATCGATTTTCTTTTCAATTAAATAAAAACGTGTATTTGAAATACCTTTTTAAATTCTGCTAAAAATCAACCCATTTTAAGTTTATTTAAAATGTGATTTGAATTTTTAAATGAACTGAATTTGAATTACATATGTATTATAGATATGGATAAACGTATCTATTGATCTGCTGACAAAATAGACATTCCAAAAATATAATTTAGTAGTTTAAAAATGAAGCAAAGACAAGAAAAGATTATTGATTCAATATCTTTGCACATTTCTGCAGCTTACAAGTCATTGTGCATACTATTTGCACTCAGTGTATTGTTTACTCTGAACTATCTATCTCAAGTATTACATGCGACATTACAGAACTCTTCTACAGCTTAAACTTATTATTATTGCCGCAACTACAACGAAATCTATCTATTGTTGGTCGCATTATTATTATTATTGTTATTGTTGTTGTTTTTGTTACTACAATTGAAGTCAAGTGCTGAGCTGATAATGCGAATGCTACAATATCATTATATTCAATTAAAATTATCATTTTTGTATTCTTTATTTTTTGTGTGTGTGTGTGTGTGTGTGTTTGTGTTTTCAGTACAAGAATGTTGATGAAATTATCTAAGAAATATTTCTTGATGTTTGTTGTAGTTGAAAGTCAAAAGCCATCAAATTGGGCTAAGTTATTTGTTAACAATAATAAAGCATGCCAACAAAAAAAGAGACGAAAAAACAGTAAATGTTTTTTTTTTTTTTTGTGTTTATTGATCGCATTTCTCGCTTGAATCGCCGTCGCCGATGACGCGCCATTCAATGGAACTCTTTCAATTTATTGTATTATATTTGATTAGACTTTTATTTATTTACAAAAAAAAAAAAAAAAAACGGCAAACAAATACAAACTTTTTTAATGACGTTATTTGTGGCTGTGATTTGGGCTTGTCTAATTTTCAACGGAATGGAAAATTCTGCAAATAAAAGTAAAAAGTTGATCGTCGATCGACAAACGTACGAAAATTCTTTATTGCTTAGGGCTGATTGCAATTAGCATAATAAAAACTTTATAGGGAACTTATAGGGAATTGCTGTTGTGTATGGAAAGTTCTTTCAGGGGTTTATTATTGCCTGCTTATGGAAAGTTCAACTTAACTGATCGATAAAAAAAAAGCAGTAGATATTATTCATTTTGCACTTCCTTATGGAATACTTCCGAATTCTTCTATTTTTAGAGTCATTCGATCAGCATTCAAGCTATAAATATGCATTCTAATTAATCACTTGAATCTGGGTGGAAATCTGAAAATATGTTTTGCTCATTTCTGTGCGATTTTGTTATTTTGGGACATATGATATATATGAGCAAGTGGCCCCAATGAACCAAATCCCGACCAAATCTATGATCATGTAAATTAAGTTGATCAATATTTAATTAAAGTTAAGTGCGAAAAACAACAGAACATTTAATATAGTCATATAAAGGTTACTAATTGATAACCAACGTGCCACGGATAATCCACATCAGATAAGGATTGAATCAGACATTTTAATTTGAACTGATCTCGCATCGACGATTATCAAAACGTGTCAGTGGGTGTAAATCAATCGCAGCCCACATCAAGTACAGTTTCGCGATCATTATGAAACGAAGTTGTTGTTTTTCGTTTTCGATTTTTGTTGTTAACGATTCCATTAACTATATAGGCGAAAGGTTTCGTAAAGTCAGAAATACTTCTTTTATATCATTCAAGAGAGATTATCAATTGTAGTATTTATTTCAATTATGGTATAGAGAAAAATTTGTATAATTTAAGCTATCAGCCCCCTGGCTATAACATAAGTGAGGTTAAGGTGCACTTTTTAAAGTTTTCTTTGAGAGTATTTTGAATTCGGCAAGCTTAGAACTTTTTATATATATTTTTATAGTATTTGTATTTATTTTCGTTAAAATTTTTGATTCTGTGGTATATAATGGCTATAGCTAGCTATAACTTAAGTGAGGTTAACGTGCACTTTTGAAAGTTTCTTTTGAGATTATTCTGAACTCGGCAACCTGAGCACTTTTTACATATATTTATATATAATTTGTATTTATTTTATTTAACATTTTTACTGCTGCATTTACTAGCTATAACTTAAGTGAGGTTAAATTGAAATTGCCTTTTAAAGTATTCTAAATACGACGAGCTTAACACTTTTTATATATATTTTTATAGAATTTCTATTTATTTTATTTTTTTATTTATAGAATGTATTTGCTAGCTATAACTTAAGTGAGGTTAAGGTGCACTTTTTGAAATATTCTTTGAAAGTATTCTAAAAACGACGAGCTTAACACTTTTAATATATATATATTTTTATAGAATTTTTATTTATTTTATTTTTTTATTTATAAAATGTATTTGCTAGCTATAACTTAAGTGAGGTTAAGGTGCACTTTTGAAAGTTTCTTTTGCGATTATTCTGAGCTCGGAAAACTGAGCATTTTTTACATATATTTATATAGAATTTGTATTTATTTTGTTTAACATTTTTAATGCTGCATATACTAGCTATAACTTAAGTGAGGTTAAATTGAAATTGCCTTTTAAAGTATTCTTAATACGACGAGCTTAACACTTTTAATATATATTTTTATAGAATTTCTATTTATTTTATTTTTTTATTTATAGAATGTATTTGCTAGCTATAACTTAAGTGAGGTTAAGGTGAGAGTATTCTGAATTCGGCAAGCCTTGCATGTTTTATATATATTTATATAGTATTTGTATTTATTTAAGTTTAAATTTTTGCTGCTGTGGTATATAATGTATTTGGAAGTGAATGAATAAAAAATATTTACATATACTGAACGCTAAACAGTCGCATAATCAATAATAAATAGCAGCAACTGCAAAATGAACACGTTTAGTAAATAATCACGACAATGACAACGACGACGACGACGAAGTGTTTGTTTCAGCCATGCTGCCAAGCTAATGACGTATAGTCTATATAGTATAACCCACCCGACGGGACTCTGCTATATAGTATAGGTATAATGTGGGTGTAATACCTTTAAGAGAGAAACATTCATTGTGATTTCTGTAAAATTGGTAATGCTAATTATGTTGACATTGCTACTACACATAGAACAAGACAATATTTCGCATGCATGATTAATTGCATTTCGATCTATCAATGTCTTCCCCACTCTCTTTCCCTCTCTCTCCCTTCTCTCCTCTCTCTTTGTGGAGACTGATAACGAGGGGGCCAACAAGCTCTTGAGTTGATGCCTCTTGGTTACACGACAATTAATAACGTCCGTTGACAAGTGAATGTCGATAACATTTGCGATCGACCCAAATATCATCACTATATATAAATACAGTAAATGAATCGTCAAGGATTGCTCGCTGACAAAATGTTGCCAGCAACATTTGTTGCTAAACATGCGACTTGGCAACATGATCGATGGCTTCCAAAATTTTTATATGCTCATGCTAAGGCGCCAAAAGCAACCAAGAAGCCACCTTGAGGCGATAACGTCGACACATCCACGAGTTCCCCACTCAAAAAAAAAAACAATTTAAAAAAAAAAACCAAAAAACACTACTCTTATGTATAGCAGCTGTGGCGTCCAGCTCAACAATCGTTTTGTGCGGATCACAACAATCGAATCGAACAATTTCACTAATTAGCTGCATTCATTCATATACAAATGCATGTGCCGAAGGGGCTAAAGGCCCCTAGAGAGAACAGATTACACATACGACGCGTTGTACGTTAATACCTATGTATTTACTATACATATTATACCCTATAAGCTATACCTAGAAGTCCCTCCCCTCATAGACGTGCCGTGCTGTCTAAACTGGAGCGCAGATCGTTAAGATTGTCAAGAAAGAAACTGAGAAACAACAATGCAGCACAACACAAAAAGAAAGCGAAATCTCAACAACAACACGTCAATTAATAAAACGTGCTAAAAAACAAAAACACAATTGAAACATACAACATATTACGCAAGTCGGGCCAACTGAGCTAACTAGGCGCAAATCTTAAGCACTCAACTTGGAGTGCAGCTAAGATTGTTATTAAAAAAGAGTTTTAACAATAACAATTCTCAAAGGCTAAGGAAAACATGGGTGAACAGGTCATCAGGCTATTCCACAGGGTGGTCAAAATTATATGAAAAGAGTTGATTAAATTGAACTTTGAATATTAACAACTGCGGAAATTTGTAGCTAATCTTCGTTACGATCAGTTTGAAGAAGATGCAGCAGCAGGTTATTTGAAGTCAATTTGTTAACATAATTATACAGATATGTGTATATATTTTATGTGTGGCATGCACATATTTTTATATGAAATTCGAGCAATGCGGATCCTCTGATAAGCTGTACAAAAAGTGACCACAAAACAGATAATGAAACTGAACTGAATCATTGGCAATATTGGCTGTATTATATTTGCACAGACCGAACGGGGAGGAATACCATCTCCAATAGGTCACAGTTCGTTAGCCGACCCCGCGCAATCGTATAAAAAGAACCCGACGGAAAATTACAAAATTTATGATGCTGTTTTTAACAAGAGAAGGAATATATTTCAGGTTTTCTTTTGAAGTAAAAAAGTTGTTTTCTTTCAACACTTGAAAAACATTTTATAGAGCCAGGATCTTATGGGGGAAAAACTTTTATTTCTTAGCCAGAGTTTTAATATTTGAGAAGTTTGAAACGTTTTTGTAAAGTAAGAAATCTTTTTATACTTTATTTTTAATGATTCTATATATATTATTTTCGTTGTTAGTATGTTACACAAATTCCTTGTGGCAAACAATTTACGCAGCGTTTGTTTTTATTGATTAAAATTTACTACTAGAAAGTAATACACACCACACTCCGAAAATCCGACACGAAAAACGAAAAAAAAAAAAAAGAATCACAACACAATTTTTTTGCACTGCACTTTTCTGTATGTTTGCGAATTTCCTTTTGGCTTTTGGCAAGGCGAAGGCGAAACAGAAAAAAAAAAGGCGAACGAACGGAGAAACGAACGAAAATCAATGCATAGAACCGTTGATCGCGACCGTTACACGGCGCGCATTGAATTGAAATTGAAGCGCTGCAGGCGGCGGGTTGACACTTTTGTTGTGCCCTGTCTGCCGCTCTGCGAGTGTGTGTGAGTGTGTTGTACGTGTGTGTGTGTGTGTTTGTGATTTAGATTGAAATGCTTGGAAGCTCACGTCTCTGCTTGCGGCAGCTGCGCAGCTGCAGAGCTGCGGGTGCGGCGCGCTTTCGAGTTTGCGTTTGCGTTCGCGTTGACGGATTGGAATTAGAATAAAGCTGGCAAGCGGTTAACCGTTAACGGGAAAACAATGCTTCAAAAGCTAACGGTAACCCCACACAGCCTGAGCCAACGGTAACGGTAACGGTTATACGCTCAACGCCCAACGCCCGCTACGTTGTTGTTACGATACGCAGCGCGATACGTCCATCATATGACTGCACACAATATCGCCGCCGCTGGAAGAAGCTCAACGCTCAACTCGCATCGACTCGACTCGACACCGACTCCACTCGACACCGACTCCGACGACTATCAAACGCCTCCTTTGACGAGCCGATTGTCTTCCAACCCCGCCGCACTTCTCCCCCTCTTTTCGCTATCTCCCTCTAGCACACGCTTGCACTCATACTCACTTAGTAAACGTGTAAAATGTGTGAGATTTTTAAACTCACCAACTAAAGCGAAAAAGAGCATGATCATTTTGTGAGCAGGTTGTCGAATCAGACAGATCGAACATCGCAGTTTATGAGTCGCGATCGAAACGATCTTGAAACTCAGTTAACTTACTTTTTATTCTCCAATTTCGACCTCATTTTCTCCCTATAAATTTTTTGTATTCCATAATTGGTTCAACTCTATTTTCCATAATTCCATTTATTTTCTTTAAAACTTACATGTTTTTCATGATTAATGTTTTAACATTTTATTTATACCTTTTTTATTTTGCATGATATGTTTATTTTTTTGTAAATAGTTTTATTTATTTCAATTTTTGAAATTTCAATTTTCAATTCCAATTTTGTTTTTTTTTATTACTGTTTTATTACTAACTCAATATATTTTTTATTTATATATTTTGCCAATATATTTTTTATTTTGCATAATATATATGTATTTTCAATTCTCAATATACATATTTCGTTAATATACTTTTTATTTTGCATAATATGTTAATTTTGTAATCTTTAAGTATTTGTATTTATTTAATGTCTTGAAATTTTATTAATATTTCTATGTATTTTTATTGAATTATTTATTTTATGGCAATTTTATTTAGCCAAATCTATTTTATTTCCTTTAATTATGTATATACATTTGCCATGCTATATTTTGTCAGTTTGATTATCGCGTTTCAATAGTTGATTACATTTAATTTAACGAGTGCTTCAAAGTCGAGCTCGCTCAAGTGCAGCGCGTACTCGGACTTGTTGATTTGATTTTGTTTATTGCTAATCCCGCAATTCACTCACATTGAGCTACAGCACACCGACCGACGACCCGAAATAACTCTAGACCCAATTCTCCGGAGTCTAGCCGAACTTTTGAGTGTGCGCGAATGTGAATCCGATTCTTAATTCTGTGACTCTGATTGCTACTGTAACGGTAACGGTGACTGTGACTGTGACTCTCACTGTGACTGTGACTGCGTGTGAGGAGCGGAGCGCAGTGTGAGTGAGACGACGTGCTAACGCCACCAATAAACCTTCGCTCCCTTTTCGCCCTTCACCCTCCGCCCTTTCTATCCCTTTCCACTGTCAACTGTCTGCGACTAACTACTACAACTACACATGCATGCTACAAAAACCTACGAAAAAGAAAACAACAAAAAAAAAAAACACGACGATCGACAAAAGACAACTACGAAAATCGCGAGCACATTTTATTTGAACCCAACCTCCTTCACCTGCAACCCCCCCGCCGCCTTCACGCAGTAAATACAAGAGCATGTAGTACTTACGTTTTTGCTACCAATGAAAACGGCCGCAGAGCGGATCGCACAGTGGTTCCAACCTGCGTATTTAATTCACTTTTCTAATCCGATTGCATTTCGAAGAACGACGCCAGCGAAACCAAAACTACCTACTACAAAAAAATCACATTGCAATGTTTCTCAGCTTCAAATGAGCAGCATTCAAATAAATCTTTCACAAATTATTGATTTATTATTTATAATAATTTTGCTGCTGTCTCGGCGAGCTTTCAATGAGATTGCGTTGATTCAATTCAAAATCTTTTTCTCTTTTTCCTCACGATCGTTGTTTGCCCTAACCACTGTGCACGATGAAGCATTGATTTCGGTTTTCTATTGTTCTTAGGCTCTTTGGATATTGTTGTGGTTGTTGTTGTTGCTGGTATTGGTATATTCGCGGGCATGGCAGCAAATTTGTCACCGTATTTACCCAGCTAACGGGTCTCGGTATGTATTTACTACGGCGTTACCGTCACGGGCCTCCCCCTGCCCAAATTTTTGGCGCCGACGTCGCCGACGCCAAACCCCAAACACACCCACAATAATACACACACGCATACACACACACACACGCTTTGTCTGTGGATTTAGTGCTTTACGACGGAGGCGCAAAACTTTAAACGGCAACCCCGCCTACCCCATCGATTTATGTATATGGTTATGCACCTGTTGCACTGACTCTCATATTGAATAAAGAAAACCAAACAACAACAAAACTAACTCGCAGGATTCGCAGACTTTTCCATGCACCTTTGCACACTGTGCGCACGCGCATGGTCCGTTACTTTTGTTCGCCTGCATTTTGGGAAGCAGTGCGACTGCGACGGCTGATGACACTCATAATTCGCATTATTTTTAGTTGTTGGTTGCTCTTTCTTGCAATTTAAGGCTAAAGATGAGAGCAGAGCAGAGCAGAGATAGCTTGCACAGCAGCAGCAGCAGCAACAACAACAAGAACAAGAACATCATCGAAAGATAGTGTTGATAAGAAAACACTCGACGAGTGTCGACGCCATCGTCATCGTCATCGCCGTTGCCTTCACATTCACATTCGCACTCGCGCACTGGATAAGAGATGTCGCAGTCGCAGTTGCAGTCGGCGTTGACAGCGACGCCAGCGTCGGCTTAGTGCTCACAAACAAAACTCACGCTTTAAGTGGTAGCCTCAGCAGCAGCAGAAGCAGCAGCAACGAAAACAACAACAAGAACAACAACAATGCGAAAAGTGGAGCAAATAGCCGCCGATGCCGATGTCGATGATGGTTAATCCGCTTGGCCAGCGTGAAACATTTAATGCCCTACGCAAGCGTAGAAGGAAATGCATTTAATAACAAAAAGTACTCAGAAAAATAAAACGTGCTAGAATCAAGAATATTTTATTTTCTCTTTGTCTGTTTAAGCAATAAGTAAATTGTATAAATATTATTAAATTAACCGGTACATCTTTATATCTTTCAGTTGGTTGGATTTAGCTTTCTTTTATCAAGAATCTTGAATCAAGATTGTTTGTATATCAAATTTTAACCCAGAAGGTTTATTCTCAAATCAAGTTTGAAAATCTATCAAAAAATCTAGACTACTAGACTATAATCTTGTTTCTAGAATGGATGAATTTTAAAAATGAACCAATAACGCAGAATCTTAAATCTAAATCAAATAATCTAGATTAATTCTAGATTATGACTCGAATTGTACCTTTTTGAGATCGTAAAATCTTAAGTGAAGATTTGTTCAATCTAGATTTATTTCTCTCTGTGTAATTATAAATATCTATATATACAATAAAACATAAATAATTTGCAATACGTGGCGCAATGCCCTACTTAAGTGTCCCTAACCTCACTTATCAGCAGAATAAAACTACAATTCGCAAATCCAAAATGTATGAGTCACTTAAAAAGCTTTTCTATAAATAACATATTTGTTAACATTTTCAACAGCACAAAAAAAAACTTAATTAGTAAATTTAAAAAGAGATTCTTAATTTTTTTTTTTTTTTGTGGAAATGTTAAAAACAATTTGATTGAAAGATAGACAAGCAGTTTTTTAGAAGCAAATAGTTGTATAATTTTTAAATGATCAAAAGAGTTTCATTAATAATGTTTTCACTACGTTTCCTGAAGATTAAATAAAGTCTACAGCTGAAACTTAAAATAAAATGCCAGCATAGAAACTTGACAAAAATAGCATTTGTATTTGTTCAACATTCGTAGGTAATGCTTTAATTATTTATAAATTCTTTATTTATTTATATAACTTTCGAGTTAAGCTAGCTGACTTAAGATTATTAGGATTAAAAACTGGAAAAATGATAATGAAAATTGATACAAAACAAAATAATAATAATAATGTAGTATAGTTAAAAGAGAGAGAGAGGGAGAAAGAGACCGCATTAGTTTTGTTTAGGGGAGAAACCGATAAGCCAGAAAAATCAGAGCGTGCAAATAACTTGGAACGAGGTGCTAAAAGATGCCCGATGAAAGCAACAAAGAAGTGCGAAATATCATAGAGAGCAAATCCCGAAGCACAAACAAATCGCTAGGGAATAGAGACAGAGAGAGATAGAGAGGTGAGAGGAAGATCGTGAGATGCAGGAAGTGGAAAGGTAATAATAATAACGACAAGCGTTGAAAATTGAGAGTTAAGTTGACTTGAGTTGAGTTGAATTCCACATCCACATCCGATTCTGATTCCGATTCTGATTCTGATTCCCCCCAATTGCGATGACGATTGTGATTCATGTGAATTAAGCGCATATTTATCCGCTTATCATTGATAAGTATAATTAATTACTATCGTATTAGGTGCATTTGATACTTTGATGTATCGACTCGACCAGAATCGAATATTTAAAGAAAAAAAAACACACAAAATATATATACATATGTGTATATATTAAACAGAAAACAAGAACAACACTGCCGGCAAACGCGTATCAAGTGTATTTAAATAAATTCAAATGAATTGTAATTGATGGGTTCGATTTTCAGACACACACACACACACACACTGTCACACCTGATTTATAGATCGATCGTGGAATATTTGTTTGATGGTGACCAGGCGGCAACAGACAACACAACACAAACATACTCGCTGTCTTAACAGTTTTGCATGATTGATTAAACCTTTCATTCGGAAGTTGATGATATCTCCAAAATGTTGATGTCTCGATGTCTGCGCCTAAAAGTTGACAAGTCTTCCCCCTCCCAAAAAGTGGCAAAAAAAATAACTCAACTTGTCATCGTTATATACGAGTCTGATGACTGATCGAATGCAAATAAAAATACTCGCAACTCATGAGTTGGAATTCGTAATATTATTATTGATTTCGGGAATTTCACAAACTTTTTAAACATAGCACTTGTCATAGCCCATATATATTTTGTTTGCAGATTTACGCACTTTAAAATGTACTTAACGGATACACATATCATTCGTATACCCTGTACAACAACTTCCAAAGCGAACATACCAAAGTTGTGAACATGTATGTAACCTTTTTACTATACATTTTAATCTTTTTCTTCTTGTTATTTAGAGCCAAAAGAATATTGGAGTCGAAAGCCCCATCAGTCAATATTTTCTTTACTTTATATTATTAGCATTAGTACATTTAATATTATAAAATAAAATTATTACTCATTTAAGAGTTAGATCCATTCTGATTTACATTCTCTTGTATAAACTTTACTATATCGTCTTTTCTTCTCAAAGTTACCAATCGAGAGAAGGAAATACAATTTCTTAAGCTAAATGCATCAAATCACTAAAAAGAAAATTGTTATTGTTGTTAATTAAAAAGTACCTACGACTGTGTATTACAAATTTCCATTAGTGAAAAATTACTTTATTTTATTATATTTTAAAACTATCTATTTTTCGCTAACTTTCGCAGCTTTCAAGATTTCTTAAACGACAAGTTTTCAAAGCTAATTTGTTATATTGCAATTCATTGTCTCAGATCATATTTTGAAATATTATATACATATATTTTATTCTATATTTCTTTCTATTTAAAGACGTACCAGGATCGACGAAATATTGGTATTAGAAAAACCAACGCCGAGCATCTTTAAGCTATTTTAATCCTTATAAATAGTAAGTATGATTTAAGCTGTGCACAAGACATGGATAAAATGATAAATTAAATTTAGTAATAAAAAATCATACTAAACCTTTTGTTTTTTATTTATGTACACAAATATAATAAAAGAAAATAAACAATAATATAAAAGTTTAACCAAGTTTTTATTTAACTACTTAAAGGCAAGTAATACAAGTAAGTATTTTATTTGATTTGTTTATCCACTATTTGTCAAGCGTAATCGCCAGTAAAATAATGCAAATTTGAATTATTTTACCAGGCTAACAGAAGTAGGAAGCACATCACAGAATTAAACAAAGTGAAATTAAGAGAGGTAGGCAAACAGAGAAGTTGTTGTTGTTGTTATCGCCGCAGTTTGTTCTGGCAAAACGGTGTGTATTAATAAGGTCTATCTTCTGGCCAAAGGACATTCGGATCGTGTCGTTGTAGCTCTCGAGTTATCCTGAAATTTCAATTTTTAAACTGTTTCCAAAACTACAAAGACAATCGCTACTACAACAACAACATAAGTAATAGCAACAATTATTGATAATGTGCCATGAGTTGAAATACCAGACGAACATAAATCAACAGCAAGTAGATACACAGAAAGTATCTGGGGTGACGCCATCTATTGTCTGCTATCGCAACTACAATTAAATTTGTGAAGCGCAAAAACGTTCTCAATCAACAGCTGAAATACCAGGCGAACATAAATCACTAGCAAGCAGAAATACAGAAAACCACAGGGTTGCTCAGTGTCGCCATCTGTCGCCCATTCTCGGAACTTTGATACCTAAAATAGCTGCGCGCCAATTTGAAATTTGAAGGTAACCGGTAGACAAAAAGCAAGAATATTAAAATGACATTTTTTTCGGATATTGCAACATCAACAACATAAGAAATTACAACAACAACAACTGATATTGTGGTTGTTGTTGTTGGTCACGTGAAGCCGTCAAGAACGCCAATAAAGTGCCGCGTCAGCAGGTGAAATACCAGGCGAACATAAGTCAGCAGCAAGCAAAAGTGCAGACATTTAGTAGCGCCATCTATGGTTTGCTGTCATCAACCACTTCAAATTACTCATCCCTAAAGTATGCAACAAAAAATTATTTTATGTAAACTGCCTATGTTATTTCAAATTTTGAAAAATTGCCATTGGTCGTCCATATCCTTACACATTTTGACCAGACTTGGTGCGTTCGATTCGTGGGGACAAAATCAATCGATTGGCATCAAAAAAATATGGGAAACACAATGTCCTGAATAACTCTGAAAGTAGAAAGATCATACAAATGTCTTTTACCGAATTCATTGTCGGTTTTATTTGTTGAGCATTTTAAACAGGACCTAAAGGATATTGTTTATCCCTCTTAATACTTACCTCTGCAGCAATATTAGCTTTTGTTTTTCACCTTGTTTAATTGCTTTAGAGTTCTTACCTTTTTACCTACCTTCTGTTTAACCTCTTATTTTATTAAAAGATTGGAACTTGTAATTTTAAAAATTGATGGCATATTGTTTAGTATCAAATATAATTGTCATATTTTAATATACATATGTATTAATAAATAAAACAGCGTTTGCATCATTTCCATACGATTGCAGTTGTTGTTGCTGTCCACTCGAAATCACCGTGACCGTCGACGCATTAATAGTGCTAAATCATCAGCTGAAATACCAGGTGAACATAAATCAGTAGCAAGCAGATGTACAGAAAGTCACTCGTGTGGCGCCATCTATTGGTTGCTGTCGCAACTATCGTTAAACTCGACAAGCGCAAAAAGTTCTCAATTAGCAACTCAAACACCAGGCAAACAGAAATCAGCAGCAAGCAGACGTACAAAAAGTAACTGGTGTGGCGCCATCTATGGGTTGTTGTCGCAACGTAAATAAACTCGGGAAGCGCAAAATAATCGTTGCCTACCATAAAGGCGCAGAATTTAGAATTGCTAAAAATCCAAAAACGTTCTGTATCTTAGCCATTTAAAGGACGACAAGGATCAGCTTTGGCGTGCAGATATACTTTTTGTCACTACTATGAAAAATGTATATCAAAGGATGAAACTTTTTATAGGATCCGCGATAAACGGACATTATTGCTTATAGAAAATCGACTTTGGAAACTAAATTTATCTTGATTGGACTTATAACTATGCAAATGTCCTCTTCAAGTTTACAAATTGAATACTTTGGTTTGTTTGTTTCGTTTGTACAATATATTAATTACACATAAACTGTTTGCATGCCTAATTTGGCTACTTTAAACGTACATCAAATTGGTCTATGGAAGAACACAAAGAAGTGTGGCGACAGCGACTGGGCGTCAGTTTCAGTTTCAGCTATTGTTGCTGATCAAGTAGGCAATGTTGGAGATGATTTTGCAGCCATTTTGATGGTGCAAAAGATTTAAGCAGGGATCGCGTATCTTCTCTTCCAGCAACTTGATCAGCTCCGTGCGCAGACATTGCACCATTTCGGCCGTCTCCAAGTTGTGGGCCTTTAAGATGATCCAACCGCTTTCGAGTAGAAACAGAAAATCACCATCATGCAGTTCCACTTTAAAATCGGAGCCAGCAAACAGCACGAGAGCAATCAGTGGCAACATGGAGCAATCGCGTATGTAAATGGAGCTGGTGCGCACCTTCTCCTGGTAGACAAGAAACGGTGCCTGAAACGTCGCCACCTGCGAGTTGACAGACGACGGATGTATGCGTACATAGCCATCGCCTTTAGTCTTGAAGCGCAAATCCAAATGACTGGGCTCGCGAGGCACAGCACCGCCTGCTGTTTGAATGTAGACGCGCTCTGGCGTCATAATCTTCACAATGTTCGGATACAAAGCAGCGCAAAGCAGCGACGTAAGCAAGCGATTGTTCTCGCCATTCAGATTTGCCTCTGCACCTGAAATGATGAGATAAGTGTTTGAGTATAGATTACGATACGATGCTTTAATTACTTACCTGTCAGCTGAAGGATGTTGTCGCTGGCGTTTTTGCGACGACGCGGCACATTGACGGGCACAAAGCCAATAGAGACGAGCAGCTCCAGGTACTGATACTTCAGGTCCGCAATTGTTTCCAGCGTGTTCAGCGACAAAAAGTTCTCGTTGGCATAGTTACGACTGGCGCCATAATTGCCACGCTTTGAGACATCCAGCCATTTCTAAGATATGGATAAGAATATTGAAATTAATATTAAAGCAAGTAATGAAGCTAAGCTAGACAAATGTGATCGACTGGAAGATACCCATTTTATAAGCTACTCATTTTAAATATACCACAATATTAATATATTATGTTGAGTATATCGATATAATACTACGCTCAAAATATACCATAACATTAAAATATCGAAGCCTTTGTTGAGTATATCAATACACTCAAAATATACCAACAAATGAATATCCCAAAATATGGAGTACAAAACAGATCAGATTAATATACCGAAAAAATAATAAAATATGCCAAAGGTTATGTTTTGTATATCGATATAACACTACACTCAAAGTATACCATTATATTAATATATAGTATACCGGAAAAAACCGGAAGGCTGTGGTTGCTATACTTTCAAAATATACCATACGAGTATCAAATATACCATATATTAATATACCTAAAACATACTAAAATATACCGAAGGCTGTGTTTGATATAACGATCTAGGTACTACACTCAAAATATACCATAGTGTAATATATACCGTAATATAAATATACCGATAAAAATAGTTAAATATACGGACAGCTTGTGTAGTATATCGATATACACATAGATCACAAAATATATCATAATATGATTATAATGATTATCAACTACAATGCTAAATTTGAAGTATTTTCATACATTTCCGAAATAGTCATAATTCGATATTGATAGAATAGATAAATAAATTGATGATATATTTGTTTTACTTACCCTATACGCATTGAGCACCGTGAGGTGATCGCTGTTGCCCAGGGCAAAGTTGCGCTTGCACTTATCGGCCTCCACGCGCTTGTTGAGCGGACTGACGAATGGCGACTTGTTGCCCAGGCAGGCGGCAATGGTGAGCACACTGTCCAGGCACTGGAAGATGGCGCCATACAACATCAGCTTGCCAATGCGCACGTCCACGGGCAACGCGGCCAAATGATGACCCAGCGGCGTCAACTGATCCTCGGCATCCAAGGCGCCGACATCGCGCAACCGCATCAGGGCACCCAGGACGCTGTCCTCGGTGGGCGCCTCAAGTGTCTCCAGCAGGACCGAGAGCGTGTTGCGTGTGGCAAACGTTTGCAGCGTCTTAATGCGCAGCACAATCTGCTCGAGCGGCACACGCTGGATCTCCGGCACCGGCTGCGCCAATATGTGCTGATGATAGCGAAAACTCGTATAGAGATGTATGCAAACGCCGGGCATGACACGTCCAGCGCGACCTTTGCGCTGCTTGGCGTTCGCTCTGGATACCCAAACTAAGTCCAGGGATTCCATGTTGCGATTGGAGTCAAAGCATTTCTCCTTCATCAGGCCGCAATCGATGACAAACACACAATCATCGATGGTCACCGATGTCTCGGCAATGTTAGTGCTCAGAACAATTTTTCGCTTGCCCGGCGGCGCACGCTTGAAGACCAGCGCCTGATCTTCGCTCGAGAGTGCCGAATGGAGTGGCACAAGCACAAATTTGCCGGCACGCGGCGAGAAGATCGAGCTATCGAGGAGTGCATCGTGCACCGTTTGTATCTCCTGGAAACCGGGCAAAAAGATGAGTATGCTGCCCTCGCGTGGCCAATCGTGTTCGCCCTCCACAATGTACTTTAGCACCGACTCGATCAGCTCCGGATTGATCAGCATGGGCTCCATGAGGTAGATGCTCTTGCACGTCGTCTTGCTGTAGTCTGCAATAGGAAATGACACAAATTATTTAGAGTTGTAAACCCGAAAGATTTTTCATTTTAATTCAAGCTTAGAAATTTTAAAGATTTAGTTAAAGTGGTGATTATAAAATGATTAATTAAATTCAGTTTAAGAACGCAGCCTGTTTTTCAACCAGTGCTTAGGCGGGACATGAACCAACTGCAGTTTTTTTTTCACTTGTAGAAAAAAGCTTCGAAATTTTAAAGATTTAGTTCAACTGGGAATTATTTAAGAGCGCAGTATGTTTTTCTACCAAGTGTAAGTTTCAATTACATGTTTGCATTTTGTGCAATGCAAGCCAAATTCAAAATATACATATCTGATAGTCAAGACTCACCCGCATAACGCAGATAGGTTTCCGCCAGTGTCAGCTTCTCGTCCTTGATCTTTTGCCCCGGAGGTTCGCCCGAGGCCTGGACATCGGCGAATTCGAGCTCCATTTGGAGCACATCCTGCTCCTTCTTCTTGAGCTTGCGGCAAAACTTGGTGTCGCATTCCATGACAAAATCACTCGCCTCCACAATGTCCTCGAGGAAGAGCTGCTGCACGGGGAACGTGCGTCCCGGAATGTCGAGCACCGGTGCACCGCCAAAGTAATTGGAAAAGAGCGACGCATTCAAGGTGGCTGACATGAGTATGACTTTCAAATCGGGCCGTGAGCGCAACAAATGCTTGAGTATGAGGAGCAGAAAATCCGATTCCTCCGAGCGTTCGTGCACCTCATCGACAATGACGTGCGTGACGCTGCCGAGCAGCGGATCGGAGGCAAGGCGACGCAACAGAATGCCCGTGGTGCAGAAACTGAGACGCGTGCTCGCCGAGATCTTGTTCTCCAGCCGTATCTGATAGCCGACCAGCTGCCCGATGCGATCCAAGCGCTCGGCCGCCACACGCTCCGCGACACCAATCGCTGAGAGGCGTCGCGGTTGCGTGCAAATGATCTCGACGTGGGGCAGGTCCGCTTTGGTCGGCTGCTGCAGTGCCTGGAAGAACCAATTGTCGAGTATGAATTGCGGCACCTGGGTGCTCTTGCCACAGCCCGTTTCGCCAGAGATGACGACGACCGGCGAGCTCTCAATCAGCGCCAGTATGCGTTCCATTTCGGCAAAAGCCGGCAACTGTCGACGGCCCTCGATCACTTTGTGATAGCGTTCGTCGCGTCGCCGATCCTGATACAACTGCACCAGGCGGCGATTCTCCTTGGCCAGCGCGGCGGCGCTGCGCTGTTGAGCCGCACCGTCTTGACGCGACGTCTGACCACGCTCGTAGTGCGTGGGACGCGGTTTGGCGGCGATCTCGGCATTGCCATCGTCATCCAAGCCATTGGCGGGCTCGTCATAGAACAGCGAACGCTTTGGCGAGGGAAACGGTGCGGTATCCAGGTGCCCGGCCAACTGCTCGTCCGTCTGCAACAGCTCACAGACGCTGTACACACACGGAATGCCGTCGCGACAAATTTCCCGTGCCTCACGATACAAATGTCGAGCGTAGCGCAGCCGCAGCTCATGGGGTATATCGTGGCAGGTGGTTTTCAGGTAGATGAATGGCGCCTCGTAGGGATAGCGACTGCCGGGCGGGAAACGCACCTCCACATGAAACCACAATTCGTTCTCGTTCTCATCAAGATCGAGACGCTTGCGCTCCGGCGTCGACAGCTGACCGACATCGCTGCTGGGTTGGGGCGGCACATGGGCAAACCGGCATTTGGGGCCATATTTGCAGGTGCCGTCGCGATCAAAGTTGCGACAACGTTGCGGCGCCTTCTTTTTCTTGTCCAGCTCAGCCTGACGTACGGCAGCTGCGGCCGCCAGCGCCGCTTCACGTGCCTTCCGCACCTCGGAGGGACTGTGCGCCAGCAGATGCTCAATTTTGAATTTCAAATTCCAGACACTGTTGCGTTCACGTTCCTCGTATGCGCGATCGTAAATCGATTCGAGTGCTTCTTTCTCGTCTGCACGCATGTCCAGCAACTCGGCTTCACTGGGCGGCTCTAGAGCGGGCTTCTCATCACCTGGCACGCGCATGTAGCGTCTGTAGAGCAGCAGGAGAGCCGCCTCTGTGTCGTAGTTGCAGTGATCGTAGGCTTCGATGCAGTGCGTCGCATGGAATCCGTAGTTCTCAAGCTTGAGCAGTGCATAGCGACGCAAACGATCGTCGTCCGCTGAGCTGCTGCCGTTGAGGGCCTTGACACCTTGCACACTTTGCACCTGCAGCGTGCCACGATCCTCCCAGTAGGCGTGCTTAATCCCGCCGCCTCCGCGACCTCGATCCTTGTATTTGGTGATGTCGTCCAACTTAAAGTCTGGACCGTGAATGGCACGCAACGTGTCCATGGTTTGTTGCTGTGACTCTTCGCTGAGACGTAGCACATGCAACTCCGTTTTACGGGCAGCATTCTCCTGAACGGATTTCGGCACAGCCGGCACATTGCTGGAGAAAATTCATGTGGGAGTTAATGATTGGTGATTGAATTGTGGCCACTGGCGTGACACTCACGTTGTGCGTGCATCGTTGGGCGTGCGCAGGAAACAATAGTCATCGATGTGTTGTCGCGACGTTTCGTCCATGTTACACACTTCACTTCACTTGAATTTCACAATTAAAGCTAATAAATCCACGACCAAAAAAGCATCTGAAACTGCCTTGCACACCAGAGCAGCGATGTTGTCGTCTCGATAACGATAAATGTACAGCTGATTGTAATACACTACACGTATCGAATTTCCAGCGTTGCCAGATCACCTTTTGCAAATTGTTTTTCGATAACAACAAATGCACAGCCGTCAACGATATTATCGAAAAAAAATAATTAAAAACGATTATTTATTCAAATGCTTAATGGTTCGTTAGTACACATGTGTGTAGTAAACTATAAAATTTGAAATTTCGGTAACACATATTATAATCGAGCAAAATTTAAGGTTTCTAAACTAAATCATCGTGATTTTATTGATTCTGTCCATCAAACTGTGGCTGATATGTTTTCTTTAACTCACACCAGAGAGCTTTCTCCTTAGCTGCTTCTTTGAACTGCAGATCTTTAAATTTCATACTGCGTACGTTGTCTGCATTTGCCGATTTGAACTAGTGATGAAAATTTAGAAAATGCATTTAATAGCTACACATTGTGCAAGCGTAATATTATATGCCCTTACCTCATCGGAGACATCAGTGAATTTATTGAATGTAACTCTTTTTGCAGCCCTTTTTTTAACATCACCATGCTGCAAGTTATAGAAATCACTAAATTGCTGTAAAATGTCCAAATCAATTCCATCTATTTGAATGCGAATTGTGGCTTTTTGGTCAAGCTGTAGATCAACTTGTCCGCTTGCTAGGAACATTTTCCCTTCCAGGACTTTCTCGCATTGATTTGCCATCGACGAACCCTATAAAATCGTACATACATAACTTATATACATATTATTCTTTTTAAAAAGTACTTACTATAACATTAAAACTAAGTTCACGGACACGTTGCTTTAATTTTCTTATACCCATGAGCAGAACAGCTTTCGGATTATCCACATGCAGCAAATTCGCGTAAAGTGCGTTTTCTGATGCATCCCAATCAAAATGCTATAAAAATATAAAATAAAAATATTAGTTTGATAATCTATGTATGTATGTATATTATGTTATAAATACCATTTTGAGTTCTGCGAATTGCTTAATCAAGCTTCGAATTTCTGAAGAAATTGCGCTATTATCATTTACATCGTGCTGAACAACGATCTCTTCATCCAGTTCATCCACTTCCATCTCAAAACCGCATGCATGATCACTCCACTTGTCCATATTCCTCGCCAATTAAATCACAATTATTAATATTCGACACAAAAATATTTAATATATACATATGTATAATAATTTGAACGTTGCGCTAGCTTAAGCGTCTCCTGACTGTGGTATTTTTCCACTTTACCTCGTAGGGTTGTTTTCACATGATCGTAATTATCGATATGCACATTAAGTGATAATATTGAAAATATTTTACAGACAATTGATTGATCGATTGATGTGCTACACATTCAAAATGGCGGCTGGAAAACCGTCCGCAATGCTCAAAATGAAAAGTTCCATGTCGCAGATTGTCAATACAGAGTCGACACTAATGGACAATGAACATAAACAATATGAAGGCCCATCCCGACATCTATGTATGTACAACGCTTGAGCCGCCAAAAAATGGACAAAACTCTCGATCGACAGCCAACAAAAATGCTTAATATGGAGACTGGCAGGCTGCCAATTTATTCAAAGAAGCCGCCAGAGTTTTAAATCAACCGCACACAATAGAGACTCCTAAGCCCAGAATTATTAATGCTAAGCCGCCAGCGAATTTTGCCGCCTGCCCAGCCTTAAATTGTTGCCCTGAAGCCCATACATCCAAATTACTTCCTTATTTGGCGATATATTTAATAGAAGGCCGGATTGTGAATATTCTAACAAGGAGAATAAAAACTTAACAATTTATGAACAAATAAAAACAATTTGTATTACATTTCTTTAGATCAAAATGTCGCTTATTGATAACAGATTAATTCAATTTTCAATTATACTTAGTTGTCAGCTTTAAGCCAAATAAAAGTAATTGGAGCAGTGGCTGTGTATGTAGTTAATAAAGTACTTTTAACAAGGGGAATAGTTATAATTATAAACAAAAAGGAAAGTAAACGCGCTCTATATATTCTTTGAACGCTTTACATGTTTTCAAAACGTTTAAACGTAAGAGTCGTCAAAAAAGTCAAAATCACTCGATACAAAATTAATCCAAGTAGTTTCTTTCAAGTGGGTAAGCCAAATTCAAGTAGGCCAAGCGGCTGTTGTATGCCTAAAACTAATTCAAATCTTCATTCATCATTGAAACGGCTAGAGAGCAGATTGTGCGTAAGGCAACGAACCAAATTTTTACTTTGATTCAAATTTCAGCAGCTCGAGTATCTCCCTGTAATTATAATTACGCACGTAAGTTTATACTTATATTATTCTATCTATATACACATGGATGTAATTTCCACTTACTGTGCCTCCAAGTCATATTTTTCGAGTTGTTCAATTTCCTTGATAATCGCATTATACTTTGCCTCGTATTCCTTTTGCTTTACGATGCGTTTTTCGCGCAACGCTTTGGAAGATTTTTTGAGTTCAAGATGTTGGCGCTGTAATTGAGCAATGCAATCCTCCAAAGCTGCGTGGGGCTATTAAAAATAAATACAGTTAACTATGTAGTTTACGGCATGATTCTTCATTCCTTGCGATTTCGATTTTTGAACGAAATGCGGCATAAGTAGCTAAATCGACTTTACAAGTGTTTTTTTTTATTATTGCGTTGTAAATATACTAACATTAGTATATTTCCTCGCCATTAATACGTATGTTGCAGAAATTTTGCATGTGGCCACACCGCAAAACAGATGTTAAATTAACAGCTATTTTCTGCTCAAGAATCAGAATGCTTCTAAAACAAAATAATACATTTTGGCTGCAAAGAACTTGGCAGATGGCTATACAATATCGATGTTTTAATAATTATCATGAAATATTCATTAGTTACCATGGTGGTGAATTCATCAAATCCAACTTGTGATCCAACATCGCTGATCTTTTTATTTTTTATAGTCTCCTTACAATGTTGGTCATAAGCACGCATGTAATCGTCCTCCGAGTCAAACAATTTTTTAAATTGCTGCAGTATTTCGCCATGGATCTTGTCAATTTGCGGTATTGTAGTCTTATTGGGGTCAATTTGTGGTCTATTTAAGCCGCACAACAGGCTCATCTTCTCCTCAAGAAGATTTTTGTAAGTTTGTTGGTCTCTAGCCACTGCGCTGCCTATTCGACTATTTTGCGATTCCTAAAATAAGAAAAAACATTTAAATACATTGTTTCATAGATAATTATTGAAGTGTTGTTACAAAGTTGCTTACCAGCATTTTTAAAGTTTGCTCGCCAAATTTTTGCATTAGATTTTTGATTTCCACGTTCAGATCAATATCACCAGCTGCTCCCATTTCCACATCATAGTCACAGGCATTATCATTCGCGTCCATCATATTGTTTATGTATTTAATTGATTTTCGTTCTCATTGCAAGAACACCAAAAATATTGCACGTACGCTTTGCGCTGCGCTTTAAGTTGGAATGACAAATTGAATGGCGGCCATTACTGTGCGTTTGCAGGCGTTGCCAGCTAGTTCAGCCAATCAATTTATAATTGTGTGGCAACGCCAAAATATGCCGCATTAATTCAAATGTGCTTGGAGTTAATGTTGTAGTATACAGTGAAAGTAAATACTTTTTCAATTGTTGTCAAAAATATTTAGAACAAAATATAATTTGTAATTTTGCCTTATTTCAGAAGAATATCATGGAGGACAACAAGAAAGTGGCATTATATTTCCGCAAGAGCACAAAATTGGAATCTGAAGATACAATTGTTGAAATCGAATTGAACAAGACAAAAATTAATAAGTCGCAAACTAATATCGAGAAGCGGACTTGTACAATACGGAAAGACTCCACCGTGGTCAACGCTTCGCCTACGAAGATGACCACTGAAGAGCCGATATCAAATTTGCTAACCGATTCACCGTTCAAGCGACGTCCGTTGATTCTACGCTCGCCACCGGATACTCCGAAGGCATCAACAAAATCACAGATGAACACGCCAAAGCTACCGTTAGATAGCCCATCAAAGTTGGCTGCACTCAAAACACATAAACAACGAGTGGACACTCCCGGGATGCAGGTGGTCACACCCAAAAAGCAGTCGGATATTGGGAAAGTGTCACCTGGAGTGCCGCAAACTGAAATAACAAATAAAACACTTGAGAAACCGATTAATTTGTCACCGCTTCAAGAAACGAAAACAAACACTCCAACTTTACCATTGGCAGCTCCAACGATGTCGCCGTCTCTCGCGAATGATATTTCACCAAACACCTTAGGGATGTCGCCGTCAACACCGCCACCACGTGCCATAAATATGCCATTGGAGGAGGGTTCTTCGATCCCACCACAAGCTGAAGCTGCTGCTCCACCACGTCCAGGCACTCCAATGCCGATCTCCTCGCCGGATGTGCTCAAGTACAATCCTTACGAGGATTGGCAGCAACGTCTGAACATCAACCAGATGCGTCAACAGTCTCGCACTGCCAAAGTTGCTGCCGCCGCTGGCGCCGCAGCTGCTGCCGCTCATGTGCGTCGTGGTGCCTTGGATGTCATCATTGATCGCAAACAGCAGCAGACGCCACGATCACAGGCAGCTGTCAATGGCGATCGGCATCTCGATGAACAGCGTGGCATTCGGAATATTAATTTGCTCAGCTCAGCTTTGCACATTATACGTGAAATGGATCCGGACTATGTGGAGAAACTCTGCTATGCCATTCACGATCATATGTCCAGGGAGAAGCCCTTGGATTAATCACATTAAGATCCACTCATATATAATACACTTTTTTTTGTTGTTTTGCTGTTTGTTTGCTGGCTGCTTTACTCACACACGTTTACACGGATTTTCTTTCTTATAAATTTGAAGTTTTAGTTGCATTTTGAGAAAATACTAATACGACACTTACTATATACATATAAAGGTTAGAATAACGTAATTTTTTGGGTATTATTTCTAGCCTTCGTTGTACTTCTCTTTCTAATTGATGTGTTGCCTACAGAAGAAATTTTTATTCTATTGCAGACTATTGATTATTCTTCTTAAAATGTGCCAATAATACAAATTTTAGTTTTTATTAAATATTTTTGTTAACAATTTAAAAAGTATTTACTTTCGCAGCGTACTTCAACATTGGCAACTCCAGGAATCTCCATGCCTCCAGAAAGTAACTGTATTCCATCTTAGAATAGAAAGTATGAAGAACTTTTTTAAGTCTTGTTGACACGACATCGATTAAAGTTATAGCAAATTGTTAATGTTTTCTAAACTGAAATGTATCTGACTTTTTTCTCTTTAAATTTAATGCAAATATGTCAGGTATATGAATGAAATTTCTGTTATTTAAATATAATATATACATAAATAGAATTTTAAAGAGTCTGTTAGAGAGCACCTCAATGTTTATGTTATTTGGATCTTTCATCTAGTTCTTATCCATAATCTGTTCGATATATGTATTGGCATATGAATTACATTTTTGGTATTTAAATATACTATATATATACAATTTTAAAGACTACTAAAGAGCAACTCTATTTATACCCGCTACCCATAGGGTAGAAGGGTATTATAACTTTGTGCCGGCAGGAAATGTATGTAACAGGTAGAAGGAGGCATCTCCGACCCTATAAAGTATATATATTCTTGATCAGCGTGAACAGCCGAGACGATCTAGCCATGTCCGTCTGTCCGTCTGTGTGTCTGTCCGTCTGTCCGTCCGTCCGTATGAACACCTAGATCTCAGAGACTATAAGAGATAGAGCTATAATTTTTTTTCGACAGCATTTGTTATGTTTGCACGCAGATCAAGTTTGTTTCAAATTTTTGCCACGCCCACTTCCGCCCCCGCAAATCAAAAAAATCGAATAACAAGCGTAATTGTAAAGCTATAATTGCGAATTTTGGTATATATAATAACTACTATAGTAGTTATGATTCCTGAAAATTTGGTTGCGATCAGATAAAAATTGTCGAAGTTATTAAAGAAATACTTTTGTATGGGCAAAACGCCTACTTACTAGGGGTCTAATTTGCTTTGGCCGACAATCTGGTATATTGTGCCGTCAATGGTATATTTTGAATGCGGTACTATATCGATATACCAAATATACCATTTGGTATATTTTTAGTATTTTTAGTATATTTGGTATATTTTTTATAATAATACCCCAAAATATATTTTTAGTATTTTTGTAGTATAATTGGTATGTTTTGAGAATAATACCGCAAAATATATTGCTTTTACTCAAAATGGGTAGCGGGTATCTCACAGTCGAGCACACTCGACTGTAGCTTTCTTACTTGTTTTATGTTGTGTCGAATCTTTTAACTACTTCTAATTCATATGCTGTTAAGATATATTTGCATAAAAAGCAATTTATTTAGTTAAAAAAAATATATGTATATATACAAGTGTAAATTGGAAAAGTTATAGATTAAATGTATGACTTGAAGGATTTTGGCAGTTGCGAATGACAGCATTAGGAATCATCGCAATGTGGAATTAAAGTGACCGCTCCTTCAGCTTGAACATGAGCGGATCCTTGGTACGCAAAATGAGCTCGGCAATGAGAACCGGGGGCTCCGACGTGTCGCCGACAAAGTCGATCTCAAAGTGTCGCAGCACATTGGCAACAATGGCCTTGATCTCAAGCACTGCGAACTTTTGCCCAATGCAATTGCGGGGTCCGGCCGAGAATGGAATGTAGGCATAGGGATTGAGTTTCTCGGCACTGGTGACGACATCGAAACGTTCCGGCTTGAAGCTGTTCGGCTCACTGAAGAGCTCCTCGCGACGACCCAAATAGAGCGGCGAGATGCCAATGTTTGTGCCGGCGGGAATTATTTTGCCATCTAAAACGAAGAAGGAAGTATTTATCAAAGGCGAAGTGAGATAAAACAAATCCCTGCACTCACTGATCTCACACTCCTCGAGCACCTTGCGACCGAGCAGCGGCACTGAGGGATACATGCGGAGCGTCTCCTTGATGCACAGATCGATGTAGTGCAGCTTATTGAGCAGCTCATATGTGACCGGCGTCTCTTTGTTCCTGCCCAGCACCGAGACAATTTCCTCGACACATTTCCGCTGGCATTCCGGATGCGTGGCAATGTTGTAGAAGAAGAACATCAGGGCCGAGGATGTGGTGTCGTGACCCTCAAACATGAACGTATCGACCTCCTCGCGTATATCGAGATTGGTCAGCGGCTTGTCATCGATATGCGACTGCAGCAGTATGTCCAAGAATGCCATCTTACGCTTCGCCCCGACCGCCACATCCTCCTCGCTCTGTTTTGTGGCAGCTGTGGCTGTGCCACGCATCAGCTCCTCGCGACGCTGCACAATGATCTTCTCGGTGAAATTGTGCAGCACGTTGAGCGCTCGCTTCTCGGCCTGAGCAAGAGGCGTCAGTCTGTAGGTCAGCTCGAAGCGATAGAAGATGTTGAACATGCGCTTGTGCAGCACCATCGAGATCGTCTTCACTGCCCTCACGTACTCCGAGTCCACGTTCGTCTGTGCATTGATCGAGACGCCCATCGCAGTTTCTAAATGGGGGGGGAGAAAAGTTGATTAGTCGCTTAGCTTAATCAGCATATTGATTATGCGGTTTATAATTTCAAGCATAGATGCGTAGATAAGTTGCTATGGAAAGTTTCCTTTCCCCATTACATGACAATTAAGCAGGCGTGTATAGTTGAAGTCGTAGTTGTATATATGTTACTATGTTAACATATTATATTTTACCTACAATTTATAAATAAAATATAAATGCCTAGATGTGCTGCTATGGAAAGATGTGTAGAGTTGAAATCGTAGTTGTATATACTAACATAATTATGAAGTGGAAATAACACATGTTCAAGATAGGTTGCAATGGAAAGCTTCCTTTCCCTATTACGTGACAATTCAGCAGGTGTGTATAGTTGAAGTTGTAGTTGTATAACATATACTAATATAATTATTAAGTGCAAGTTCTATCTAAAATTTGTAAATAAAACATAGGTGCGTAAATAAGTTGCTATGGAAAGCTTCCTTTCCCCATTACCTGGCAATTCAGCAGGTGTGCAGAGTAAGCACTGCTATTTCAAAGTTCACTGTTGTGTATGCTAACATAATTAAGTTAATAAATAATTAGAGGCAAGTTCTACCTTCAATTTATAGATAAAACATAGATAATTGCTATGGAAACTTCCTTTCCCCAACACATGAGAATTCAGCATATATAAAATAAAATAATCATTAGGTGTAAGTTCGCGCTCGTCATTATTTTACTTCTTGCTAGACATTTCGAGTCATTTATATATCACTAATTATTAAATAGATTGACCAAGGTCCAAGGTAAGTGATCAATTACACCAATAATAGATTGTTAACATACAGAAATTTGCCACTGCATGAAAGCTTTGCGTTGAGCATATCTCGCTTAGCGGACGCTTTCTATAAAATAACTCATTTACCGGCATATTTCAAGTATAATACTTTATGCTCAATTTCAAGGTCTATCAGTGATCGATTACAGTCTATATCAAATGCCAGTAAAAGATGAAAAGATGAACATGCAGAAATGTTTTGCGTTGAGCATATCTCGCTTAGCGGCCACACATTTTATAATAATGGAACTTTGATCCATAGAGAGTGAAGCACCTTTTGTTAGTTACTCATAGGCTAGTCGCGCACTAAAGCTAATCTTTGCTATTTATAGAAAATCTAAACTGATTGATAACGCTGATCCTCAAGCTGATTAAAATTGAGTGCAATGCACTTAAGCCTACCGCCAATGGTGTCCATGGTGCAGAGATTGATCCAATCGTAGAGATTGAAACCGATCTCGCCCTGCTGTCGTCGCTCCCGCTCCAGATTCTTGAGCAGCACCCGCGACTCACGCTCAAAGATGTCGACAAACTCATCGAGTATCTTAAAGTGGAACGCGGGCGTGATGATCTTCCTCCTTTTGTGCCACTTGCGACCCCGACTCACGAGCAATCCCTGCTTCAGCCACGGCTCCAAAGCATTGTATTCGCCGGCCTTGTCATTGAAGCGCAATGTGCCGAGCACAACCTCGACATCCTTGGGATTGGCCATCAGCATATTGAGCTCGGGGCCCAGCCAAACTTTGAGTGTGCCATCCTTGGCATATGTCTCCATAAAGTTCATAATTAGCTCGATCAGCTCATGCGGTGCCTTGCCCACAATGTGATGGGCATGCCCCAAAATGGGCAGAGCTGGCGGACTCGCTAAATTCCGTGTGACCTCAATCAGATGCTTGTACTTTAGCTGATAGATGAGCAGCGCAGCAAAGAGGCCGCTGCCCACAAGAAGTCCCAACAGAAGTAACCACATTTCACCGTTCAAACCAATCAATGAATTATTCAAACTGAAAACTGACTGACTGACCGAGTTACTTACAAACTCCAAAGCAAACTTTTATTGGGGGGAAGGAATCTAATCTAGGGCAAATGGCTGCTTATCCGGCCAACGTTTGTTATGCTCAGCTATCTAATCGTCCTAATCGCAGCGACAGCATCTTAACGGGTGGCCGAATCGTAATCGGTACTCGGTACTCTGGGTTCTGGGTACTTTAGACCCAGCGACGATGACGCTCTATCGATCGAGTATTTGGCTATTTGGCTAATTCTCATGGCCAAGGCCAATGGGGGGAAAAGATGCATGCAATATAAGCACTTAGTGTTAGCAATTGAAAACTAAAAGTCGCAGTTTAGTTTATGATCAATACACTGAGAGAAAACATTATGTTTTTAAACAAGTTTTCAATCCTCAATAACAATTCTGCACACAAGAATTCCAGACTGAACAATTCAGGAAACAAGATTGCGATCTTCTTCAATCTTGAGCATGAAAACTTTTCGATCTTCAAAATAATTTCTTGGAACAAGAATTCCAAATTAAAATATTCAGGAAACTAGAATTCTATCTCTTTCAACCTTGAATATGACAACTTTTCGATATTCGAAATCAATTTCTAAAACGAAAATTACAGATTAGAAAATCTTGAATCTTGAGTATGAAAACTTTTCCAAATAACTTCTTGAAACAAATATTTCAGATTGCAAAAATCTGTCAGCAAGATTTCGAATTTCTTAGAGTTGTTTTTTCAGTGTACTTCATTTACTTATCATATCAGACTCAGTGATTCAGTGACAATGTCGAGTGGCTTAGGCGGAAAGTTTAGCAACAATTATTGCATTTCTTTCGATATGATTAGCAAGTCAATTTACGGTCTTCATTAGATATGATTAGGTTTAATTGTTGTTTGCTTTCTTTATATGTTTTTTTTGAAAAGAATGAAACACTGTCTTCCTTAGACCTGATTTGGATTAAATACCTTTCTTGAAAGATGAAAGGATATGACAGCAATTAATTGCTGCCTTTCTTTAGTTCAGAATTAATTCCTAGATTTTATACACCCGCTAGCCATAGGGTGGAAGAATAACAGGAAATATATTATATATAACAGGCATATCCGACAATCTAGTATATTTGGTACTTTAAAAGCAAAACATTGTGATATTGTAGTTAAAATGCACCAAAAATATTTTAAAAAAATACTGGGAAAATACCGAAGGGACATTTTAGTATATTTTTTACTCTATTTCAGTTAAAATACATATACAAAAAATACCGAAAACTTTATTTTGTATATTACATTCATGGTATATTTTAGAGGTATTTTTTATAGTATTTTTTCAGTATATTTTAATTGTTATTGTTTTAGATGCGATGCGACGGAATTCATAATGATGCCTTATATGGATATGATTAATGTGGTCTAAAAAGTGCCTTCAAATAGTTACTATTAGGATTATTTACAACGTATGATATGTTTAGATGTGTGTTAGGAAGAGTTCAACTAACTAAAGCTGATTTGCCTAATATACAACATATGTATTGAATAGATTATGAAATATGTACAAAAGTTCATAGTACAGAGTCGAAGCTGAATGAAATTAATCTATGGTATTATTATTTGTTGTACTTGAGATTTGGCAAGTACAGGCAAAGCATATATTATATGTATGTTTCAACCACAAGCATCTACTATAAGGAAAATCTAAGCGGGGGAAATTTATCAATGCAACATACAACATCTTAGATACCTGCCTGCAACTTAATAACACGAGGATCTGCCTATTTGGCTAGATGCAAGCTACCTCTCTTCTTACCTTACCTACTCGCAATAATATGAGACTACTAATCAAATTCTTAGACATCAACAACATATTAAGCAATATATAAGTTATCTATCGAGTCGATGACCTTAGTAGCTAGCAATCCCTCCTTTTAGTTATTATATTATTATGTATAACAAATAAGAAAACTACAGTCGAGTGTCGAATAGCTCCACCTCTTATAGTCTCTGAGATCTAGATGTTCATACGGACGGACAGACAGACGGATGGACAGACGGACATGTCTAGATCGCCTCGGCTGTTGACGCTGATCAAGCCTCTTTCTACAAAGTTATAATACCCTTGTACCATATGGGTAGCGGGTATAGTAATTAAACACGTAGATAAATAAATAATAAATATATGCTCTAAGTCACAACTCACCACAGATGATGTCCAGGGTGCAGAGATGCGAGGCATGCCCCAACTCGATCAGCTGCTGCTGTTCATCGCTGCCGCGTGCCTCATGCAACGACTTGATCAACTGACGCGACTGCCGCTCAAAGATCTCGACAAACTGTTCGAGGATGCGAAAGTGAAACGCAGGCGTGATAATCTTTCTCCGCTTGTGCCACTTGCGACCACGACTCACGAGGAGTCCTTCGTTGAGCCAGCGCATTAAAAAATTGTACTCGATGGCCTTGTCCAGCAGTTGTGTGTTGCCGAGGACGACTTCGACGTCGCGGGGATCGAACATGAGGAGGCTGAAAGTGGTGCCGAGACGCAGATAGAAGGTGTCGCCATGTTCGGCCGCCAGATCGGCGATGAGCTGACAAACATCGGCTGGCTCGAGGCCAAAGAAGATGGGCGCATTGCCCAGCAGTGGCCAGAGCTTGGGACCGGGATAACAAGCAGCAAGTTCCTCCAGGCGACGACGAGCGCGCAGCCAACGCAACAGCGGCGACCAGCAAAAGCAGCTGAGCAGAGCGAGCAGCAGACAAATGCCGGTGAAAAGCAACGATGCCAACGACAACATCGCCAAAGCGATGTCAGAGATGAACTGAGCAGCAGCCGAGTGCAATGCGCACTCTTTATCAACAGTTTACTATTCATTTATTTATTTTGCTTATCAAGGGTCGCGTCGTCAGGTCGCATAAATGACGAAATGGATGATGAACAAGAACATTTTAGAATCAATGATTGACAATCTTCTGCGATTGTGATTGTAATGCTGATTCAGCAGAATTATGCTTAACCCCACAACGATACACGCTGCGTATGCGCAATATGTCGCATTGCGTATACGTCACAACAGTTTTCATTGCACAAAAATGCATTTTGCAAATTCTCCTTAATTCTGCAAAAGACTTGGAAAATTCTCACAACCGATTGCTCTCAAAGTTATCGATACAAACGAAATCGAGGAAAAAGGTCACACCTGTAAGGAATCGAAATCGCGAACAAGGGTCACACTTTGAAAGAGGAAAAAACGTTGTCGCTGCAATCGAATTCTAAGAGTAAGGTCACACTGCGAAAAGGAGACGAACGGGGAGAAACAAACTCAACAATTCGACTTTAAAGCCAGAAATAAAAGAATACAAATAAAACTTAATAGATATTAACATAAAAAGAACAGACTATTAATGATTACTTTATTATGTTTAAACCTACTTCATTTCGAATTCATTGCTTTCCAAGTTTTAACATCAGTAGGCTGTGACATTTTTACTTTCCTTTTGAGTTTTAACACTTGTCACTCATTGTCGTTGAAAATATCGTAGTGTAAAACTATTTAGTATTATTCGAAAAATTTGTCCTTTATTTTTCTCAAAAGCGATTACAATGGCACATATTAATTTGAATGGAAAGCATCCAGTGGAAGAAGAACGCTTAGTTGACATGGCAGACTGCGCCTCGTAAGCTTCAGCTTTAATTTCGTACAGCTAACAATATATTTAGGTTTTTGTGTCTACCATTAATAGAACATCGAAACAAGCGCTTAAAAAGAGCCGTCCGAATTCAAAGATAGTGACAAATACAGGTATAACGACTGGTGCGCAAAAAGCGGATCAAATGCCAGCCGTAAATGGGCCCCCAGGTCTGGAGAAGCTAGAACCTACTAAAAAACCTAACACTAGATTGCAAAAACGGTTGCAAAGCCAGCAATCAAGTAATGGAGCTCACACAGCTACTGATCAATCTTTCTTTTTAATGCCAACCCCGATAGAACCTACTAAAAAACCTAACACTAGATTGCAAAAACGGTTGCAAAGCCAGCAATCAAGTAATGGAGCTCACACAGCTACTGATCAATCTACCTTTTTAATGCCAACCCCGATAGATCCAAAAGATATAATAGAAACATCTCAGAGGCTTGACATGGCAGACTGCGCCTTGATGAATAAACCATCGTAAGCTTCAGCTTTGATTTCTTCCAACCAACAACATATTTATTTTTTTGAGTCTCCCATTAATAGAACATCGAAACAAGCACTTAGAAAGCGCGGCCCAAATTCAAAGATAATCATAAATGCAGGCACAACGACTGCTCCCCAAAAAGCGGATCCAATGCCAGCCGTAAATGGGCCCCCAGAACTGGAGAAGCTAGAACCTACTAAAAAACCTAACACTAGATTGCAAAAACGGTTGCAAAGCCAGCAATCAAGTAATGGAGCTCACACAGCTACTGATCAATCTTTCTTTTTAATGCCAACCCCGATAGAACCTACTAAAAAACCTAACACTAGATTGCAAAAACGGTTGCAAAGCCAGCAATCAAGTAATGGAGCTCACACAGCTACTGATCAATCTTCCTTCTTAATGTCAACCCCGATAGATCCAAGAGTCGTAGAAACTTCCGAGAGGCTTGAGGCTCCAAGCAAACCTAATACTAGGCTGCAAAAGCGGTTGCAAAGCCAAGGACTCCAACAGCCTCTGCCTTAAGGTAATAAGTTAACTTTTTTGTCAAAATTATAAAACCGAACAACGTCATCATATTCTTTTGGTCATTTCTAGGTTCTACATCGACAATAACACAAGACACATTGAACACAATAATTTGCATTTAATCAAAAAAGAAATATAGAAATAGAAAAAAGAAAAATAGCATGATACATAATTTGTAAACAACATTTGATGACGCCAAAACTTGGACGCGTCATCATTTCTTTTTTCGGCAACTTTCATATACAATATTCAGAATTCAAAAATATTTTTGTAAACAATTCACTTTTGTTGCGAAAATAAAACAATAAAAATAATATTAAGCATATTTATGAAATGTATAAATTGATTTTTAATCCGCATCAACAATCCATAAGTGATTAGGAAAATTATAAAAAAAACAAAAAAAAACGCTTTCCAATCAATAACTAGATTTCAAGATAATTGCAATTTCTGCTCTAAATTGCAAAATCTATGTCGATTTCTCGATCGATTTTTGATCCAAAGTTATCAATCGGTGCAGTTAAAATATGAAAGAAAATTGCATTGTTTATTTAACATAAACTTAGGATTTTAGGATTCGTTTCAATTGGTCTAACTTTTTCCTTGCTACGCTTAAAGTCACAAATATTTGAAGCTCACAATGAGAACATTGAAAAATTTAGAAGTAATTAAAAAAAAAATTTTATATGGTAAAAAAAAATAACTGCTGATGATGTGGCTTCATTATTTTGAATTTAATGGTATGTTGTTATACTCAACATTCTCGTATATATTTGGTATTCTACTTTGGTATATTTTAACGGTGACAATTTGGTATTTTTGTACTCTATTTTGTAATAGTGTCGGAATGTGGTATATCATTATGCTAAACATCTTAGTATATATTGAGTATATTATTTTTGAATATTCTAAACAATGATGTTGGCAATCTGGTACTATATGTTGCACACTATGGTATATTTTGAATGTAATAGTATGTTGTTATATTCAACGTCTTAGTATATTTTGTACACTATTGTATAGTGTAGCAATGTAATAGTATATCATTATATCAGTATTTTATCCGGTATATTTTGTAAACAATGGTATATTCGGAATGTGATGGCATACTTAACAATTTAGTATATGCATATCATGTATATTTTTGGTATATATTTTAACGATCGCAGTATCTCGCATCTCGATTACGCTCGACTGTAGCTTTCCCCATTTGTTTTTATACCCGCTACCCATAGGGTAGAAGGGTATTATAACTTTGTGCCGGCAGGAAATGTATGTAACAGGTAGAAGGAGGCATCTCCGACCCTATAAAGTATATATATTCTTGATCAGCGTCAACAGCCGAGACGATATAGCCATGTCCGTCTGTCCGTCTGTGTGTCTGTCCGTCTGTCCGTCCGTCCGTATGAAACACTGGATCTCAGAGACTATAAGAGATAGAGCTATAATTTTTTTCGACAGCATTTGTTATGTTTGCACGCAGATCAAGTTTGTTTCAAATTTTTGCCACGCCCACTTCCGCCCCCGCAAATCAAAAAAATCGAATAACAAGCGTAATTTTAAAGCTAGAGTTACGAATTTTGGTATATACAATAATTACTATAGTAGTTATGATTCCTGAAAATTTGGTTGCGATCAGAAGAAAATTGTGGAAGTTATTAAAGAAATACTTTTGTATGGGCAAAAACGCCTACTTACTATGGGTCTGAGTTGCTTTGGCCGACAATCTGGTACATTGTGCCGTCTATGGTATATTTTGAATGGTGTACTATATCGATATACCAAATATACCATTTGGTATATTTTTAGTATTTTTTTAGTATTTTCGGTATATTTTGAAAATGATACCGCAATATTTTGCCTTTATTAAAAATGGGTAGCGGGTATCTCACAGTCGAGCACACTCGACTGTAACTTTCTTACTTGTTTAATATTATATTTCACATACCTGGAATTCATGCATGATTTTCTTTTTAGTGTTTTATGCTGTCACCCACCACGTAGCTAATCCATCCCGTTGTTTATCACGCCCGGGTATAGGTTATAAAAATTGAATTAAAATCCGCAATGCGCCCACTCTCGCTCGTTGATCATTACGTACGCAAAACAATGCCACAAAACACCACAGCAGCAACAGCAACAACAACAACAATAAGAACAACAACATCAACAACAACAATAAGAACAACAACAACAACACGTAGGCGTCCTTCAAGCATGCCAAATTCCAAAATTCTTGCGTCGGTCGTCGACGTCGACGTCATTTCATTTCCCCCCAGCGAGAGAGAGAGAGAGGGAGAAAGAGATGGCGAGAGTGAGGGTTTCCCTCTCCCCTCGCCACAGCCTACAAATTGCAAACGTAAATATTTACACATGTCTTACAAGAGTTGGCGATTTTTCACTGTCCGATTCACTCGGATATCTATAGAACGAACATCAGCTCCGTCAGCTTGCGCTGGCTGCTGCGTTGGAATTTCATTGGCATTTCCAATTTTGTACATTTTCATTTTTGCATACCCCGCAGTCGCAACACATTAAAGGGCATGATGTGTAAGTGAATCAAGTTAAGTAAGCGAAGACCCGCGATTTTTCGTACTTACAATAACAACTTCAAATTTGGTTGCGAACAGATCAAAATTATAAGTTATTTATGAAGAAATTGTATAGGGAGAGAGAGGGAAGAAAAAAGGTATGTTTTGGTATATTTTGAACATAAATATATATAGTCTTCGGTATATTCGAGTCTTTTTTCGAGGTGTTAATTTGGTATATTTTTAGAATAATCGAGTATTTTAAACGAAATAGTATGTCGTTATACCAAAAATATAGTCTTCGATACATTTGAGTCTTTTTTCAGTATATCAATTTGGTATATTTTTAGAATATTCGTGCATAATTTGTGCGCAACATTAAGTTCAAAGAGTAACATAAAAAAGGCAATTGTGCAAATGTAAATGAAAGTTGTTCAAGCAAATTGCAATGGAGAAGTCAGTCGAGTCTTAGTTGCTTTGTTTGATCATTTGGTATATTTTGAACGTATGTCGATATACCAAAAAATATGATATTCGGTATATTTGAGTCTTTCACTGTGTATCAATTTGGTATATTTTTAAAATAATCGAGTATTGTAAACGTAATAGTATGTCGATATACCAAATATAGTCTTCGGTATATTTGAGTCTTTTTTTTCTGTGTATTGATTTGGTATATTTTTAGAATAATCAGGCACGCTTAGTTCACAATATTCAATGTAAAGAGTAACATAAAGTATGTAAGTAGAATAACAGAGATCATTTTGCAAATGTAAAGTTGTACAATAATTGTATACTACTACCGGGTGTTTTGCAGTCGAGCACACACTCTCCCATCATTTGGATTATATATTTTGATATCGGCACAAGAGAGTTCAATGCGAACTGCGGCTGCCAACAGTCAGCGCCATGGAATTTTGAACTCGATTGATTTTGTTTTTTGCCGTAGATCAGGCATGCAAAAAACCAAAGCAGTGAAAGAGATAGAAAGGCAATGAGGAAGGGGGAGAGAGAAAGAGAAAGAGAGAGAGAGAGAGAGTCCAGCAAATGCACAATTTGATGATTATCAAGAGCAAAGCGAATTTATCTTTTGCACATGACCGCCAATCATCATCTGGGGCCATCAGGGCCAAGTGAGTGCTCATAGTGAGTGCTCGTAGTGAATGCCAAGTGAATATACATCATAATCGTCACAGTCATCATCATCATCATCATCATTGGGGAAAATGAACAAGCAAACAGTTGCGTTTAATAATACAAATAATAATAATAATAATAATAATAATGATGATGATAATAATAATAACAATTTCGCTTTTGGCGCAGCGCATTTTGCGTCATTTGGCGCGAGTGTTTTCAACACTTTTCCACCGTCCCGCCCCGCCCCTTTTCTTCCCTTCCGTTCGCTTCGCTTCCCTTCCGTCGATACCACGCACATCGAAAATGGCTATAAATAACCGCATATTCTGCGCCATAATGCACAATAGTAATGAGCATAAGAATAAAAGCAAAGCGGAATGATTCAGTGTGCGCACGCTGCGTATGCGCAATTTCATGCATTGCGCATACGCCACCGTGCAGAACGCCCACTTTGATTGCGCTCAATCAACGACCATCGATTGAAGCCGCTGCACTTCATGACTCATCCCTATTCCCCTTTCCCTTTTCCCTTTTCCGTTCACCCCTCTTCTTTTTCTTTTGACGTTTTCATTGCTATTTTGAAACAATTGTCTAGGCGTGTGTCATACTCAAAAGACTCATATACTCGCATTCACATTCGCATTCACATATTCACGTATTCGAATGTGTTTTCATATTCAACTTGCAACAAATATTGCCGCCCGGGACGCTTATATTATACGCTATACACTATTCACTATAGACGACGCTACATATTTTTAGATAATCATCTCGAGAAAACCCAAAAATCATCTCAACAGCGTGATGAATGAATAAGTTGCACTAAAATGGCAATAAATATATGTATTTTGTGCCCAATTCTGTTTTGTGCTCTACATTCGTAAGCGTTTTGCTGATAGACACAATTCAATTATACCATATTTCGCTATCAACCATTTCGAGTTTACATGCTGAAACTCAGCTCAATTTGTTAACAAGTTTTGCATTCTGCTTTGTGCTGCATATTCGTAAACGTTTCCAAATTCTATGGAATATTGCAAACATTGATGCTGACTTTCTGTAATTTCAATTATTTTAAGAATGATTTTGATGTGTTAAACTGTTTTCAGAAAGGTTTTTGCACTCTGCTTTGTGCTGCATATTCGTAAACGTTTCCATATTCTATGGAATATTTGCAAACATTGATGCTGACTTTCTGTAATTTTAATTATTTTAATAATGATTTTGATGTGTTGAACTGTTTTCAGAAAGGTTTTTGCACTCTGCTTTGTGCTGCATATTCATAAACGTTTCCAAATTTTATGTAATATTTTCAAAGGATGACGCTGACTTTCAGTCATTTAAACTATTGAGAATGCTTTTGACTCCAAGACAAATGTGTTAACAAGTTTTGCATTCTACTTTGTGCTGCATATTCGTAAACGTTTCCTTATTCTATAGAATATTTGCAAACATTGATGCTGACTCTTTATCACGCAATCTATATTGAGAATGCTTACGATTCCACCGCAAATGCGTTAACAAGTTTTGCATTCTGCTTTGTGCTGCATATCCGTAAACGTTTCCATATTCTATGGAATATTTGCAAACATTGATGCTGACTTTCTGTAATTACAATTATTTTAAGAATGATTTTGATGTGTTAAACTGTTTTCAGAAAGGTTTTTGCACTCTGCTTTGTGCTGCATATTCGTAAACGTTTCCATATTCTATGGAATATTTGCAAACATTCATGCTGACTCTTTGTCACGCAATCTATATTGAGAATGCTCTTGATTCCATCGCAAATGTGTTAACAAGTTTTGCATTCTGCTTTGTGCTGCATATTCATAAACGTTTCCATTTTCTATATCGTTGTGGGGGACTTTGTCATGCAAACTAAATTTGATTGCTTTGCAAAATTCTCTGTGTGAGTCACAAACATAAATACTATACATGAATGAATATATGCACATATGTAGCATAGATATATGTACATATGGGAATAGATAGAAGACAAATTGCACTTTCAGTTATGCTTGTAATTAGACGAGTATATTACTTGGTGAATAATCGCAATGGCAGCGAATGAAATGGCTTTGGGCCAAGCGCAAAGTAATCGCATACTATTCGTAGTATTGTGCACTTTTAGGCCTTTCAACGCCCGCAGATGCAAATCAAATAAATTGATGCTAAATGCACATTTACGACACAATTTTGTGCAAAAGCATATTGTTAAAAGTGTTTCTGAAATGTGCAACACAGGAAATCGCTGAGGCGAACGCATTTTCATTCATGAGTTGATTTTATTTATTGGGGGGAGGCAATGCCAATGCCTGCACAATATATGCATGTACAATATACATAATCGAGTATATATATAGTATATATCATACTATATATACCATATAGTATTCACCTGGCTCTCGTAATGAGCAATTGCCCAACATCGCCATGCACTTGTGGCTGTCAGCCAAAGCAGCCTCCCAAAAAGCAACAATGCATTCCGAATTTGTTTAATTAACGAAATAAACTCATGCTACAAAATATTTGTAATTTGCACTCGTATTTGCGTCTGTAAGATCCTTAATAAATCTCGCATCTCGCCAAATTTGACAAATGACAAGCCAAGGCAGCTGGGCACGCGCACTTAACGCATCTCTAAAATGTATTCAACTATTTAATATATTCTCGTTGTACTTACTGCTTGCTACACACACATTTGGCTCACTTCTTTATGTCGTGGATCGATTGGATCGAGCTGCGTTTCATTCTCACATAGCTAAAGACGTTCGCATTTTTGAATGGCATCCAACATGCTTACGTCTTCAAGCATGCACTTCTTCCCTCTTCTATTCGTCCAACTAGCGATGAGCGCGTGACACGACACGACGCAGCACGAACGATAAAACACGACACGACACGAACGATACAACGTGGCTTCCTAAAATGATATAACTATAACTTATTATTAAAAATTAATCAAATATTATCTGTACATTAGCATTACTTTCTTTATAACTACTCTAGAATTTTGAGATATGCGAAAATACTGCATTTTTACGAATAAATACTATATATTTAATGCTCTTTGCTTATTAACGACAATATTATTCTCTTTTTTATTTAAAATCATTTGTTTTCATTAAAAATATGCATTATATTTTATATTTTTTTCAATAAACATAAATCTAGTACTTTTCAAACAAGGTATTACACGAAAATAGTGTTTGTTAACGATAAAATAGCAAGCTTCTTTTTTGTAGACAACCTTTTTGATTTCAACTAAAATTCAAAGTTTTTTCATTCAAACTAAATCTTGCATTTTTGAAGTAGAAAATTCAAGTTTACTAATAACTGCTTAACTTCTTTTGAAATACAATTATTTTATTATTCAAACTATTATTACAAAAATACTGTTTTTTGACCGATAAATACTAAGTATTTAATGATCTTTGCTCATCAATAATAAAAACTGTTCATTTTTTATAAAAACTCATTTGATTCCATTAAAAATCTGCGTAATTACTTTCAATTTAAATTTTAATAAACAAAAATGTAGAATTCAAATAAAATATTACAAGAAAATAAAGTTTATTTACTTTAATTGGCTTTTTTTTTATTAAGCAACCTATTTGGTTTTAATCAAAACTCAAAGTTTATTTTATTTACCATAAATGTCAAATTTTTGAACCGAGTATTTATAGGCATAAAAAGTTTACTAATAAATACTGATCTACTATTTGTATGGTAAAATACTGTTTTTGGTGGCAAATATTTTTGGCTCTATTAAAACTGTTGTTAAATAATTGACGTATTATTAATTGTTAATAATCTTGAGAACTGCAGTTTCCTCACCAAATCGCGCACTTTTCACAAAAAAATAGATGTGTTGCTATTGATTGATGATCCGTCTCTGTTATTGGTTTGGGGCGTGTCACGCGATCAGCTCCCAGTTGCAATCGCAATCGGGCGGGAGGGATCAAGGGTGGAGATAGTCGATTGGTTAGACGTATGTGCTGCAGGTACGATATATGTATGTTCATTCGTCCCTGATCACCGCATCATATTGCACTGACGCCGCAGACGAAGAAGAAGATGAAGACGAAGTCCGATTGCGAACGAAGTCTGATCACTTGCCGTTTAGATGACACAATCTATTTTTGATTGTCTTTACGTCTGGCGGACTGATCAGATAATCAAAGGGGGCAGATGCTGTCGCCACACACACACAAACACATAGAAAGAGAGCACTTCCGGTTTTTCCCAAACGGCAATGTCAGCCAAAACTATGTGAATTCGAATTTGTTGCGAATTCGAATGTTTGTTTGCCTAGCAACCACAAGAAGAAGAAGAACAGTCTTCGTTTCAATCTTTACTGATTGGATTGCGGTTTCTTCTTCTTCTAATCGAGAGCCTAACCCCAACCTTAACCTCAAACGCAACGAAGCGACGCGTCTTCTTCTTCTTTGTTCTTTAGAATCGTCTTTCAACAAGCCATTCAAATTGCATTCTCTCTCTCTCTCTCTCTCTCTCTCTTTGCATTAAGTAATGCGCGCCAGGTGTTTGCTTTAAGCTCTTAAGTGGCGGTAAATATTTTGGTCAGCTATGTTACAAAAGAGTGCTCTTAATACAGTAATTGATGCCTAGGGAAAAAACTCTATGCTACAGTTAGATTTTATATTCCACAAAGCATTAAAGAAAATATATCGAATGATTCAAGAAAATTTTAATTTTTTGATTTGATACAGTAATTAGATCTTAATCAAGTTTTATCAAACTTCACGAATACAATGACTGACAAAGAGTAAAGTGTTATATAGCTAGATTAAACTTCTATACCCAGAATATAGCATAACTTTCATTTATACTAATTATGACTTTAACGGACTTCCGTAAAGTTAACGATTTGTTAAACTCGCACAATTTTGATTAAAATCGTGTGCGTTATCATTGCAGCATTGTTTTTATTGATATTGTCTCGAGCGCAACAGAGCAAGAAAACTGTCTAAATTTAAAAGAAAATGTTGAGAGCAGCTGTGGAAATGTTGTTTTTATTTTCTTCCAACGTGAGAGTCTCTTCACATCTATCGCTGTGTGAGTGTCTCTCCCTCTCTCTCTCTTTCTTTCTCACTGTGTATGGGTGTGTGTTTGGTTGGGCTGCCGGCGCAGCTATAAAAAGAAAGCGCGCTCGCTTTCAGCGCTCACTTTTGGTCCCAGCAACCAAACGGCACAGACAACAAAATAACACACACTCGCAGAAAACACAAAAATATACAAGAAAACAGCAAAAGAATTGCATATCCTCGGCTATTTTTTTTTTTTGTAACGTTTCAATATAACGAACAAGTGTCGAAATCGTTTTGAAAAATTTATAAATATAACAAGAAGCATACTATACCCAAGTCCAAGTGCATTTGCATTGAAGTGAGAATACGTAGTGTAAGCCAAAGGAATTCCATAAATAAACTCAAAAACAAAAACAAACAGGAATATTTCAAGTAAAAATCAAAAACATCATCTACAAAGTGAGTGCAAAATTCTCTTTTCTTTTTTTTTTTGTTTTGCTTTTGCCATCGGCAGGATGGCAGCCATCTTGAGTTGCCAACTGTCACAAAGGCACAATCAAATGCACATATCGATAAACAAAACCTGACGAGGTTGGCAAGCCGAACTTGCAAGCCGTATTAATTATGAAAGTGGTATTGTGAAAATGGAAAAACGGGATTGGGGAAAATTGAAATAGAAAAACAGAAGCAACGGCAACATAGAAAATTCCGGTTCAATTCTGTGAGGTCTCTATTTGGGGGCATTGCGCATGCGTACCTGCTCAAGTCAAGAGTCAAGAGTTCAGGCCAGGTGCTACACACATACATATATACAAACGTGCATACGTACCGTCGTGTGTATGTGTGTTGCGATGTCTTTTTACTACTTCTACTTCTTCTTCTTCGTTTGCCCCGAAGTAATTTGATTTTGTTTTGCTTATTTCTTTTGGGGCCGCTCCGTTTCTTCTGCTACTTGCTGCTTCATTTTTTTTTTTGTATTTTCTTTTTTTTGTGGGTCTCACACTCTGGGTCACAAAAGAAATGCTAAAAAAAAGTGATGTTGTGTAGCAATGCGAGGGCAAAACACAATGGGCGCTGAAACGAAACAAATTTTCATTGTTATTATGGTTGTGGTTGTTGTTGTTGTTGCTTCTTGTGGCGTTTCTTTTCCGTTTAGTTTAGTTGTTTATTGTGGTGTTTTTTTTTTGGCTCGCAAAAGTAACGTTTCGCAAAGTTTAATTGGCCTTTATGTTTACATTTACATTTTGCAGCAATCGCAACAACAGCAGCAGCAGCGACAGCAGTTGAAGTTCATACACAACAACAAAAAAAAAAACACAAATAGAGAGCGAAGCGAGACTGAAGTCAATTCCGGTGTTCGCTGTTTTTCTCAAATTACAAAACTGCAACAACAACAAGGTACGCCACCCACCAACACTACAAACAATATGACCGATGTATCGCATGAATTAGGAGCCCTGCGCTTCGTGGTGGTAAGTAATCGATATTCGATCCTGCCGAAAACTGATGCAAAGCTTGTAGTTGCGTGAAATCGATATACCGCTCGTCCAGTTAATCATTCTCATTAGCGATAACTCTCGCGAATACACCTCCCACCCCTTCCACCTAACACACGCAAACACACACACACACACACACAATCCAATTAGCTGAGAGCCAAAGTTGGCACTGGGCGCAAACAAAAGGCATTTGTGGAATGCCTCGAGAAAAATCGCGTATAATATTCAAACAAAAGGAAAAAAAAAGAGAAATTTCACTGTCAGTGATTTTTATAAATTCCCATGCGCATTATTATTGTTATTATTATATTGCAAATATCTCGTGCGACAAATGCCTGAACATTATTTATGTGCTAAAAAGCAAACAAAAATAACAACAACAACAGCAACAGCAAGCGTGGAAAAAATGTCACAGAAAATTTGTATTTTCATTTATATGAAAAAATTTGTATGTGTGCGACGATTTGTTGGCTGTTTTTCATTTCCACAACGAAAACCAAAAGCAAAGCCACAAAAAGCAGCATGATTAAAAATCATTAAAATCAAATGGCATAAATTTCGACATGCTGCAAAGCCCGAAAAAAAAACCGACAACAGAATCATCGAAATATTTTTTTGGTTGACAATACAACGAAGTTCTGAATACCCTTTCCGCTGAAAAGATTATTGAATTGGAAAATATATTCTACAAAATGCGATATCAAAACTTTGAAAAACCACTTGAAAACATTTTCATCTCAATTTGTAGCTTGTTCAAAAGAATATTTATTAAGTTTTCTAACGATTCCCAATAGACATTATCTTTGTGAGATCGTCACAGATTTGGTGACAATATGCTAATGATCTCGACCTCTTCAGGGTATAAAAGCAGTTTTCAATTTTATTTGCTTGTGCTTTAATTTGTCGCCATAAGAATTGCCAAAAGATCGGCTAGATAAATACACACACACACACACACATATGTATGTGTCTCTATGCCACATATATCGTGTGTACTATATATGTGCATATATATGTATATATATATACTTTGTCTGACAAAAGAAACAAATTTTTGTCGCACTGTGCAAAAGATCAAAACACGGAAAAATTCTTGGCAATGACCATCGTTTGAGTTGAAATAGCAATGTTATGTAGTCCCCCCAAAGTATTTATGTATCTCACTCGCTATATAGCAGACACATACTATACAGAAACATATACATACATATGTATATGAAATCCGTCGAGTTTTCTTGAGTGACAACGGCGCCGACAAATCGAAGCATTTTCATTATAAAGATATGTTATATGCACTTAAGTACGATAGACAAACTTAGCAGATGCTTAAACTTTAAAGTTAATGTATAATGCTTCAATTGAACCGGTTTGGTTCGGTTCATTGGCTGGTTATAAGATACTGTTATCATCATAAACATAAATCTCATTTGATACCACCTCAAAATTCAGGTGCGTTTGGTTTTTTTCGAATACCCTGTACGTCAAATTTGAGCTAAAATTGAGCATGATTGATTTTTTAAAGTGTTGTTGAAAAACAAAATTCAATTTTTAAATAAATGACATTCACTAATTCGTACTTTAATTTGTAAAAACAAAATAAAGTTTAAAAATAGATAATAACAAAGTAAAAAAAATTAAATTCAATTTTAAAATAAATTAAGTTCACTATTAATGACTTTTATTTATAAAAACAGTCAAACAAACTTGCAAAACTTATTTCAGAAGTAGATAATAAAAAATTAAAGACTTATTTAAAGTAAATATCGTGAATTATAAATTTGCAAATTAAAAAAAAGAATACCAAACATATATTTTAGTATTTTACAGTTGATCGCACTTGTCTAGCTTCTGTTTACTTATTATAAATAGTATTTTTGAAACAATAATCATAATAATTTCCCAACACCAATGAGGTAAATGGGAAAATTTTCATTTCAATTGACGACAACAACAACGACAACGACTTTCACCTGTGCGAATTTACTGCACTGTCAAGCATATAGTTAGTATCTGTTTATACTAAGTGCACTCGACAGACGTTTTTATAGGGTATATAACTGTCAGTGTGATTTGCCAAATGGTTATAAAATCATTTCATTCATCGCCAGGCGCTGCGCAGTTATTTATTTATAAGTATATTTCTCTTTTATATTGAATATATGAATGAATGAAAAAATTCATGAAGCCAAATGAGCTGGCAACCCAAAAATTGATTGAAGAAATTTTTTGGATATTGATCAAAACGACAAACGGCGCCATTGACAACGTCATTGCCTCCTGTTTGCTGCTGTTTTCTTTTTTTCTCCTTATTTATTTATGTATCTTTTGCCAAAATTAAAATTCGCAAGGGGCGTTATAACAAAATGACCATCTAAAAAAAGACATTGCATACATAAATCATATAACTATGCAGATTGTGTGTAAATATTGTATTTTTATTTATTTTTTACCTTCACTATTTTTTTCGGTTTTTTAACAATAAAGTGTTATCAAATCGCACAAGTTTGCATAAAAAAGATTTTTCAACACGCTCACCCAACAAAAATATGTATTAATGGGGGAAACAAACAAAATACATTCGCAAATAAAATTAAAAAAGAAAAAAATTTACCGTGAAGGTCGTTGTTGATATGTTGTATTCTCTTTTCAATTTTATTTGTTGTTGTTTTTGTTTTTTCTTAAATGAAATTGTATTTCTTTTGTGTGTGCTTTGGCTGGTTGAGGAAGTGTAGTACATTTTATTTTTCGTCAAAGTTTTGTTTTTATTTATGGCCCGACATTTGCGCATTCCATTCGTCCCATTTGCTTGTACGCTATATAATATAAATATAGTACATAGATATTTATGTATAGACGTGGATGTAGATACACACCACACACTTGGTGCTTGCTCAAATTTTGAAAACATCGCGCACTTAGCAAAATGAAAAATTTAACAACATGTAAATCTGCTGTTATTTAATTACAGCCAATTAATTCAAACACTTTGTCACACGTGTGCCGCTTGCTGCACATTCAAATTTAAATACAATCCCGCCGCCGTTAAAAAATGCAAGAAGTTGGCAACGCAATGCAATTGATATTGCGTTGCCAAAGTGCAAATGCAAGAAGTTGGCAACGCAATGCAATTGATAATGCGTTGCCAAAGTGCAGCAAAGTTAACAGACAATCTGGCAGCGCTTACTAAAGCTTGAATTCAATGTGAATCATTTTGCGGATTCCTTTGTGTTGTGTGCGACACATATAAAAATCAGATAATCTCTTTTATATTTAAAAATTAAAATTAAACTGAAATCCAGTCAGCGTTCAAAAATTGCTAGAAGTTGCAATGTAATTAATGATGCGCTGCCAAAGTGCAGCAAAGTTATTGGACAGTCTGGCAAGGCTGGCTTAAACTTGAATTGAAAGTGCATCATTTTGTGGCTTCCCTTTGTGTTGTGTGCGACATACATATATTAAAACCAGTTTATCTCTTTTCTATTTACTGCAGGATTCGCCGCTATCGTCGAAGGTGGCCATGTTCAACAATCAGGCGACACAGCACAAGCAGTCGCAGTTATTGAATCCCTTTTCGCACGATGGACGCGCCACATCGCCGAAGCCAACGTTCTCCAAGGATCAGTATGGCAAACCCTTGGCCGGCAGTCTGACTGAGATGCGTGGCCAGAAGGCCAACATGCATGTGATGAAGGAAATGCTCGAGTTGTGCCAGATCATTGACTCCGAGGGCTATCAAGTGAAGGATGAGCCCAGCATGCGCGTCATTCCCTTTGGCGAATTGTTCAACGTGAGTTCAACGCATTTCTTTGTTGAACCTTTTTTTTACTTGAATGTTTCCCTCCGCTCTCTTTTGGGTAGATTTACAACTACATCTCCGACAAGGTGGTCGGTATTTTGTTGCGCGCTCGAAAGCACAAGCTGCTGGAATTCGAAGGTGAGATGCTGTATCAACGACGTGATGACGATGTGCCCATCTTTCTGCTGCGACCCATTAAGCAGATACGACAGGAGCTCAACGAGAAGATCGAGGACATCAAGCGTGGCGCAAGTCCAGCGCCACAGTCCACCTCGGTGCTGCTCGATAAGTCGGCGCATGAGCAGAAGCTCAAAGTGGCCGCCAACGAACGTCAGTCGAAGTCACGCACGCCATCGCCGGCGGTTAAAGCGAAAGCCAAGTCAAAGTCACCATCGCCAAGTGCAGCAGCGAAACCAACAGAACAAGAGGCAGCCACAAGCCCAGCAGCTGTTGCTGTTTCTGTTGCGCCAACAGTTGTCGAGGAGCCAAAGGCAGCTACAACAGTTGTCGAGGAGCCAAAGGCAGCTACAACAGTTGAGGAGCCAGCTGCTGCCGTGATCATTGAGCAGCCTACTTCTTTGCCAGCAGTTGAGATCACACCAGTTCCAGCAGAGAGCACAAATCAGGTGGAGCCAGCCAGCGCAGTCGAAAGTGCTTCAGAAGTGCCGGCTCCAACAGAAGCTGTGGAAGCCACCGCCGAGGTGCCAGCTGCACCAGTTGTAGAGCCAGCTCCAGTTGCTCCAGCTGAAGTTGAAGCTGCTCCAGTTGTTGTTGAAGCTACCACTGAAGACACTGCAAGCCAAGCAGCAGCAGCAGCTTCTGTTGATGCTCCTATTGTAGTCGATGATTTGCCCACAATAATCGTTGAAGCCTCCGCCACATTTGTGCGCACGGTCAGCGTGGATAAGCTGGAGACGCCAACAGAAACAGAAGCTGCAGCAGCAGTTGCAGCAACTGCTGCTGAGAGTGCCTAAGAAAGTTGAATTTGGAAATGTTTGAGCACACACACACATAAGCACACACACACACTCGCAACCACTAAAGCGGCAGCTTTAAATTGCAGTAATATACATACATACAATATAGTTTAAAGCATAGTCTATAACTTTAATGATTAGTGTTAACAGCACTGAAGACAGAAAGAAGAGCAACTACTTATATATAATTGAATTAATACATACGTCTAAAGTAAATGTAATACATATATAGACACAGTATTATATAAAACTCATACTTATTAATGCATGGTTATTATATAATATGTTGTAGTAGTTTAATACAAAAACACACACAAATATACAAAACAAAATTGTATAAATAAAATACAACAAAAAAAAACCAAACCACGAAATTCAAATTCAAACTCTGGCGTTGCCAGACTAATGTCACGCGCGATGCAGCAGGTGGATGAAGAGCAGCAACGGTCTGGCAACGCCACAACCACCTAAAACAGCTGTTTTGCTGTGCCGCCTTTTAGTTCGTTCGCAAAGCATTATTCATTTTCGATTCCAATTGTCTTGTAACAATGCGCAAGTTCACAGCGTTTGCTTGCGGCACAGGCGCCGGCCTTGCCGCTTATTATTACCAAAAGCTGCGCGATCCACAATTTGTGGCACACAACTCGTGGACGAACAGTTCGCAGCCGGTGCCGGATTTTGCGCTGTGGGACAGCAACTGGGACTGTCGTGACCCGAAGAGTCTGGTGAAACCGCAAAAGAACGATATGCCGCAAGAGCAGAATCGCTACAACAGCGAAATGGAGAAATCGGTGCCGAAATACGCCCGTCACATCATCCTGATACGACACGGCGAGTACCTGGACATTGGTGAGACAGATGAGACGCATCATTTAACGGATCGCGGTCGCCTGCAGGCCAAGTACACGGGCAAGCGACTGCACGAGCTGGGCATCAAGTGGGACAAGGTGATTGCATCGAATATGGTGCGTGCCCAGGAGACAGCTGATATCATCCTAAATGAGATCGACTACGATCGCAGCAAGGTGACCAATTGTGCGTTCCTTCGCGAGGGAGCTCCAATACCCCCACAGCCGCCAGTGGGTCACTGGAAGCCCGAGGCATCGGTGAGTCAATGGCCATATCCATATCCATGTGAAGAGATTGAAGCATGACCACACACATTCTTGTTGTTGTTCATTGCAGCAGTTTTATCGCGATGGCGCACGCATTGAGGCCGCCTTCCGACGCTACTTCCATCGGGCACCGCCAGAGCAGGACAAGGAGACCCACACACTGATCGTGGGCCATGGCAATGTCATACGCTACTTTGTCTGTCGTGCTCTCCAATTTCCCGCCGAGGCGTGGCTGCGCATCAACATCAATCACGCCTCAATCACATGGCTAACGATCAGTCCGTCGGGCAATGTCTCCATACGTTATCTGGGCGATTCGGGCTTCCTTCCGGCCAAGCAGCTCACCAATCGCATACCGCGTCAGGCCAAGAATGTTGTCTAGATTCCAGAAATCTTTTTTTTTTTTTTTGTTCACTCATTGCGCCAACTCTTTAGCTTTTAAGTTCATCAAAGTGTTTGTCCCTTTTTTTTTGCACATTTATTATTATAATTTCTTTTTTGGGGCGCCCGGCAAAAATAAATTCAAACGAGATTAGATAAAAGCGCGTTGTAAACCGATGGAGAACACTTTATTCATTTGTTTAAACAACTGGATCTAAGAGATTAGCAAAGCTAAAGACATCAAACTTACGCACAACAAAAGCTAAAACTGCCACGTTGCTTATGATAAAATATTGTAAAATGACTTTCAATTGAACTTCGTCTTTAAAGTTCTTTTATGTTAACTGTTTTGTCAGTTGTCTTCTTACAACAAAATCGAGAATTTATAATTTAAACTTGGTTTTTATTAGGCCATCAACTTAAATGAGCTATAAAAAGATCACAGCTTATTTCATTGACCAGTAACCGTAAATTTTAAATCGTAAATCACAACTGTAAGTGGGTAATTTTCTGGCATAAAAACGATAAACTTAAACAATTTGAAAAGCAAGTAAGAAAGCTATAGTTGAGTGTGCTCGACTGTGAAATACCCGCTACCCATTTTGGATAAAAGCAAAACATTTTTAAATATACCAAATTTATTATCAGACATACTGAAAATATACCAAACGTTATGTATGGTATATTGATATTACGCTACATTCAAAATATACCATATAGTGCAAAATATTCTGAAGGCTGTGTTGAGTATAACTATAATCTTTATGATTCCTGCGATCGGATCAAAAAATAAATACTTTTCTATGGCTAAAAATGTCTACTTACTACGGGACTTTGCTGATAATCTGATATATTTTGCAAACTATGGTATATTTTGCAGTCTATGGTATATTTTGCAATCTGTGTTATACTTTGAATGTAGTACTATATTTAATATACCAAATATATTAAGCGGTCTATTTCAGTATTTTGTGGTATATTTTTAGACTATGGTTTTATGGGTAGCGGGTATCTCACAGTCGAACACACTCAACTGCAGCTTTCTTACTTGTTAAGCTATAAATGGGGAATTCTCTGGGGAAAAAACGATAAGTTGGAACCATTTTAAAAACAATTAAAGCTTATTCTTGTAGCCCTGGATTAGCACTATATTTAGAGCTAAGTTTGATTGATGTTATTATTTTTTAGTAACATTTTCTTATGTGAAGAACACAATTTTTTAAAACGAATGTTCTTGACTTTAAAATTTGTCTATTTTTTTTAGTATTTTCAAAATAAGTATAGATTATAGCACTATATTTAGAGCAAAGAAAGATTCTGGGACCTTTTCTGCTAATAAATGATATAAATTCGTTAATTTTGTCTTTTTCGTTTTGAATTCATTCGTGTATATTCGAATGAAGTCCTCATGCTGATCTTTCTCATGTACTAAAGTTATGCTTACATCTAATTAAAGTGCCAATCAAGAGCTATAATATTGAAGTTCATTCAGAATACAAAAATGGTTTTTGTTAAGGAATTATCCATTATTATTAAGAACATGGCCTGAAAAGCTTTTGTCGCTTTGCCTCATCCTATTGTAATAAAGAAATGTATTCGTTATAACATTTAAATAATAATAATAACTACATTTAATTTCTGTTTAAAGTGGATTAGTTTAAGCTATCAAAAATAATCCTACCTACTACTAATTTCAGTAATGTTTTATCAATAAATGGTTTTTTTTTATTAATTTAAGTTTGTACGCAGAATTTTTCATGCCCAAAAACTTGAGTATTTTTTGTTTTTTAATTTTAATGAAATAAGTTGTTGATAGAAGTAAATGAAGACTAGTTATAATTTATTATAATCGATGTGACGTCAACTTAAAAAAAATTCAAGGCAATGTCTTCAATACAACTATTTTCCTTTCGACATTGCAATAACGAAATGTATTCGTTAAAATACATTAAATTATTACATTTAACTCCTGTTTAAAACGGTTGGATATTGAGTAAAGTAGTTTAAGCCAGCAATTAATCTATATACAAGGCAATATCTTCAATACAACTATTTTCATTTTGACATTGCAATAAGGAAAAGTATTCGTTATATCATTAAAATAGTAATAATAATTACATTGAACTCCTATTTGAAGTGGATGGATATTGAGTGGATTAGTTTAAGCTATCCATTAACCTATATACAAGGCAATATCTTCAACACAACAATTTTCATTTAACATGAAGCAGACTTTTAGTGGTTAATGTTAGATAGTATCTTATAATTATAATCTAATAGATACATCCACACAGACTGTGTTAGCTGCCTTGCAACACCTGCTGGAGTCGTTGCAAACACTTGCGTATGCCGCAATCCTCGCCAGCGCCGCGTTTCAACTCCACGTTGAGCGCCTGCTCGCGCACAAAGTCGAAGAGGGAGGTGAAGAGCTGAGGCGCGAGCTCGGCGAGCTTGATCAGCATTTGGAAATAGAAGTAGGTGCAATGGGCCAAATGCTTCTCGGCCAGCGATCGGAGATCGTTGCAGCAATGCGCTTGAGCCTCCGGCGAGCGTTGGAAGAGCGTTTGAGCCACAAGCAAGCGATAGAGTTGCAACACTTGGAGGCGACTCGACTCGTGTTCGCCCACAAACATGATGTGCTCCAGCAGCGGCACATGCACCGCCTTCAACAAGGTCAACAGCTGTCGCTCAGCATCGAGAGTCGCCTCCTGGAGTCCCACGATCAGCTGCTGCAGCAGACTCAACACAAGACGCACATGTTGCCCCGGCTGGCTGCGTTGCACGCTGAGAAACTGTTGAGCCAACTGCTGCAGCACAAATTGCGATAACTCGCCAGCAGCAGCATCTGCTTGCAACAGCGTGGCATAAGGACGTGCCACAAGTTTGGCATTCGTTGTGTAGGCGAAATGCGGCGTCCAGTGGAGCACGAGCTGCTCGAGAGTGCGCGTCAGATACGCATCCTGGCGATATGGCAGCCGACCAAGTCCCTGCAACAGCACCGGAAAGATCTTGTTGAAGAGTGGCAACAAACGTGCCTCGGGTGCCACGCCCGCTTGCAGCTGTGTGGGCAGCAGGAAGCGGGTCAACGCGACGTGGAGGAAGCAACTCGGCTTGGAGCGAACGTAGGCGAGTGTGGCACAATTGTAGATGACAATCGCAATGAAGTTGTAGAAGCGCGAGGCACACGACTCGACATGCCATCGCTCGAAGTGCGCCACATAAGCGTGCAACTTGTGGCTGAGTTGCATGCGCACATGCGCCACTGCATCCGGCTGCTGGGCGCGACGTCCCAACGCCCCAAAGAACGCGCACAGCGGCTCACGTGACTCCAGAGCCGAGGCTGTCAACTCGAGTGTCCGCATCTCGGGCAGCTCAAGGATGTGCGGCGTCAGTTGACGGACGTCGGCATGTTGCGGCTGAAGGAGCACCAGCGACTTGAGCCACACTTGGATGAGCTGCTCGGCCGTCGGTTGCAAGCCCAGTTCGAGAACTTGCAGCAGCAACTGGGCGCTGGCCGCCAGGTTTACGGGTTCCGCATCCTGCAGCAGCGATGTGAGCAGCTTTCGACTGCTGTCGAGGAGCACGAATTGGGCCGCCAACTTGGGCAGCCAGCTGCTAAAGCCGCTGACGTACTGCAGCCGCAGCTGTGGCAACACATGTTGCTGCAACGCCTGCCACATGCCACCACCGCCGGCTGAGGTTGCAACCGAGGTGGCACGCAGTCGCTGGCAGAGCATGTGCATCGCCTGCCAAACGCGCTCCTGCGCCGCCTGCCCGCTGTGCTCCAGATAATGCGTTAGCCAAGGCCCCAGCAGCATCTGCTCGCCGTGTCCAAAGTCCGGACTGGAGAGCTCAAAAATCGTTGGCAAGCAGCTGGCATAAATGGCGCACACATCGAGATCGTTTCGTATCGTCGAGAGCTGTAGGAGCAACTTGCCAATGTAATCCTCGAGCGGCTGACGACGCTCCGCATGCAGCAACAGCAGCGCCATGTGTCCCTTGGCCGTCAGCTGGCGACGCGGAACGCTGAGCTTGTCAAGCGCCAAGCAGAGAAGCATCTCGCGCAGCTTGGAGGCGAGCTCAGCGAAGTCGCCTTGATGCGAGAGCAGCAGACAGAGGAAGAGCTCGATCACGTGATGAATGCCGCATTCGTTGAGTGCCAACAATTTGGCAGCGCTGAATTTGCTAAAGATGCGTCCGAGCAGCTTCTGCGATTGTGTCCTGCCCAGCGTCTTGCCAAGCAACAAAGCAAACAGCGTGAAGCTGTTCAGATTCAAATCCTCGAGCTCTCCTCCGCTCTGAAGCAGCTGGCGATAGCGTTGCAAATAGGCAGCGCCGCTTGGCAACGTCAATGGCAGTTGATCCAGCTGCGGCTGCGTCGATTGATTGAACTGACAGTTGAGCGAGCGATGCAACGATTCCCACAGCTGGCAGAGCACATCCGCATCGAGCTGCAGAGGTGCCAGCAAACACAAATAAACGCGACGCTGCTGCTCGCTTGGTGTGGCAGCCAGAAACTGCTGTAGCAGACAACCGGTTTGTAACGCCTCCGCCGTGAGCTGTTGTCCATCTTGGGTGGCCAAGCGGGCGACGCTCAAACGCAGCCAGGCATAGAACTCATGGTAACTCAAAGTGGCATCCACTAAGCAAGAAGAGAATTATCATTAAATAAAGTTTAACTCTGCTTATTGTGTTTCCTACTTGGCAGCTGCGCCTTGTGGCGTTGCATCGAGCAATGGAAGCGCGGCCAAAAGTCCGTTTGCTGCTGCAGCAGCAGCCACAGCTCCTTGCTGCAGCGACACATGAAAGCCGAGGTGTGCAGCAGCTGGACGCTCTGCTTGCTGCGATAATGCAGCTGACTGCAGAGCACCAGATCGTCGAGCAGTCGCGACAATTGCGCCTCGTAGCTGGGCTGTGCCTCGGGCTGATCCTGCAGCTTGCGCTGCACACACAGATCGAGCAGTCGCCACTCGAGTGCGCCGTGGTACAAATGATAAGCGGGCGTTGTGCAATCGTTGCCTTTGCTATGCTCCGCAAAGTAGAGAATCCGCCATGCCGCCGCATCCAGGCAGCTGTTGAGCAACTGGCGCAGCTGCAGCAGTGCGCACAGCTCAGCTTGACCAGTCGCCGTCTGCTGCTCGTGCAGCAGCAGGTGATAGAAGTGCGTCACCTGTTGACGCATTGCAAACCAATTTGCCGTCGACTTTGTTTGCAGCTGTTGCTGTCCTGCGACGGCGGCACACAGTTTCTGCACATTCTTGCTAGCATAGAGAGTTATTACTTGAGAGTGGCTTACACATTGGAAAACTAACAACACTTACCACGCTTCGCCGTGCAAGTAACGCAAGACAAGGCAAATCTTCAGTTGTTTGGGCTCAAAATCGAAGCGTAGATTATCAATGAGACTGCGCGGCGGCAGCGCATTCAATGAGTAGCCATTGCGCACAAAACTGTTGCTGGGAAAGTCCAGCTGACTCTTCACCGTATCGCGTCCCGTGCAATTAAATTCGGGCAGCACATCGAGCGCAGCTCCATCTTGATCATCATCAATATCTTCATAGCCATTATCATAATCCAATCTTTGCTCTATAGTGGCAGCTTGTTGTGGCTGCTGTGAGGCTTCTAGGTAGGCGGTAAGTATCTCCTCATCGTCATCCGATTGAAACAGATCGTAATCCATGGCCAAATTTAATTTTTACACCACAACTTTCTTGGCCCCAGTTTTGGCGCCAAAACTGCTGTTTTCAGTACTTCACATAAATCTTCACATTGGCCGTGCACTCCATGATGTCGAAATCCTGCGGTCAATTACATATTTACTTAATTATGCGTACACTATATTTTTTTAATATTTCGCTATTTTTAAGAAAAAAATGCACTTTTGGTTTTGAAATTATTTTTTTGCTACAGCAACTTGTTGGCTTATCATAAATATATACTAGCTACCCAATATATACCAAAACAACAAGCGGCCACACAGCAATGCATTGCAGCGATTAATAATCGATTGTCTATGTTGAGACCACCGATATATCAGCTCACAACATTATAAATATATCGCAATCTCTAAAATAGTGTAAAGTTGGCTGTTTACGACTTTTACAAAACTGTGATAATGTTCGAACAATATTTCCTGCAATTGAATAAATAAATTTACAAATCATCAATGTCGTGAAACGCTTGTAAAAACATCGCTGCATCGATAGTTCCGTTGGATGCTTGTCCACCTCTAGTGTTGTTGTTTCGATTTCGTTCGTTCTTATCTGAACAAAAGTTGGTCTTTTGACCTCCTCCACTCCAATTCGAGCTGCCGCTCTACCAAAGGTTAATAACAAGCAACTAGCCCAGTTAAGCAGTCTGTTACGTAGCCCAGCGATGTCGTTACGTCCACTTGTGGAAGGCGACTGCGGCGCCGTCAATCCGTTGATGCAACTTGGCGGCCAATTCACTCGCGATGTGGCCCGCAAGGACGAAGGATTCGCAGCGGCGCCATTTGAGCGCCAGCTGCGTCCCGATGAGCAAATGGTCAGCGACTATCTGGGTCATGTGGCTGCACCACCGCAATCCTTTCAAATGAACTCGCTGCTGCAGGAGATGCGCGACATCAACATCCATGGTGCAGGTGGAGCACAGGTGGATGAGGTGATGGCTGGCCAATGGAGTCGTGACTTCCAGCAACAGCAAAAGCTTCAGTCCGGTGGCAACAAAATGCTGCACATGCAGCCGCAGCAACAGCAACTACACCATGCTCAAGAATTCTTCGATGAACCTTTGATCAGCAGTCAAAACTTTCGGCCGCCACCCATGATGATGATGCAGAGTCCATACTTGGCCATAACAGCGCCACCAGTGACACAAACACAACACGATACCTTCTTCGACGAGCAGCTGGAAACCATCGATACCGATAAACAAAGAGTGGAGGATTGGATCAACGACTATCCGCGTGAGAAAGAGCAAAGCGAACAAACGGCAGCAAATTTCAATGAAAAGTTCTGGCAGCGGCTGCAGGACGAATGGCAAAAGTTGGCCGAGGAGAATGAGCATCCGTGGCTCAGCGAATATAACGAGAATCTGGACGCGTACAAAGAGTACGAGTTCGCTGAACAGAATCCCATGTCCGAGCTGCCTAATGCCTTTGAGAAGGGCAAAGAATACCTGGCCAAAGGTGACATACCCAGCGCAGTGCTATGCTTCGAGGTGGCAGCCAAAAAGGAGCCAGAACGCCTCGAAGTCTGGCAATTGCTAGGCGCCTCGCAGGCAGAGAATGAAATGGATCCGCAGGCAATTGCGGCATTGAAGCGTGCACTCGACTTGCAGCCCGAGAATCGTCAGGTGCTCATGTCGCTCGCCGTTTGCTATACAAACGAAGGACTGCAGAGCAGCGCTGTCAAAATGCTATCGAACTGGATTGAGGTGCATCCGCAGTATAAGCAACTGTTGGCCGCCTATCCACAGCTGCAGGCCGAGGGTAGCTCGCTGGCCTCGTCGCTGATTGGCGCCAATAAGTTGCGTGATCTGCAGGAGGTTTATTTGCAGGCTGTGCGCATGCAGCCGTCGCAAGTGGACGCCGATCTGCAAGAGGCACTGGGTGTGCTCTACAATCTGTCGGGGGAGTTTGACAAAGCTGTCGATTGCTACAGGAGCGCTGTGCAGGTGGATCCACAGAATGCCAAGCTCTGGAATCGTTTGGGCGCCAGTCTGGCCAACGGTTCGCGGTCCGTCGAAGCTGTCGAGGCCTATCAGCATGCACTGCAGCTCCAGCCGGGCTTCATACGTGTACGCTACAATGTGGGCGTCTGTTGCATGAACCTCAAGGCGTACAAGGAGGGTGCCGAGCATCTGTTGACGGCCCTCACCATGCAGGCGCACACAAATGCCTCTCGAGATCTGCCCAATGCCGAGGGCATTGCTGGGGGTCAGCAACAGATGTCCGAGTCCATTTGGAGCACACTAAAGATGGTCATATCGCTGATGGGACGCAGCGAGCTGCAGATGCATGTTAGCGAACGTAATTTGGCAGCGCTTAATGCTGCTTTCAAGGATTAGTCTCGTGTGGTTTCGAAAATTCCATGTAAATAACTGCAATTCCAACGTTTTTGTTCTACTTTTTGTTGCCTGTAAGATCTGAAATTGAATTTGTGTTAATAATAGAAAGTCGTGTACCATATGCACTATATTTATAAGGTATATTTAATTGGATTAGGGCAAGTTGCCCAAGCGCTTGTAGTCGATCTTCTCGAGCTGCACCAGCGGCTTTAGCTGCTCGGCAAACACACGCATCTCCTCGCCCACATTCTCTTGTCCCGTGGGCGCCACCACAGACAATTCAACGATGTAGCTCTGTGAAATTGGCTCATTGGCCATGTCCTGTTGCTTGCCGGGAACGATTTTAATCAGCTTGGAGACCGTTATTTTCATGCGTCCCTTTCGAAACATGTAACCTGCAAGGGGAGCTTTTACAATTGGTTCGTTGAACCACAATTCGATTGCTCACCCTTCGCTATATACTCAAACTCCAGGCGAAATCCCATTTCAGATAGAAAATCAAGTATCCCATTGGTGCAGGCGCAGTCCATGCAGCTGCGCACCAGTGTTGGCCGTCGTATATCCACCTCGGGTTGTCCAAGATAGCGCATTTGGAATGGGGCATCGCGTCCCAAGGCGCGACGAACGCGCAACAAAAGCGGCTGATTGGACTGCGATTGACGCAGGCTCATGCAGACCTCCAGATCATGGAAGGGTTCCGGCGAGGTGTCCACATTATCGCACAATCCTTTTAGTCTGTCATTTTGCGAAAGGCAAAGCTAAATATCGCACATATATTCGTCTGATTGCAAAAACTCACCTGTGCATCAAATGCTCGACAGCCGAGTCTAAAATGGAACCTTGCAACAAGTACTCGAGATTAGGCAGAAAGCGGTTGGTCAGCGCATGGGAAAGTGATTCGCGTGCCGACGAGATGGCCATTAAAACAATTAATAAGTTATGTTTTTAAATATCTAAATTAAATAAAAGGTGTAGCGGTGTTTTTGTTTATGCTTTACTTTAGTGTTGCAAAATGGCAAAGTCATCGTTAATCGATAAGCGATAGGCACTACTTCGATAAATGTTTGAATTTCAATAAGTGAGCATGAAGTCAAAGAGAGGTTTAAAAGCGCATTGCTAGTTTTATTAAAGTGTTTAGTATTTAAGCAAAGTGCTAATTATTTAAACGTAAAAGCGGAAACGGAGTACGATATTGTGTTGTGTGTATATCAGCAATACAAAGTGACATAGCTGCGCAGAACGGGGATATTTACATATTCGCTGACGACAAGCTCGACAATTCTTGAGTCACCCATCTAACGGGCGGGGTTGCCAATTCCAGAACGTCTGGTAGATAAGAGACAACCAGTGTGGCTGTATATCGCTCACAACGGACCTACCTTTTTATTTAAATTGAAGTGTGAGTGTTATGTGTTTTTAAATAATTATAAAATTTCAATAACAAGTTTGTTCTCCCAATTTGTATTCCAATTAATTAAAAAAAAAACAATTAATTAAGCTTAATAATAAAAAATCATTTCCCCATCCATTTTAGTGCCGGCTGGTATATTTGAATGGACAAGCAGAAGTTGCGGTCACACTGCAGTTTGTAGATAAGGATGCCAGACGCAGAAAAGCACAAACAGCACTTATCGTCGCAATTACAGTTATTATTGTTGTTGTTGTCGTCGAACAGCAGCAGCAGCAGAAGCAAATGTGTTGATAATATACATTCTCAGCCTTTCTAAATGGCCAGAGAAATGCAATTGAAATTGCCATCGAGCTACCAGCTACACAACGGCAGTTAATACCAGCAGCAGCAGTAGCGCCTACGCCTCTCAACTACAACAGCAGCAGCAGCAACGAAAGAAAGTTACGTGAACAAAAACATCACAAGAACTTCGACACTAAGGCAAACACACCAACAAAAAAAAAAAAAAAACTCATTGTGTGAAATGACAGCAAAGACGAACAACAACAAAATTAACAAGAAGAACAAAAACAGCCAGTTGCAATGAATGTGAAGAAACGGCCACGTCTGGAGCTGGCCACAGCTGCAACAACAACACCAACGCCACTAACAACAACAGCAACAACAACAACAGACGTCGCACTTTATGGGAACATTAATGGAAATCTGAGCAGCACAACAAATGGTTTATTTCTGACCAGCAGCGTTGTGGGTGGCATGGGAATGGGAATGGGAATGGGAGACGGTGCTCAAATCTATTTGACCATTTGTGGCGACGATGATAACTCGAATGAATCTCAAGAGTTTTATGCCATCGAGAGCATTAAGCAGGAGCCCGATTTGGATGCATTGCATGCGGCACATTGCATGCTGCCCACAAATCTGCAGCTGCCAACTGGTTGTGAAATCTATTTAGTTAAGGACAACACGACTGCGACGGCTGCTGCAACAACAATAGCCGCAACAACAACAACAGCAAACAAGATAAACCACAGCAGCCACAACAATGAGCATTTGGCGTCCATCAAACTGGAGCCGGACTCCACGAATGTGTTGTTCATGAGTGGCGGTGGCGGTGGCGGTGGCAACAACAACAACAGTAGCAACGGTAATTTAATTGTGGCCAATAAGGATACGGCTGCAGTAGCGCCATCTGTCGGCGGCAGTGGAGGCGTCGGCAACTACAATGTTAAGCTGGATGCGTACAAGAAACGCGACGACAAACGTCGTGCCACCCATAACGAGGTGGAACGACGTCGTCGCGATAAAATCAATTGCTGGATCTTTAAGCTGAAGGAGATGCTGCCAACGGATGGCAATCGTTATAAGCCGACAACGAACAGCATGGCCGATAGCTTAGAGACGACGACAACGACGGCAACGGCGACGACGTCGCCAACTACGACGAGCAGCAGCAGCAGCATGAAAAGTAATCCAAATGCAAATGGAAGTGCAAATGGACGCACACCGCCCAACGATTCGAAATCGCAAATACTGATCAAGGCCTGTGACTATATTAAAAGCATGCAAAACGAAATCGATAAGTAAGTGTGCAAGCAATTATCGAAAGCTTGTGTTATCGTTAATCTGTCTCTCTCTCTCTCTCTCTCTCTCTCTCTCTGTGTGTGTTTAGCTTACGCGACTGTTTGCGTGAGGCGGAGAGTCTGCGTTTGAGCAATCAGGCATTGCGCGATGAGCTGCAGCATCTGAAGCAACAACAGGAGCTGCAGGAGCGTTTCAATACCGCTGGCGGTTCATTCAACGTAACGCTCAATTCGCTGAATAGCTCAGCTACTAGTGACCTCTTCGATGGCATCGATACGGCACCAAATCTATCAACGGTCTCATCGATTAATTTCACCAAACGCGGCCTCATCATCGCTGATTACGATGAATGAAGTGCGCGTGCGCGCCATATTTGAATTTCATTCGAATTCAAAGAAACTACAAGAAAACTATCCAACCATCATCAATCATTACTATTATTACTCAACCAAAGAACAATGCGTAACAACAGGAGAACAACAATAGTCATTATATTAACATTTATATACATACGTGTACATACACATATGTTTGTGTGTATGTGCCATAATCGCAATAATATTGTAGATGGATGGATGGATGAGGGTGATGCGGGCGCTGCTTCGGTTGCAGCCGAAGAAATCTTTATTGTTATCGCTGATATTTCTTCCGTTTGTGGTAACACACACACACACACCTATTGTTGTCATCCCCTTCCTTCTTACTTCCCGCATATTAGTACAATACAGTATATATACATATACAACCATTACACATATTTACATGTTGTCTATTTAAACAAAACAAAACATAAGGAATACCGAAAACTATTTCATATTTTGAGCATATTGTGCTTGTTTTTCGATTTTATTGTAATTGTTACTCGCACTAATTAAATAATGTAAAGTATTTGTAATATCTTAAAACAACAATTATCTATAACTACATATACAATTATATTATATATATATATACATATATATTATTATTATTATAAATATACATAAGCGGTTACCAAATGTCTTGTGGCCAACGACAACAACAACAACACAAAATATCTCCACTTGTCCGCGTTATGCATTTGGTGAGCTTTTTTGTTGTTGATGTTGGCCTCCTCCCATCTATCTCTCATGCAAATGAAAGAGACAAAAACCATTTACCGCAATCAGGCCAATCATTAAGCAAGCAAGAGAGTATGTGTATTTTGAAGTGGTAACATGAGTTAGACAGAGAAAGAGAGAGAGAGAGAGTATGTTGTGTGCGTGCGTCGTCGATCTTCAATACATATGCACTTCGCTCTTGCGCAGTGGTGTGTACAGAAAATAACGATATTGTTAAAAGAAAATTGTAAAAAAAATTTTGAACATATATATTGTTGTGAATCGTTAGAAAATTGTTTTTGGTATAGCGTTGATAAAAAGTGCAATTCGTGTTACTTGTTGCTATCTACATATATACCAGTTAATAATTCTATTAAATTCAATAAAACAAAACCAATAATAACAGCTCTCGCATTACTTATCTATACTTCTGATTCAATTTCAAACGATAGCCATTCTTTAAAAAAAAGCTTTTACCTTGGGCAGTTTTATTTGTCGTAGTGTGACCATAGACAACTCTTATAAAATTAATTTAGTGCGGAGACCAAAATACCTTGATAAATGTCAGTATATTACAAACTGCATGTAATCAAATGGTCTCACTATGTTATGGTGCTGGTGCTATTGAAAGACATTTAAATATTTCCAATATGGCTTCGAAATAGAACACTTTTCAATTTTGCTATATAATATTATTAACATTTATTATAGTTTTGATGGGGAATTATTAGATTCGGATGATACACCAATAAATCAGGAAATGGAAGGCAATGAAATGATTGATTTCCGTAAAAACTAACAGAGTTTAGAGTTTGATTATGTGTATGTTTATGTTATTTGTATTGATTGTAATTATTTCAAAAAAATTGCTAACTAAATTTCGAATGTCTGTGCATTGCGATGTCAAGATCTTATTGAATGCGAAAATGCTCACTTAAAAGTAGATCACATTACATCCCTTATATTTTGTTTATCTAACGTGTATAGCGTTATATTTTAGTAGTCGCGCACACAAGGAGAGGAAACAAATCCAAATCGTTGTTGTTATGTTATTCGCGTACAGTTTTTTAAATTGTGCGCCAACTTTTGTTTACATTTGAACAGCTGGTATTTCAGAGCGGCCAATTAAGAATTTTACCGTTCCCCATACTTTTCGGTTCGTGGCATGGAAACGGGGCATAATCGAATGTAGTAAACATCGCAATTTTCTATAACTTATCGATGTTTTATACACTTTATAATCATCGATAAATCAAACGTGTCATCGTTGTTGTTTCTCCACACTAATGTTCTAGCGAACACTTCAACGCAATATTTTTATTTTCGTTTTTTTTTTTGTTTTTAAAAAACTTTGAAAATAAACAAACAACGGCATAGTGAAAATAAATACATATTTTGTGGCAATATTTCGCGTGTAAAAAGCTAAACTGGCAGGCCAAAGCTATTACAAGTGATTAGCTTAAGTGAAAAATCAAAAGATATTTTTACATGCAGTTTGAATAAACAAACATAAGCCAAATAATAAAAATAAAACGAAACGAAAAAATTGAAGGAGAAAAAGAATGTCATAAACAACAAGTGCATTCAGTGCGGGAGTAAACAAAACAACAAATAAAGCATAAAAAAGTGCTAAGCGAGCATATAAAATTGGAAATTGGAGTAAGATAATCTGCATACCAATTGTCCAAGAAGAACAAGAACACAAAACTAGTTTGCAGCAATAGGAAGGAGGAACACGAAAACAACACCAACAAGAACAACAAGAACACGGCGGCAGCAGCAGCGACAGCGACGATAACAAGAACGACGCCAAGGTAGTTAACGAGTTGACAAGCAAAGTGCCGAGCAGACAGGCGGGCGGGGCGGTGGCGGTGGTGCGACAGTGCTAAGAGCGAATGAGATAGCACCGCAGCAACACATCAACAAGAGCGAGTGAGCGCAAGCGTATCAGCGTATCCGTGTGTGTGCGTGTGAAACCAGTTCTCTCTGTGCGCGCGTGTGTGTGTGTGTGTGTGTAAGGGGAGTTGGGGGCGTGCACACACACTATGCAAAGCAGTAACAACTAAACTGCAGCAACCACAACAATAACAACAACAGCACGCAGAAGCAGAGGAAGCAACAAGTCAAAAAGGATGAGCGCAATTTGGCCACACTCGAAATGCTTATTGGCAGCACTGCTGCTGCTTGCACTGTGGCGCCCTCAAGCGGCGAGCAGCGCCAGCGGCAGCCAATGCGAAATCATACGGATTGAAATGTGTCGCGGCATTGGTTATAATGAGACCTCCATGCCCAATCTGGTGGGTCACGAGTTGCAAACCGATGTGGAGTACACGCTGCAAACCTTTGTGCCGCTCATCGAGTACAATTGCAGCTCACAGCTGAAGCTATTCTTGTGCGCCGCGTACGTGCCAATGTGCACACCCAAGGCTCCGGTTCATTCCATTGGCCCGTGTCGTAGTCTCTGCGAATCCGTCCGGATTCGTTGTCATCCCGTGCTGCAGGGCTTCGGCTTTCCCTGGCCACCTGCGCTCGATTGTGAGCGTTTTCCCCGCGAGAACAATCACGAGACCATGTGCATGGAGGGACCCGGAGAGACGGGACATTTGCCCATCCAGGAGCACGAGCTCCAACAATATGGCATCAGCAACAGCAACAATAATAATCTATCGCCCAAGTTGACTGCCGACTGCTCTGCCTTGGGCAAATCCCATCTCTATGTGAAGCTGCAACGTTCGGGACGCTGTGCTCCACTCTGCGAGGCGGACATTCTCTTTACGCCCAGCGAGAAGCATCTCTCGGAGATCTGGCTCTCCACCTGGGCCTACGCCGCCTTGGGCTTGGCATGTGTGGCCACGCTTTGCCTGCTCCTCCTCGGCGGTGATCAGCGTGCGGGGCGCGGTGTCAATGCGGGGGCCAAATGGTCGAGACTCCTCTCGCCGCTGTTGTGGTGCCACAACATGGTCACCTTGGGCTGGACGGTGCGCTTCATCGTTGGACGCAGCGGCACCGCCTGTGGCACGGATCCCCAGGCGCCCAACGAATCGCTCCTTACGGTCGACGGTCTCTCGAATGCCGCCTGCGCCAGTGTCTTTCTGCTGCGCTACTACTTTGGCATGGCTGCTTGCGCCTGGTGAGTGTTCCACGTTCCACTCCGCGAACCGGTTCAGCGTGAACCGCTGTTATAAAGAGAACAGCGGTGGATAAGTTATTGTTTATTATTTATTATTTTTAATAACTGGCAACAGCACTACAATTGAATAGAGCTAGGTTGGAGTTAGGTTAGGTTCATGTGTGAACCGGTTCAAGGCGATCCGTTAAACATAGCTGATTACTCCTAAAACTATTGAAGTTATTACATTCGCCTTCACAGCAAACTAAGAAATGACACTGCAATAAAAAAGAAAAGAATTAGGTTAGATTAGGCTGCGAACCGGTTTAGCGTAAACTGTGAAACATAGCAATATATGCAGTTAGTTCCTACGAAGAGTAGTGAATATTATTTATGAGTATTAAGTTAGTAGAAAGTGTTTTTAAACAAGTTATCCCTTAACTTTTATAACCAATCTCAATAGTTCACTTTAAAACCACTCCAAATACGATCTTGAAACTCGTTTAATTCGTGTATATTTATATCTCAGCTAAGAATGGGATAATTAGGAACAAGATAACGCTCTCCGAACCGTATTAACAATTATGTCAGTAATCCACGATGAATTCAAATATAACCAAGAAGAAAAAACAAAACATTTACATACAGACATAGTTCTTAGAATCGGTTCAAGGTTCATTGAACGAACATTTCAGGGGGACAGCAGTTGGAATACGGTTCATTGGCTTGTAGCAATTCATAATTCACAATTCAATTCACAGCACACACAATAATTACCCCGTTCTTCTTTTGCTTTAGGTGGGCCATCCTCTGTCTGGGCTGGCATCGGGACATTCGGCGCAACAGTCCGGACACCAAAGGACACATTGCGCTACCCGCCAAGCGACATGGACAAGGAGGTGGAGGTGGAGGAGGCAGTGCTAATACGGCACAACAGGATTTAGCTCGCAACAATTTCGTTTGCTTTGTGGCCTGGGGATTGCCCGCATTTCAAACGGCAGCGGTTATTGCGATGCGTTTGGTGGACGCCGACGAACTCTTGGGTAAGTCAATATTCCCATTAGCTTTATCTATTACTCCTGTATACTTAAATATGAAATTAGTATTTTGGTTAACCCAAATGGTAAATGCTAGGAGGCTGTAATTAGCACAAATCGATTAATTACAACAAAAGCAATACAAAATAGCCAAAAAAAAAAAAAAAACAGTTTTTGGGATTCACACTTCAGCGATTCGGAAATGTGACTTTTAATTTTCAGCTGTTCGTTTTCCCATTGAAATCAAATAAGGAATTATCACTTTTCTACTCTCTTCTCGGCGATTCTCAAGCTAGTAACCTAATAAGTTCTATGGCTGATCACTTTGGCTTTTCCTTAATAATATACATCGTAATCAATATATTCGTGTTCTTAAAATACATTTTTCCATACAAGAAAATATATTATTTTAAAAACTCACTCCTTTAAAAACGGTCTGTGTAAGGCAATATGTTGTCATACTTTGTGAGTTTCCTTAAATTTGTGAATTAAACATGAACGTGAATTTGAATGAGCTATAAGGCTGATCGAACAAACATTTTCTTATCTATTCTTATGTGTAATAATTTTAACAAGTACAAATACAATAAATTCAAATAAATTCTTTGTTGGGTTAAGGCAAACTAAATAGCTTTCACTTCAACAAATTAATAAGCACTCATTCTCTGCCTCTCTCTGTCTCTCGCTCTCTCTTTCAAGTTGCTTAAAAAATTATAAATTTTTCGTTGAGTAAGGGCAATCCGAATAGCGAGCACTTCAACCATTGCTTAGCGAAGACACGAACTACGAATTGCTAAACACTCTCTCTGTCCCTATTTCTTTGGCTCTATCTCTCTCTCTCTCTCTCTCTCTCTCTCTCTTTCTATCTCTCTCTCTCTCTCTGTATATATGTATAACAATTTCAACAAATGTTCTTGAGTTAAAGCACTTCAAATAGCGTGCACTTCAACCATTGCTTAGCGAAGACTCGAACCACGTATTGATAAACATTCTTTCTGTCTCTGTCTCTTTGATAGGCGCTTGCTTTGTGGGCAATCAGTCGGACAAGGCACTGCAAGTGCTGGTGGCGACGCCAGTGTTCTGCTATTGGATCTTCGGGTCGATGAATCTGATCTCTGGCTATTTGGTGCACTGTCGCAACAAGGAAATCGTGCGCAACAGCAACGCCCTGACGCTGCAACAGCAACTGCAGCTGAGTGCACACAGCAGCTCCGGCATTGGGATCTTTCTGTTCATCTATGGCGCCGCATGTGCGATGCTCTTGCTCGCTGTGATCTATGAGTTTGCCAACATCGATGTCTGGCTGAGTGCAAGGGAAGCGAATACGCCTCTTTGGCCGTACTTGACGCGTGCCTTCATGGAGCTAATGTTGGGCATTTGCTGTTTCGCCTGGGTGCTCGGGCCAAGCATTTCGAGCATGTACAAGCGTCAGCTCTCAACGCGTCCCCTCAAGCCCGCAACGAATGTGGAGCGTGGCCAACAGCAGCAACTCCAACAGCAGCAGCAGCATCTGTCACTTCATAATCACCATCATCATTCACATCATTCGCAGCAACACTCGCAGCATCATCAGCTCGATGGCCAGAGCAGTTCACGTGGCTCGCACTTGGCCTGCAACAGCACAGTTGTGTCTTATCACTCGGTGCGTCCGTCGCATCAATCGCTGGTCAGTGCGCCTCCGATGATTGCCAGTCCCTACAAATACAAATCGCCACCGGGCGCTGGCTCCATATCGCTCAATCAAATGTCCAACTATTCCCTGGGACGCAACAACAGTCACAGTCACAGCCAACAACATAATCATCAACAACATCAACAGCAGCAGCCACATCGCGTCTACTATGCAACACAGAAGCATGGTCATCATGGCCATCATCAGTCCACCAATTATCAACATTATCCGCAGCTGCAACGCTACGGCAATGAGACGCTGCTCTGAGGTAGGTTTTATACTCGATATATATGGGTAAATCTCTGACACTATTTAGAATGAAAAAAACAACAAAACTGAAATCATTTTAAAAATAAGTAAAGCTTATTCGTATAGCTCTGGCTTAGCACTATATTAAGAGCGAAGATTATAAATCGAATGACAAGCGTAATGTTAAAGCTAGAGTAAAGACGATAATATCTATAGTATTTATATTTCAAGAGAATTTGCTTGTGATCGGATACAAATTATAGAAGTTATTAGTTCCTTTGTCTGACAATTTGGTGTATTTTGTACTCTATGGTATATTTTGAATTTTGTTCTATATTTATATACCAAATGTAGGCATTGGTATATTTTTAGTATTAGTTGCTTTGCCTGACAATTTACTTGTATTATATGTTGTACTCTGATATATTTTGAATGTAGCGCTATATCAATATATTAAATATAGCATTCAGTATATTTTGCACTCTATGGTTTACATTCCGCTCTTGCTATATTTTAAATATAATACTGTATCAATATGTCAAATATAGCTATTAGTATATTTTTTAGTACATTTGCGGTATATCTATTTGCTATATTTTTAATGTAGCACTATATCAATATACCAAAGATAGCACTCTGTATAGTTTTAGTATTTTTGTGGTATACTAATTTGGTATAATTTAAAATTATGCTTTTATTCACAATAGGTAACGGGTATCTCACAGTCGAGCACACTTGTTTGTTTTTCATATGAATTCGTTCATTTTTGCAATTGTTTTAAAACAGAAAAACAATTCCAAAATTCCATTTTAGCTCTAATTAAAGTGTTTATCAAAAGCTATAATATTCAAGTTTTGTTGTATATTTTTTCGCCAGAGATTTACCCATATATGTATGTATGTTATGTATATCATTAAAATAGGCTCAAATTTAACTTCTTTTTTTCCTTTTATAGTTGCAGTCTGATGTCTGAATCGGGATCAACAGAAGAGTCTTAGGATTTATATGTATTTATAGCGAGCTGAGCTAAGCTAATCAACCTCAACTGCATTTGAATTGAGTTAAAAACTTGGCAAACTTGGCTGCTTTAGTCAACCGAAAGAGAGCGCTACTAAAATCGGCTGCTATACTATATGCTATGTATATATGTATATGGCATTTGATTTGAGTTTGGATCTAGCTTTTATCAACAATTTTTATGTAGCGTTGACTTTGTGCAAATTTGTGCATTTGCTTCCAACTACTTTATACTTTAGTTTCAACTATTTTATTGCGTGTCATTTGATGTTGTCTTGTACTTTATATTGTGTGTTTTATATACTATATGGTATTCTGTTTCTCTGTGTTTGGTCATGAAACGAATTCAAGTTTATTTCATGGCGCAAACAAATAATATACACACCTTTTTTTTTGGAGTGTAACCAAAGTACAATTTCCAGTTGAAGAAAAGCGAACTGTAACAATTCTTGCCCCGCATACAATTTTTGTTCATTTTTAGCATAAATGTACTATAAATAATGTTGTTTGTTTGTCATACGCAGCAACAAATACTGTGATACTGTGATTTATGTGCGTTTCTATATATATATATTTTTTTTTGTGTAATGATAAAGATTAATAACAAACCCTGATTTCAATTGACATACTAAACATAAAACAAACCGCAAAGTGTACTTAAAACAATTGTAATTGTATATTGTATTCAATGTGCCATTAGCTTAAGAGAGAGAGAACTTATCGGAACTTCCATGTACTTAAAATAATACATTCACTAACTATATTTATATATTTGTATTGACTTGCCTTCAATAATGCCCGCTGCACATGGAAAATAAGATGTATGTAGATTGCCTTCCTGTAGATAATGTATGTACGAGTAGATTGCCTTCCTCTAAAGATTTCTGGCATTGTAAAGAAACAAAGGAAGTGTAGCGGGTATCTGCGAGTCGAGCAGACTCCACTTTCCTACTGAGTGAAATGAAATGAAATGAAACAATGCTTTACAAATTGTTTACCATGTAATTTGTATTTTGTAACTTATGCTGATAGCGAAAAATAAAGTGTCGAAAAGTATGATTTTTAAATATATATATGTATATATCTTATATATGTCCTATATAGTATATAGTATATTTCTTCTTTCGTTTTGTTACATGTGTAAAAGTCTCCAAAAAACAAGCGTTGCAATTCGTTTTGCACCTGATGAGCATTCTTTGCATTATCGATGATTTGTCATAAATTATTGTGGCATTGATGATGGTGATGATGTTGGATTTGTTGTGGTTGCCAATTGATTGTTGACTCCTCCACGAGCAGCTGGCGGCTCACAGACAACAATTGTGGTTGACCCATCGGCGTTGTTGTTGTTGTTGTTGTTCGTTTGCCAATTGTTGTCAAGGTCTTCGTCGTTTTGCGCCTCGGCCTCGGCCTCTTCTTTGGCCCGCTGGTGATACTTGAGTTCGCTGGCGTATTTGGAGTGCGTGATGCCCAGAAAGGAGGCAAGGCCACCGCCCACATAGTCAATGCCCGCCAATATATGATTGCCCATCTTGCTGGCCTTGTAACGTAGGCGTGGCACCAGCGTCAACTCACGCTGTGTGAACAACAAATGAGAAATGAGTCATGAAATCGAGGCAAATCATTATTAGCTTTGCTTTGCTTGGCTTACCTGCAGCTGGTCATCGTAGCCCTTATCGGGCACGTCCGGCTCGGCGTCGCTATCGCTGGAGGACAGCTCCTCCATGACGCCATCGCTGAAGTAGAGCATGCGACGATTTGACTGCAGCTCAAGGGCTGAAATGTGATCGGTTTCGCTGCGTTCGCTGGTGGTCATCTTTTTTTTTCTTGGAATTATTACTTTCTTAAGGGATTAATATAATTATTATTTTTTTTTTTTTTGGTATTAGTCACACGCTCACACACACGCGCCTTTCACAAATGCACAGCACCGAGTGAATGGCCGGGATTGGAGCTCAATAAACAACAAAATAGTGCGTCGATTTGCTCTTGAATTGCTGTCAAATTAACGTTAACGTTAATGTCGCTTCGCCGCATATGGGGGTCGTTTTTGTCCTTGGGTTTGGGGGCCGGCGGCGTTGCGTGCCAAGCGCCAGTTTTCCATATGTAATCAATAAATTTGCCGACTCAATGCCGACTCGATGTCGTCCCGTTGATTGTTGTTTGTGTGCTTGCGCATCCACAACAAAAACAAAGCGAGCCCAAAACAAAAAATTATCAAAACTACAAACAAATCGAACGGCTCGGTTATCGAACGACAATCGACGCTTTGCGTGTGCGTCAACGCAAAAATGAGACTTAATTATCGATAAGTTGACTAATAATAAAAAAAAAAACCCATATTAATAATTATATGCGTCATTACGTTTAATACAAAAATCACTTGATTTTAAATTTGTGCAGTTTACATGCTAGCCAATTTCCAACTTCTATTTTTGCACAACGTTATGATTTCGATAATGGTCAGTTATCGCTGGACGGTGTGACCGTTTTTCTGCTGCAAACAGCTGTTGCACGATTTTGTGTCGTCGCGTCGTTTACAACAAAACAAATTTACAACATATATATATACAAAATTAAAGCCAAACAATGGATACTCCCATATCAACGCCATCGGCAAAGGGTAAGCATGTGAAATATGATAGCTAAACGAGACTAATGGCAATTCCTGCAGACTTCCAGGTGGCTGGCGTCTCGCGCAGTGGACGTGTGCGCAAAAAGTCATCGAAACTGTTGGACTTCGAGTCGCCCGAGGAGATTGAGAAGCGCACGAAACGCCCGGGCAGGCAACCAGCACGCTATCCCGGCCGTGGACGGCCGCCCAATGCGGTGCGCGAACGTGAACAGGAAATGATCATTGCCTATGCCGAGGAGGAAGACAATGACGACGACGATGACATTGATGATGACGACGACGATGACGATGATGGTGTGATGCCTAATCTGTGCGATACGGAGGATGATATCAGACATACCATTGGGGGCAACACAAATCTGCGTGGTACGCTCTTGAATTCCGACGATGAAGTGGACAACCTGGTGCAGGATTTAGTCGATGGCGTCGAAGCGGAGGCCAGCAGCTATACAAACGATTCGCGGGTGCGTCAATCGCTCTATATGCGCGAAAAGTCCACCAAACGCAAGATCCTCAAAGATGGCAAGCTGGTGACTGGAACAAAGCAGCGCAAAGACAAAGGCAAGGCACGATACACCGCTTACAGTTTGTGGGCGCGTGATGTGCGCAAACGCGACTTTCCCGATCTCGGTGAGTAGGTTAGTTTATGCATTGAAGTGCATAGCATTGATTTCCCCATTGGGTATTCAGATTTTGCGAGTGCTGCGCGACGTCTCAGTGAACTGTGGGCCAATGTGTCCAACAAGGAGAAGAACGCCTGGCGACGCAAGGCCAAAATCCAGGCGACAAAAGCTCGCACACGGGAGAAAAATGCGCTTAACAACACAACGACATCGTCCGCTGCGATGGCCAGCAATGGCAACACAACAACAGCTGCTGTCCTAGACTCCACGACGTTTGTGAATCGCGCGACAACGAGTCGCACCAAGAAACTGGCCGCTCAGATGGCAAACACAAGCACCGCAACAACAACAAACACAGCGATGCCCACATCTTGGGCGCAGAGCAGACAAAAGCGTAGCATTAACACAAACACAAGTCGCATCAAGTCGATACCCCCGGCAACGAGTGCAATGAATAGCTCAGCTGCCTCATCTGCTGGTCTATTGGAATCACCAGCTGAGATCGGTGGCAAGCAACAGCAGCAACAGTCGAGCATTGAAGCTATTGATGCGGCAGCGCATCTCAAACTGCTGGGCGAGAGTTTGACAGTGATTGGCGAACGGTTGAAAGAGCACAACGGACATGTTGCGCTCTCGGGCAGCTTGTCCGTGCTGCTGGACAGCTTATTGTGCTCCATGGGACCGCTTTTGTGCATGACAACGCAAATACCCGGCCTCGAGAATAAAAAGCAGCTGAGCACAAATTTGGCAACGACGCTCGACAATATTGCCTATGTAATGCCGGGTCTCTAAAGTGATGGCGAAACTGTAACAAGTGCATCACAGGTGGACATATAATAAATACACTTAATATACATAATATTTTTTATTTTTATTTTATTATATTAAATCTAGTATTTAATACTACATTTAACAGAGAAGAGAGTGCTGGCTGCTGGGGCCTTCGACTCAAAAAAAGTATCTGTACTTATTATACCTTAAATTTAGTTTTCATTATAAAATTGTACATTTTCATTATATTATCATTTAAAGGGGTTTGTAAGAGGTGGGATGGATACATAATATAATATATACGAGGATTGTCCGATAAGTACTTAGCCTCCAAAAGAAAAACGAAAATTTTGGAAAAGTGGCGATTTATTACTCAACATAATCTCTTTTTAGCTCGATACACTTGACCCAGCGATGCTCCAACTTCCTTAACCCGTCTGAAAAATACATTTTCTCGAGGTCTCCTCATTCGACGCAAATTTCCAGCCGGCTAAATACTTATCGGTCTGCCCTCGTATGTATATATAGAGTTGTTAGTTGGTACATTTGGCATAGGTGAAAAAAAAACCTATTGTATAGATTAAAATACATATACAGAATAAAGCAAAATTCAAATTAGTTTTAAAAACAACTTTTGACCGTTGAACTCATTAAATTGGAGGGAAAAAAATTTGTTGCGGTCTCAACAATAACAGTTAATCGATAAGTCGTTAGGTTATCGAGCTACCGCGCTGCTATCGATATTACAAGAGACATAATTCCTGATGAAAAATATAATGAAAAAATCTAGGCGTTACAAAAAAATTAGTTATTGTTCACTTCCCTATTGATTAAGGCAAGATTAAAAACAACAATATTTTACAACCACACGGCAATTAGAACGCAAACGACGTAATATTTATATATATATTGATTGTACATACTTGTAGTTTGCTTTTTTACAATATTCATATTTCGCAAGTAAGTTAGGGATATAATTTAAAATTATAAAATAAAGAAAATTAAAAATAATTCTTTTAATATCTGCATGCACAACAAAAACATCGAAAAGCAAACATCGATACATCGATAGTTTGTGCATCGATAGTGTGTCTGCAGCAGTACCGCAAACGCCGAATCCAGGCTTCCACCATTAATTAAATAGCACAATCAATTTTCTGGACATTTCATGTTAAGCATAAACCTATAGTTGAAAAATATATATATATAAGTGATAAAAGTGATAAGCAAGATGATGAGGCAACCATCGGCCAAGAGGAAAAAGCCCGCGGAAATGCAGCTGCCCTGCGGCTGGCGCGATTGTCAGGTGATTTGCAATGGCGAATGGCTGCTCAATAGCCACATTGCGCTCCACCTGGAGCAGCGATGGGCGGAGGAGGCGGAGACGGAGTGCGAGGATGAGCCGGAGGAGTGTGTGTGCGCATGGAACGATTGCAACTTTAGCTGCACGGATCGCGAGGAGTTCGAGCGTCACAACTATTATCATGGCTACTATTTGCATCTGCTGCTCCAGGGCAAAAAGGAATGCGAACGACATCCCGAGATACCCGCTTGCTATGCGCCAGCACGCCAGGGCGACAAGTTGCCCGAGTTGAAGCAGAATTACCACTGCGGCTGGAGCGATTGCAATCGTGTGTTTGTCTCGATTGTCGAGTTCCAGGATCACATTGTGCAGCACGCGTCCTTCGAGTACGAGATACAAAAGTCACCAGACGACGAGCGACCCAAGACACAGTGCAACTGGAATCTGTGCAACAAGCAACTGGAGAACAAATATCGCCTCATCGAACACATTAGCACGCATTCGAACAAGAAGCACGTCGCCTGCTTCCATTGCGGCGAACTCTTTCGCACCAAGACGACGCTCTTCGACCACCTGCGTCGCCAGCCGGACAACAATAGTGAGTATACCGCGTAGTCCCAAGAGGTGGTAGGGTGTGACAAGTTAGTGAGAAAGAACTTCGTTATATATCATGGTATAGTGAATTTTGTTAGGGAACATACCCGGTAATTACTATTAGGGTAGATAGGTAAGCACGTTTAGTGGAATTTGTCTGAGTATACCGCGTAGTCCCAAGAGGTGGCAGGGTGTGACAAGTTAGTGAGAAAGAACTACGTTATATATCACAGTATAGTGAATTTTGTTAGGGAACATACCCGGTAATTAGTATTAAGGTAGATGGGTATGCACGTTTAGTGAAATCTGCCTGAATGTATTCGTATGTGCGATTGCAAATGATTATAAGTGCTATAGTAATTAGGTCACATACTTATCAACATTAATACATTTAAACCGTCTTGTTTGTAAGACAGTTATGCGGGCACATGAAGGGTATGCTCATTTAGTGGCAAGCGAAAACTAGCTGCAAGTATAGAATGATGAAGACTAGAAAACTTTCTTTTATTATATTTAACACAATGTCTTAGGTCAGATCGTCAAGAAAGAAAAGAAAAGAAAAGACACAAGTAAGAAAGCTATGATCGAGTGTGCTCGACTGTGAGATACCCGTCACTCATTGTGGAAAACACCATTCTGCGGTATTGCAAAACAATTGTAATACAAATATACCGAAGTCTGCATTTGGGGTACATTGATATAGTACTACATTCAAAATATACCATAGAGTACAAATTTACCATACAGTACAAAATATACCATAGAGTACAAAATATTCCATAGAGTACAAAATATACAGGATTGTCAGCCAAAGCAAGTAAGACCCGTAGAAAATACACTTTTTTGGCCATACAAAAGTATTTCTTAAATAACTTCCTCTACTTCTTATCTGATCGAAACCACATATTTCAGGAATCTTATATACTATATTTATGTATCAACAAATTAAAGTATTGCTATTTAGATTTCGATTTGCTAGCTGTATTTTTGCATTGAATTTCTGGTTTATTAAGAATATATTTATTTACAGACATTTTTGGAAGTATAACATTTCTTCATAGAAAAGAAAATATAACATGAAGAACTAAAAGAAAAATTAGTTACAAAATGTTGTGAACCACCAAGAAATCTTTTAATATTTATATTTATTTATTATCACATTTTATGTGCAAAATCTATCTTATCGATATTTTGCTAGTTTTTGAATTGAGAAATTTGCAGTTGTAGCTTTTCTTATATGTTTAGGTTTAGTGCAGATATTTTCCTTCGTCTTGAAATCATCTATTAAATTTCACATTAGATTTTAATTTGTGCTTTTTTTTGTATGCTAAGTTATAGTTGTAGTGAAAGTAGCTATAGATTTTGTTGTATAAATCGTATATCTTATAAAGTTCGAAGATGTAATACACAATATTCAGTCGTAAGATAGTTCGGGATAGTTCACCTCTTAAATCTTGTTTTATTATAATATATATTAAAAATCGAGTATTAAATACTAAATGTAAATAGTTTAAATATCTATTATATTAAATCGAGTACTAAACTTCATTGTAGAATTACATCCATCGACTCGAAATCTTGTTTTAAATTCCATATTTGATTTCCCCCTTCTTGTTTCTCTCTCTCTCTCTCTCTTCACACAGCTCAGAAGTTCCAGTGTGCACAGTGCTTCAAGTTCTTTGCAACGGAGAAACTGTTGCGTGGCCACGCGGTGCGCCATGTGAATTGCTACAAGTGCACCATGTGCGACATGACCTGCAGCTCGGCCAGCTCGCTGACGATGCACATACGATACAGGCATCTGAAGGACAAACCCTTCAAGTGCAGCGAATGCGAGACGCGCTGCGTTCGGGAATCGGATCTCGCCAAGCACGTGCAGATTGTGCACGCCAAGATGGTGCATCAATGCGATCAGCCTGGCTGTCAATACTCGGTGCGCACCTACACTCAAATGCGTCGCGTAAGTTTCTCTAGATTCTATGTTCTCCATCGATACTCATTAATTGTTCCATTTCCATTTCGTTTACAGCACTATCTGGAGGTGCATGGCAACAATCCGATCTTCTATGGCTGTCATTGCTGTGAACGCTTCTTCAAGAGCGGCAAATCGCTCTCGGTGCATCTGATCAAGAAGCATAACTTCCGCTTGCCGTCGGGACACAAACGATTCACGTATCGGCTCGATGAGAATGGATTCTATCGGCTGGAGACAACGCGCATCGAGAGCTTGGAGGTGACACAACAGATCCTCTCGCCGCATATCAAAAATCAGACTGAATTGCACAAACTGTCCGAGGCGGGCAGTTGCTTTGAGATTGTCAATCCGATTAGCACCGAATATGAGCGCATCATTGTCTCGAATGATGCCAACGAGGCGCACTTGGTCGGTGAGGTGACCATCTCGTTGCCCAGCCTACTTGACGATGACGAAAACACGGTTGATAACAACGTTGCCGTCGCTGTCGATGCACTCAACGACAATCATCATCCCTAAGCATTGCCAAAAACAAAAACAAAAAACGAATCCTCATCAGAGCGCAACACAATAAAAGGCTGTGTTCATAAGGTTGCTTGCTACTCCTGCTCCTTCAGCTACATGCTCCTCCTCTGTATCCTAATCCTCCTCGTAGTTTGTAAGCATCCTGTCCTGTCTTCGAGTATCATCGTCCAAAACTCCTGCGACCAAGTACAACAAATTGTGCCATACACCTTCTTAAATATTACTTACACGGTTGCATGTGTTGGCATTTATCAATTGCTGCTCTTAACTACGATTACGATTTACCATTTACCATTAATAATAAGCCAAAAGTCAACAATTATATAGAGATTATAAGAACTCGTTAAGCATATGAAATAAATGGAAACTATGCACATCACATCATGAAGCAATAAAAACCAAGAAAGTTTTACCTTTTTTCGGGTGACGAATTCAACAGAAAGTATCTTCATATATGCGAAAGAATCTTACTAAAACTAATGTATATAATATATAGTACTATAATACTTATATATATTAGGATTCTTAAGATTCTTTCATTAGAGTAGAGTTTAAAGATATACCTTTCTTATTTGCAAAGATACATTTACATCTAAGAGCATTGTGTCACTTTTTCTTTGCATGACGAATGAAACCGACAATTCTTAATGTTCTTTAAGATTCTTTCTTTAGAGTATAGATTAAAGATAATACCTTTCTTAATCCATAGCAATGAGTCACATCAAAGAAAGATTCTAATGTGCGCATATTAAGATTATTTATATAGAGTAGAGATTAAAGATAAATCTCATTTGCAAAGATACATTTAATCTCAGATCAAGAAGCATACTTACATACATCATACAACTTAATTGCTTCCAATGAATTTCTATTCAATTTAAGCAAATTCATTTCATTGTATTTCTTGAATAACTGAGTTAATTTAGCGCTTTATATATTTCATCTAGTTTTAGATAAATATCTCTATTAGTTCCACTTATATTAGACATTGTAGTTCATCTTGTTTTTAAAAATAATAATTAGTTTCCTTTTAACTTTCATATTCTGAAAAGCAAGCTCATCATTGTCTCAACTCAGGTATTATTTTCATTCCTCAATCTAATCTTAAGTAAAGGATTAGTCTATTGATCTATGATCTATTCTAACGCAATACTATATGGTAAAAACTGAATTCAATCCTAGCCATGGCAAAAAGAGTTCTATTAAAGAGAAAGGTTGAATAATCCAGAAGAGAATTTCCCCAATAATTTTACTATAAACTTTCATAATATAAGCAATAGTTTAAAGTTTATTATCATTATCATTATTAACCGATTCCTAGTCTAACTCGTTTAGTCTGAGAATTTTGTTTTATTAAAAAAGTTAAGATACAATTAAACTAGATATCGAGGTGAAGAACTTTGGTTGATTTTAAGCAAGTTTACAACGGAAATTAGATCAAGGACTTGTATATATATAAAGATTGCGATTTCTATGGATTTATACAAAATATATGTATACGTGAAATACTGCCTGAAGGAAACTTTCTAGACAATTTAAAGACCCGACAAAGAACTTTCAATCGATTCTTCAGTAATATTCCATGTGACTCAACTATGTATATAGCTTGACTTTCTAGTTGTATTTACATCTCCGCTCCACTCCTTTTTAGGCTACAAAGCAACTTCTCCACAACATTTTGTAGAGCTCCACAAACTGTGCCCAATATTGCTGCCCACCACTGTGCACATGTGATTGGCTGTGTATATTCCAATTGGCAACACTTTGCACATGGGAATTGCAGTGTATTCCAATCGCCATCACTGTGCACATGGCAGCTGCTGCTGCTGCGTATTCCAATTGGGAAGCGTCGTATGACGACCGGTTAAAAAGCATTTGCTTTTCTGTGAGGTTATGTTCACTTGAAAAAAATAAACACAAATTTGCACAAAGTTGTTTGTAATATTTTTTGTTGGTTTTCTTTTTTAATTGTGGCTTCTTGGACTTTTCAAGTAGTTGGATTTTTTACACTTTCTTTGACAGAGCAAAAAAAAAATAACACCGCGCAATAGCAAAAACACAAAATCGTTGATATTATTGAATCTGCTGCTTGTAGATGTTGAGTTGATGTTGTTGTGATTGTTGTTAAGCCTCCGTCATTTACTTGGCGTGAGTCTGAGCCTTCCTGAGCTGAGTGAGAATGTTGGACAGTTCCTCACGCTTCCTCTTGGCACGGATGTGTGTGCCCAAGCGACGCTTCAGGAACTTCAAGGCACGCTTATCCTTGGACACCTTCAGCAATTCCATGGTGCGCTTCTCATAGGGAGCATGGCCCACAACTTCGCGTACCAAATCGCGAGTGAATTTGGTGTGTTTGGTTTGAATCTGTTTGGCAATAGAGCAAAACATGTAAACAAAATTAGTATATTGCCCGGGATCTATTTTTTTTTATTGTTATTCTTATTTTTATACTTACGTTCTTCAAACGGGAGCCACGCAGACCCTTGACCTTCTTGTCGCCGGTGTACTTAACATTCTTGACTTTGGTGGTCTTGTGGCCTCGGTTAAGACCAATACACAGCTCGTAGCGGACTGCCATCTTCACTGCAAAACAAACAATACAAATTGTAAATACACTTTTCGCTTAATATTTCGTGTTGTGCACATAAAACAATTGTTGCAAATTCTGCATCGACATGTTCACTTTATATTAAACACTTAATTATCACATACAAGTCGATGATGTTTATAATATTTGCGGAATTTCTACACAACAATTCTTCGGCCGACCTACCTCAGTTGCTGTCAAATGGTAGAAAGAGCGCTGTCAGAGCGGCAGGAAACCGCCTGGCCATCTGACATTAAAGCGCGCTGCCAGACCGTGCAATTTGGGCCATAGCCACACTGAACGATATATATCGCTAGTGGTCCTTACGGAGCCACATAATTAGGAGCATTGTGTCACATCGAAAGTTTTAACAGATTTTGTATTTTTTATTAAATTATCTAATCTCATGTAAGAATATTGTTAAAACTTCAAACAAAGACTTCGGATATAGCGTTGAATCTTTATTAATGTGGCAACACTGTGGCGCAATTGTTATAACAGAGATGCTTTGGTATTCCGATAGCGCTGTTTATTAAAAGCAGGGCTGCAATTAAGGTATATCGAAAGTTCGTGAATGCCTGTATATGCTTGATTATTGTAATGAATGTACACAAAACTTTTGTAAAATTATTTAGAGCTTTTAAAAATATATTCTATAAAATTTGAAAACACACTAAGTACATTTTTCATGTACTCCGCTTGCTCTGCTCAATCAAAAAATCCGTGTGACCAACACTCAAGTGGTATATTTGTGGACTTTAAATAGTATATTTTGGGATTTTACAAAAACGGTCACCCTGTCAATGCATGTGCTGATGACAACACTGGGAATGAATTCAGTACGAGTTTTATTATTCACACGCGTTTTAGTAAAATTGTGCAAACATTTGAGATTGCTATTCAATACGGAATATTAATATTATCGTGTGGATGGTTTAGTGAAATAAAAATAAATAAATTATTAGGTGTATTGTGTTTGGTTTATCAGCTAGTGCGCGCAATGATGGCAACACTGTATACGCCGGCCATGTTATGATATGTAAAAGGTAGTAGACGTAGACACGTGTTTAATTCGTGCTGCTATTTTGTACGCTCAAATTGTGTGTCAAGCCTATCACAAAAAAAGCAGAAAACAGTGAAAAATATTTTAAAAAACATTTTAAGTGAACGCAGCGGCAATTTGCAGGCAATTGAAAGCATATTTATTTAACCCACTGGTTTCAAAAGGTAAGCGCAAATTTCGACCACGCGGAACATAACCTACTACAAAACAGTTGCCAAAACACACGAACTCGAACAAACGCAAAGCAAAAGCAAGAAAAATGGTGTCATATTGCTTTTGCTCCTCGTTGTATTTTGTTGTAAAATGATGCGTAGTTTGGCTAGGTTCAATGCAATGATTTAGTTCCATCAACTTCTTTTATCCTTGTTTTTTTTATTGTTGTATTGTGATTTGATGCGTATGAGAGTAAGTGTGTGTGTGTGTGTGAAAGAGACAGTGTGTAAATGCAAAAAATGCGCAACATAATCAATAGGTGGCAACGCCTCTTTGTTGTTGTTGCAGTCGCCAACACATGCGGCATTAAAATTGTGCCGCCTGTCCAGTCTGTCTGAGTGTGTGCTTGTCTATTTTCAAATAGGATCAATGTGCTTGGTCCTTAATGCAGAATACGTTCTTAATACATATGTTTATATGTATGCGACTTGAGCGGTTACACAATGAAAATTTGTTGTTGCTTGTTTGTCGCATGCAATACATACACAAGTATGTAGGTACATATGTATACATACATACACACACATGCATGCATATACATATGTACATCCGTGTATATGTAAATGTTGTGCTTATGGCTGAGTCATTTAGATGAAATGATTTGACGCTTCTTTGTGTTAGATTCTTGTTTAATATATTGTATGTATATTTATTTGCTATGGAGAATGGTGTGCGCTTTATTTTTGTTTTGTGTTTGGCGGCTTTCAGACTAATTGTTAAATAATGCTACTGATAAGCCAAACAACACAACAACACCCGCTCTCGCTCTCTATCTGTCTATCTCTTTTTTACCCCTTTCGTCGGCAGTAAGCAACAAATCGTTACGTTGCCAGAAAATTGAAAAAAGCCAAAAACAAAATATCACACATTTTTATTTTCACGATTATACAATACACATAGAGCAGCAGAAAGAAATGCTAAGCATATGATCGGCCAACCACGTTGCCAAAGATTATGGCGAATGTATCGGATGGGGGAGGGGTGAAAGGCATGCAGCTATGACAGAGAGAAGAGTAGAGCAGATCGCGATTAAAGTGTGTGTGTTTGTGTGTGAGTTGTAGAGCACCTGGTTTGCTGGTACGTGAGTGCGTATATGTGACTGTATTAATAGCTAAGCACGCTCTTTTGCTGCTCTCCTTTTGCTCACGCACTTTTCTAGCGCCCTTTGAAACCTTGTATGCGTATGTGAGTGTGCGTACGTGCGTGTGTGTGTTTGATAACGAGTTAAATTCAATTCATAGGCCTTGGATTTAAGCTTCGGCTAGTTTTAACGACTGCCACAAATGTGTTATGTGCATATATAAATATGTTCATGTGTGTGTGTGTTTTTCGATGTTATGGAAATTTTAACTTGTATGGCCACCCCATGCAAGTTCAAAGTCAAGCGCCAAGCATCAAACATGTTTCTTGAGCACACACAGCTTTTACGAAATTCGCGCTTTACATAAGTGTTGTCTCTTTCTTGAAATGATGTGGCAACGCCAAAAGTAACTGTGCATATGCAAATGATGCTGCGACACACAGACAACCAAACAACAGCTGTTGAGGCGAGTTTTACAGCTGTGTGTGATCTTTCGATAACAAGACAATGTATCGCCCAGACCCAAAACGATTGATGATGACCTTTGTGCCAATCGAAATGCGTCGATAGATAAGGCAATAAGGCAGCGCGGCGCTTTGGTGGCCAGCTTATCAACAACAAAAGGCCTTTTGAATTGCGGGTGACGAAACACAACAGACTTACTTACTACACACATTCACACGCACACACATTCCACAAGTACACACGTCTAGCTAGTAATAAACAACAGACAGACACAGAAACAGACACACACACATATATGCACACAAACAGGGCAACAGGTTCGTTAGAGGAAACAAAAATAATAAAAACAACAGAGAGATTCTGACGTTTTGATTGGCTTATTGAAGGGCGCTCTTGCTCTCTGCTGTTGTTGTTTTTTTTGTTGCCGTCGATTTTTGGTATTTTTGTGTATTATTTATGCTGATCATTTTTGTTAGGCTGTTGACACGGCGTTTGCGGCTCTCGAATAGTTGTTGTCGTATGTGGTTAGTATGATGGTGGGTGGCACTTTGCAACCAATTGGCAAATGTCTCGAAAGAACGAATAATTAGAAAAGAGCCAAGCAAACAACTTGCTGGCTCTCTGATATCATTCTAAGGGGAAGGGAAGTAGAACGCACACACACACACACACACGCTCGCACACACATACACACGAAGCACATGGCGTACGCCAAAAAAAAAAAAACAAAAAGCAAAATACTATTGGGTAGTTTCCCTTTGTATATCGAAGCGCTATCATCAAAAGCTCGAATTGCTCCGCTCGAATCTTTTGACCGGCGTCGCATTTTGTCGAGTCAATGAACGAATATTATTATTATTATTATTGCAATAATAGCTTAGCCATAACAACGAATAATTGTAAACAAACTACAAACGAAAGCAACTAATTTATTTTTTCAAATATCCTCAACGAAATCATCGTCAACGAAATAAATTTCAATTGAAAAACTGTGCGTTTTGTGTGGAAAATTACGAAAGTGTGTTTGTTGGAAATATTAAGGTGAAGTTCTTTTTTTTTTGTTTTAGTTGTTGCTGATTGACTAAAGTTTATTGCCATAGTTTTGTGTTTAATGTATTTTTATTAATTTTGCTACGTTTGTTTTGTAATGATTTCATAACAAATGCCGTAAGCGCAATGCTTCTAGTTGTTGTTGTTGTTTTTCGCCGAAAGCTGCTTGCGTTTGCTTGCTATGATTGTTGTTGTTGTTGTTCTTGTTTGCTTGCGGCCTTTTCTTCACACTTGACACTCGACGCACGCGCAAGAAGAGAGACGCGTACTCTTTTTGTCTCGCTACCTCTCTTTTGCTCGCGTTCGTTTCGCGTCTGCTCGATCTGCTCTTGGCTCTTGTGGGCTCTAGTTCTCTCTCGCTCTCTCCTGTTGGGCTCTGTAGCTTCCGCGTGGCATTCTGACTTGTTGCTTTTGCTTTGCACCTTATTTGCTGTGCGCTTCGTCAACGTTGTTGCTTCGAATGATTTTCTATAATTATGTATTGTTGCTATTAATACGCAGTCACACATATATCTATACACACACACACAGACACACATACACATGGACATTGAGGCACACACGTACGCAGTTGTGGATGCCAAATGGGTCTCGTGATGGCCGCAGCCACCAAAACAAATTGTAACTTTCTGTTGCATTTATAGAAAGCAAAATGTGGTAGAATTATCTATGAACATCTTACATGCCAATAATAGCGACATTGTTTTTCCCCTCACATATCCTCCTTCCCTGCTCCATTTGAACTTTCAGAGGGAGAGAGAGAGTTTGGTTGAGTTTGAAAATCGATCAATCAGTGCTCTGGTCACACAATAATCATCGTTCTGTTCGATAACATTTGTTTGACAAAGTATCATTAAAGTAAAGTTTGCCGCTTTGCCAACTGTTTCAAAGTGGTTTGTGTTGCCAACTGTTTGTGAACTTTTTTCAAATTGTCAAAGCTAGCCATGAGAATATTGGAGTTGTGAATGCTTTGCAGCTACTGAGAGAAAATTGTGTTATTTCATTTTGGAATTTTGATTCGTGTACTTACAGATTCTCCAATATTCAGCGAAAATGGTATCCGGTCGTCCACTACTCTATCTGTCACTGCCCGGTGTAGCATTTATACTCGGCGTCTTTTGGTTTCGGCGTAGAAATAAAAATCGTGTAGACAAAAACGATGATGATAATGGAACAGCAGCCGTCGCCAATGGAAAGCCGGTTAAGGAGGCCGCCGCTGAGCCGGCGATTCAACAGCGCAAAGTCAACGGTGTCCAATCGGCAAATGGCAAATTGCCCAATGGATCTGTGGCCACCAAATCAATGAACATTACTGTGGGTGGCAACAGCGGCGGAGGCGGCAGCAATGTCGATGACAAGGATAGTCCCAATTCGATGTTATACGGCAAATCGGCACCAATCACCATACAACAAAGCAATGGACGCGCTTCGCCGGGCAACAAACATCAACAGCAACAGCAGCAAATCGATTCGGAAATGTTAAAGTCAAAGATCCAAGATGCCGAGCACAAGAAACTCTGCTCCATTGACGAAGACTTTGAGAATCTATCGTCGCCCAGTAATTTGCCCGATTCGGTTAATAATCGGGTCTCGTTCTACAATCGCAAAACAAATCAAAAGGCCGAGGAGCCGGTGGTCATCAAGGCAACACGTACCCCCAAAATATCGCCTGAGAATTCATTCCTGGAGAGCAAGTACACAAAGCAGGAATGCGGCGAGCAGAACAACAACTGTGAGCCGACCAAAAAGGAGGCAGCAACAGTAGGATCGCCTATAGAGACAGCAACAGTAACAGCAACAGAAACGCAGATACAAGCCACAGAAAAACAGACTGAGGACGATCAGAATCAGAATCAGAATTCAGTTGTAGTCGAGCAGACAATTGTGTCGTCGTCTGAGGCGGACGATGCCAATGGCAATCAGAAGCGCAATGTGGATGCCGCAAGTCCATCGCTGAGCATTTGCAGTGTGCAATCCGGTGATTCGGGCAAAGGATCAAGTCTGCCACGGTCCGAGGCAACGACACGGATCAAGACCACATATGAATTCTATTTCCCAAATAGTTTAATCGGTCAGCTCTATGGACGCAAGCGTTCGTTCATCAATCAGATCAAGGCGAAAACCTCGGCCAATGTCACACTGAGCAAGACACGCTATTCAACTGGCAAATTGCGCATCTGTACCATTGAGGGCACCGAGACGGAGATCGATGCCGCACTGGTGATGATCCGGCTACGATTGCCAGCCAGACGCTATCCAAATTTCACAATGCAGCGTATCCACTATGCGCTTCCGCAAACCGTAGTTCCTCTTTCGACTGAAAGCCTCTTTAACCTACAAGTGAGTTACCACACCGCCAGCCATCCATGTCTGTTCACTGTGTATCTGCGAGTAGGGTTTTAATGCCCATTGTAACATGATCCTCCTATCCGAGGATAGATCGATCGATCCATTGCTCTCTCTGTTGTTTGTGTTCTGTATATATAGAGCGAGAGATCGGTATGTTGTGCGATAGTTGCATCGATAGTACAGCGACAGCACGCTCGAAATCGATAGTATTATCGATAGTCATCGATCGATTTATCGAATAACCTTTATCTCTTACTGTATACTCGGAGACATTCTCTGTTGTATTGGTTACTAACTGATTTCCATTTGCATTTGCAGCTTAAACTGATCGAGGGCATCAACAACGATGTGGTCGTCACAGCCGTGCTGTCGGGCAATCATGTGTTTGTCCAGCATCCGCTGCATCCATCGCATCCCTCACTGCACGCTCTGCAGAAGGGCATGTTCGATAGCTATTCGACCATGGAGGCGCCCACATTGCCGAGCATCGAGATCAGCGCCGTCTGTGTGATCCCCGTCAATGGGGTTTGGTATCGCGTGCAAATTTGCGATATCGATGAGGAGGATGAGGAGCGTTGTCTGGTCAAATTCTTGGACTTTGGCGGCTACATGAATGTCAGCTTTAGTGCGCTGCGTCAAATTCGCACCGACTTTATGGCGCTGCCCTTCCAAGCCACCGAGTGCATACTGTCCAACGTGGAGCCCATCGGTAAGTATTTGAGTTTTATATAGTCTTTAATTTATTTGCTAATTATTGCAATTTCCCATTTGCAGATAATACTTGGTCAGCGGATGCGGCCGATATCCTTAATAAATTAACCAAAGGCATTGTCTTGCAAGCACAAGTCGCCGGCTACAACAGCCACAACATACCAGAAATCTATTTATTTGCTTCTCTAGGTCCAAATGTGAGTATTAACTATTATGGTTGAGACAGAGATGGCATGCTGATAAGCCCACGAAGCGAGACAGCGATAGTGACAGCAACAGAAAGAGAGGGAATGAATGGTGAACGATACATTTAAGTTTCATGAATGAGATTGATTGTTGATTGAAAAGATTGGTAGGATTAGATTAGATTTACTATACAATATGTAATGTCCACTATAAAGATAGCAAGGGAATTTCTGAATGTTTATAAGATGATCAAATTTAGGCAAACAGTTAATGTAGAGATATTATTATTATGTATCAACATAGCCAATTATATTTGAAAGGGGATTTTAATTTTAACTCACATTTATGTTTACACATTTAAATTCATAAGTTTCACAAATTGTTTTGAAAACTAACATAATTTTAAGATTAAGCCTCGAATTGTGCAATTTAAGTCATGTCAGCGATTTAAATTGCTTAATTAAGCGACTTAATCTTTTTGTCACTTCATCATTTGCTAATTCATTGTGATTCTTTCGCTTTGCAGAATGTAATTTTTATCAATAAGGAATTGGTCGCCAGAAATCTCGCAAAATGGGTCGAGATACGTGACTAACAACAACAAAAAAGCAGCCTGCAAATGAACAAAGCAAAGCAAGTTTAAACTAAACTAAAACTAGAAGCAACAAATTCAACTACAACAACAACAACCAAATAACAACAATAATACAAGAGAAGAACAACATCAACAAAAGAAAAGCAACAGCAACAACTTCAGCATCAACTTCAACTTTCAACAGCAGCTAAAAAAGCCTTAAAAAGAAAACACACAACAACAACAAAAAACAATAACAAATGGAGAAACTAAGTTGTAGGAAGCGACTGAGCCTAGAGCCCGTATTTAATATATAAATACAACACACATACATACACACAATACCCATACACACTCACACGCACACACGCATAGTTCACACACACACACACATACGTTGACACCCACAATCCATTTCCACTTCCACATACATTGAATGCATATATAAAACATATAAAAAAAAAAAATGTTAAACAATCTACAAATAAGCAATTTGATTGCCGCCTGCGAATTTTGTTGTTGATGAGATCCCATCGCTGATCTCTCTTTCTCCGCATAGGCAAAACTAACAAACTAACTAATTAACTAACGAATTAATCAATTAACAAACTACAAGTGAGCGAGCAGTGCGGAAGTTTTAAAATTGATAATCAATTATCAACACAAAATAACACAAACTAACTTACTAATACAAATAGTAACAACAACAACAAATTCTCGGCTGTTGCGTTGGGGCACACATACATACACATGTATACATCCACACACACATATATACACAAACACACACACACAACCAAGCAACCAACGAAACGCTTAAGATATTACCATACTCAGTTAATAAGTAGTAATATGTTTAGTGTAAATAGTTTTCTTTGTAATGATTTTTTTTTTTTTTTTTGTTTAGTACCACAAACGTCGCAATTTCTCATCAAGAAAATACATTTGATAATAACAACTCTCTCAAATAGCATAAAATTGAATAACATTAACTTGTACATACATCATTTTTAGCGAATTTTGTTTCGATTTGTTGACAAACAAAAAGAAAAGAGAAATGGTAATTTTCTAACAATGATTTTTAGATGGTCTTTAATTTATACGAATACATTTTACTCAATCCAAGCAAAGTACAAGAATAATGCGTATTATTGTATAAAACTCAAAAACAAAAGAAAAAAAATTTAAAGAAAAATTGATGAAATGTGAAAAGACGGACAAAAGCTCCCTTTAAAATTCAAAAAAAAAAAACAAAAAAAAAACAGACAAATCGATAGAAATTCGTATATTCATATTGTATTCAATTGGATATGTATGTGAACCCCCAACCTTCACTTCCCTCCGCCCCACCAGCAACACAACTTCCTCTCTCTCCCCATAACCCACAATATGCGTGTGTGCCATTGTTAAGAAACAAAAACAAAACAAGAAAACAGAGCTAATACTATTTCAGGCAGTTATGTAAATACAAGAAAATACGAAAACTACAAAACAAAAAAACAAACAAAAAGCAACAAAAGCAATTTGACACAGCCAACAACAATAATTGTTTACAAACTAGCATTATACATAAACCTCTATATAGAATATATATATATATATATACATACAATTATATATATCTATATAACAATTGCTTAAACTCTGCGAGAGGGAGAGAAATGGAAAAACAAAAAACTTAAGAATAATATCATGCCTTTTGTATATGTATTTCAAGAAAGAAACGGAAAAGCAAAAACAATGAAAGAACGCTTTCTTTGACGCGCTGTGCAACACTGCAACGGGAAGAAGAAGCAGCTGCAATGTATAGAAGCGAGAGCGAAAGAGAATTCAGAGCAGAACGTTTGTGTGTGTCTCGATTGCGGAAAGCAGTTTTTTGTCGTTTTGTTAATATAAGCGTTGCATATGTATATGTAAATCGTATCATACATACATCCAAAAAAAAAAAAAAAATAACACGGAAAACACAGAAACATTTACAACAACAACAACAACTACACTTAGACAACACAACATGCTATATTTATCCATAAATTTGTTTATGTTTTATAACGTACAAGTGATCGCAGCAGATAAACGAAACAAAAACTAATGAATGAGACTTGTCGTGTAATATTATTGTATTCTCTTATGATTTTGTTTTTAATTTTTACTCAGTTTTCCCCCCTCCCTACGACTACACCCCTTTTCCTGGCAATGCAAGCGAGATATTGGAGATATTCTTATCTCTAATTTCGCAAAAGGCTCACGCAAAATACAAAAGAAGAAAAGAAACACAAACAAGTAACAAAAGAAGAAAATACAGCAAGAAACGTAAACAAAAAGTAGTGCAAATTTATATTTTTTTTTTTTCTGTAGAATTGTAAAGAGTGCGGCGCTTATATTGATTATTGTTTTAATTGTCTGATTTTTGAAAAAAAGAAAAAAAATTATATACTTTTATATAGCATATATAGTATATAATTACATACTTATATGTAGCATATATTAATTACTTATTATTATTATTATTATATTATTATATGATTATGATTATTATTATATATTATAATTATTATACGCAAGTTGTCAACGTTTCTAGTGTTTTAATTTCTCGATGTAAATTTTCACTTGTACAATTTGTTGATAACTAATTAATTGACAGACACGTACACACACACACGCCCACTGACGAGACAAACATACACATACACTGACAGATACCGACATACATACACAATGCATAATAACATGATGTAGAGCACATATTAAAACTAAATTTAACGTCTAGTTATCGTGTTTTTTTTTCGTTCTTTAATTTAGTAATGCTGAGACGATAAATACAAAATAAGAATTAATTTATAGATACATTCAAGTGAAAATAATTTACAAATTTAGCAATTAACTAAATATAAAATTAAAGCAACTATATTAAAAATAAAAACTACTGAAAATCTACATCATCTTGACTTTTTCTCTGGTCTCCCTAGACCAAGAGGGTCCATCAGAAACATATAAAAATAATAACGATTTTACGATACGAGGTAAGTATGGTAAGTATTATTGGCCACGCCCCAACGCCTAAAAAGTGTAAATTCAGCATATGAAACAGAAGGCAAAAATAAATTAACAGCAAGCTAAATATACAGAAAGTAATTCGCGTGGCGCCATCTATGGGTTGCTATCGCAATTATAATTAAATTTCTAAATCGTCAAAAAGTGTCCAATGAGCCAGTGAAGTACCAGGCGAACATAAATCAGCAGCAAGAAGATGTGCAGAAATTAACTGGGGTGGCGCCACCTATGGGTTGCTATCGCAACTACAATCGCGCCATCTATGTTTCATTGCAGTATTCAGAGGATCGTAGCCAACTAAAAAAATCGTTGCCTATCATTAAGGCGCAGTATTTTTCAGTTGCAATACCAACCGATAGATGGCGCCACCCCAGTTAATTTCTGTACATCTGCTTGCTGCTGACTTATGTTCGCCTGGTATTTCAGCTGTTGAACTAGTACTTTTTGCGCTTCACTAGTGAAATTGTAGTTCCGATAGCAACCTAAAGATGTCGCCACTCCACATACATACAAGAATATACGAAATGTATGTAAATGTATACGAACGTTTCAATACAGATGTGCATACATGTCGATACATTTACATGCACATACATAGATGTAAATGTGTATGTGTACTTGTTCAGTTTTATGGGAACGTACTTGGTACACAGATGTACATACATACTTGTTAATATATGTACATACATATGTATATTTGTACTTGTATATACACATAAATATACATGCGTAAGCACGTACATACGTGTACACATAGACATACATGTACGTTTACATATGTACACATTATATACTCGTACATATCTACATGTACATTCGCATGCACATATGTATATGTGTTTGCATATATTACCCAGATGTTCTTACACGTATAATCACATATGAATGTACATACACGTACAAATGTACTTAAACGTATACGTACATCTCATGTATATGAACATACATACAAATGCATGTGTGCATAAGTATATTCTTATTTATGTAGAAAAACTTACATATGAATTTGCATATATTACACAGCTATACATACATGTACATTCACTTACCATGTATATTGTGCGTACGTGCACATACACGTACATATGTATGTACATATGTACATACATACATACATTTCCTATACATGATACACATACTAAACATATTTTACGTACTTTACATACTTTACATACGTTATATACTATTGTATATATACTAGACGTATATGTGCATACACGTACATACATACATACGTACATCAAGACATGCACATGTATCTACAAACATTCATTTACATACATATGTACATGTAAATATACGTACATATGTGCATGCACAGAGCACACGTACATACGTTACATACTATTGTATATATACTAGACGTACATGTACATACACTTACATACATATGTACATGTACATACACACAGACACATGTATGTGTTTGCATGTGTGCTTACACTACTACACATACATACATACATACATATAGACTCAGATGTAAGTACATACACGTACCATAAATACTATAAGTACATGTACATACACGTACATACATGTACATATGCGTACATCAACTTACATTATACCTACCAACATGCAAAAGTTTCATACACTCACACATTTGTATGCTGGCAAACGAACATTCATAGTTTTATCCAAACATGGGGATTCCACAGTCTAAGTATAATATTACGTATACGCATACAAATAACCAACACGTTGCCCGAGCACAGTAGAAAAAAGTTATCAGAAAGTAGTAAATTGAGTTTTGACACCGCATTTAAATATGTAAATTGTCGCTTGAGAGTTGAGAGTGAAAAAAAAAATGTAATTTATAGCTCGTTAAATTCGTTAAAATATTTTCAGTCACTTAAATTTGGACAAAGAGATAATTAGATATAATTTCAATTATGCCAAACATGCAAAAGCATTGCTAGTAGCACACACAATACTCGATACAGAAATGAGATTCATGATCGGCGCAATAAGTTTTATGGGTCCAGTCCTAATTCGCAAGTAGTACAAAGTATCAAAGCCGGAAATGTCACATGGTAAAAGTTGCTGTCTCGACAGCTCTTTGATATTAACTTGTTCAGTCAAGTCATTTAATTGCTATGTTGGGTACTTTTTTTTCTTTCTGCGCCTTCGCCTTTGCCTTCGCCTCTGACTGTGACTTGGCGTCTATCGAATACTATAGTACTAGTATATGGTTATGGCCATTCAAAGAGAACTCGTTTACGATCTCGTCGGGGTTGGGATTGCGGGGGGAGTCAAATATTATATTGCAAATTCTTTACGTCAGCTCAACTTATACTAAGCAAATACCTTTACTACACTCCAGAGTGGAAAATTGATATTTTATCGTTGACACAAACTTAACTCGCGACGAGCAAAAAGTTTCTTCAGTAAAAATGCTTTTTTTAAGACTTTTAAGACGGATGAAGGCGACATTAGACTGAAGAATGTTTAACAATGTTGACATCGGTTTAATGATATAACAGATCTCCTAACGATCTTCAATTTTATAAATAATAAATATGATATGATATAAATAATAATATATGATATATGAATAAGCGATTTATTTTCTATCTTTCAACAGTTTATAAATTTACTACACCAAGTAAATTTATTAATTTATATCAATTTGCAAATTTGATAAAGTAAAACTCAAGTTAACAGTTTCTTCAAAATTATATTTTAAATTTTTAAAAGTTAATAAATCTATGAGAAAGGCAATTATTTTTCTTCCTATAAAGAGTTTTTAAATTTACACTCTTGTTGAAATTTTGTATTTAATCGTTAATAAAGTGAAACTCACGCAAAAAGTTTATGCAAATATTTGCTATTTTTTTTATAGTGAAATTCAAATTTCAAATTTATTTTATAGTTGATACAGTAAAACTCGAGGTAAAAGTTTATTAAAATAAGCTTTTCATTGTTTATTTATAAAAAATATTATTAAAAATTAAAATTAATCTTTATTTAAAATATTGATTTTTAATGCTGAAAGGAAAATTGTAAATGTAAAACATAAAAATAATATGTAAAATGTAAAATAAAAAATATAAAATGAAAAATGTAAAATATAAAATGTTAAGTTTATTTAAATTTATCAAGAATATTATTATTGAGAATTGTTATATGACATTTTGTTTCCTTCAAAAGTTAAAATTATAATCCAATTGCTTACTTAATACTTGGATTTAATTTATATTTTCATTTTGATCACGCAAGGGAAACTCCATTGGAATATTTTCGCGCAGATTTTTGGAAATTTATCGCGTCAATCGTGTTTAATGATAATCTTAAACAGCTCATAAAAATAGCACTTAGAACATCTAAGTGAGAAGACGCCACAGCTCGGAGTCAATTGCTGAGTCTCTCTAGCTCTCTCTCTCTCTCCCTATCGCTCTCCCTTTCGATCTCTCTAACAGTTTATTCCCTTTGATACGAACAACAACAAAAAGACGAACGCGAAGCGAACTTCGTTGAATGCTGAAGTTGATGATCGTTGTTGAGCTTCAGCTACGATGATCATCGAGTGGCTTTTAGCCAAGCGACTCATAAATGTTTGACGTACGCTTCGTATACGTTATATTATGTATACGGCCCGTAGTCGTACCTGTTGCTGCAGCTGCAGCTGTTGTTGATGGGTTCTTAAAGCGCTTGAAGCATTCGTTTGGCTCTCAGTTCTAGCTGCGGCATTCACGGCATCACATCACATCACAGCACAGCTCAAAACAAAACGCGACGCGCTTTGACTTCGACTTCTATTCCGATTCCGATTGCGATTTCGCGAGTTTCGCGGCAGCATTTATTCAATGGTATTCAGTCAAGTACTACTCAACTAATTGCTTGGCCAGTTTGTTATTAAGTTGTTGTTTTTTTTTACACTTAAATTGAATGTGCGACAGTGCAGAAAATCATATAAAAATCCAACAATAACAGAGAGCTAACAAAAAACGAGTAAAAATATTTACCTCGCTTAATTGCGCCTTGCAACATGGAATTGAAGACAATGCCACAGTCGAATGGGGCCAATGGCACCGCCAACAACACCGCCAACAACACCGCCAACAACACCGCTAACAGCAACAGCAACGGCAACAACAACTCGAGCAAAACAGACGTAAGTAATATTTCCGCATTTCGCTTTCGTTTTGCCCGCCCCCCGCCTCGATTTCATATCACAAGAGTCACAAGAGTCACACTTGACTTATATGATCGCGCAGCCCTAAAATGAAAAAGAAAAAAAAAACGTTGTTGTTTGTTGCTCTGATTTATTAAACGATTTTAATGAGTTTATAATACCATCATCATTATTATTATTATTATTATTCGCCTGGGGCATCATTAAAAATCCAAGCGGCCGACAATCTTCTATGTTTATACTATGCTATAATAATAGACCCCCTTCAAGATATCCGTTTTTTAGTATTACTTATCTTCTGCCAACTTAAGACCAAGTGCAAGCCGAAGCAAAGCAAAGCAAAGCAAAGTCAGTCACAAGGTATTTCCCAGAACAATTATCTGCTTGTAATTGTAAGATCAGCACGCAAACAAATGTGATCGCAACTGCCTTGAAATCTTACTTCTAATTGATCGTTAAATGTTTGCATAGATCTTGAAGATCTTTGTGAGAATCGAAAGCGCGAAGATCAATTCAAAAGTTGCAAGATTGAAGAAGGAATAACAGATTTAATAGATTTTCTACTGCAAGTAGCTGAATCTAAGATTCGGTTGAAGAATGTTTTACAACAGATCTAACTGATCTTCGACTGATCTTTAGATCAAATATAAGGCGTGAAGATCAATGTGGTGAATCCAGTATATCGATGAAGGCGACATTGGTTTGAAGAATGTAAAACAGATTTAACAGATATTCTACTGATCTTCAGATCAATGTAGAGATTCAAGTAGATGAAGCTAAGATTCGGGTGAAGAATGCTTTACAACCGACCTATGTGATCTTTGACTGCTCAGTCAGTTTAGATCCTAAAATCAATGCAAAAGTTACAAGTTGTGGAAGCTAAGATTCGGTTGAAGAATGTAAAACAGATGGAAATAATCTTTTTATGATCTTTAGATCAGATATAAGGCGCAAGTAGTTGAAGAATGGAAAGCAGATCTTAATTTAAGGTCCTAAGGTAAATGTAGACATGCAAGTATATGGGTGAAGTTAAGTTTAGAATAAAGAATGTTCTACAGAGCATAAGACAGATTTAGGAGATCTTCTACTAATCTTCAGTTTCCAAATCATTGCAGATGTATAGCGCGTATATTTTGCAGATCAATGCAAAAGTTACAAGTGGATAAAGCTAAAATTTGATTGCAGAATGCAAAACAGTTTAAAAAGATCTTCTAATGATCTTTACATCAGATATAAGGCTTGATGATCAATGCAGAGATACAAGTATATGGATGAAGGCGAGATTAGTGTGAAGAATGTTTTACAACGTTTACAGAGCGGATTTAAAAGATCTTCTAATCATCTTTAGTTTTGCAAATCATTGAAGATCTATTTTGCAGATATAAAGTTTGAAGATCAATTTAGAAATGCAAGTAAATGAAGCTAAGATTAGATTGAAGAATGTTTTACAATGTTTACAGAGCATAAAACAGATCTAACTGATCTTCAAATGATCTTTAGTTGTGCAAATCATTGCAGATAAAAACGCATCTATTTTAAAGCTATAAGGCTTGAAGATCAATGTAGAGAAGAATGTTTTACAATGTTTGCAGAGTATAAAACAGATCTTCAAATAATCTTCACTTTTGCAAATCATTGAGAATGTTTAGCTTTGTATATTCTGCAGATCATGTTGATCACTTCGAATGCCGTGTTATCGCTGATAGTATCCCAAATTCTAGATAAGCAAAACTGAGAAGATTGCCGGAAATTAAATTCCTAGTACTTAACCAACTTAAAATATCGTTGACAGACAATGAACTGATAACGTGACTCAAGTATGTTTGCACACCCAAATACTTTAAATTCCCCAAGCTGTTCCGCCGCCATTCATTATTATTATTATGTGATCCTCAGATCGTTGAAATCTTAAGTGCAATTAACACAAATTTGTTATCAACTTCGAAATTCAAGTATTCTCTCGAGACAAGTTGTCGTAAAGAAAGTGTTCAAAGTATTATTCATATTTGAGCGGATCACAAATGTAACTGTATTTGACAAAGCTGAAACTGGTTTAAAGGTCTGCTTCGAAACAGAAATAAAAACAAAAAACACGAATTCGTTCATGGACAGTAAAAATAAACATGTAAAGATATTTTTAAATATTTGTGCACGCAGACCAAAAACAAAATAAGACAAAAATTATCAAGAATAAATGTAGTAAACACAGTTGTTATGCGGAGAGAGAGAGAGAGACAGAGAGAGGGAGGCAGAAAATACAGGGTATGCACTAAGTATTACAGGGTATCTGGCAAGTCGCAAAGATGCGTAAAGTGTAGTAAACAACGAATTTTAGCTTTGCTAGATTTGGGTGAATATAGAAGGGCATTTACAGGGTATTTAGGTGAATATAAAAGAGATTTATTTGCATGTCTATCTCATTACAGGGTATCTATAAAGTTGAAACACTTAACTAATTAAATAAAAGTGTGTCAAATCAGTCATGCGACGTCCAATAACTAAAAAGCATGCTAAGAATGTGTGCCTACCTTATTACAGGGTATCTACAAAGTCAAAACATTTAAATTTTGACTAAGCTTGCTGAATAAAGTTAAAATAACCGGGTATCAAAAAAATCACATTTCGTTATAATTATTTAAAAAGTATGTTAAGAATCAAAGGCGTATCTAGCTCATTACAGGGTATCTACAATGTCGAAACATTTAACTGAATAATATTTCTAGCTGTAGTGAAAATAAAAGTGTGTTTAATCAGTCATGTGACGTCTAATAATTTAAAGTAAGTATGTTAAGAAAGCATGTCTAGCTTATTACAGGGTATCTAAAAAGTAACGTCATTTAAATTGGGAATTACTTTTTCAGTTGATGTGATAATAACATGATATGCATAATCTGTGAATACGTACGTTAAGCATCAATTGCATTAAAAAAAGTTAAGCTTCAACTTGAACAATTACAGGGTATCTCGTTGTTCGGTCAGTGTGAAAAAGAGCGCACGCTTCGCATTCCCAGACACTTGTGAACTGCTGCGAAAGTGTTGGTTAAAAAGCTGTTTAAACAATCGTAAACAAAAATAGTAATAATAATAATATATTATATAGATATCGTATATAGTATTTGCTATTTAAGCTATGTGGTAGTCGTATGTAGAGAGTCTAGCTATATATTATATTATAAGTTAATAGACAGTTACAATTGTAGATCTCGCTTGATTCATCAACAAGTTTTGAGGGATTCATGTAATGTAAAATGCAAATTAATGTGTTAAACCAAACAGCAAATATTGTCAAGTTTCAACTACTGTTGGGTACTTCCTACCTATAACCCTCGGGGGGAATTACAATTGTTTCACTCATTTATTACTAATATTTGCATTGTTCACATGTTGCTTCTCAATCACTCATTAGACCTGACAGCATGCATAGCAAAAATCTTTGTGGTCAGAGCGTCTTGTGAATACGCTAGAAATATATTCACGAATTCACCGTTTCAACCGACTTCGGGACGTGGCGTGCATTATTCAAATTAAGTGCTCGGGTAATTACACCGTTACAGCGTCAGACTACACTGAGAGAATTCCCCATGACTCACTGCAAAGCGAGTCAGATATTCAATTAACTAATTATTATGAAGAAACCAACGTGATGGCATTATAATTAAAATTACAATAAGTATAAATAAAATACTATATAAAGAATATACTACATGTGGTATATAGTATATAGTATACATATTATAGAACTACACTGAACTAATTTTTAATGACTCACTGCAAATCAAGTCAGGTTTTCGGTTAACTAATAGCTATAGAAAACCAACTTGATCGCATAGTAATTAAATTAAAATAAGTATAAAAAATATACTATATACGGTATATAGTATATATGTTACCTATTATAGTACAACACTGAAAGAATTCCCCCATGACTCACTGCAAAGCGATTCAGATTTTGTACTACGTATTATGGAAAACTAAGGTGATGGCATAGTAATTAAATAAAATATGTATAAATAATATAGTAGATATAAAATATACTATGTATGGTATATAGTATATACATGTTATAATACTACACTGATATAATTTTTAATGACTCACTGCAAATCAAGTCAGGTTTTCGGGTAAATAAAAGCTATGGAAAACCAACATGATCGCTTAGTAATTATATGAATATTAGTATAATTAATATACTATATATAGTATATACATTTTACCGGACTACACTGAGAGAATGTCCCATGACTCACTGCAAATCGAGTCAAGTTATTGGTTAAGTTAACTAAAAGCAATGAAAAACCAACATGATCGCATTGTAATTAAATTAAAATGAGTGTAAATAATATACTATACATAGTATATGGTATATACTATACCATATGGTATATTTACTATATGTACTACTTAAATATAAATGGTATAATATATTGTAGTAGTTTACTTATACTAAATAATAACTATAAAAAAACCAACATGATCGTTTAGTAAATAAATGAAATTATGCATAAATAATATACTAATATAAATATATAAATGAATGCGCCAAATGTATTTCGTCGTCTGCGCTTGCTTTTTTATCTCTGTGCACTTTCTTAGTTTTGTTTTCTTTTTTTTAGGTTTATTGAAGTTTTGCTTGAAAAGCTTTTCTTTTAATTTCGTTGACTGTGTTTTAGAGTTTTCCGCATTGCTCTGTTTTCTTATCGTTTATCGTTTAAGCGCCTGTCACGCGTTTTCCCAGAATGTCTTAAGTACGAAACCGAAAAAAGCTGCTTCGTTATCTTATCGAAGGTCGTAAATTGAATTTCCCAATAATTCAACTGCGATTTATTTCTGCCAGCGGCCAAGGCTCCAATTAAGTTATTAACTTAATGTTGATGTTGGTAGTAACGAGGCTGTTAAATGTTTATGCCGCTGCCAATTAACTGATGCAATATTTTCTTTCCTTAGCTTTTGTTATTAGTTAAATACTAGATGATGTCGCTGTACTTTTCGGTCATCGTAATAGAGATTATTTCAAGTCCACGATCATTGCTCAATCAATGTCAATGTTGTGTGGAACAATTAACAATTCAATTGGCAGATAAACTGGGACTTTGAACCACTTTTTTTTTCTTAAACAAAATTCAAAAAAAAAAAAAAATGGTTAAAATGAATTCGTAGAAAAGGTTAATTTACTGACTCGCGACATTTATGAACTGTGGCAGATCATAAAAGAATTATATCTGCAGACATATAATCTAATCTAAGGCAAACCACAAAGATATGCATTTTATGGCCATTACTTGGCATTAAGCGAACGAAGCATAAAGAATTTTCTATTTTTGGCTAGTCGCGAGAGACAGACAGCAAAAAAACGCAAAAAAAACTTGTTACGCCTTATCTCGGGGGTATTCGTTAAACATTTTTGATCAAAAGTCCAAGTGAAACCTTTTTTTATACCAGCTACTCATAGGATAGAAGGGTATTATAATTTTGTGTCGGCAGGAAATGTATGTAACAGGTAGAAGGAAACATTTCCGACCTGATAAAGTATCTAGCCATGTCCGTCTGTCTGTCTGTCCGTCTGTCCGTATGAAACACTGGATCTCAGAGACTATAAGAGATAGAGCTCTAATTTTTTTTCAACAGCATTTGTTAGGTTTGCATGCAGATCAAGTTTGTTTCAAATCTTTGTCACACCCACTTCCGCCCCCGCAAATCGAAAAAAACGGCTAACAAGCGCAATTTTAAAGCTAGAGTCGGTATATACAATAATAGCTATTGTAGTTGTGATTCCTGAAAATTTCGTTGTCGAAGTTATTAAAGACATACTTTTGAAAACGTCAACAAACCTACCACAAACAACGTCGCCACATTGTCATTATGAAATAAAATATAGTGCAAATTAACTTGATAAATTCTCTAATAATTTGGAAAGATCAAACATATATGGCTCCACTTGAAACTCAGCACAAATTACTCGCTAGAATTGACCACTGACGTGGACCTTCAGTATTGTTGTTTTTCTTCCACTTGGAGCTGATTACAAACAGAGAAAAACAAACCGCTGCAACTGACAATATGTCGCCGCAACAGTGAATCAAACGATCTCATCGACTCGACATCTCCAACTGGACAAGATGAACACGAGAAGCCCGATTTACGTGGCGATAAACGCAACATTGCCGTACTTCTGTTCCTCTAAAAACTGGAGGGCATACCCATTGGCCTTATAGCTGCTGTGCCAATGCTGCTGCAGCAGGCGGAGTTCTCCTTTGCCTCATCGTGGCTGGTCCCAGTGCAGTATCCGCTTGGTGGTTTCATGCTGCTGCTATCGGTGCACGTGGATCGCTGGCTGAGCGGCGATGGTGTGGAGCCCAATGTGCCCCTGCTAACGCAGCTGTTCTTTGTGCTCAATTTCCTAGCTGCGGATGGCTGGGCGCTGACCATGTTGAAGCGTTGTAATATTGGTTACGCCTCCACCTGTAATAGTGTGGGACAAACAGCTGGCTATTTCCTTGGATATGTGGTGTTCATTGCCTTGGAGTCAAAGGACATCTGCAACTCGTATTTGCGTGATGTGCCTTCGATTGAGGGCATGGTAACACTACCGCGATTCCTTTACTTTTGGGGCATCACATTCATAGTGGCCACCACATTAGTGGCCACCACAATAGTGGCCACCTTCAAGAAGGAGAACGACGTTGAGGATGCGTACACAGATGCCCGCTACAAGGAGGAACACGAGAGCTACAAAGTCCGGTGGGTTATAGTGCACAAGTGTCCCGTACACATTCTGGCGGCTATACTGCTCACCATCAAGGTGACGTTTGCCACCTCCGATGCCGTGACATCACTGAAACTGATCGATGCTGGTGTGCCCAAGGAGAAGCTGGCATTGCTGGCCATATGCCCGCTGATACCGCTGCAGATCATCTTGCCCCTCATTGTGGGCAAATACACGAATGTCCCGCGACCCATGGACTTGCATCTGAGAGCGATACCATGGCGCATTGCTTTGGCAACGGTGGCCACATTGATTGCCTGCGCAACGCCATATCTAATCTCAGGTGGCGAGGTTCCCTTCTATTACTATGTACTGCTCGTTACCAGCTACGGCTGCTATCAAGTATTTTTGTATTCCATGCTTGTGGCTGCCATGATCTCGGATCCAGTTGTGGGCGGCACCTACATATATATGACATTCCTTAACACACTGTGCAATCTGGGTGGCAATTGGCCCAACACTGTGGTGCTGTACTCACCTTTAAGTAGTGCAGCACTCAGTCCACAAATCTCTGCCTCGACAAAGAAGAGCTGCAGGAGTGCACCAAGTGCGAAATAACCTTTGATGGTTACTATCTGGAGGCTGCTAACTGCGTCGTCTATGGCATCATTTGGCTGCTCGTTGTGCGCAAGTGAATACGCTATCTGCGGGATCTGCAGACACGCGCCTGGTCTGTGGTTGCGCCGATTGCCAAGAAGCTGAGGTAGCAATTAATTGTTTGATCTTCGATCTGCGCACAGAGAAAACCCATCGATCTACGCACATTCATTTTTTGTGAGAGTAGACTAGAGACTTAGAGACTAGTGAACTAGGACTTGGACCATTTATGCATTCTAGGCTAGACAAATTATAAATTATTGTAAACGAGACCGAATTGTTTTGTGTAAACTTAAAATATTCAAATGGAAATAAAATTCAATGTTGAGTATAGGCAAAAACGCTTACTTACTAGGGATCTTAGTTGCTTTGGCTGACAATTTGGTATATTGTGTCATCTATGGTATATTTTGTATGTGGTACTATATCGATATACCAAATATACCACATATTTTTAGTATTTTTGTAGTATATTTGGTATATTTTGAGAATAATACCGCAATATTTTGCATTTATTCAAAATGGGTAGCGGGTATTTTACAGTCGAGCACACGCGAATGCAGCTTTCTAACTTGTTTTCTTTGCTTTGCATTTGCAGCCACACGAAAAGGAAGCACAAAATGGGGATCAGGAACGAACGAATTGGTCAAATGGATTGGAGTTTTTAATGTCGTGCATTTCGGTTTCGGTGGGATTGGGAAATGTTTGGAGATTTCCATTCACCGCTTATGAGAACGGAGGCGGCGCCTTTCTCATACCCTACATCATTGTGCTCTTTCTGATCGGTGAGTGTAAAGCACATTTCAACAAAATTATACTCTATATCGACCATCTATATAGGTAAACCCATGTACTATCTGGAGATGATCATCGGACAGTTTACGAGTCAGGGCACCGTGAAGATCTGGTCAATTTGTCCCTCGTTTCTGGGCGTTGGTTATGGCCAAGCCTTTGCCACGATCTGCATCATCACCTATTATTCATCGCTGCTCGCTTTGACTCTCTACTACTTGTTCGTCTCGTTCCAAGCCGAGTTGCCTTGGTCCTATTGTCGCGAGGATTGGCTCAATTGCGTCAACTCTCGACCGGATCAGGATACTCGCTCCTCCTTGTGGAGCAATGTCAGCGATCTGCTGACGAAGGATAATTCTACAACGACGCAATTGCAAAGCAGTTCCGAATTATACTTTCTGTAAGTACACGCAGGGTATTTGCAAGTCGTCACGACTTCACTTAAAGTGGGCAAATCACTTTGCCATAGAAATTTTGCAAGCTTTTACTGTGATTTTACGATCGAGCTTTCAGTTTTTCAATAGATGAAAAGTGAATAACAATAACAATAAAATTATAAAGTTATTGTTATGAGCTAATGTTGTAAACTAAAACTATATTTATCTTAAAAGTAACACTTCTTATCGCAATTACACATCTCTTTAAAGAAATGAAGCAAAATTTAAAATTGTAGATTTAAAAAAGTGAAACTGGGAATTGCACAAAATAAACAATTTTGAAATTAGAGATTTAGTGGCAAAAGTGAAACTGGGAATAGCATTAAGTAGCACATCAAATGAGTCAAATGAGGCCAGCGAATTTTTAGGAGAAATAAAAACAAATTCGTTCGAGATTTGGGGTCAAAAATTAAACTGGAAATTTCATTAAATATGGAACAGAAACAAATAGAAATAAATAAATGCTTTCTAGAGAAATTTTAAAAAGAAGATAGACAAATTTTTGTGGATTTCGGAATGAAAGTGGAAGAGCTTTAATATGAACAAAGTCGGTTTTAAATGTCAAATCAATAAAAAGCTGACCCAAAATGCAAATGTTGATAGCAATGTTTTGCATATTACAAGTTTTAACAATTTTAATGCAATTGAAAGTATGAAAATATGAACAGCTGAAATGAAATTCTTTAGCGAAATACTGTCGAAAGTGTAACTAAGAATTACCTTAAACGTAGAAAAGATAGTTGACTACAAGTAAAAATCATTAAAAGTTACATTAGCTATGCAATTTCAATAGAATTGAATGTAGAAAGGTATTATAGAAAAAAAACTGAAATGCACTTCATTGGCGAAATACCGAAGAAAGCGTAACTGAGAACTGTCGCAAATAGCTGACTAAAATTGCAAATGCTTACAGCAAAGAGGTGATCAAGGAGAAATCGGATATTTCGGATGGCATTGGCGAACCAGACTGGAAGCTAACGATCGCATTGTTCGTCTCGTGGATCGTCATCTTCCTGGTGATCATGCGAGGCGTGAAGAGCTCCGGGAAAGCAGCCTATTTCCTAGCCCTGTTTCCCTATGTGGTGCTGTTCGCTCTCCTGGGCAGAGCTGTGACTCTTGAGGGTGCTGTTGATGGCATCATCTTCTTCCTGAAGCCTCAGTGGGATGAGCTTTTAAACCCGACGGTGTGGAAGGAGGCGGTTGTTCAGTGTTTCTTCTCGCTGGCCGTTGGCTGTGGCCCCATCATCATGTTTGCCTCCTACAATCGATTCAATCACAGCATTTACAGGTAATATCATCAGGATATTTATAGCTGATTCATTTGATGTGCTAAAGTTAAAAGTTCTTCACACAGAGATGCCATGATTGTCACCACGCTGGATACGTTGACGAGTCTATTAGGTGGCATCACCATCTTTGCCATCTTGGGCAACTTGGCTCTTAATCTGCAGATCGAGAATATTCGGGATGTGGTGCGCAGCGGGACGGGATTGGCCTTCATTTCGTATCCGGATGCGATATCCAAATTCCAGGCTGTTCCCCAACTCTTTTCGGTACTCTTCTTCTTCATGCTCTTCGTTCTGGGCATCGGATCAATTGTCGCACTCCAGAGCACCATTGTGACCATCATCTGCGATCAGTTCAAGACGTGGAAATACTGGAAGGTCGCACTAACTACATCCATCTGCGGTTTTCTCATGGGTCTCGTTTACGTCACTCCGGTAAGGCCTTAAGACCGAGTTTGCTTTACATTTTTGTTGAATTTTCTGATTGTTTCTTTTTTCTAGGGAGGTCAGTGGATCCTCACGCTTGTGGACTTTTATGGCGGCACCTATGTCGTCTTTATATTGGCCATTTTTGAACTCGCTGGCATTGTGTGGATTTATGGTGAGCATCATTAATGTTTGAACAAAGTATTCTCCTCATTGTTGGGTGGTGTAAACTTCGTTTGTTCTTTTTTGAAGAGTCAACTAGTTCCTTTGATATTGTTACCAATTTTGTTCATCGTTTTATTTCGTTCATCATCCGGTATTTTGATTTCAAGTATGATATTGCTTTGAGTGGAAATAGGAGTAGGAAATGTACTACTCATTTTTATAAATATTTGTACTTCTGTTTTGAGTTATTGAGTTTAAAAAATCCGTTTTGATCAAATTTGAACTCTGAAAAGACACAACTTACTCAAAGAGCTTAGCTTAGATAGTGAAAGAATAGAAACTTTTTAAGGAACGACTAATCAAAAATGGAACATACTATGCATTGAAGCAAGAAAGAACTGAAGATCACGAGTGAACAATTGAACATGAATGAACTATGAAACTGAACAAGAACGAAATAAAGAACTAAAAGTGTTAACAAACAAGAGAGACCAAAAGATCTAGCGAATAAAATTGAACAATTGAACAAGAACGAACTAACGATCTAAAATGAACCGAAACGAACTGAAGAACAAAATGCAATTAATTAATCAGAACGATCTAAAGATCAAACTTGAGCAAGTGAAGTAGAAAGAACTAAATGTCAAAAGTAAACTGAACGTAATAACAAAAATCAAAGACCAAAATTGAAATACTGAACGAACTAAAGATCTAAAAAGAAACAAAACGAACTAAATTGAACAACTGAACGAGTAAATTAACAAAAATGAACCAAAACGAACTAAAATTAAACTACTGAACGAACAAAAGATCTAAAAAGAACCAGAACGATCTAAAATTGAACATCTGAATGAACTAAAGATCAAAAATGAACCAGAACGAACTAAAATTGAACAACTGAAAAAACTAAAGATCTAAAAAGAACCAGAACGAACTAAATTGAATAACTGAACGAGTTAATGAACAAAACTGAACCAGAACGAACTAAAATTGGACAACTGAACGAACAAAAGATCTAAAAAGAACCAGAACGAACTAAATTGAACAACTGAAAAAACTTAAGATCTAAAACAAATCAGAACGAATTAAATTGAACAACTGAACGAGTAAATGAACAAAAATGAACCAGAACGAACTAAAATTGAACAACTGAACGAACAAAAGAATAAAAATGAAACAATTAAGCACAAAGGAATGATGAATATGACTTTAATCTTTTGGTACACTTTGTTGAATGAGTTATTAGTGAATACTATTCATAATTCATGGTTTTTCCCTCCCTCTCTTAGGTCTGCAAAACCTCTGCGATGACATTGAGTTCATGTGCAATAAGAAAGTGTCGTTCTACTGGCGCATTTGTTGGTTCTTCTTCACGCCCGTCATGATGATTGTGATCTTCATCTACTCGATGGTTACGATACAGCCGATCAAGTACAGTGAATCATACTTTCCACTCTCGGGAGACAGTGAGTACTCTAACTATGGTACTTGATGGATTACTTGAACAACTATTAACTTGGCTTTTTTCAATACAGTTGCTGGCTGGATACTCTTCGCTGTGGGAGCAGCACAATTTCCCCTCTGGGGCTGGTGGTACATCAGTCATCACATGGAAGGCGGCTTTGTCAAGGTAGAGAATGAAATCCAACTTTTTAATCAATATTTCTAATATTATTCTGTATTCAACTAGTCTTTCGTGGCTTCTCTCCGACCGAGTGAAAAGTGGGGACCAGCTAATCCAGAGATTCGACGGGATTGGCTGCTTTTCAAGAGCGAATTAAAGGCGAAACGCGCCGCTCAAGCGGAATCGAATAAGTTGGGTTTCTTTCGTCAGAAGCTGCGCAATTTGTTTGGCTAGTCATCTCGACTGAGATTAATTCATATTATGTATTATGTTATGTATATTGTATATGTTATGTATTTGTATTTTATGCCTAGTGATAATCATAATCATTACAAATGCCGCCTCAGCCTCTATGAAGCCGATGCCGATGCCGATGCAATTCGAACCCACCCAATATAAATTTCTTTTTTTTTTACCCTTCACTTAAATACGTTTTTTTTTATCTATGTAAATATTGTAGTTTTAACCTACGTGCAAATTCCATTGATGCGTCCAAATAAATTATTAATTATTAATTAAGTGTAAGTGAAATTCAAATTTCTGTAAAAAGAAACAAAATGTTCTTCAATAAACTGTCTGCAATAGAAATATCTTTTTATTTTGAAACAATAAAATATCTGACGCATTTTTGCCCAACTCCGTTGAGTTGCTTAAAAACGAATTGCAATAAAAACAACTACAACTAAACCTATTTTAGGATAAAAAACAACATAGGTGTTTATTTTCAAAAATATGTCGCAAAAATACTAAAAAATATACTTAAAGTTTATTTGGAAAGGTCAAGGTGTGGTATTTATTTTCAAGTATACCAAATTATTATACCGCGTAAATACTATAAATATACCAAAGGCTATTTTAGGAATAAAAGAAAAAATATTACGGTGTTAATTTAACAAAAATATACCAAAATTCATATACTGCCAAATACTAAAAAAAAAAAAATTACCAACAATTATTTGGGTAAGGCCAAAACAAGCGAGTGTGGTATTAATTTTAAAATATACCGAATTGATATACTGCAAAAATACTACAAAATATACCAACGGAATAAAAGCAAAACAGAGCGGTGTTCATTTTTAAATATACCAAATTAATATACCGTATAAATACTTAAAATATACCTATAGCAATTTTAGTAATAACAGCAAAATAATGCAGTGTTAATTTAAAAATTATACCAAATCGCAAAAATACTAAAATAAATACCAAAATCTATTTTGAGAATAAAAACAATATAGTGCGGTCTTAATTAAACAAATATATCAAATTAATATACCGCAAAAATACTAAAATAAAAATGTATAATTTTTTTTTTATCGGGTATGAAAATATGTGATGCAATTTTCGAGACAAGAACTCTAAAATATTGTTGTTTCTTGAGTTCCAGCTTCGTTGAGTTGCTTAGAACGAAAAAAAGTTCAATTTTATTTCGATCCGCTTAACAAATAAATATAATATAGACTTACTTTTCTTTTTTTTCCTAAGCATAAAATTGAGAAAGTAAATAAGAGAGAAGTTTGTTAAATATTTTTTCATACAAAGCCCTTTATTATGTTAAAATTTTTCAATTTTTTTGTTTTCATTAATTAATAATTTACAATTTTACTTAATTTGCTGTTGTTGTTGTTGTTGTGTTTTATTTTTGTTGTTTGTTCATCCCATTTAAATGTTGTTTATTTTCTTTTGCATTTTCTTGTTTCTTTCATTCTTTTGTTGTTGTTGTTGTTCATTTGTTTGCTTTCTGAAGGGGAATAGGGAAGTAGGGGGAGGAGGAGGGGTATACATTATAACAGTACATCAATTGTTTAATGTAATGGGTAAATTTGCTATAAATAGTGGGGGAATCCTTACGAGGTAAATGCTTAATGAGCAAAAAAAAAAATCAGATCAGTTTATACTACAATACATACATATGTATACAAAATAACAAATCGTAAATCTAATAAACATTCTTAAAATTCATATCCCAAATACATATTTTTTGTGTTTTTGTATTTTAGCATTTTGTTGTTTTTTTTGTGTTTTTAGTAATTGTTGTTTTTTTTTTTTTTTAGTATTTTCTTAGTTTTGTTTTAGTTCATTTTGTATATTTTTTGTTTTTCATGTTGTGTACATTTTTGAAATAGCCGCAAAGTTAATTTCAATTTGAATCCTTTCCTTGAGGATTATATTTTTTTTCTTTTCTTCGGATGTTCTCCTATGTATGTGTGTGTGTATGTGTGTATGCATGTGTGTGTGTGTGCGTGTCTGTGTGTGTGTGTGTGTGTGTTGTAACTGTTGTTAGTATTTTTGTATTTTTGCGTGTTCGTGTTTTTTGTTTTTATATTTTGTTTAAATCGTAAAATACTAATTTAGCAATTGTAGGCACCCTAAATATTAAAGCTTTTGCAAAACACGGTTCCTCGATAAGATAACAATATTAATTTAATTTTAATTTAAATATACAATACCGTTAATTCAAAATAAACTATTTGTTTTAGCCACTGAATTGTATGTAAATTACATCTTGTTTTTTTTTTTTTTTTTTGGGGACTTTATATATATATATATATATATTATTCATTTATTTAGTTTTTCTTTTTGTGGGTTTTTATTTTTTATTTATTTTTTTAGGGAGGAGGGAGGGGGCCTTTTAGCATTCATTTCTTTTAGAAACTTGTGTTTTGTTTAATTTTAAGTTTAATCTTTTAATTTATATTTTATTTGTTTAAGTTGTTAGCGTTTAACTTAGTTTTTTTTTTTTTTTTTTTGTTGGGGGGATTTTCTTTGTTTTTTTTTTTTTGTCAATTTAATTTATTTTTTTGTTTTTGGTTGTTATCTTTAAGTTTTGGGATTAGTTTAAATTGGTTGTTTTTTAATTTCCTTTTCATCATAATTTCTCTCTGGTTCATTTCCATCTTCGTTTACATGTTAATAAAAAATTGTTTCGCATTTGTTGTTTTTTTAGTTTTTCTTTTTTTGTTATTGTTTAGTTTAACAAATAATTGTTATGCTTAATAAATTGGTCTTTGCTTCGGCTTTCGTTCAACTACTGAATACATTACATACTTATAATACATGTAAAGTCAAATATGATCTTCGTTTTTTTGTTTTTTTTTTTTTTGTTTTTTTGTTAAGTATATAGTATATATATATATATATATATGTATATATATAGTATAGTCTATAGTATATAGTATGATTTCTTGTTGTTGTTTTTCGTTTTGCTGTTGTTGTTCTTGTTGTTGTTGTTGTTGTTGTATAACCCATTTAATCAATATTTTTACTGTTGTGGTTTCTGGTTGTTGTTGTTTAACTTTTTCTATGCTATGCCGTATATACTTTAGTTTTTTTTTGGGTTTTATAGAGGCCGGATTTCTATTTTTATACTTTTCTAGTATCTATCGTTTTGTCAGTATTTTAGTTTGCTGTGTGTAAATATACCAAAAGTTTCATCTTGTTGTAAGTTGTTGTTGTTGTTGTTGTGGTTCTTATTGTTGTTGTTGTTGTTGTTGTGGTTTGAATCGAACTCAATTCGTGAATGGAGGAAACGTTAACTGAGAACTGAGAAGAAGCTATGCAATACTTTGTGATTTTCGTAGTAGAAGTAAACCGTAATCATCATCATCTTCTTCTTCTTCATAATCATCTTCGTCTTCTTCTTCATATTCTGCTGCTTCTGCTTCTTCGTGTGCTTTACGTTTCGCTGTTGAGAAGAACACACACACATACATACATACAAATGTTATACGGGGGGAGAACAGACACACACACACACATACATACATGCACACGCACAGTTAGAGAGAGACAGACACATTGTATACACAGTGCACAGTGGGCCAGTGCAAATAGAAACTAAGGTGAATTTCCTTTCCCTGTAACCGAAGGCTCAAGCTGTTCTCTACAAATCTAATCTATGGATTGAATATTATTTTCAAAATAAGTGCAGGTTATTCTTCAAGCTTTGGATTAGCACTATATTTAAGGCTAAGATTGATTTTAGGAACTTGTTCTGTTTTACGATAAAATATCTAAAAACTTGTTTTGTCGTACGATAAAATATCTAACTAAATTCGTTAATTTTTATACTCGTTACCCACAGGGTAGAAAGAAATGTATGTAACAGGTAAAAGGAGACATTTCTGACCCTATAAAGTATATATATTCTTGATCAGTGTCAATAGCCGAGACAATCTAGCCATGTCCGTCTGTCTGTCTGTCCGTATGAAACACTAGATATCAGATACTATAAGAGATAAAGCTATAATTTTCGACAGCATTTGTTATGTTTACACGCAGATCAAGTTTGTTTCAAATTTTTGCCACGCCCAGTTCCGAGCACACTGTAACTTTCTTACTTGTTTGGTTTGCGTACGAAGTTGTTCATTTTTGCTATTATCAGAACAGAAAACAGAAAAATTACAAATCCATTCTTAGCTCTAATTAAAGTACTAATATAGAGCTATAAGAACAACCTTTTCTTATTATTAAAATTGTTTCAGTTTATGTTTTTTTTCCCGTCAGAGAATTACCCATATGAGTTTCTAGAGCAGACTGACTGGACTACTTTTGGTTTTTTTTTTTTTAATAAGGATATGCTTTCTACGGTGGCTACAAATCTTGTTTGTTTTTTTTTAGTTTTGTCTCACTCTTTTTGCCAACGGTTACAGGGTATATGCTAGTCGAGTCGAGTTGTGCAGCTTTAACCTATGTGTTTGCTATTGAAGATTTTGAATTTGCTTTCTGCTTTGATTTCGTTTTTCAGCTGGCCTGTGCCCACTGTGCCACCGTGGGCTCCATAGCATAAATAATTGTGCGATTCGGTTCAGTATTCAGTTGGCATAGTTGGATAAGTTTTTTTGTTGTATGCAATGTCGTTTGTAGTACATAAATATTGTTCACCAGCTAAAAAGGATTTATTTTCTCTTTTTCTCATTTTTTGTTTTTTCTTTTTCTTTGTTTTTGGTTTTGGTTTGCATATCTTGCGTTTTGTGTGTATAATATAGACCTGTCTTGAATTTTCGGTCCCTCATATCAAAGTTTTTGGTTTTCATTTTTCTCATTTTTCGATTTTCGTTTGTATTTTTTTTTTTTCGTTTTTTGTTGGTTTTTGTATCAAGGTATTGTGTGTTAGGAAACCAGTTCAAACGGGAGAATTTTAATGGTTTTTGTTGTAGTTCTTGTTCTTGTTCTTGTTGTTTTTGTTGTTGAAGATTTTTCATGGAGTGTTGAAACCCAAATATGCATTATAGTACATAATATTAAAGCTGGGCGTATTTCGTATTTCTTTCGTATTTTCATATTCATTTTCATTCTCTTTCTCATCATAATATGATCTGATTTTTTTTTTGTTTTTTTTTTTTTGGTTTTCTTTTGTTTGTGGTTTGTGTATTTACGTGTTTCTTGTCCACAGTGTTCGTTTTCATGTATGTATGTGTGTGTTTTTTATTGTGATAAAGCTATTTTGACAGCAGTCTTGAACGTTCATTTGAATTTCAATTTAAATATTCAATATTATAAATAGGTATACATTTTTAAGGGTTAATTTTTTGTTTTGTTTCGTTTTTTTTTGTTTTGGTTTTCTTTTTAACTTCTTCCACTTGACTTACGCATTTATACTCGTTTATAATTTCATTTAATTTCATGGGTATATTTCGACTATAGAATTTTCCGAATCATTGATGAACTTACTGCAATTGAGAATATATATTGTATTTTGTATTTTTTTTTTTTTGTTTTTTTGTAGTACTATATTTGTATTCTTTGTCCAAAAAGTAAAGAGGAGGGAGGGACGGGGGAGGAGTCTACGAGCAATACGAGATCTCTGCAGCATAAACGTAGCACAAAGCACGATTCGTAACAATAAGTGTGACCAAATCAATTTGTAACTATTGCGCAACTCTAACGGGATCTGGAATGTTGTACTATTTGAGAGATAAATAATATATGAATTTAGATACTTTACTTTTGATAGAAGTGCTACATATTTTGTTTTTGTTTTTTTTTTTTATTATTATTTTTATTTTATTTGTTTTAGATCCGTTTCTGGTTCCCTGGTTTTTTGGTTTTCGGTTTCTCTAGTTTTTCTGCGGCGACAACTTGGCATGTTCAATTGGGGGAATTCAGTTTCAGTTGACGTTGAAGTTGTTGAACCTTTCTTATTTCTCTCTCTCTCTTTCTAGTTTTTCGTTAATTTCAATTTTGCGACTTGCCTAAAAGCATATATATATATATTTTTTTTTTTGGTAGTTTATGTGTTTTATAATTCTCACGCTATATTCATTTAGTATTTATTTTATTTATATACTTTTTTTTTTTTGTTTTTTTGGTTTACTAATTTTTGTCAATTTTGTTAAATTTTAGTTTCATTTACCTATTAAAAAAAAAATTAACTTCGATGCTCTCAGTTAATACTTTATAGTATGTCTATGCATTTCCTTTTAGAATCTTTAGAAAACTTACGTAGCTCGGCCACTCTGCTATTTTAACTACTCTATATTATATTCTCATTTATCATTTTCTTTTTTTTTTTTTTTTTTTGGGAATTTTTCAAATTGTTTTTTTTACCTTTCATACATATATATGTATATATATATATATATTACAACTAATTTGTATATTAAATTGAATTAGTTTTTCTTGTATGTTTGTTTTTAGATTTTTTTTGTTATTTAAATATATTACAAAATTCAATTAAAATTGTTCTTCTTTTGTTTTGTTTTTAACGGGTTTTCTTCACTATTTATTATTAGGTTTTATCTCTTTACCTCTCTCTGAAAAGCTAGTCAGGTTCTTAATTGAGTTTATCGTGTTCTTGGTTTTGGGTTTCGTTTAAAGCCAGAGCTAATATAGTATTTAGTATGCATGTATTGTGTGTGTCTCTGTGTGTGTGTGTGTGTCTCTGTGTGTGTGTGTGTGTGTCTGTGTGTGTGTGTGTGTGGTAAACGGTTTCCATAAAGATTCGAGTTGAGTTCACCGATTTCTTAGGCTTGTAATACATACAACAATTAGAATACTTCTTCTACTGTGTGTCTTCCATTTGATGTTTTCTATCAACACACACACAGATATATACATATACATATACATATACATACACATATACACATCCACATACACGTTTACACACACACACATACTGTAGAGGGGGGGAGGGGAAAAGTAAGTAAACCAAGTCTAGAATTTTTACTTCGAAATTATATTGCCATAACGTCTAACGATAGTTTAAGGATATAGTATTTTATTTGGTATATGTTAGTATATTTCAATTTATGCTCCTTTCAGATGGACTTTTGGATATACAACGTTTAAAGTTATTATTTATTATTTTTAGTGAAAGAAATTATATTACTCTAATATATATAGTAACACTTTAACGATAGTATACTTCATTTAGTATATTTTATATATAGAATTTTTTCTTTCTTGCTGCTTTCAGACGGACTTGTATATACAACATTTCTAGTTATTATATATATATAATATTTTGTAAAAGTTTTACTATATTTTATATCGATATTTTTTCGATAGTATTCTGCAGTATAGTATATAGTATATAGTATTTGGTATATTTCATTTTTTGGTGCTTTCAGACGGACTTTTGAATTTTTGGAAACTTTCAAGTTATTATTTTATTTGCTGTAAAATGTTTTACCTTAAACAGAAATTATATTACTGTAATAGATACCGATATTTATACGATAGTATATTTCATTTCTTCCTCCTTTCAGACGGACTTTTGGATATAGAACATTTCGAATTATTATTAATATATTATAACGTATTCTCTTTGAGCGTCTGTTAAGGTTAAGGGATAAGTAAAACATGTTATTATATTCTAGACTTGGTAAAAAAAAAGAAAAGAAAAAAAGGCAACTTTTTAGGTATGAGTATATATCGATATAGTTAATCAAGTACACATATATGTATATATTTACATGTTACATATATACATATATGTGTGTATCGTATGTTGTATGTATGTACGCATATATAGTATAAAGTATATAGTATATATATAGAGAGAGAGTTCTGTATGCTAACGTTTGACTTTTGTTCGTACTTATTTCGAATGTGTTTGGCTCTATTTACAAAAGGCCGACGAATTCGAAATGCGACTTGTTGTTGTTGCTTATGTCTGTGTTGTTGTTGTTGTATAATTGCTAATATTACTATTATTACTCGCATTATTATTATTGTTGTTATGATTATTATTAGTTGTTATCGTTATCGCACTATTATTACTACTATTATTGCATACACGTTCTCTTTTCCTAGTAAACTTATTCTCAGTGATCTTTGAGGCAATCGATATCGATGTCGTCGTCGCGGCGCTTGTTATCGGTATCGCTATCGGTATCGGTATCGTTGTCGTTGTCTCGAGTATGCGACGATACGAATGCGATTGCGATGGCGCTGGATGATGCTGATGAAGTTGTTGTTGTTGTTGATGATGATGTTGATGGATTAGCCGAAGTTCATAGAACTCGGATTCGGATTCCGCTTTTTGCTGTTCCTTTTCACCTACTTCGTCTTCGTCTTCTTCCCGCTCATCCAGCGTGAGACGCTGCCTCAGCGCCATCTCGATCATTGTGGGCGACATGGATCGCGACATGGGCATTGTATTAATCGATGGATTCTTATTTGTTGTTGTTCTTGTTGTTGTTGTTGTTGTTGACGTAGCTCGTAATGTTCGCAGTTGTGTGTGAGGAGGAGGTTGTGATGCTGATGATGAAGATAATGATGATGGTTGTTGTGGTTGTTGTGGCCTTCTTATTGCTAGCATCTCGATGTTAATCACGGAGTTGGAGCGCTCTCTTTCTGATATTCAGCTGCCGTATTTGTTGGAAGATGTAGCGTAGCTAGTATTAACTGCAGATCCATTTGATGGCATGTGAGTATCAGGCACTAAATGTGGTGTTCTACTAGATATAGGTGGCAAAATAGGGCTTGTTGGCCAATGGTAAGTAGCAGCGGCGTTATTGGATGAGGGTACACTTCTATGCAAAAAGCAGTATGTTAATTCTCAATTGTTTAGCGTTTCGTATCGACAGAGAGAGAGATATACGTCTTCAAATCAATCAATCAAACAATCAATCAATACATATAATTATATATATATTTCATAATTGTTATCAATAATGGATGTGTGTGTGAGCTCGATCAATAGATGTCAATAGATAGATCATGATACTCTATATCTAATGATAATAAGCAATGATGTTTCTCCATTTCATTTTTTGTTTTTTTGTTTTTTTTTTTTGTTCGTTTTTGTTTTTGTTTTCTTTGATTGATAGCACTCACATCCACTCACGTTTCAGCATCATTAATCATAATCAATCACATGAATCTTGCATAGAAGAAAATGCTACGGGTCATGGAATTTCGGTATTTCGTATTCTCTGTGGTATTTTTTTGTTGTTGTATTTTTTGCAGTGTCAGTTTCTACGGGATTCCTTACGCTACAATGGGCTCATACACGCACACAAATGACTTTGGTTCTAGCTGAATTCCACTGTTTCAAATATTCATTACATTCAATTGACTTTATTATTTGTGTTTTTAATATACTGCATCTGGTATAAAATACTAAATTTCATTATACAGTTAAGCAAGCACTGACTGCTGTGGCCTTCGACTCAAATTTGAATCATTGTCTTAGTTATTGTATTGTAGTATTTGACAGCACTTTCTATTTATGTATTAGTTGACAACTCTTCTTATGTCTATGTCAACAGAGGAAACAATTTATTGAATTGCCTATGCGCTGAGGTGCATATTTAATTACGAAGACATCAAGTGTTGTCGACGCGTCAGAATGTCAGCTAATTACATATGATTAACTCAAAAATTTGCAGTGTTTAGGTGCTGCCAACTTGTTGACGCAGTGCTGGTAACTTGTCGATGCAGTGCTGTCAACTTGTTGACAGAGTGCTGCCAACTTGTTGACTTGCTGACGGAGTGCTCCCAACTTGTTAATGCAGAGCTACCAACTTGTTGACGCAGTGCTGTCAACTCGTCGATGCTGTGCTGCCAACTTGTTGACAGAGTGCTGCCAATTTATTGACGCAGTGCTGCCAACTTGTTCACGTCGTGCTGCCAACTTGTTACCAGAGTGCTACCAACTTGTTGACGCAGTGCTACCAACTTGTTCACCTCGTGCTGCCAACTTGTTGATGCAGAGCTACCAACTTGTTCACGTCGTGCTTCTAACTTATTACCAGAGTGCTACCAACTTGTTGACGCAGTGCTGCCAACTTATCACAAACATATTTTGATATGAGATAAACGTCACAGTGGAATTCAACTAGTAGAGAGCATTCAAATGGCAAATGGATTGACAGATGAGAGATGTGGAAGAGAGAGAGAGTGAGAGGCGACAGGTGACAAGTGAATGAATGTGTAAGTGTGTGAATGATATATGCGGCAAATTGCAGAAGCTGCGTATACGTAATACTTGAATAGAGAACGATGAACTCACCTAGAATGTGGGAACAGCATGGGCGCTGTGTTGAACATGGATTGCGGCGTCGTCTGCTGAATGGGCTGCTGTATTGCCGCAGTCGCCGCTGTATCCGGGTGTAGAAAGTTGCGACGTTGCTCGATGCGCTCCTGATGCTGCGTCAGGCAGCGCGACAATAAATCGGGAAGGCTCTCCATGTGCTCCTACCGAATACCGAAAGTAAGTCAACTGTTTATCAAATGCTACTCACACTTTGTTAGCCATCTGAATACGCACTTGCAGACTCTGCATCTTGTCCTCTAGATTCGTGAGACGCTCTTCGATGGCATCCTGTCGACTCGACATGTCCGATATTATCTCATAGACCGTATTTTGTGTCTGCGAATGCGAAACACGATTTGATGATACAACGAAAAATGTTGGTAAAAATGTTTCAGAAATTTAAATTTGATAAACTCATGCTATTTTTTTGTTTTGTTTTGTTTTGATTTGGGTTTCGTTAGCTACCTTGGCCATATCGGTTATTGTGTTGGCGTTATCCATTAGTTTGCGTTGATCCATTTTAACTTTTCGCAACCTGTTGTGGGCAGTTGGGAAGAATCATCAAGTTCAATATAAAATCAAATGTTGAACGTGTTTGTTAGTCTTTTTTTTTAGTAACCCGATTATACCAGGTCTTCAATAATATACCAAATGAGGTATATAGTATACAACATATAAAATATACTATATATAGTAAATGGTATATTTAGTTGCGGACCACCAAGCGGAAATATATTACTAATAATATTATTATTATTATTATTTGCTGAAATAAGTTGTGTGTTTATTCATTTTTTCATAGTTTGTTTTGTGCCATAAATATGTTAAATATAAATTTCAGCGTTAAGATTGCAGAAAATCGTATCGAAAAATATACTCCATCATATATAACTACTATCTATGCTAAAACATTGTTTGATCTAGTGGTGAAGCGCAGTGGAACATAACTACAGTAAAGCCTCAAGAGATGAATTTGGATGATTTTGGTTTGGTTTGGTTTGGCGTGAGTTACGATTACGATTACGGTTAGTACGCTGTCGCTACTTATAGAGAGTATGTTTATATACATTTTTATGTGAGATATTATATATTTTCAGATATGAGATTCTGTCAAAATTAACGCTGCATGCTAGGTGGGTAAAATTGTGGCTAGTTTTTTTTTTTTTTTTTTTTTTTTTTTTTTTTGGTAGTATTAGTTATCATATAACGTAAAAACAGGGCTTTACAACCTATTTACAGGCTAGTAAAACGAGTTCAATCATTGTTCAAAAATTTGCAATACATCTTGTAGTATATGCACATACATACATACATACATACATACATACATATATATATCGATAGATGTATAACAGCAGACTTTATACATGTATGAATATATATATCATCTTTGTTTTTTGATTTGTTAGTTGCTTAATTGCAGGCATTTATTTTGTTTCGATTGATTTGATATAGTTTTGATGTTAGTTTTATTGCTATGTACATTTTATCAATTATTATTAAGCAGATCCATTTTTTTTGTTGTGCTTCCTTAATTGTTAATATAAAGCTGGGGGCGACTACTCAACGAATGTTCTTGTTGGTTTTGTTAGAACGAACACAAACACAAACACACACACACACAAAGCACAAAGCTCAAGGCGTCGTTATTCGCGTTTTTATGTAGCATACTTTTCAGCGCAAATTGTATTCAAGGAAGAGGAGGAGCAGCAGCAGCGGGGAGGAGGGCGGAGGAGCGGCCAAACTTGTTGAATTGCAGCCAGGCAGTAGCGCAGCAGTTGGCAACGCTGAGCGCTGAGTGCGGGAGTTGGCAACACGCTTTGCGCTGCAAAGTATGCTACATAAATAATAAGGCGCGAATGCGAGTTCGAAATGTTTGTTGTATCTATATTATGCATACGAGTACTTTCATTTCTGTTCTGTTCTCTCCAGAGACGACAGACACACACACACGCACAGAGAGAGAGACAGAGAGAGAGAGAGAGACAGAGAGAGAAGGAGAAGGAGAGAGGGAGAGCGACGTAAGAAACGACGACACAAAAAACACGACACACGTAACTAAAGAAAAAACACACACACAAAATTGTTGTTGTTAGGTGATTGCATGAAAGACTTGATTGAACATTAATTTATTTGCCGCCCCGTTGAAATTTGCTTGTTGCTGTTGCTGCTGCTGAGATGGTGCGGGGCGGCGGGGGGAGGGGGAGGAAAGGAAGGCTTGTTGTGATTGCAATACAGATCTCTATTTGGCGGCTATTAAAAGCATTTGATGGACAAACATATTTTCTAACTTTCTTGATTTCTGCTTTCATTTCATTATCGGATTTAAGTTGATTTGTTTTTTTTTTTTGATTTAATACTTTATTTTTTTTTTGTTGATTTGATTTGTTGGTGGTTCTGACAGTTAGTTGTTGGATGTTTTTGTTGGATAGATCTCTAAAAATACTCACGCATATATAGCTAGAAGGAACTTTCTTTGGTGGGTTCTTACACGGCCGGGATTAACCCGTTTTACTAGTCTTGTATGTTTGTAAATGAGCCAAGTTTCACGAAGAACATTCGCCGCAGCATTTTTCAGCTAAATTTGATTGTGAGAAGAAATGAATACAAAGTTATTAGAGTAAAAGTGGCATTTGGTGTTGCGATTGGTGATTGATTTTTTTTCGATTTTTGATACACGAACGAGAGTAGAATTCGATAAAACTAGAAACTACAAATTAGATTTGATTTGATTGAACGCGACGCGCTTAAAAACTCAATTCAAGTTTAAGATTTAATATTCATATTCGATAAACGCAGTGATCAAAAGGGAACTCTTCGTTGTTGTTGTTATTATTATGTGTGAGAGTGTGTGTGTGTGTGCTTTGCATAATAACTGTTAGCTAAATGTGTATGTGTGTGTGTGTGTGGAGACGATCTATACCCTTTTGGTTAACTGCGTGTCCATCATGAAGTTGTGCACATGCTTCTCGGCACGAGTCAGCTCCAGTTTTCGTGAGACGACGGCGACGAGCAGCGCCGTGCAGCCAGCGCCCTGTAAACGATAGTTAATCGGTTATTAGTAATCGCATATCGATTGGCGTTCAACTATCGATTGACGGCGAAGATGGCAACGTGACAACTTTTTTTGCTGTCATCTTCATCTTCATCTTCATCTTCGCTGTCCATCAATCAGTCATCAATCAATTTTCAATTTTCATTTCATTTTTGCTTTATTTAATTTTTGTTTTTCGTATATTTTTGATTTTTATGGATTCAGTTAATTGTTGTGTTTTGGTTTTTGTTGGATTATACATTCAAAATGAGATAGTTAAAATTCCAGAACTTTGTTGCTTTCGATATTTATAGTATTTTTTTTTTTTTTTTTTTGGTTCATTTTCTTTTTTCTTTTTTGTTTTTGTTTTGCCTATTGAAATTGTTGAGTTGAGTACGAAGAAAAACGACTGAATGCATGAATGAATGAATGATTGAATGAATGAATGAGTTGAGTGTATGATTGAATGATTGATTGAGAGTGCACAAATGTATTCAAAATGAGGGATCGCAAATATTTTTGTTTGCTACTTTGATTACTTGGTTAGTTACTAAGAAGGAATTTGGAATCAGAATCAGAATCAGTTTTAGAATACGCTTTCAAAAGTTGTACACAATCTATAGATGTTCAATTTTCAATGTATTACAACAGTTAGAGAGAGAGAGAGACGGAGAAGGAGTAGAAGAAGTAGGAAGAGTACAAAACACACATACTTAACGTTTAGCTATAGAGAGCGAGAGAGAGAGAGGGAAAATTATAAGCGCAATTCAGAGTTTTGTTAGTTCAAGTTCCAAGTTTGGTATTAGTTTCTGGTATTTTAGTGGTAGTATTTTTTTGGTATGACAATTTCAATTAAGGACTACGACATGATCAATATATGCATGTAGAGGGAGAAAGAGCGAGACAGAGAGAGAGCGAGAGAGATAGTTAAAGATAGATATGAAGAGAGATAGACAGAGAGTGAGCAAGAAAGAGAGAAAGGGAGAGAAAGAGAGAGCGTCTGTGTGTGATTCGCTGGTGGTGGGTTAAAAAAAAAAAAAAAAAAACAGTATCGATATTCCTAAATTGCCTAAAACGCGATACATGACACGATACGATTAATGAACGATTCATGAACGGAAATCGAAAGTAAAGCTTGGTCGCTTAAGTATATATATATATATTGTATAGCATATAGTATGACATAGTACATGACATTAGTACTTATAGGTAGAGTACACTACACTATATATATTATAGGGTTATTTGGAGGGTAGGTATAACAGCTAAAGGTACATTTGCGGTTTGCTTGTGAGTTGGTTTGAGTATAATATAATATTGTTTATTTATTGGCTACAATTTCTTATCATTATCATTATTATTATATTCTTTTTTTTTTTGTTTGATTCTTGTTGTATGCGAGAATGTTATTTACAAGTGAGCCCGATTCGGATTTAAGAAATTATGAAAATGTTGTTATTATTGATATTATTATTTATTGGATTTGGATTTTGGTTGATGTGTGTGCACAGATTTGTTTCTATATACAATCTTTTTTTTGGTTTTTTTTGTTAAAGACTCACCATTATTCCTGTACTGACAGCGATACCACGTCCACAGTACGTATTCGGAACAATATCACCGAAACCAACACTCAAAAATGTTATCGCTATCAGCCACATTGCATTCAAAAGATTCGCATGCTCTTCATCATGAAATCTGTTGCATAATTATTTCGTTTCCACAGTCGACAGTATACAGTATATATTTCATATATGTATTAATATATATTTTTTGGTATATTTTTGTTTTTTTTTTTTTGTTTTTTTTTTTTGACAAAATATTTTTGGTGTGTGGCATTTTCGTATTTGGTTTTCAGAATTCGGTTTTGGTTTCGGATTCGTATTCATTTTCGTGAGACGCGATCAGGGACAATAAACAAAACACGAGCGCGTATTTTTTTTGGTATTTTTTTTTTTTTTTGAGTATAAAAATGAAAGGGAAAGAGAGATAGAGAAAAATATCGTATTGTTTTGGCTTAATATACACAAAAACAAACATATAAGTTGTATAAAAATATATATGTATATATCACAAATGAAAACAATGTTGGAAAACACACTTTCATCATACTTATATACTTATGGTATATTCAGAAAAGAAAAACAAAGAAAACTTCAAACGACAAACAATTCAAATTCAAAATTAAAAACAAAAGCATATTCAATAAAAGTAGTAAAGAGAAAAACAAAAACAAAAAAGTAGAAAACGGAATACAAAAAAAAGAAAAAACAAAAACAAGCTTTTCAAATGATATGCTGAGAGCGTTTAGTCCTGAGAACTTGAGAACTGATGACGGGCATAAAAGTGTGTTAGAGAGTTAAGATTAAAGATTTCTTACAATTACATATACTTATATATACATATACATATACATATACATATATATATATATAAATATATTTTTGGTTTCTTATTAGGACACACAAACAGTGGGAGAGTTCAATTTTAGATATATGTATAAAAGATATAATATACTATTATGAATGGCTTTTGTTATTGAAGGACAGCGACGTAACCGTGAGAGAAATCAGATAAATTTCTTTTCAATTCTGCAGTTCTTTGGATTATATATATATATATATATTGTGTTTTTTTTTTTTGTTTTTTGTTTTTGAGGTGCGAAACATTTGGTTAGGTGACTATCGAAAATTACACATGGTATTGCCTAAAGCTATATGTATGTACATATATACACACGCACACACTCGCACACACACACACACAGAGAGAGAATGATATAGATTTATATAGAGAAAGATCTGTTTATATATATGTACATAGCAATGAGCTGTCAACGAGGATTTGTTGCCCAACAACGGTCACAAAATCAAAAGTCTAGCAAACATACACACACACACGCACACACTAACATACGCTGGCTCACTCACACACACACGCACACACATAATCAGAGATGAAGCTTGAAACGTAAAATAGTGAGATAAATACATAAACATATACATATATATATACACATGAGTGTTGCGTTGTGTAATAGTAATAGCTGAAGTGAGTGTGTGTGTGTGTGTGTGTGTGTGCTTATACAGACAGCGAAAAAGAGGTAGAGGGAGAGCGCAAAAGACAGAGTGGGAGAGCGAGAGAGAGCGAGGGGAAAGTAATGTATGAATATGTTTGTATTAACAGCGACACACCAAATACGATTTATGCATGAATTGCTGCTGCTGCTTTTGTTGTTCTTGTTGTTGTTGTTGGTGGCTTTTGTGGTGGTGTTATGGTGGTTGTTTTTTTTTTTTTTCTTTCTTTTTGGTGCTGGCCTGACCGCCTACACACACATGTGTGTATGTGTGTATGTGATGATTTACAACAGAGCTTCCTCTTTACGTTTATGTTACTTCTTTTTTTGCGCTTTTCGCTTTTTGCTTTTTTGCACTCGTTTATGGAATGAACTAAACCCGCAAGCAAAACTTAATCAGACTAAAAAGTACATCGTTCACTCTGCATTAGAGACAAACACACACACGTACATACACTCACTCACACACACACACACGCATACATGTGTGTTGTTGTTGTTGTTTTACATTTCGCAGAGTTGCAGATTTTGATTTTTTTTTTATTCTTTCTTTCTGGTTGTTTTGATTGTTATTGATTTGAGAGTTAACAATTTGTTGATTTATAGATATGAAATTCGTATATGCATGTGTATACGTAACGTACTTGTTGTTGTAGTTTTGTTTTAGTATTAGCTGTTGTTGTTGTTGTTGTTGAATGTGATATTCATTGCTTATGTTTATGCTTGGCAACATTCTCGTCTGTTCTGCTAATGTTATTGTTACTGTTACTGTTAAGCTGCTGTTACTGTTACTGTTACTGTTTGTTGTTGCTGTAACTGTTCTGTTTCGCATTTGTTGTTGGTTCTGGTTTACATTTTTACATTTTCATTTTATTTTATGTTCTATACTTTCAGTTTATTATTCTTTGATATTTCTTTTTGTTTGTATTATTTTAGAATTCTTTTTTTTTTTTTGGTATTTGATTTTCTAGTTGGATACTTACCACCATGCCGCAGGTGAGGGTTATACCGCGTCCACAGTATGTGTTCGGCACAATGTCGCCGTAGCCGACACACAGAAATGTGATGGCCGTTAGCCACATGGTGTTTAGCAAATTCGCGTGCTCCTCATCGTGAAATCTTTTGTTTCAATCATTGTCATATTTTGCAATTCGTTTTGCGAGAGTGCAGTTCAGTATATTTTTCATACATATTTTGTATCGATCGATGTTCGATAACGATTTATTTTGTTGATAGTTAATATACATTTAGTTGGTTTTTGTTTTTAGATACGATACGGTATCATATCATATATATGTATATATATATATATATGTAGATCGGTATTCAGTAATTGGTAGTTGTTGTTTTTTTTTTTTCGGTATCGGTATCGGTATATTTGGTATATTCAGTATTTGGTATTCGGATGCGTATGCGTTATTCAAGTTGATAGATAATTTTTTTTTTTTTTGAATTGTATTTTTGGCGGTATTTTTGATATATTTTTGGATTGAGTTTTCGGTTTTCAGATTCAGATTTTTCATTTTGCAATTTGTGGATACAGAAGTAGGGTGAGAAGTGGAGTAAACAAATAAACAGATGTGAAATTATGTGAACATTTTTTGTTGTTGTAATTTTTTTTTTTTTTTTTTTTTTGGTTTTGAAAAGAAAAAACAAACAAATAACAAATAGTACAATATGTTTTTTTCTTTTCTCATTTATAGAATCATATATCGATCGATAATTCATTTTGATAAAGATAATTTTGTTGTTCATAATTAATAATTATTACACAAATCGAAACATAGAATCATAAACTATATATATATATTTATAATTTTTGTACATAAATATCAAAAATTAAATACGAATGAAGAACAACATATCGAAAGTAAAGACCAAAAAATAAGCGAATAAAAAAGTAGAAGAAAAAGTAGATGAAACGAAAGAGAAATTAAACAATAAACAATATAGATATTTATATAGTAGAAGTTGGAGAAGAAGAATAAGTTGAAACGAATCAAGTCCTGAGAATAGAGAAGAGGATAACCGGGTACAAATACATACATACATATGTATATACAGACACAAGTATATGTATATATATGCATACAAAAATACAATGACACACGACGATTCATAGGATAGAATAGAATAGGATAGAATAGAATAGAGGTTGAAGAGTTTTAAGGATTAAGCTCTGCACAAGCCGAAAAAATGCATTGTGAATGTTCGCAGTTCGCTGTACGGTCACACTCTGAATATACTATATATATGTATGTATGTATGTTTGGTATATATATGGTACGTTGCTTTCCGCTTAATTGGTCTAACTGTCTGACTAACTGGCTCACTGACTGACTGACTGACTGCCTCGTTTGCCTCGACTGGATTACGACTTGGACATGCAGCACATGTGTGTCTCACAAGAGCTTCAATTAGGCTGAAGGATGACCCGTTAAATACAAGCACACACAGACACACAAACATACGCGCAGAGGTGAAATGAAAACAAAATGGCTTTGTGAGTGCTGCGCTGCACCTGCACACATACAGTAGAGTGAGTGAGTGAGAGAGAGCGAGAGAGTTAGACAGCTAAAAGCTGGCGGCTGCGGCGGCAGCAGCTCAACCGTCGCTTGAGTGCTCCGTGATGAGCCTTCTACACTTGACACTAACAGCGCGGGGAGCTGTACATGTGTATGGCTCTGTGTTTGTGTGTGTGTGTGTGCGCGAGTGAGAGGATGTCGGTTACGTGTGGCAAGCTAATGAAGCCGAGAGCAAGAGAAGCTGATGAGCAAATAAAATGATAACTAACTATGCTGTGTACTTGCAATTTTATGTAACTCGCTACTAAGTACAGTGTTGGCTAACGACTAACACACACACTTTGTATGTGTGTGTCTTTGTATCTGCGGTGCGTGTGTGTGGCAAGCAAATGTCAAAATGTCGCTTTGATGGCCCTCGACAAACAAAGAAAAAACACTGAGCGCCACTTTGCCCCAAGCAGCTGCTCATTTAGTTGCTCCTCCTCTCACTCTGCTCCTCATCATACGCTGCTCCACCTCAAAGCCTAGTTATAAGTGTGATTGGTATCGTTATCGTTATCGCCGTCATCGTCATCGTCGTTAGTTACATACTTGGTTAACAAAGAGCATGCGGATATTGGGATACGAGATCCCACAGAGCAAAAGCTACATACGCAGGGCTTATATAGCAAAATCAATTATCAATTTTGGCATATACACACATACATACATATACATACACAGTTAAGTTTACATCATACATATTATGTTATTGTTTCTGTTTGGTTTTTATATATTGATATTTATTTAGCATATTCGATACATCGGAACATAAAAGGCATACATATCATACGTACAAAACGGAAGGAAGAAATTTGGCAAAATTCAAGAAATATTTACTATATTCTCTACTATATCCTAACTCTTAAGTGACCTATTTCTCTTCTTTCTTTAACTGAAGTTATGTTATTTTGCATACTTATCGATCTATTCGCTTGCTAACACAATCGGAATACATAGAGAGCAAAGACAAAAAAAAAAAGAAAAGGATTACGACGATATTTGCACAACAAATACCAGAGCAATGGATGAGATTATAGAATATATATTGTAAATATATATATGTATATATATAAGAGTACAACACTAGACTGTCAGGCATTCGCATGTAAAATTCTTATAAAGTTGTTCCAAAGAAAAAAAATGTCGACAAATCTTCTACAATAATGAAGGAGAGATAGAGAGAAGAAGCAGTAGTCCAAAGAGGAAAGTAGTCAAAATGAAGAAAACAACATTTAGATATTTTTATAATGAGGGGCAAACTTTAGCTAATAATATAAAAAAAAACGAAAAAAAAAATGAAACGAAAACCCAGACAATGACAATGGAAAACCAAAAATAAACGACAAATGCAAACGCGTTATAACAAAAGGAAAACACAAAAAAAAAGAGAAGATGTGAGAAAAATCTAGTAAATATATATAGAGGTATATATGTATATATATATATATATATATATATATATATATGAATGTTTTACAGAAATACACAAAATAGCACAAATTGTATTCGTAATGTGTGTTGTTTATCCATAATATAATCGCAAGTTGTTGTTGTTGTTGTTGTTGATGTTGCTGTTTCTCTTTGCCCTTTCTATATATTTTCTTCGTGTTCTTTTTATTGTTGTCTTTTGATCCCAAAATGTATTCACACATGTCTTATTTATGCGTTGTATCTCAAGGCAAACGACAGATGATAATCATCGCTTACGTTTCACAAAAAAAAAAACCAAAAACACAAAAACGAAAAGAAAAAAAAACTAAAAGGATAGAAATGAAAAGAGGAGAAATAAATGGTTAACAAGAAGGCAAAATAAATCGAAACGAAACAAAAAAAGAAAACTGTAAACGATACACACAGTTGTTGTTGTTGTTGTTGATGGTGAAAGTATTGAAAGGACGTCACAGAAGGACACGCATTAGCGATGGTATTTCATTATAAAGCTGATGAGCGAGCGAGAGCGAAAGAAAGAGAGAGGTGGTGGCGGTTGCGGGGAGGAGTGAAAGTGACACGAGAGAAGCGTTTGCCGCGTCATGGGGGCTTAGCCAAAGGTCACAAAAAAAAAAAAAAAACGAAAAAAAAATAGGAAGATACTAACTGAGGATGAAAACAACATGAACAAAGAGAAGAAGATGAACAGGAAAAGAAATAAGAACAGCAACAACAGCAAAGGAGTGACAAAAAAATAGCCAAAACAGATAAACAAAAACAAAAACTAAAATAAAAACGAAACGAAAGCGTGGAACAAAAATACGAAAAACGAACTGAGAAGAAGAAGAAGAACCCACGCGGCGGCAATAATGTATGAACGTATGTGTGTGTGTGTGTGTGAGTGAGCTTGTGGTTGTGGCTCTTGCGGCTTATTTATGAGTTATATTTATATGCACACTTACACACACACACACACACAACAACAACAACAACAACAACTTCTTCCGCATTTCGAGTATCTCACAAATGTTTTTTTTTTTTTTTTAGCTTGAGTCACATCTTCGCAGTCATTATCATAAATATTTTTTAGTTCTTCTCCTTTTGCTCCTTATTCTTTTTTGGCAATTGAATTAAATTGATTTTTCCGCTTTTCCTTCATTTTTTTTTGTTGTTGTGTGCCTTTTAAGGCAGTTTTGTTGTTAGTATTTTTTATAGTATTTTTTAAATTAAATAGTATATTGTTTGTTGATTTCGTTTGTATTTTTGTTTTTCGTTTTGATTTGATAAAATGTATTAAGTACTTTGTTACGTATACGACATGTTTCTCTAGAGCAATGCAGGCGTAGTTCAAACCACTTTTTTTTTTTTTTTTTTTTTTTTTTTTTTGTTGGGGGAAGCTTATTAAATACAATGTACGAGTAAAATACTTGCTCGTAAAACGAATGAAATTAGACGGAAAAAAACAACAACAACGAATAAAAGAAATTACAATTGCTCTAAGTACAGACACACACACACACACGCAAATACACACAGCCAGACACACCTACACAAACACACACACAATATTCAGATACATAGACACACCAATTAAAACACACACAGAATTAAGTTGAAATTAAGAAAATGTTGAAGAAAACAAAAGAGAATACAATCAAAAACAATTAACTTTAGTCAACGGGTATTTGGGGGAGGGGTGGAGAGGGGGGTGGGGAGAAGGTCTCTCCACAGGCAAGTGAGGTGGATAATCATTAAACAAAGTGACCGCAAGTGGGCAACGATAGAATGGAAATCGAAATGCAATAGAATAGTGCACAAAAGTATGCTAGCGTAGTACAGGGAAGAAGAAGAAGGCGATAGGGGGGCTTGATAGTATGCAAACATGTTATCGATAGTATGAGTAAATACGAAGAGAACTCCATTGATAAGCTGATGGCGTCACAGTTAATCGATAGTAGCGAAGCATATCGATTAATTTCAAGTCTGCTATCGATTTTGATGGTATGCACACATGTTATCGGACTCTATTGATAAGCTAATAGACTAAAAGGTGTTCGATAACAAATGTGCAGAGATGGTGTCACAGTTAATCGATAGTATTAGAGCATATCGATTAATTTCAATTCTACAATCGAGTTCGAGTACGCAAACATGTTATCGATAGTAGATAAGATGGGGACTCTATTGATAAGCTAATAGAGTGAAAGGTTATCGATAACATATGTGCAGAGATGGCGTGAAAGTTAACCGATAGTAGGAAAGCATATGAATTTATTCCAACTCTGCAATATGTGAGCACTTGAATATATTATGCATAATATTTGTCGATACATAACTCGACGCAAATATGTTATCGATAGTATGAGTAGACAAGATGAGGACTGTATTGATAAGCTGATAGAGTAGACTGTTATCGATAACAGATATGCAGTGATTGCATCAACGTTAGCCGATAGTAGGACGTATTAAACGTATTAACGATAGCACGCCAACATGTTATCGATAGTATAAGTAGAAAAGTAAAGAGTTAAAACAGCAGTTAATCGATAGTTGATGGACAAAAGGAAACAATAGAATGATAGACAGAATAGCGTTATCATCGATAAGAGCTTAGAAAGAATAAGCTTAGTTATAGCGAGAGCTTATGTTATCGATAGTATGAGTTAATTGGAAGTAAATGTCCTCACAGAAGATATGCTACAGGAAAAGGAGTTAAAACATCGATTGATCGATAGTTGAAAGACAAAACGAATGCATAAGAGTATGCGATAGAATTAGGAAGAGAAAAGCGTTACTATCGATAAATAGCAAAGGACAAGAGAATAGCGAGAGTATATCGAAATGTGTGTGTATGAAACGTAACTGACAAGAGAGTAAAGTAAAGTAGTTAAGTAGCTAAGCATATCCAAAATAAATATGTACAAAATGCTACGTTATTAATGGAAAAAAACATAAAGAGATTAAGATTACAAATTTGCCAAGTAAACGTTGAAGTAGAGGAAGAAAATTGCTCGACTACAGACAAAAAAAAAAGAGAAAACAATTTTGATATAACCTGGCTCAGACCGACTAACGCAATACACTATGGTAACTAATAATACACTTTGTACACACAGCTGCTCATCCTAACATAATTTGTTCTTTTCTTTTTTGCTATCTGCTTTTCTGCTTGGCCCACAATTTGTGCAAAACTTATGTATATAAAAGTATATATATATATATTGAATAGAGAGAAAGAGAGAGAGAGAGATAGAGGAAGATTTACATATTTTTTTGTTGTTGGAAGATATATATCGAGCAGTACAAAAAGAACAACAATACAACAACAGCAAGAGGCAAAGCACAGGGAAAGTGTGAGAAAAACGGAGAAAACGGTAAACGGAAAACGGAAAAACAAGCGACAGCTCCAAAATTGTCGTAATGTAAAATGTAAATAAAATTGAAACGCATGCAGGAATTATCCTCACAACACGTGACACTGACACTCGCTTCGAATTACAACCTCACGTCATGTAGCTGCGAGTGTATGTGTGTGTGCGAGTGTGTGTGGTTTTCGAATTGCATACTATTGTTAACAAGCACAGAGAGAGAAGACACATAGACACACACATGCTCACACAGACACACATCTACAAAATACAGAGAGATATGCAAAAAAGTTAACGAAAGAAATCAAGCAAATGGTTTTTGGTTTGGTTTTGGATTGAGTCTCGTTGTGTGAGTGTGTGTGGGTGTGTGTGTGTGCAGAGGGGAGAGCGGGCGACAGCTGACTGAATTGAGCATGTTCTCTATTTTTTTTTTTTTTTTTTTTGCAGCAAGCTGTGCTTAAACCCTTTTAATACAAAGTTCACAAAATTCAGACTCATTGAAACTCAGTTGAAATTTTTGATGAAAGAAACATTCAAGTTAAGCTCCTCTCTTTAAATTTGAATAACTTAATCTTTTTTAGTATTTTTTTTTTTTTTTTTTTTTGGCATTTGGTATAAATATATATAATTTTTTTTTTGTAGTTGTTGTTTGTTGCTTGTTTTAGTTTTTGGGTTTGGTTTTTGATTTTGGTTTTTGCTACGAAAGTACTGAGTGTGGTTTGTAAAAAAAAGTTGAGCGTACACTTTGAGAGACATTACGTAATGGCTTAGCACATACAATTTATGTACATAAAAGATAGTAGGCATATACATATATATATATATATGTATATTTATATATATATATAGAGTTATGTCAAAGTATTAGTGGCATACATTAAATCGGATTTCAACTCAAACACATTAAATCAAAATTCAAAAATAATCCTCAGAGAAGTTAAGAAAACGAAAAGCAAAATTCAAATCATAATAATACAGAATGAAAAAAGAACGAAAAGAAAACAAAATCAAAAGAAATCATTGAAGTAACAACCATTATATATAATAATTACTACATAAAAATTACTATATATATGTATTATATATATATATATTTCATATATCAATCTCTATTGGACAATTGAACAACATTACCTTTCGCATTGCCGCAAGGTCCACGAGGCAATTATCCACAGCGAGACCATAAAGACCAATAGAACCGTTCCCGGGCATATTGTCATTAGTGTTTTTAAAACGAATCTGCAAATTCGAAACAATTTAATAGCACCACATAAAGTTTAGATTCGTTCATAGAGTGTGAGTAAACTGAAAATGTAGGTAACAGACTGAAAGAAGCTTGTGTTCTATCACCAAAAAAAGGTACAAAAATATTCCAAAAGCTGTATTTCGAAATATACCAAGTTCATATACCAAAACTACGAAAATATACTGAAAGAGGCTTGTGTTTTATCTAAAAAAAAAAAATACAAAAATATATAGCAAGGGCTGTATTTCGAAATACATTAAGTTCATATACCAAAAATTCAAAATAAATATACTAAATACAAATATACTATTAAATTCGAAATTCAGTATATGACTTTTGGTATATTTCAATAGTTTTTCGGTATATTTCACCGTCGTACTATTCCAATTAAATTTAGTATATTTAGACATTTTTTTTAAATATAGCTTTTGATATATTTTTAGTATTGTTTCGGTATATTTTAGCGTTTTAACTGTTGCATTCGAAATGTAGTATAATATATCGAAACACTTCTACACTTCAAAAATAGCGTTCGGTATATTTTAGTATTTTTTGGTATTTGAAATCGGTATATTTTATACTTGTATACTATTAGTTTCGAAGGTATACTATATATCGATATACTACCACATTCGAAATATAGCTTTTGGTATGTTTTAATACTATTCGGTATATCAATTTTGTATATTTTACCATTATACTAATATATTCCAAATATAGTATATCGATTTTTACATTTGAAATTTAGCTTTCGGTATATTTTAGAATATTTTCGGTATGTATGATAAATTTCGTCTATTTATTTTATTTAATACCGCACTCTTTTGCTTTTACTGAAAATTTGTAGCGTGCATCTAAGCTTTGTCACTTGTTTAAATTATCTACTAAATTCACTACTTGCATTTTTCTCTCTTTTATATTTAGTTAATATTTAAAATAATATTTCAACTATTTTTTTTTTTTTTTTTTTGCTATGTTCATCTTTCTATATGATGTGCCACAACATTTCACTAAAAGTCGCTTGCTTTTTACTTGTTATTTCTAAGTTGCTCTTTCTCGGTTCACTGCAAAGTATTTTTGCAACGAGTTTTATTCCGGCTTTCATTGCAATTAATTTGACTTTATTTTTACTTTCGACTTTCAATTATTTTTAGCTGCTGTTTATGCCAGAGAAATTCTGCCTGCTTCTTTTCTCTTCTCTTTGCTTCTATTTTCATTTTGTGTTCGTTAAATATTCAGTTTATTTTTAGCTTTAGCTTCAGCTTCAGCTTTAGCAAAATGCTGCTTGTCTATTTTAAATATGGCTTCCACTCTCTCTCTCTCTGTCTCTGTCTCTCTTTGGCGTTTTTAATATGCCGCTAGTTTGGCTCTCTTTAGCTGTGCTTTTTAATTTTTTGAATTCGCATTTACTTCTCATGTGGCCACCGCCGCTCGCTTGGGAGCTTTTCGTGTATCCTTTCATCTAGCTGGTGGCTGACAACTGACAGGATGGCTTATGGCCATTAAATATGCATAATCTTCCTGCTCGCGGTCACTTTGAGGTATAATCAGTTGGAGTTGGGGCAACATTTTGGGGTTAGGTTGGGTATTTAGTATTTTGGTATTTGGTATTTTTGAATGATTGTGTGTGTGTGTTACCTTGTGTTAAAATTAATCCTATTGAGAGCGCCGATGCTCCGTGATGATGCGTCTGTGAATAGCTTTGAATGAAGCAGCATAACGCGGCAGATTAAATATAATCGAAGGAACATAGGTAGTGATAAAGCTACGTCGTATGGCACCATTTCGGTGCCAATTGTTTTGTTCTTATTGGCCAATTTCGTCGTCCACTGGAAATAGTATTCGCCAGGAATTGGATGTATAGCGCATATAAAAAGTTCTAACCCTATTTGACTAATTCGTTGCCATGTCATTGCGATCCTCCAATCGTCGGCGCAGTTATCTATCATGAATAACTGTTGTTGTTATTGTTGCAATTTATGCATTATTATTATTATTTTGTTGGTTTGTTCATAATTGGTTGTTTGGTGGTTTCCGGATTGCGTTGCGTTGCGGTTGCGAGCGAAACAGAACGAGAGAAATGGAAGAAGAAGAAGAAAGGAAAAAAAATAGAGAAGAAAATTAATTATTAAATATAATTGGAATTTTATTGATTTGGTATTTGCGACTAAACAAAATGAAAATACACCCAAATACGAGCATGAATTATTTGACAAGTACAACGTCAATGAGGTGTACATATACATACATATATATGTCTACGTGTGTGTCTGTGTGTGTGTGTCTCACTGTAGTAGTATAGTGGTGTGTGTGTGTGGTGCAAAGTGTGTTAAAGCATACATAGCATAGGCAAAGAGTAATGGGAAGGTGTAAAAGCGAAACCTGCTTGTTTCTGTCTGTTTTGCTTTTTCATTTTCTTTTTTGTTTTTGTCGTCTAACTGTATCGCTGCTGCTGCTGCTGCTGCTTCTTCTTCACTGCTGCTGCTGCTGCTTTTCTCCTCTCTCTGTTCATCCTTCGCATTCGACTCGCGCTGTTGACTGCACCGATAAAGCGTGTATCGTTTATCGTTTATCGGCTCATCGCTCGTGATTATGGTAATGTGTGTGTGTGTGTTTTTGTGAAAGTGTAAATTAGCCAACACAAGCCAAAAAACTATGTCACTAAATAATTATACTATATATAATATATATGAATGCACATGTGCATGTTTCTGTGTATATATGTGTGTGTGTGTGCCTCATTTCGCAGGTGTGCGTGTTGATGTGTGTGTGTGTGCAAAGTACTTACTGCTTAAAAGGTAAACGGCGTGCGTGTTCTCGTGTTGTTAGCACATTTTCTCTTATTCAATTCTCTTTTTATTTTTTTTTGGTTTGGTTTGGTTGTCTGTTTTTATTAATTTGGCATTTGTTGTTTACCTTTTTAATTGGCTCAAATCAATTATTGAAATTGAACCAAATCGTTCACTTAAGCTCATCTAAATCGCCTCTTGAGTTTGGATTTGGGATTTTCGACTGTCGTTTGTCGTTTCTAGAGTGCAGCTGCACTCTTAAGCACTTAAGCTGCAAGCTGTGCGACAAATTGACATTCGTCTCTGGCTGCGAGACAGAGACCGAAAGTGGGCAACGAAACGGTTCACACAAGGGGACGAGAGAGAGAGCGAGATGGCGAGATTGCAGGAGTGAGTATGTGAGCGGAGACTAAAACAACAACAAACATACTTACGTACATACATACGTATGCTTGTTTGCTGCACTCATCATCGATTAGGTGGACAGGGGGGCGGGGGTCAAGCAGGAATTTAAATTCTATGCAAGCACTCTCGAATGATTAATTGATAGTACTATGATTACCAGCGTTTGCTTCGTCGCTCAATTGCGATGCGGTTGCTGCACCAAGTGTGACCAATTAGCGTTAACACTTCTTAGAGATTATTTTCTAGACCAACAATTGAAATTCAAGCTCGCTGCCAATTTTTACTTAATATTTTAAATGCAAAATTAGCCATATTTAAAAAAAATTTCGGACAAATACATATATTCATATTATTGTTTGTGTCAAATGGCGAACTGCATTTTCACACACTTTTCGCATAATTGGCAATTACATTGTTAATTTGATTTGCACTGCAATCGAGGAAACAAAAAGAGACATATTGACAGCGAATAAGTGGTTGATAAACGAGCCTGAAAACATTCGACAGAAGGTCAATTAATTGTAAACACACGAGTTCGCGTATCGTAATTGGAATCGGTTTCGGTATCGGTATCGGTTTTGGTATCGGAATAATGTGGAGAATAATAGAATCATAGATCGAATTGATTAAACAACAGCACACTAACACACAATACAATCATAAGCACATACTACGTATTGTAGTATTGTAGTAATCTCTATATAGTATATGTATATGTAGTCTAGTCTAGTACACTACTCACACATTGACCAACGAATCACATTTGTGAACAATTTGCGAATGGTGCGAATGGCAAATACAAATTGAGTTGCTATTAATTACGAGTATTGTTGATGGTAATTTATGGTAAGTAATAGCAGTAGAGTAAGTAGCTGGGACAAGCCGTGTTTTTATTTTGTCTTTTGTTATTGTTGTTGGTTATTCAATTTATTGTTTAACAGGACTGCGAAATATTTCGATTTGTTTTTTTTTTAGCGGATCTCTACTTTGAGTATATTTTGAGTTAGTATTTTTTACTTTACGTTAGCATATGAGACATTCGCAAGTTAAGCCGATTAATCGATGCTGAGAAACTTAACGTTATAAGGAAGTTGAAGATACTATTTGGAATTATCGAAAGTCCTGTGAATAGTTTTCTATTGTCTCCTTCATTCATTTGCTTTAGCATTTTCATTTTTTGATTTGATTTTGATTTAGATATTTGATATTGCAAAATCGAAGCACCGTTCGAATCTTTAGAGTGATTAATAATATGATTGAGATGCTTATTCCGAATCGACTTAGCAATGAGAATGCTCATATGTGTGCGTGTGTGTTTCGTTCTGTACGTGTGAGTGTGAATCCGTGTATATGCGCGTGTATGTGTGTGGACGGTGTGTTCTTTATGCATGTCTCCCAAGTTACATATGTAAGTAATTTTGTTGGTTGTTTGTTTTGATTTTGAGTTGTGGACATTTTTTTTTTTTGTGGGGATTTGAACTAAAACTACACAAAAGGCCCCATATAAAAAAAAAAAATACGACTGGTGATTCAAGGTGCAAACTAAGCCACGTTGTCATTTTGTTGTCGTGTCGTGTTCACTTGATCAGCGGTTGTTGTTGTTGTAGTTTTTTTTGAGCAAAAAGCAAAATCGCCTTCGTTTTTGGTTTTGTATGCAATGCACACAATTGTTGTTTGTGACGAGTTGGAAAGCCGTCGATCAAGTCATCGATTTATCGATAATTACATAGCAACTTTCATATGACGCGAAGCTCGCTGCTATGAGCTTGCCATTCGGCTTGTAACATAGAGCTTTCTGTTAACTAGCCTTTACACAATGCGCCATTTTGGAATTGAATCACTTTTGACTACGCGTATATGTATTTAACGTGGAATTGAAGGAATTCATAAACAATTGTGGAATTGTGTGTTCGATAGCTTTCCAGCTCTGCGATGTGCATACAAAACATTATATACATATTGCATATTGGATGATGTATCAACAAAAATGAGAGACACTGGCTGTTGATCTTTGAAATTGCTATTGAACTATATACATACATACATACATACATCGATACATACATACATACATACATAGGTATACGCTACGTATTTTTGAAACTAGAGAGACATCGAATGGGCACAAAATGCTTGCTGTAATTTATTGTTTACGTTTTCTCATTCTTTTTGTTCGATTGATACATACACATGTATCGTATGTACACACATATATACATATGTAGATATATGTATGTAGGATTCATGTATAGATCTCTCTTTTACGAGATGTGGCGTTTGATATTGCTTGTAAGTAGTTGTAGTTGTTGTTGTTGTTGTTGTTGAGTTGTTATTGTTGTTGTTGTCAAGCTACTCTATGTTGTTGTTATTTGTTGTATTTGCTGAATGTAGTTTTCGTATTTTTGTTGTAGTTGTTGTTATTGTTATTGTTGTTGTTGTTAACCATATATAGTATGTATGGGGTACATAACACTATGCATGTAGGAATTACTCACAAATATTTATGATGTATTATTATTATATAAGTATTACTTACTGAATTCTGCAAAGCATAATTGGAAGGTAATTACATATTAAAATTTTTTTACTTTAAACATCAACATTAATAGAATTTGGGGGGCGGGGGGATTAACATTTAGTTCGGATTTATTATATAGAGAACAAAGTTTGTTGTTTGTATGAAGAGATTACGAAAATGAGCGACGACGATTTGATTTATATATAAACTGATAATTGCATCTCTATACATATGTACATATATATTTTCCTATATATATACTATGTATATCGATTTGAAGCTGACTGATATCGTTTTGTTGTTGTTTTGATTTGACTGACTGATTGATTGATATTGATATTGATTGATTGATTGACTGATTTGAACATTCAATTGATGTAGTTTTGAATTGAGAAAAAACTAAAACACAACTAAAGAAATGATATGCAAGTGATAGAATCGATTTGTTGTTGATTGAGAGATTGAGCGGTGATTCTGCTATTCAAATTGTTTTGTAGATATTTCAATATTTTCAATTCAAATTTTTCGAAATGTTTTCCATTAAACGACAACTGAACACAGGACTCACAGGACTTTCTCATTTATTGTTATTCCTCGACAAAATATGATTCAATATTGTTGAGGAACACATCACGTTTGGATTGGTTCTATTAACATATTATTTTCAGTTTGGGTAGTGTTTTTTTTTTTTTTTTTTGGTTTACTTCGCTTGGGAGAGACGCATTTAAAAAGGTAAGACAATCGAATTGAATCGAAGCAGTTGACAGATTCGACTTAAAAAGAAAAAACTCTTTCGTTCAAGTTTTATTTTAAAGATTCGACTTAAATAAAACTCATTAGTTCAAGTTTTCTTTTTTTTCTGTGATAGATTTCACTCAAAAACTTTTTAGTTCAAGTATTTTTTTTTTTTTTTTTTTGGAGTTGATATAAGTAATATAGTTGTAATTTAATAACGAGTAACGAGTATTGTGTGCAATGTACCGTGATGTCATGTAATTGTAATTATGTCATTTATGTTTCATTCAATATAATAAAAAACGAAATACAAATTAGTTCTCCCATGCTCTCTCGATATATTATATAATAATAGGTATTGTAGTGTGTAGTTCTCTCTCCACTTTTCTTGTTTTTTTTTTTTTTTCAATTATATATTACCATTACTCATGCGAACAATTTAATACATGTGTGTTTGGTATTTGCTAATTTGTAAACACAAAAAGAAAATACGAGTAGGTGGGTGTGGCAAATGAGGAGGGAGTTAGTAGGTGGATTTATATTCTTTTTTTGTTTTTTTTTTTTTGGGTCAAAGGTCGGTCGGTTGAACGAGCGAGAGAGAGAGAGAGAGAGGACGGGGAAGTCAGGCAAGTCGCAAAATAAATGATTGTGTGCTGTACATGCTACTGGTCAATTGGTATTAAAAGCGCATGAAATAACAATGATAACCCAATTAACAATAATAATTGTAGTTGTAGAACTATTTTAACCGATCGACTGACTCTAAAAAAAACTAACTCAGACTCGAATTATTATTCTTTTTTTTTTTTGCTAAATTGTCAAACTCACTGATCTCGTTGGTTAGAAGTAGAAATAGAAATACGTGGGTGATTTTTTTTTTTTGGTGGGAGGGAGAAAAGTATTGAAAGTGATGAGCTGTATAGATATGGTGGCATTATGCATGTATTTACAATGTAAAAAAAACAAGTTTTTTTTTTTTTTTTTAATTTAATTTCTCTTTTTCGTACTAGTATCTTTCTCTATTCGTTGTTGATGAATTTGAGTTGTTGTTGATGTTGAGAATAATGAGCACAGGATATTTTTTGAGGTTTCTCTTTCGTTCTTGAACCCATTTTTAAAATATTTTGCGGGGGAGGACAAACGGAATGACAATTTACTTGTAGTTTAGCATTCAAAATATTTGCTAGTTTTTTTATTTTATTGCAATTAAAATCGACTTTAAATATTACTCAAAAAATACACAATAATTAAAGTTGTTGAATCGAGTCTTAGGCTTTGCATCTTTGAAATTTCTTTTGCTGCACTTTTGTTTTTTGTGTGTACAGTTGTTTTTTTGTTGTTGTTGAAATTTACTGAGTAGGGGACCGTTAGCTGCATGCATGTTAACGGTAACGATAACGATAACGATAACAACTGTAAACACAAACTGTATGCGCCGATAACAATGCTTAATACTCGTTTCTTTTTTTGGCATTCTTTCGCTACGATTGTTATTATTTGATTTATTGTTGTGGTTTAAGAACAGACAAAGAACACACAAAGATTACAACAAATAACTGCAATGAGGTGGGTTTTGATTATTTTTTTTTTTGAGGGCTCTACGCTGGAGCTGGCTGGACAGTGGTTAAATGACGGAGGTGAAACGGGGTGGAGGGGGGTGGGGATTAACATATTTTTGAGGGGGTTTTTTTTTTGGGATGTTTTACGATAATGCATTTGGATTTTGGGGTTAACGAGCGGGCAAACAACGTGGGGCGGGGGACTAGGGGGGCGGGGGATGTCATAACAGTGAGCGGGGAGGACGATGGCAACGTTAAAACAATAACGATGACGACCATCAATAACATCTGCAAGAGAAAGATACAATTGCACTCACTCTCACCTGCACTTCCAAAGCATGGTAAGCTACTATAAGTCCTAAAAGAATCACAGTCGAAACAGATATTAAGGTTTTTAACGCTGTCGAGTAAAACGATGCCTGCAACGAGAAACGAATTCATATTAAATATATAACGACTTACAACACTTTATCGTTACACGTTAGTATAATAATAATAAGTGGCTTAATTCAATTATACAACATCACTCGTTATGCAGCGATTTGCTTTTATTGCTTGAAATACATTGAGCGAGTAACGAGTAGCGTTGATTTTTGACTGAGTTTAGTTCTATAATTGGCTTACTCGTTAGTAGGTAACCTACTCGTTACTTGGTGGAATTAACGAGTAATTGGTAACATTTGGTTTTATATTTTGATTGCTCGCTAGTTAATCTTTCGGAGGAGAATTGAATTATACGTTAGTTGTAATCGCCACTCTTTGTCTTACTCGTTACTTGACTAAGTTACGAGAGATTGTTAAACTGGTTTCTGTTATTTTAGTCATGCATGTATTAGACATTTTTGAATTACTCGTTGCATGACCATATTAACGAGTAATTGCTGGTCTTTGGCTTACTCGTTACTTGTCCATATTAACGAGTACTTGTTTATGTGCGGTTTACGATCACTCGTTAGTTAGTCTTTGTATTCAATGTATTCATAGAAGCAAACTTTAAAATTTGTTTTATTCGTTACTCGCCAGTTGCTACTTAATCAAATTAACGAGAAGCTGTCAATGCTTTGCTGCTCGTTTAAATGTTTAAATGTACTTGACTCGTTTCAAGAGTGAATTGACGAGTGATCATTAATCTTTGTTTAGACATAAAATATTTGGACTACTCGCTACTTGAAGTAACTAGTAAAAGAGAGAGATAGAGAGAGATTAGCAAGCTTACCTTTGTGTAGACGCCGGCACTACTCAGTTCGTTTTCAATGACCATCACGATGATCCCGAACATACCCATGACGAGGGCGTAGTCGCTAATGCGTTTGCGCTTCTCGAATAAAGCTTTTCTCTTGCCCAGGCGATAGCCCACATTGGGTTTGTGTTTGGCCGAGTTTGTTGATGGCTTCCTGGACGTATTGCCGCCAGTAAGCGCACGTTCTTCCATATACCTGCAAAGAGATAAACGAATGTGCTCATAGAATGTGTTTCAATGGTTAAACGAGAGAGAGAAAAGAGCTCACTCACTCACTCGCTCAACAAACGCTTCCACTTCATATGCACCAACTAAACTAAACTAAACTAAAGTATCAACTATTTTAGATGGAGATACATATACTCGAAGACTGCTGACAGATTCTTTTGCTGGCTGGATGGCAACGCTTAATAAATCTTCAAAAGTAATAGTTGACAGGTTTTGTGTTCTCGTTCGTCTGCGAGTATATTTTGCTATTCTGCTGCCTCATGAAAATGTGTCACATCAATTTTGTATCCAAAAGATACACAAACAAACAGAGCAGATTGTCCTCGCCCCCTCCATCTCAATTCCCATCGAAGAACTGTCTGTATGGCTCTATAAAATGCTGAACTGTGCCAAATTGAACGTTATTGCAACACATTTTCTACTTTGCGGCACTTAAATACGATTTATTTATGCATTGAACGCTGGACACAATGCTCTTCAGTTCATATACCATATATTTTGAGTCCACCGCCTCAAATTGAATTGGTCATCAAAAAAGCAGCCCAATTGACTTTCCCTTCGACCTTGTTCCATCTCATCGCATCTCGTTTACACTTCATCAGTTTCATCGAAGGAATAACAACGAGTTGTTGTATATTAAATCTAGCAGATTTGTTTAGGATCTATATTTTTTTTTTTTTTTTTTTTTTTGGGCGGGGTGTTAAGCATCTACTTATGCAATGACATTTACTATAATTTGTCCTTCTGCCGCTGACAGCGACAGCGACAGCTAATTATAGCCCATGGCAATTAGTCACTTTTTGTTTTGTGTGGTTTTTGGCTGTCTAGTTAGTGAGTTCTAGTTAGTTCTTCTAAGGCATTATCTAAATTGTCTTCATGTGGTTTTGATTCGTTGCTTTCGTTATGCTACTCTGCCAACTAGGGTAGCATAGACTACGATTCTATTGAGAAATATTCTATATAGTGTTCTTATTTTATGTCTTTCTGAAAAATTCGAATTAAGTCTTTATAAAGTAGAGGAAAACAGTAGCTGAATCTTTGAAGTTTTGCTATGAATTTACGATTCTCTTTAAAGCTAAGCATTTCAGAGAGATTGTATAAGAAATACTGGGTTTCCTTTTAGTATTATAAAGTTATGTTTTCATAAAGTATATAATAATTTATATAATGCTCATATGTTATGCAAGTTATGCCTTTAAAAGGTCAAGGAAAACAATAGTTTAATCTTTGAAGTTTGCAGTAAATATATCATTTTTTTCAACCTAAATATTTCAGTTTTTTCTATAAAGTAACGTCTTTATAAAGTAGGGAAATACAATAGCTGAATCTTTGTAATAAATTTATAATTCTTTTTAAAGCAAAATATATCAGTAAGTTTGTATAAGAAATACTGGTTTTCTTAGTGCTGAATAGTTCTTGAAAATCATTCCCAGGCTGCAAAATTTGCTATACAATTTCCTACATCTAGTTTATGCTTTCTTTTTAAAGCTAAATATTTGAGGGATTTTGTATAAGAAAAACTGTTTTTTTTTTCTTTGCTAAATAGTTCTTGAAAATGGTTCTCGAAATGAGACTAAAATCTTGTTATACAATGTGTTTCTGCATCTAGTTTATATGCTGAATATTTCATGATAGTTTCATTAAAACCTTGATTTATAGTATTATTTTAATATTTCGTGATAATTAAAACTTTGATTATTGTTTTAAATATTTCGTGATAGTTTGATTAATATTATAATATTATTTTGAATATTTGATGATAGTTAATACATTGAGGATTCAAAGCGGATGTTATGACTACAGGATATCCGAGAGTCGCTGAACAAACTAAAACTAAAACTAACTAACTTATTTTCTGTTTTTTTTTTACTGGATGTTCGTTCTGGTTGAGGCACATGAATTGGTAATGAATGTGGCTTGTATGAGAGCTCTCTCTATATGTTGTGTTGTGTATATATTTAGTATATAAATTGTGTTTTTTTTTTTTTTGGTGTTTTGTGTGTTTGTAGATTATTGATTACATACGCTTTAGCGAGATGCGGGGAATGACGGATTGGCGATTGGTATACATACATTTCATACCTAGGGTAGTCTGAGTGGATACCCACTAAAGCCTCGGCCGCTTCTTCGTTGCATCCAGATGAGATCTGTTCCCGGTTCGCAATGGAAGGTGTTTTCATCGAGCCAGGAATTGAAAGTGTCGACGCTGGCTTGCGGAGCTAAAAACGAATCATTCCATTAGTATTTTTCATTCTCCATCCAAATGTGATTATCTAATGTGTCAGTTTTCTTTTTGTTTTTCGTTTTTCTAAGGTGGCTAAAAAATGTTTTTCCATTCCAAAAAATTTCGGGGGGGAGTGGGAAGTGTTTTTCATTTTGGTGCTACGTTCAAAACTCGTGTGACTTAATCACTAGCATACATTACCATTTGTATCTTAGACCATTTATAATAGTCACAGTCATATACAAAACTATTTACATTCATTTCTATAAGCGTGTGCTGAGTGTGACTAAACTTAAAGCTAGAATTTTGGTGCAGTTTTCTAGAGTGTTTTGCGTTTTGAATTTAAGAGAATAGATTTTGCTGAATACATTTGCACTTTAGATTTGTCATAATCAATGGCTAAAGTAAATCAATATTTCATATTTTTCATGAATAGAGAACTTATTGTAAAATGTGACATATGTTATTATTCGTATTCATTTGCAAATTCTTTACTATTCAAATGATCAATATGAATAAATATCCTTGAAAGGCAATCAATTATATTATTCAACATAATAACTATAAACGAATCATTGAACTCATTGAGAATATTCCCTAGTCAGAAATCCAACATGCGGTATTATCGTTAACATATACCAAAAGCTATGCTTAGTATATCGAATACCATAAGTTAGATTTAGTATATTGTATATTATATATACCAAAAGTTAGATTTGGTATATCGTATACCAAATACGCCGAAAGTTATATTTAGTATAACGTATACCAAATATACCAAAAGTTCGAGTTAGTATATCGCATACCAAAAGGTAGATTTAGTATATCGTGTATTAAATATACCAATATGTTTGTGATTTAGAACAGCATATATCAAATATACTAAAAATTAGATTTAGTATACCAAATATACCAAAAGTTATGTTTAGTATATCGTAAACCAAATGTATGAAATGATATGTTTAATATAAAAATGTTAGATTTAGTATACCATATAATATATATACCAATATACCATAAGCTAGATTTAGTATATCGTATACCAAATATACCAAAAGTTAGATTTAGTATATCGTATACCAAATATACCAAAAGTCAGATTTAGTATATCGTAAGTCAAATGTATAAAATGCTATGTTTAATATAAAAAAGCTAGATTTAGTATATCGTATAAAAAATATACCAAAATCTGGATTTAGTATATGGTATACAAAAGCGTATGAAAACAAATCGAACATGAGGATATCGTCTATTTCATACATTTATAGTTGGCACAATCAACTAAATAGAATAACTTGGAGAGAGGGAGTGAGAGTGAGAGGGAGGGGGCGGGGGCGACACACAGTAACATATCCATAGAGTTGAGACAGTCGTCATAATTGGCTCAATTGAAGCCACAAACAGCTATCAAGCGTCCTTAATCCTTTTTGCCCAGCCACAATCCCATAATTCAGCCGCAACTCTCGCGCCCCTTCGACCTAAGCAAGTGCCACGCCCACCCAAACACAAAGATGGAGAGAAAGAGAGAGAGAGAGTGAAAGAGAAGAGGAGATGCGACGGAAGCTGAGCAGACCGACGTTCGTAGACTGACGCATGTCATTCAAGTGGGCAAAGTGAAAGTGACGTCATCATTATCGTCATCGTCATTATGTTACATATCGCATAAAATCATCTGGCTTTCTTGTCATCTGGCTCTTGAAATCCAATTATTTGGCTGCCCAAGTTACTTACTCAAAATGAAACCGGAATTGAAAGCGCAAATACAACAAAAATTCAACAACATACTATACATACATATGCATATACTATATAGATGTTTGTGTGAATCAGAAAATACTAAAAATACTGAGACTGAGAGTGGCACATAAAAGGCGCAGCGGGTGGGAGGGAGATGGGAGGAGATGGAGCTCCAAAATAACGACAACCAAGTAAATATGTAAAGAATTTTTCCTATGTGTGCGTTAAGCAAAAACGCTAAAACACTAAAAAAGAAATAATAAAAGTGGAAGGAAAACCGAAAGCAAGAAAATAAATGAAAGTACTCACACACACACACACACATCTACAGCACTTGGCTCTTCATATTTAAATGAAAACTAAAGATAAGTAATCTCAACTTTGGGTGCGGTTTTCTCTTCTCTTCTTTTCGCTTCTCCATTTCCATTTCCTTCTTCTGCCTCCACTTCTTCTCAGTTTTATTTTTTTTTAGAATACCCTACAGCTATAAAATGCCGTCAAAGGATACAAGAAAGCACAAGTGTGAAGCACAGGTGAAAACTCATTCAAATCCCACACAAAACTTAAATGCTTCAAACATTTATTGCGAAAATAAACGACTGGATTTTCTAACAAACTTTTTTATATGTGCTTAGTATATCGTATACCATAAGTTAGATTTAGTATATTGTATATTATATATACCAAAAGGTAGATTTAGTATATCGTATTCCAAATTAAATACATTTAAATTCATTTTGATTGATCAAATTTGTTAGATTTTGTATTACATTTACGTCAAAGATCTTATTTTATTTTCAAATTATATATTTTCGTATTTAATATAGATCATATTTTGTTTTTCATTCTTCTTTAATACAATTATTTTAGTTTCTTAATAATTTCTTAATATATTTTGAATTTTTTTTAGTTTTTAATAAGTTTAGTTTACATAATCTATATTTTGAATATTAAGTATTGATTATACATACTTTTTGTTATTTTCATCTTTATTAATTTTTGAGTAATTTTAGTTTTCGTATGCTTTATTAAATTTACATTTATGCTGTTCTTTGTAGGGTCCCAAATTTGATTATTTATGTAACTCTCAACAAATTTACCTTTAGTTATGTGCATAATAAAATATTATTTAGGTATTTGTAAGGGTTACAATTTACTTATTTTTATTTCTTTTATAATTTTTAATTTAATTTTCATATTTTTTTTATTTTTAATTGATTAATTAGGTACATTTTTTAATGTAATGTATGATTTTCTTTTTTAATTGTTTTCATTTTATTTTTATAATTTTTGTACACTATTTTTATTTGATTTATATGTCAATTTTATAATTATTCTGTTTCTATTATTTTAGTTATCATTATTTTTTTTTATTCATGTTAGATTTCTTATTATTGTTTTATCTCTGAATTTATTTTTGTATTTATGTTAGATTTTCTATTATTATTTTATTTATGAATTTATGTATTTATGTTAGATTTCATTATATTTTGATTATATTTGTTATTAATTTATTTTTATATTTATCTTCGATTTTCTATTATAATATTATTATTTTATTTATGAATGTATTTTTGTATTTGCGTTCGTTTCTATTATTATTTTATTAATGAATTTATTTTAGATTTTCCCATTTCAATTGTGTTATTATGGGCATTATTAAGTATAATTACTTTAATTGAGTTTTGAAATTTCAATATATTTTTTTTATAAAATTATGATATATTAATAATTATTAATTTCTAAAATTATTAATTATTAATAAAAACAAGTAAATATTATACGAATTTATTATTGAAGCATAATAAAGATGAAACCCACATGGACTAAAGAGTTTCCGACGATCAAAGGGTAAGTGTTAGTCGCTCAATTTGCTTCCTCTTCTTCCATTGTGTTGGCTTAAATCAAGTAAGCTCCACACACACACACACGCACGCACACATATGTATGTAGAGGAACACACGCACACAGTGGCTTTTGATTGTGTGGCGTAAATGTTGGCTCCTACTTACGAAACCTACAAATTTTCTTTAAATTAAGCATAATGCGCGCTGACTAACTAAAAGGCGCACGCACACACGCATACACACACACACACACACACACACACACACACACACACACACAGACACAGAGTGAGGCAGTTACAGTCTGAGATAGAGGCATTCTACTCATTGCCGTTAAATCCAAATATTTGTTTATAAAATCCTCCATAACATGCCCCTTCTCTTTCTTTCGCTCTCGCTCTCTCGTCTCGCAACCTGACCTATGAACCCGCGTTCGCAGTACGTGCCTGTGTGCTGATGCTTGAGCTTTGCTCCTTGGCATCTCTTCCTCTTCTCCTCCTCCTTCGCCTCCGTCTTTCTCTTCCCTTTTTCCAGTTGCCGTTCTCCATTACATTTTCTGCTTTTTACTCGCTTATTTGTCAGCCGTAACAGTTACACTCTATCTGCATAGTAAGCACACACACACACACACACCAGTTATTATATACATACATGTGTGTGTGTGTGTGTACTTATGTGTGATGCTGTCCTCCTCTTTCAATTGAGGCCTTAATCAGTTTGGCTTTCGCATTTTGTGCGCTGCGTAATGAAAATGCGACTCACAAAGCCGAAGCAGCTCTCTAAGACTAAGTAGAATTGGTTTAATGCTAAGTAGATTTTCCCCTTAATGTGTCTGCGGAGCGTAAGAGTGAGACGGCACGACGTCACGTGTGGAGAGTTAAGCTCAGAGTTGAGAGTTGTGAGAGTTGTGAAGAGAGTTGGAAGAGTAAAGCTCGAAGCTCAAATGCACTGACAGGCTTAAATGTTTCTCTTCCTCTTCCTCTTCTCATTGCTGTTGTTGATCAGGTGTTTATGCATGCGTGTTCGTGTATGTGTGTATTTGCCACGCCCACAAAAACAAGGCAAATTGAATGAGCGAAGCTGGAGAAGGAGAAGGAGAACAACAAAAACAGCTGCTGTCGAGTTGTTTTCGTCATTGTTGTTATTGTTTCGTAACTTGCGTGTCACACACACACACCCCTATACACACACCCACAAACACACACACACACACACACACACACACATATAGCTGGTACACGCAAACTGACAAACTGGAAGGCGTTATCAATGGCAGCACTGGCGACACAGATCCTGCCTCTCTTCTTCTCTCTCTCTCTCTCTCTCTCTCTCTCTCTTTCCCTCTCACACATATGGAGAATATAAAGACACAACATAAAACAAAATAAATTGCGCATATTCTGAAACATCTAATGCCAATGATGTTAATTGGATTTCTTAATTAAGTTGAAAAGCAAAACGAGAAAACGACAAAACGAAAAGCGAAAACGCAAACCAAAAAAAATAAACCACCAAACAAAATTATGACGATTTCCACCCACAGAAAAGAATAATAATAATAATATTAAAACTATGCTAACCTTTTTTTTTTGTTTTCGTGGCATAAAACATTTTTACGACACAGCATAAAAACATCGATAAATTCCACTGTGATTCAACAGGGGCAACAAAAAAATAAAAATAACTGGGCAAAAGCTTTCACCAATAAATACAATTATGTTGAGTCGACAAATGAAACTGGCATTCGAAGCAGACTTTTCCTTTCCTCCTCTGCTTACGACAAGTTTATGCCTTGTTTATTATGCCAGGCCAGAATATGCAAATTTCTAATACTTTGCATATCAAAATGTGTTTTCAGGGCAACATTTTGGTTGTTGTTGTTCTAGATTGAAACTGACCTAGGCATAATAAATAAATATGCATATTTTGGCTTCAATCACTTACAATCAGACAAGAGTCACAAAATTTGCCAAATGCCAAAGTTCAGACTCAAAACTAACCTACGCTTATGACAAACAAATGCGACATTTTATCAAGAAATTCCATTAGAATTTGTCACATTCACTTAACATTCATGTTGAAAGAGTTGCTTGAAAATGATTCACAGTGAGAAATGTTATGAAATTGTCATGTTAAAAACGTTACAGTTGAGTAAAAGTAAAAAATTCTTAAAAAAAAAAATACCAAATTAATATACCAACTAAATACTGATATGATTAAAAAGTTATGTATATGCAGTATAACGGCATAACAGAAAATTATACCAAATTCATATACCAAATATACTGATAATATACCAAATGATATACATATGCGGTATAGCAGCATACTAAAAACTAAAATTCAAAATGAATAACTTTTAATGTAATATTATAGCAAAATGTGCCAACTTAATATACCATCTAAATACTGAAAATATACCAATTTAATATACCAATTAAATACTGAAAATATACCAAATCAATATACACAACTAAATACTGAAAATATACCAATTGATATACATATGCGGTATGGCAGCATACTAAAAACTTAAATTAAAAATGGGCCATTTTAAACAGAAAATTATATCAAATTGTTATACCAAGATATACTGAAAATATACCAAATGCGGTATAGCAGCATATTAAAAACTAAAATTGAAAATGAATAATTTTTAACAGAATATTAAAACTGAATATGCCAAATTAATATACCAACTAAATACTGAAAATATACTAAATGGTATACAAGTGCGTTATAACACCATATAACGTATAATATAAATTAAAAATTTATCGTTTTTAACAGAAAATTATGACAAAATATACTAAATTAGTATATAAAAATATACCAAATGATATACATATGCAAAATAACAGAATATTACAAATTCTTACATTACCATTTACTATATTTCATTAGCTTTCAATGCGTAGTAAAAGCAATTATGTTATTTTGTTAAAAGGTTAACTCAAGAATTTTTCAAGTACGTAAGTTTCTCAATTTCCAATAGCTTTGTCTTTAAATTTTTCGAACATAATTTGTTACCCTATGTTTTATACCAAATATAGTTTTTGGTATGTTGTTGGTATATTACATTGATCATATATGAAGTTTATTCTCACAGTTGTTAGTATATTTAATATACTTATGCGTTGTTCTTTGAATTTAACTTCACTTCACGGCAATTCAACAATATTTATGCAATCAAGCAGAATGAGCAACGCTTTTCGCTTATCGTGTGATATTCGAAAGTAATGCAGTGGGAACATTTTGCAATGCAAAACTATTTTTACTCGAATCGCTTTTATAAATATACATAGTTGAAATAGTTTTTACTTGTTTTTTGTGCTTTTTTGATGCAATCAACTGATGACCGATTAGAATGTCGCATAGCTCGAAATGTCAAAGTCATTGGCATAGTGAATGTGTGGTATATACTAAGTTTTACGAAGGCGGACAGACAGACAGACAGACAGACAGACGGAAAACAGAACGAAATGTTCTTCAAATTTATTTCCGACAGAGAGAGAAACAGATACAAAGAGAAAGAGAGAGAGAGAGAGAGAGTTGAACATGTGGGGCATACACGTAAATGTCTCATTTGGCTTATGGGTCCCGCAGTGCCATTGCCACGCCCCTTTTTCTGTTTCTCACCTGGTCACACACACATGTGTGCATGTGTGTGTATTTGCAAGTCAGTCGTGGCATTAACATACTCATTGTGGAGCCCTTTTACGAGCGACGCGTCGCGTCGGCCGCACGGACACGCATCCAACACATTAGAAGCTTTCACCACAAAAACACACACACACACCCACTGGCACACACTCATGAGCACATTGTGTGCTTGTGAGTAGAAGGAAATTGGTGGAAATTATCGAGTTTCCTATACAAAACGCGTCTGACACGCAAAACGACGAGCGACGAACGTCAGACGTTTGCTCAAGAGCTGTGACTGAACTTAAATGCTCTCCTTTATTCCTCCGCTTGTCTGTGTGTGTGTGTGTGTGTGTGTGTGTGTGTGCTTCGTTTACTCAACAACAGGGTATGCACAGTTGCTGATCAAGTTCACCATGAAACAGCACTGAATGCAGACATCATTAACAGTATTCAAACCAAATCGATATGAATAATTAGATAACTAAATACGTCGACTGAGTATTTGAAATTTAATTATATTCTTTCTAATGATAATCGACTAGTTCAATACCGAAATTCTTCAATTGAACATTACAACTTAATAATCAATAAAAAAAACAGTAAAAAAAGAGTTTCTTTAGTTAATTTCACAGAATTTATCGTTTATGAATAAATATTGTATTATAAATTTCAGTATTTTTGTGTAATTTCAGTATTTAGCAAGTTATTGGTATATTTCTTTCATAGTTTACAGTATTTTTTTTTTAGTTATATTAGTATTTTGAATGTTTTTGGTAAATTAAAGATAAATTTCAGTATTTTTCAAAAGTTATTGAAATACTGAAATTAGTGAATAATACTGATTGTTTTTCAGTTTTTATGAGTAATTGTAGTATTTTATAAGTTATAGGCAAATTTTATTATTATTATTTGCATTATTTTGGAGTAGTTTCAGTACTTTGAAAGTTATTGGTACATGAATTTATAGATTTCAGTATTTTTGAGTAAGTCTAGTATTTTTGAAAGTTGGTATTGATCAAATAAGTATAGTTTACTAATAATATAGCAAATATTTAGCAACGAATCAAGCTGACTTTGAGCCTCACTTGACATGAAGAATGATTCGCTATAGCTTTAAGAACTGAGCTTTCAGTAAAAACTATGTAAATGAATACATAATAACAAATAAGTGTGTTATAATTTAGGAAATATTTAGCAACGAATCAAGCTATAGCTTTAAAAACTGAGTTAAAATTGTATAATAGAAGATTCAATTGATACGAGAACTTGACAGTCTACATCTAGTACTTCAGCTATAGTATTTTAATTAATTAATAAATGCCTACTAAAAATTTCGAGCTCTATCTAGTATTTTAGGTCTGTCTTGAAAGATTCAATTGATATGAATATTTTTTAGCCTAAATTTAATATTTTTGGTATTTTTCGGTATATTAATTTAATACTGAATTCCTGCTTAAAGCTCTGACTTTTCTCAAGTTCGCTTTTATGTATCTAATTTATCATTTTAAAATTTAACAACTAAATACTGAATAGCTTAAATATCTAAACTAAATTTATCGAGAATCTATTGTTTCCCAAACGCTACACTTTATAATTTAATGACTTAAATTCAATTTCTGTTAATGTTGTAATATAATGTTCACTATACAATTTGACAATTAATTTTTTTACACTAACGAGTGTTGCGCTGTCGAGTATACTCGACTTTAGTGTGCAAGAAATTGTACTTGTTGTTCTCAGAATTGGAGTTGGAGTTGAAGTTGCTGCCTATTGCTTTAACGACAGCGATTAGATTTGGGTGCGGGTCTCCACACACACACACATACACACCTTTGAGTTACCCCCTACTACGTGTGTGTGTGTGTGTGTGCACATGATTTCGTTTGTTGCCTAATAAATTTAGCGTAATTTACGTTTAGTTTGAGGTTTAGGTTTTGGCCACATTTTCCTTTCGTTTTCCCCCTTTCCAGTTGCTTTTCTTTTTTCCGTTTTTTTTTTTGTGTATAGTATTTCCGTCTCGAGTGCAGGAAATTCATAATGAAGTGTTCGCTTTGTTGAAGCTTAATTAGGCGTATAAGTAATATTTTCAGTTTGTGTGAGTTTTTTGTGTTTCTTCGTTGAGGGGTTGAAGTTGAAAACTTTGAATTAGTAAATTAATTCACCCCGAGTGCACAATTCGGTCACAGTGTGTGGAAAGGGAGAAGCACACTTCACTTATCACTTTTATCGATGCAACAATAGTCTCTCTGATTATTATTAGTTGTAGTGTGTTGCTTTAATGAACTACTCTCTCACTCTCAGTATCGTTTGCTTGATTTTCTTGTCATATATATTTTGTTAGTTGGACGCGTGCCAAAAGTGGCGCATCCAATAAATAATGATAACTTGACAATGACAAGAGAAATACTGTTGTTGTTGTTGTTCTTGTTGTTGTCTCTCAACCCTTAATGCAAGACAGAGAGAGAGAGAGAGAGAGAGAGAGAGATAAGTCGAGACTTTGTAGCTGGCTTTGGGCGCATTGTCATTGCAGGTTGTTATGATCGAAAATCAATATATAACTAACCCCATTGTTGTGTGCAAGTGTGAAGCCCCCATTTTTTTGCTGCCCCCTTTTCAAGACATGTGCCACTTTGAGCTCTGCATGTGTGTGTGGCAAGACAAAGTGCTTGCCACCGTACGAAGAAGAACCACTTTTCAATTCCAATTCAATGCATTGTTGGCTTTGCCATTTCAAATAAATAAAATATATATCCCCAAAATGGGGGCGTTACAACCGTTGACGTTTCACGTGCTAACGCCTCATGCTTTTTGCTTTTTCCTTTTTTGATACCCTTGCACAACAATCTTCCATCCGTCTGTCCGTCCGTCCGGCCTTCTGCCTGCCAAATAGTCACTCAATTTCACAGCTATTTTATTGAAATTTCTCGGGTACAGCTTCGTACAGAGTTGCGAGCAGATTGATAGCTTGGTTATATCATTGAAAGAATCGTTTAGTTTCAGCATGAAACCTATTTGTTTATTTCTATTTCTCTTCTTTTTTTTGGCACATTCAATTGCCATTTATCAAAGTCAATTTGAAATCCATTTTTAGAAGCAAATTGCATGATACAAATTTGCTCAACTATTTTTCTAAACTTTATAATTATTATTTAAAATTTCTAGCCTACTTTTTGGGGCCTTTTGAATTGCATTGAATTGGCATTTGGTATTTTATAAGTTCTATTATGAATGTATGGCAAATATATTTCTTGGTATAATTTCAGTATTTTTCGGGTATTCTTTTGGTATATTCGGGAAATAATAACGTATTCGCATTAGTTGCATTGGTAGAATATCTAATATATTATTTGGTATATAATATCGATATACCAAATGTAATTTTTGATAAAATCACAGTATTTTTGTGGTATTATTCAGGGCATTCGCAATTCTTGTATTAGTTGATAATCTGGTATATTTTGTACTCTGTGGTAGCAGCACACCAAATATAATTTTTGGTATAAATTTAATATTTTTCGGTATATTGGAAAAATAAAATGGCATTTGCAATCTGATGATACAAAATATCAAATTTGGTATATTTCGGTATTATTTTGGTATATTTGAAAAATCATTTCGCATAAGTTGCATTGACAGATAATCTGGTGTATTATATACTCTATGGTATCGATATACCAAACATACTTTACAGTATAATTTTGGTATACTCATACTTTTGGTATACGCATACTTTACAGTATAATTTTGGTATATTCAGAAAATACTATCGCAGTTAATTGAGTTGCATTGTTCGATAATCTGGTATATTTTTTACTATATACCAAATGTTATTTTTGGTGTAAATGTAGTATTTTTAGGTATTAGTTCGATATATTTTGAAAATAATGGCACACTCGTAATATGGTATATATTCTACTCTATCGTATCGCTATACCAAATATATTAAATAGTACAAATTTAGTATTTTTCGGTATTATTTTAGTATATTTTGAAAATAATGTTACATTTGCACTAAGAAAATGCGAGTTGAGCACACTCAACTGTAGCTTCTTCACTTGTTTTAATGTGCAACTCTTATTTGCAATCTCTTTTTTCATTTGTTATAGCTTAAATGTGATAGTTTGCCTGTTGTTCTCTGCTTCATTGATCAAGTTTTACTAATGAAAAACTAGGTTTCTATACATGCGCACCATTTGTATGCCAGCTCGAGTCGAGGGCATTAACCATTTAGCATATTTACATATCTTATTACATATTTTTTCGAGCAACCCACAATCAACATAATGATGAACACGATGATGATGATGTTGGCGATGGTGCTCGAGCGGATCGAGTTAACATTTGAGTTGAGTTAAGATGGACTTTTGTTTTCGTTGTTGCGGTTGTTGCAACATGTTGTAAAGTGCGCGCATTTTCATTAAAATTTCCATGCAAACTCACAAGTCAAATATTTGCGCCCCCATTTTCCACACACACGCATGTGAAATGACCAGAAAGCAAATAACATCAATGCTCAGCTTATGGGCCAAAGCGGTTGCCATATAGATTGGTGCGGACAGAGGGGGGAAAGGGGAGATACAAAAATGGAGAGGGGGGTGGAGGGCGCATAGGTTAGCGCTAAGCAAATAATTAATAAACAATAGCCCCAAAGACATAGACAAACGATATGCCTTGAATCGAGTGTTCTCTCAATACCCGGCACTTAATACCGAAATCACGGGTATATCAACTTAGTGGCAAACTTGAAATGTCAATGAAAGTCTGTTCAAAATTAAAGCTAAAGAGCTGCAACACTTCATTTTGTTGTCAATAATATTGAGGGTCAAAATAAGTTTCAGTTTATCGCCAATCGTATTTAAGCAAACAAAGTATTAAAGTTAGTATAAATGATTACTGAACATTTTACTACGATTGCATTTCAGAATTTCCGGTTAGTTTTCTTTCAAATGCTGCATACATTTTCTGTTAAGCTTTACACACGTAACTAAAAAATAAGCAGCTTCTTTTTGAAAAAGATAAGTAATTGAAATATGCAATATACTGAATATACTGAATATACTGAAATGAGAAACCTCAATAATTTGTCAAGCTGAAAACAATCCTATTCTATTATAAAATGATTAATTAATAGGTATATGCAATATACTGAGTAATATACTGAATATACTAAAGTATAGCTCTTGCCCATTTTTTTTAGCTCACAAAACTGAAAACAATTATAGTCTATTTTAAAATAAATAAGTAATTTATATATGCAATATACTGAATAATATACTGAATGCTTAATAATCATAAATTGGCATATGCAATATACTGAATATACCAAAATTAGTCTCCTCACACATTTTTCAAGCTCTCACTTAACTAAAAAATAAGAATTTTCGTTTTTAAAATAAATAAGTAATTGATAGACGCCATATACTGAATAATAACTGAATGTGCACAATTTTCAGGCTCTCGTCAGTAAAAAATAATCCTTTTCTATTTTGCATACTGAGCAGCATACTGAATATACTAAAGTCCTGCACATTTGCCAAGCTCACATTTTAAAATAGATAAGTGATTTATATATGCAATATACTGAATAATATACTAAAAATACCAAATGTTGGTTATTTGCGAAATATTGAAATTCATGAGAGTAAAGTTTTGTATAAATAAAAGAAAAAGTTAAGCAAGTGCTTAGCAGTCATAAATACACTCGACAATCGCGCACTTTTTTTTGTATACTTTGGTCAAAGGTAAAAAGCGCCAAACCTCCTCTATATCTATCTCTGTCTCTGTCTGTGTCACTGTCTTTGTCTCTGTCTGTGACTCACGGGCTGTGGTAATTGTTAAGGCGGTTACCTGAGCAGGTGGCCGCAAGCTTGCTCAATTATCTTCATAGGAATACCTCGAATATGAGTGCGCACAAAAAAAAAAGAAATTATTGACAGCCACAGGGAGGAAAAGAGCGAGAGAGAGACAGAGAGAAAGAGAGCGTGAATAAGAGAGGAAGAGGAGGAGGAAGAGGAGAGCTGCCTCTTCAAGTGTTCAATTACACAATCTCGCTGGCCAATTTCGTTTCAATTACAATGATTTGCTGGGGTCGATTCGATCGACGAGTGAGACTCGATTCGATTCGATTCGAATCGACTCGACTCGAATTTGGCTTAAATTGGACATGCGGTCAGGGCCACGTGCTAACAACAAGAACAACAGCAACAACAACAAGAACAACAACAATGGCAACTAGAACAACACACAACTTTGGGGAATTTTCTATTTACATACAAGTCACAACAGCCTTTCTCTCTCCCTCTCCCTCTCTCTCTCTGTCTCTCTCTCCACTTTGTTTGGCCAAAAGAATATCAAAAACCGTTTAGACGGCTCGTGACTCTGCGCACTCAATGAGCTGTAGAAAAGCGCCTCTGCCTATGGTATATATGTATATTTAGTATATATATATACCATATAAATACATACTATATGAATAGAGAGGCCTGGACACGTGCACAATGGCTTGCCACACACATTTTAAACGAAACGAACGAAACGAAATGAAACGCGCACAAAAATGAGTTGCGAAGAGAGATGAGCAGAAGGAGAAGGGAGAAGAGACAGAGAAGGAGGAGGAAACAAACACGTATGCAGATTAGTCGACAACAGAGAGTCTTGTGGCGCCATCTATTGATGGTCGGCCTCTTTTGTGTCCACCGCCCCTTAAGGAATGTGTGTCGGTGTCTGTATGTGTGTGTGTGTGTGTTTGTATGTGTGCTGGCCACATTAGAGCTAACCATCCACCAACTATTCACTACTATGTGGAAAGGACACGCGTCAAAGACGCGCACGCAGTTACGACTTTTGCTCACTTTTTGCTCTCAAGTCCATTTATCGTGTTGGACACTCGACATTTTGATCCTTTGTGCAACTGGACGCAAAAACATTAAACTGCACTCGGATAGAAAACGCTTTCAAAATGCTTATCTCTTTTTTACAGTTCTGAAAACTGAAAAGCCATCGAGTAAATATGCCAGCTCAAAGAATGAGCTCAAAATAGTTCAACAGATCATTAAAGCAACGAATGTAAACTTCAATAAAGCTTAGAATTTTCCTCTAAGAATGAGTTACAAGTAAAAAGCACTAAGTTGTGTGGAGTACTATACTTATATACCAAATGTAGTATTTGGTATAACTTTAGTATTTTTTTGGTATATCAATTTAGTATACTTCAAACATTATTACGATTATTTGTATTAAAAATAAAAAGAAATATAAGTTGAATTTGGTAGTAGATATCTACATACCAAATATAGTTGTTGGTATAATTGTAGTATTTTTTGGTATATTCGTTTGGTATTTTTTGGTATAAAAATTTAGTATATTTCAAACATTACTGCGATTATTTGTAGTATGAACAAATAGAAAGTAATATAAATTGAATTTGGTAGTATATTTACATACCACAATTTAGTTGTTGGTATAATTGTAGTATTTTTTGGTATATTCGTTTTCGATATAAACAAATAGAAAATATCAAATTGAATTTAGTTCTATATTTATATACAAAATATAGCTTCTGGTATAGTTTCTGTATTTGTTTGGTATATTCGTTAGGTATTACAAATAATTATTACGAATATATGTAATATAGAAAAAGATATAATCGAATGGCATATCAATCTACATACCAATTATAGTAATTGGTATAAATGTAGTATTTTTTGGTATATTCGTTTGGTATTTTTTGAAATATATACAACTAGAAATTATCAAATTGAAGGTGGTAGTATATTTAAATATCAAATATAGTTGTTGGTATATTCAGAGAATTTTTTTTGGTATATTCGTTTGTAATATAAACAATTGAAAATCATCAAATTGAATAGAGCAGTATAGCAAATATAACTTTAGTATGTTTTGGTATATTTTAAAGAATTTTATAACTATTTTAAATACACAAATTCAGCTTCACTTTATTAATTTCCTTAGAGACAATAACTTATTTTCTTATTAAGTATAAAAGGTTAATTCTCAAAATAGAATTAACTACTCAACGATTTCCATATCTCGGGAGAGATTTAAAAATACAAACTCTGCATTTCTTACAAAGAGTAAGAAAAGTGTAAATTAGATTAGGAAAACTTGAATATTTGAGGAATACAATAACAAAGCTAGAGAATTCTATAAAAGTTCATTGAAGCATTAAAGAGAGTAAAAAAGAGTTTAAGTATATTCGATTTTATGTGATGCTATAAGCGAATATAGCACAACAAATCAATATCAGGGGTAAACAACTCTAAATCGAAGTTGAAGTTGGAAAGCTTGGGGCACATTTTAATGCACCTTCTATTTGTATCTGCACAACAGAGTAATTGAAGGGTGAAATTGATGATAATAGTGAATGAATGTGAATGAAAAAAATGCATGTTCCGCTTGAATAAATGCGTGTGTGAGTGTGTGAAGGAATGAGGAAGCAACCACGCAAACACAAGTCGTTTGTCAAGTGAAGTCCAACGACCGACGACCGTCGACCATCGACAATTGTGCCAATAACTTTATGAAAATGCCAGAAGCAGTTGGCAGTGCAATTGCAATTGCAGGTAGGTAAGTGCTCGAAGCACAGTTGACATGTGACAGCAATCGAATCAAGAGGCGGAGCTGAACAAAAAATGGGCAGAGAGCGAGAGAGGGGAACGAGAAAAAGGACGACTGTCTAGTCTATGTGAAAACTGAGCTGCGCTGAGCTGAGTTTAAGGACAAACATTGACAATTATTTAGGGTTTAAGGCTGAGAGAAGAGAGAGTCTCCGTTTGTCACTGACAACTAATTACAGTCTGGCTAACAGCAAATGACAACCATGATTGATTACCAATAGTTGATATAGCGCCACAGAGAATATCAAACAATTAAACAATATCATTATAATTACTCATAACAGTGGGGTCAATACACAACAAATGTGAACAGATTGCACTCTCTTAGTCATCGACAACATTAAAAAAGAAATTCAAGCCAATGCACCTCTCACCTTGTATTAAACTCAATTTCAACGTATTTAAATATTTAGAAAGACGAATGTGAATGGCGTGTTTGGCATATTAAATATGCTTAACATCCTCACATCATTTATTCACTTCAATTGAATGTTATATTTGTGCAAGAATTATATAAAATAGGCCGTCGTTATTATAATAATAATGAAACTCAAGTCTAATAATAGTAATAATCATCACTTATAAAGAATCTACAAAAGCCTTCTTCAGTTACGATTATAATGCAATCAGCCATTCGTTGAGGTTGAAAATAAATCCAGCGCATAAAAATAGCAGCCTAATTATGCTACCAGCTGATTTTCCGCACATTAATGCGTGTCTGATTAAAACGAAATTTGTGTTTATAATTAACAATCTCAAGTACACTTGCTCCACAAATCTATGGCTGCCATAGTTTTGATCCCCTTCCATCCCAAACATAAAAAAACATTCGCACAGCACACAAAATTCAACTTGAACTTTTGGAGAAAAAGTGGCCGGGAAAGTTTTGTGCTACCCTTAAGGCTTATATACGGCTTTTTAGCTGGCGTAACAAAAAAATAATATATATGTATATATATGCCCAAACTTTTAAATGAAGCCGGCGCAAACTTTTTTAGTTAAAGGTACGATATTTTTTTCTGCATTTTTAATAATTTACGAGAGAACACAAATTGTGTGAGTGAGTGTGTACGTGTGTGTGTGTGTGTGTGTGTGGAGGGAAGGTGAAGCAAATCAGAGCCCTTAACACATTTCATAACAATTATGATTATACGTTGCATACTTTATGGCAACATGACGTATACGCAACGTGCAAAGCAAAGGCAGCGTAACGCATACGCAACGTTGTACCTACACACACACACACACACACACACACACACACACACACACACACACACACATTATTTGCCATCTTTCTTTTTTTTTACTTATTTCTTTATTTTGTGTTTAGTGAGTTTTTCACGTTTCGCTGCTCACTTCACGGCGTTGTTGTTATCTGTCAGATGTATGTGTGTGTGTGTGTGTGTGTTACATACATAAGCCTTACATAACGAGCGCGCAGTAGGAGGCAGACTTCCCTGCACTTCATGTGCGCTCTGTTTATCAAAGCTAGCGAGTTGCATAAGCTATTGAGATGCTGTGTGGCAAAGTTGTGTTTGCAACAAAAACAATCTGCCGGCAACGACAGAAACATGTGACAACAAGGCGACCAACAACCCACAAAAACACACACACACACACCTCCTCTCTAGCTCAGCCTACAACACCACATAACACAACACAACACACACAAGAGTTGCGGAAATGTCAATCAACAAGCCGGAAACTGGCAACTGCCACTGAAACCGGCTTGATGAAGCAGTTTTTTCTCTTTGCTGTGCCCAACCGGTTTGCCTGCCTCACTAAAAAACACACAGTGTACGAAAAACAAGAGAAGCTGGCAAAAGTTTTTTTTTTTCTGCACAGTGCATAAATATAGGCGTTGATAAGCACGCGATAGCGATAAGGTTTAACTTGACGCATAGCTAATTGTTATGACACTAGCGATAGACACTAGCGCCTGGCGGACAATTGCTAGTTGATATATGAGTGAACTACTCCAAGGTGTGAACTTGCATTTGTGGAGTTAGTCAAATTGAATATCAGTTCACTTGGAGCTTGGAGTTAGTTCAGTGTTCAGAGTGTGTGTTTTGAAGAGTTAAAAGATTGAGAATATGAAATTTAGAGTTAAGAGTTTTAGTTAGCGTACTTTTTTGTGTATGCCTCGATGTTGTTGCTGCGCGTCGCTTGCTTCGGCGAGCGGCGGAGGGGGGGTTGCGCGGGGTGCCCTTTGCGTTTCTTCCTGTTGTTTACGACATTGAAGCGGTAGCGCATTGGAACATCCGTCGTATCGTTTCGCCTCTCATAGTGCTGCTGCTGTCCGTGTATGTGTGTGTGCTTGTGTGTGTGTTCCGTCTGCTCTTCTCTCCGCTGCTACCGTTGTTGTTGTTGTTGTTGTTTTATTTTCCTTTTACTGCTGCCGCTGCTTCTTGGTCTTATTTTTGTTGTTGTTTCTTGTATTTTGTTGGAATTTTAATTGTTCTGCTTACGCTTTTCGGCTGCTTGAGAATTGAAAACGAATTACGAATCGAAATTTCTTCCTTTTTCACGTTTTTTCTTTTTTTTTTTTTTTTTTGTTGGTTTTTGTTATTGCTGGTGCCTCTTTAATCACACGCACACACACACACGCAAACGCAGGCACGCACACACGCACTCACACACACACACATACAGCATGCACACAATCAGACGCTGGACACATTTGATGGACTCTCGCACACACACACACACTCACAGAGACACAAACACACGCGCACTTGAAAAAAAATGTGAAAAGAAAACAGATGAAATTCGCTTGTTGTTGTTATTTTAGTTGTTTAGTTGTTCTTCATTTAAGTAGTTTTTCGTATATTCTTTTTTGGCTTTTGGTGTGTGTGGTTCTTTTTTTTTTTGCTTTTCTTTTTATTTATTTTGCCGTTTTTAATTTGGTTAAGTTCGATTGCGATTGATAGAATTATTGGTGCTTTTAGCCTCGTTTGTTGTTGTTGTTGTATGTAGATTTGCTTAGATTTTTATTGTTTTATTGTAAGTACATAATAAGTAAGTGTGTGTATTTTAATGGAGCTCTGCGCTTGCTACGTCAGCCATGGGTGTAAACACAATACAGACTGAATCTTAACTGGCAATTGGCAACGGCAACGGCAAACTGGCAACGCCGACGTCGGCGACAACGATGACGACGACGACGACGGCGGCAGCGGCAACGACGACAACCATGCACAACTTTCGTAGAGGACGCCCAACGACGATGCCGACAACAACGACGACGTCGACGACGACGACGACGCCGATGAGGACGATGACGAGCAAGTTCGAATTAACTCGACCACAATACGAGCTATGCGAAACGAGACTCTACACACGAGAAGACGAACACAATACGACCGAATGACCGACGAAGCGACGCGACGCGACCGACCGACCGAATAAACGGTACAACCGACCAAGCGACGAAGCGACCGTCAGACAGACAGACAGGGCGGGGGATATACATCGCGTAAGTCGCTCACTCCCACACACCCACACACACACACGCACACACACCTCTACAAAACGAAAGTGAGCGCGCGCCCGGCTAAAGCACAAGTTGCGGCTCCAATTCCGACTCTAACTCCAACTCCATCTCCGATTCCAACTCCAACTCAAATGTTGCCAACACGTTGTTGTTGCTGCTATGCATTTGCTTGCTTTGCGCCAAAACACAAAAAAAAAAACAACAAAAAAATGGGGCGAGGCTCCGTGTCTCTCAATGCCGCAGCTGCCCCATCAACATCAGCTGCTGCCTTTTTTTTTTGCACACTTGATTTGTGGCGCCGCTTGCTGATCTCCGCTTTGACTGCAAAATTCATTTATTTGGCCTTTTTTTCTGGTGGCGGCGCGCTTGCCATTTTTTTTCGCTTTTCATTTCCTTGTGTGGCATTTTTTTGACAATTATGAATTGACATTGTCTTAGACGTGTGAATGTGTGTTTGTGTGTGTGTTGTCCGCTCTCTTTTGCTTAATACGTGTGCTCGGCGCTCTCTCACTGCTGCGCGTGTCTCTCTCGGCTCTTGTTCTCAGGCTCACTTTTGTGTGCTCGTGCTCGCTCACGCTTGGTGGCTGGGTCTGGTCTGCCTGGATATCGCCATCCCTGTTGTGCGCCTTTGTTTTTGGGTGAACAAAACGGTAACTGGCAACTGGCAAACTGGGTACACTTACACTCGCAGCGACAACAACAACAAACACAATAGCGAAGCCGACGACGAAGAGGAACAGAAGCCGCGGCATCGGCATCGGCAGAGCCAAAGCAGCAGCAGCAGCAGTGGCGACAGTGATGGCAGCGTTAGCAACAACAACAATAACACCCACACCAAGAGAGTAGACAAAATGCCGCCTGATAGCGCTTTGGCGTGCCAGAAGCTTGTTCTTGTTGTTGTTGTTGTTGTCGCTGCTGTCTCTGAAAAGTGAACTTTGAGCTTTTGAGCTTGATCTAAACATAATTCGTGCCTGGCACGCGATACGAAAATCAAAATTGAACTTTACAAGTTAATCCTTTACACAACTAAATCTATTTGATACACACGCACACACAAACATACCAATATTCAATATACCAACAAATATGTAATATATACTGTATTGGTATATTTATTTGGTGCCTGGCGTTGCCATTTGCTAAAAATCAAATCAAAACAAATAAAGTAGAAATACAAAGAAGAAGAAGCAGCAGCAGCCAACAAGAGGTGTAGAAAACGAAGAAGAAGAAGAAGCAGTACCAGCTATAGAAGAAATCAGGAATGGCCCAGAGTGGAGGGGTGGTGGCCAGGGGAGTGGGAGTGCCTGTCTTTTGCATTTCGAGTTGAGTTTGTGCGTCCTTCGCTTGGTCCTGCGCATTGGCAAGCGCCGATTTGCGTAAGGTGCCAGGCACTGGCTCCTTGCTGGCTGCCACAGTCAAAAACACGCCTCGCCCTCGCTTTGGCACTCCCCCTCCCCCACCCCATCACCTTCCGCACACACCGCACTTGGCAGCTTCACACTGAATCTCAATCGGAAAGTTTAGCTGCGCTGCTTCTGCTGCGCGTTTGCTTTGTCATCGGCAATTGTCGTTGTCCTAGTCACGTTGTTCAGCAATATTTTTTAGTTGCTCACATATGTATGCTCGCACGGGTGTGTGTGTGTGTGTGTGTGCTTGAGAGTATGTCACGTTGCGCGTGTGTGTGAGTTTAACTCTCGCTTTGGCGAATGCATCTCCTGCTCCCCACCCCTTCTTCATCGTCTTGCGCTGACGATGATGAACTTGCAAATGGATTTGCCTGGCAACAAACAACAGCTGATGGATGTGCAAAGTGGCATCTCTCAAACTGAAAGAGCAGCCCAAGGGCATCCAGCAGCTCACCCACTCCAACTCTAGTACTAGTTGTACACACTTCCCCACTCCCTAAAACTCTAGTTGTCCCGCTCACACGCCCTTTGCTTTAATTTGCTACCTATCATTAAGCAAAGTCACACAAATGCTTTTGCCTTTGAGCAACATTCAATTGGACACAAATTGTCAACAGGAGACATTGCAGACTCTCGTCTGTGTATGTGTATGTGTGTGTGTGTGTGTGTGGCACAGTGCAACAATGCAGCGCACACCGTTTGGCGACCCAAATATCAAATGGAAATGTCAACGCAAAACGACAGATAGTCAAAATGTTGTCATGTCAGATTTTGAATAAATCATGAAAATGAAAACTTTATGCATTTGTCAGCCGTTTGTAGTCCCTGTCCTCTCCTCGCCTCTCCCTTCCAACTCCCACAATCACCATCTCTCCCTCTCTCTCTCTCTCTCGTCTTATCGTCCGTTGGCAGCTCTGACAGCAGTTTGCCTAGTTCAATACATTTTTGGGGCCATTGCTCTGCGAGCGTTTTGGGATTAGGCCATGCTCTAAGCCATCCTGCCAGTTGGCATAGACACAAAATGCCAATTGAGCTACTTAATTGCAGGCAAAATGCTTTCCAAATTGAGCCATAAGTTTGCTGCTTGTAATCAAAAGAAAACAGAAACAACAAAATTATTGGCTGCATTCTGGCTATCGATTAAAAACGATAAGCACAAAAAACGATTAGTCCGCATTAGTTCCAATTAACAAACCAGTTCCGAGATTTTGAACTACTTCAGCTGACACAACATTTTTATTTAAAGAGATGATTATTTGAAGGTACATAGATGATGAAGACAATCATTAGGAATTCGTTAATAATGGGGTTTTATTACAATCGCATCTGCTCAATTCTAGCAATTGGTATTGAATTATTGAGGCATTGAAAGGAATATTGTGTATATGAGTCATACTCGAAACCCGGAAGCCACCGGAAAGGGAATCAAATAGGCGAAGCGCTCGAAAAACGTTTAAATACGCTTGCTTCATACATTATAGAAGCAGATACTACACTATATATGTATATATATATATAGTGTGCACCAGCCCATTATCATTAAATTTTCAAAAGTTCTTTGGACTATTTTGCAGCGCATAATTCTCGGACTCGGACACGGATAACGAGGCCCGTGTTGCAGCAATAAGTTATTGGCCATTGAGGCCACCTGCCACCTGGATTCCACTGCCAATGACTCCCCCCCGTTTCCGCCCCCGCTCCCGTTCCCAATTACCCACATTCGTGGCGAGTCGTCGGCGTCTCAGTTGCCCACTTAAATAACGCAGTCAGGGTCAGACTTCAATATGCATGGCAATACAGGCAGATGGGTCAATGAGGCAATGAGGCAATGAGGCAGAAGAATGAGCAGAAAGAGCAGGAGGGGAGGAGGAGCAGGACAATGGTCAGTTGCTGGTGGGTTGTGCTGCAATTGAACGGGCGTCGCTCGCTTTCGAGTTGCGTCGCGTCGCGTTAACGCAAACGCCTTAAATATTTCAACAGCAGCAGCAGCAGGAGCAGCTGAAATGCTCATTCCCATCGCTCTGTAACTGGGATTCGATTCGCACTCTCTCTCTCTCACTCATTCTCTCTCTCTCTCTGTCTCTCTCTGGTGGCCGCTTGTCGCCACCGCAGGCGCATATAAAATTTATCATCGGCTAAATATGGCATGGCACAACACTGAAGCGAAGAAGGTGTTTGCTTATAACGCACACATGTCGCCCACATTTACTTGCATCGATAATTCATGCGCTGCCCAGCACAACACACAACACACAACACAACACAACACTAAAGACACACAACCAAATATAAACTTAGCCAAGGCCTCAAAAAACTGCAGTTAAATAGAGCCAAAAGCAAAGACAACAAAAAAACTGGCAAAGAATAACACGACGCAAAAAACTATTGAAAAAGTGTGACCAACTCCAATTAAATGTGGCTTTAAAAGTACATTCTGAGCTCAATTTGTATATGCTCTAAATATAATTCATTCAAATGAGTGGGCGTATAGAGGCGTGGTTAACGCAACACAAAGAAAAAGCAACTATTCAAAAAGTGTGACTAACGTTATTAAAAATAAACTAACTGTGGCCATAAATAGTGCATTCTAAGCTCGATTATTATAGCTTCTATGCAAATGGGCCCAAAGAGGCGTGGCTAATGCAACAAAAACTATTCAAAAAGTGTAACCAACGCTATTAAAGATAAAATGTGACCATAAAAGGTACATTATAAGCTCAATTAGTGTAACTTCAATGTAAGTGGACGTAGAGAGGCGTGGTGAAGTTCTATAACAAGCTAAACTTTTACACTTTATGCACAATAAATTTCACTCTAAAACTCGCTGAGATCAAAGTCTTCAAACCGATGGACAGACAGACAGAGAAAAGTTTTGAAATGGGCGTAGAGAGGCGTGGCTAACGCAGTACAACGCAAAAAACAATACAATTGGAAAAGTGTGACCAACGTTATTAAATATAAACTAATTGTGCCCATAAAAGGTACATTCTAAGAAGTGTGACCATCGTCATAAAAAGTCTATTCTAAGCTCAATTAGTACAGCTTCTATTTAAGTGGGCGTAGAGAGGCGTGGCCAAGGTCTAGAGCACGCTAAACATTTACACTTTATGCACAATAAATTTCATATCGCTAACTCTTAAAGTCGCTGAGATCAAAGTCTTCAAAGCGATGGACAGACAGACGGCCGGAAAAAGAAGGCTAGAAAAATGCGGAGAAATGTTTTGCTTGGTGTAAGAACTCGAACGAACTGCGAACAGCGAACTGAACTGAACTGAGCTGGAACGTTGGCTTAACTCATATGCCATTAATTAAAGTTGGCTAAATTGCTCGAGAATCTGCAATCGTGGCTGGTCATATATCATGCTTGACCAGCTCGCTTTTCATACATTACAGCAACAATAACAGTAACAACAAGAAGTAGAAGGTGAAAGTTCATTGAGTCTTCAAATTGCCCAGAGAGCGAGAAAGAGAGAGGCAGAGCAAGAGAGAGAGAGAGAGAGAGAGAGAGAGAGCGAGTCTATCATCCGCGCTTTATTTATGGCTTTGCAACAATATTGTTGATACAAATATTGATAATTATAATGTGATATATTGTTCTCGCCATCATTTCGAATTTATCAAATTTTTGTATCTCACTTTTGTTGACGTTTGCTTTCGCTTTAAATTACGTTGCAATAACAATAACAATAACAACAACAACAACAATCAATGTTGTTGACTTAAAAGCAAAGCTGTTGATAACATTTCTATTTCCACAGCTTGCGTACAAATTCGCAGAAAGGCGGAACGTATACTTAATATCTAAACATGAGAATCAATTGAATATATTTATTTCATAGTATGGCAAATTTATGTGTAATAAATTTCAGGCTCAATTATTGTTTCTATGCTGTTTTCATTCTCTAGCAGGTAATTTCGCTGCATAATAAATAAATAAATTAAATACGAAGAAAATAATTAAAGCGAACGTTAAGAAAATATGCAGAAATATATCTAATTTACATATTAGATATTTAATTAAACCCCAAGTTGGAAATAAATAATATAAATTTACCAAATTTGCATAAGTGTAATAATAGACAATACAATAGTATTAAAAACAAATGAAATATAAAAACAAAATGATATACAATGCAATTTACAATATTAATAATATAATATTTAAAAAACTTGTATTGTATAACACAAAGAAAGCAGTTCATCGAATAATTTAAATGCATTAAATGTATAATACTTTTATGAAAATAAAACTGCACTAATAAAAATTTAAATAAATAAGCTTATAAGATATATAAAATCTATTTCATTATTAGTTCACTTTTATTTCTAAATAAGTATTTTACATTTAATGCATTAACATTTCATTTTAATTATTCTCCATTATTTTAATAAACTTCCACACGTATTTTGAATTTATTTAAATTTAATTATCAGTTACACGGCGCGTATACTTAATGCGTGTATAGGGAATATTTTCTGCAGTACAATTATGTTAAATAACAGTCTGTTATGTAGTAGAACACTGTTAAGCTGCTCTTATGTTAATAACAGTCTGAGTTGAATCTTAACAGTGTGTCTTTGGCGTTTACAGAATACGACACTGTTAAGTGCGACAGATCTGTTGTTTAACAGAGTGTGATCACGACATGCGCTGTTACTGTTAATGTGCTGCTCTTATGTTGACAAGTCGAAAAGAGAGAGAGAGAGAGAAGAGAAAGCATAACATTTGTTGTCGTTGTTGTTGTTCTGCACTTGACAACTTGATGGCTTGCCACGTGAGTGTTATGTGAGCGCCTCTGTGTGCGTGTGTATGTGTGCGTGTGTGTGTATGGGTCAAAAAGGGTATTAAGGGCAGGAGACGAAAAGAATGCGAAGCGTAATGCAATTTATTATAACAACAATAAAATGCCAAGGGAATTTGCGGTCCGTTTAACACACAATTTGGAGTTTGTTTCGTTTACGACGACGTTGCTGCTGCTTCTGTTGTTGACTTGACTCACGTTGCCAGCGTGGCAGCGCAATCGATTTTCAAGTCAACTCAACTCAACTAAACTCGAAAGCAAGTCAAGTCAAAGGTGACGACAGAGAGACAGAGAGACAGAGAGAGAGAGAGAGAGAGAGAGAGAGAGAACTTGTTTGCTTTTGCGAGTGGAAAGCCAGGAAATGCTCAAGTAATTGACAATGTACCGCTAGACGAGCTAACGCCCCAATTCACTCACCCTTCACTCCCTACTTCACTCACCCCCCCAGGGTTAGAAGAAGTGTTGGCTATTCAAACTTTCCACACCTCTTAAGCACCCAAAAAACAAGAACGAACATCAAAAAAATAACAACACCGAACTGACCCTGACCTCAAAAAAGAAACGAAAACGAAAGCGAAAAAGTGGAGGCTCGAAATTGTGGATTTCATTAGTCAAGTTGAGTTAACTGGGGGATTTGTCAGGTTTTATTTGGTGGCACACACTCTTAATGCCCCCCCCCCCCCCCTTCCCAAAAAAAAAAAAAAAAACACAATCCCCCAATCCCAATCGCAATCTCAATTTCGGAGACTCGAGTCGCAGGTGCTTCAAGTAATTTTATTTCGAGTATTTCATTTTTCTCTTTGCCTTTCGCTTTGTTTTTATTGCATTTAATGAGAATGAGTATACGCCTAGTGGGCCCCCCTTTTCGATGTGTTATTGTGTGTGTATTCCAATCACTAATAGAGATGACTTCGCGGCAAATCGATTAGGTCATATGCCAGCAGCACTCTAAACAATATATCAAAGACAATGAACAAAGCAGAAGGAGGATGGAGGATGGAGAAAGAGGCGGAGGAAGGGGAAGGGGAAGAGGAGGATGTTCCACTATACATTTTCTATATTATAGTCCCGAAGTATTTATGGGCATTTGTTTTCGATAGCAATTCAGATACAAATACAAAAATGAATATAGATACAATCATTGCTTCTTTGTTTTGTATATTTTCCACACATATTTAATACCCTTTCATTCCAAATATTTATTTCAATTGCATTTGGAATATCAATAATCAATACATAATTAATTTAGCTTATTTCATCATCATCGTCATCATCATCATCAACACTTCTTAGCCATAAACTTTTCTAGCAATTGCTCTCGCTCGTCTTAATTGCATTGCATTAAAATTTCAATTGTTTTTCCATTTTACATTTGCTGAGATGACTTTTAACATTTCCTGTTTATATTTCGCATTTTGAGTTGTTTTATTGCTTCTACTTCAAAACACTAAAAGATTAGAAACCCAGTTCTTTTTTTTTGTCTCTCAAAGCACAAATCGAAAAGGTTGAGAAATAATGCCAAAGTTAACACAATTTATTCGCAACTAAAACACATATTTTGACGATATTTGGAATGCACCATTGTTAAATCACCTAAATGAATAATTTCACTTTATTAAATATTCCTTTTATTTATCGCAATATTTAAATTGAAAGCAATCTACTTTAACATATTTTAACAATAAGTAAACTTTATTGCTAAGACTTTCCGAATCTTGAATGTAAATTATATTTATTTTAAGTACTGCAACTAAAACACACAAGTTAATGATTTTTGGAATGCGCTGCAGTAAAATAAATTAATTCCTTAGTTACAAGTTATGTAGTTTTTCTTTTTAATAATTTATCACATCATTTAAATTGTTCGCAATCAACATTCACATATTTTATAGAGTCAGGAATTTGATGCCTTAGCAATTGATTAAATTGTCGGAATTTTTATGAAACAAAAATTTTTGTCGAAATAATTTCGTTAACAAAATGTTTCAAATAAAAATGTGGTACTTCAAAAAGAAATTGCTAATTCAAAAAAATAGTCTTTTTATTTAATTAGTATATCAATTAGTTAGTCAACATTTTGCACATTAATATTATTAAGATTTATATACTTTAGTTCAAGAATTCGAATAATTTATAGCGATGAAATAAATGATAATTTTCATCAAATTAAATACTCACAAAATTTGTTAAATATTAACACGAAGAAATCATTATAAATTTCATGTATTAAATAGAAGAAGAAATACACACTTTCCAAATCAAATAAATATGAAAGAGCAGAAATAATAAAAGCACTTGAAAAGGGCGTTTAGGGTCTTTGGAATGCCCTTGGCCATAATGCTGGCTGGATTAGCGATGCGATGCGATAAAAATAGTTCAAGTAGAGCATTGAATATTCTCTACGCCAAGGGGAACAAAATGCTTTCCCATTGTTATTTTGGTTTACGCGCTCATCTCTCTATTTGTGTATGTGTGTGTGTGTGTGTGTGTGTGTGTGTGTGTGTGTGTGTGTGTGTGTGTGTGTGTTTAGTTGTTGTTGTTGATTTTTCTGCAGATGCTTTGGATGAAAATAACTTGGAATAGCCCCAGTTTTAGTTGAGGAACACAGAACGCTGCGCGTTTTTCTCATCCTCTAATTTTTTTTTTTATACCCGCTAAACAGAGAGTAGAAGGGTAATATAATTTTGTGAAATCCATGTAACAGGCAAAAGGAAGCAACTCCGATCCCATAAAGTATGTCTGTCTGTCTGTCCGTTCATATGAACACTTAGATCTCAGAGACTATAGGAGATTGAGATACAATTTTTTCTCGACAGCATTTATTATATTTGCATGTCGATCAAGTTTATTTAAAATTTTTGCCACGCCCACTTTTGCTCACGCACATCGACAAAAATCGATTAACATGCATAGTTTTGAAGCTAGAGCGTCAATATTTTGTACATACAATAATAATACTGGTATTTAAGATTCCTGAAAATTTGCTTACGATCAGATATGGTATATATCACATATAGCCTTTGAAAATTTGAATGCTTTTCTAAGGTATACGTTTAAAAAAAACTATGCCTAAAATAGACTCTGGTACATTTGTTGTCTTTTTGCGTTATATTAAATTTGGTATATTTTAATATTAATACTGCAAAAAACGCTTACGCATCTTAGTTGCCTTGCAACCTATGGTATATTTTCAATGTAGCACTTTAAACATATACCAAATATATCATTCGGTATATTTTTATCAATTTTCTAATATATAAATTCGGCATATTTTACAATAAATACCGCAATATGTTGCTTTTATTCCGAAAAAAAGAATTTCCTATATTTTTACTATTTTTGTGGTATATCAATGTGGTATATTTTAAATTTAATACCACATTATTTTGATTGTATTCCTAAAATAGCCTTTGGTATATATTTTTAGTATTTTTGCGGTATAGCAATAAGGTATATTTATAAATTAATGCCGCAGTACTTTGATTTTGTTTCAAAAGTAGACTTTGGTATATTTTTGGTATTTTTGCGCTATATATTAATTTGGTATATTTTAGACACAATACACTATTTTGCCTTAATAACCTTTGGTATATTTTTAGTATTTTTCAATATATATATTTAGTATATTTGAAAATGAATTCCGCACAGCTTTACTTTTATTCCTAAAATAGCCTACGGTATATTTTTGCGGTATATTAATTGGGTATATTTTACAATTATACCGGGTATCTCTCAGTTGAGCACACTCAACTGTAAGTTTCTTATTTGTTTTTTTTTTATTTGTTGTTGTTTATTTTTATAGTTGACTCGATGGACAACTGAAGCTGAAACTGGACCTGTCTACTCCTCTCCCTCTCCCTCTCTCACCCCCTCTCTCTCTCTCCATCTTTACTTCATAGTTTTAGGGTTAGGAACTTAGTTAGTTAGTTATGGCCATTTGTCATTTTGGGGGCTGCAAAACTTGTTTATCGTCGTCGTCTCCGTCGTCGTCGTCGATGTCTTCTTCACTTACCAGAATGGGTCGCTCGTTGGCATAAGAAAGTTTGCGCGTTTGACGCAGCGTCTCCAGCCAAAGCGATGTGCGGCGTGACGCATTTGTGGCGCCACCACCGCCACCGCCACCGCCCGCTCCTCCCCCTCCAACGCTGCCGGTGCGCGTCATTAGAGGCGGCTGCTGTTGCTGTTGCTGTGATGACGTTGATGATGGCATCGCAATATTTACGGCTGGACAAGCACCTGAGGCAGCTCCTCCTCCTCCTCCTCCTGGTTTATAGAGGCCGCCCTTGCATTGATTCTCCATGCAAGATGCTGGCGACATGCCACAAAACTCACTCACTTGCCACACAAAAAAAAACTATATACAAAAAACAATCACTTCACAACCAAAAAAAAAATGTATAACAAACAAAAAAAAAAAAAAACGTAATAGACCCTTTTGAAGGGTCTAAAAACAGTCGGAAATATTTCCAAATTTTTCGTACTTCTTTTTTATATATTTTATTAAAACAAAAACTTAATAGACTCTTTTAAAGGTTTGCAAATATTTCGAAATTTTGAACCTTTTTAGTCGAATATATTTCTTGTTTCAAACACAACTTAATAGACCCTTTTTCACTTGCCAAGCCAAAGGGTCTAAAAACAGTTGGAAATATTTGAATTTTCGTTTTTACTTTTTTTTCGCGTTATATTATATATTTTATTAAACTAGCTTTGCGTTGGCTTCAAATTGAATTAAATATGCTTTTTGCACACTTTTTTTCGTATTTTGTTTTATTTAGCACGCGATTTTTGTTGTATTTTTTGTTGTTTGGTTCGTTGTTGAATTTTCAGTTGAATTTCCATAAATTTTCATTGTTGTAGAAACGAATGCATTTTCGTGTATTGTATTGTGTTGTGTTGTGGCCGCCGTCGCGTCGTTTTGCTTTTGCCCGTTTTTCCGTTTTTCGATTTCCAAAAATTGTTTTTCAATTTTTCCTTCGACTTTTGGCGGCTGCGTAATTGTCCAAATGTAAACACAGAGAGAGAGAGAGAGAGAGAGAGAGACAGAGATAGAGAGGTGTGTGTGCACACACAATAATTGCAGATGGAAATTAACAGACAGAAAGATGGACAGTCGTCAGGCGGTAGTCAGGTTTGAGTTCATTTTGGCACTTTCATTGGCCATGTGTGCTACGACCTGGAAACTCAACTGAACTGAGCAACTGCTGTTCAATTGATAAACACAGACTCAATAATAAAAAAAAAAAACACAAAACTTTGCTAACTGACAACCGATTCAGGAACGAGACGGAGACGAAGAGAAAGAGAGAGAGAGAGAGAGAGACGCCTCCGGTCGCGTTGCCGTTATCCGCACAAATGTTGCTGCTGCAAATTCATTTTATTTAGATTTCAATTTTTCCAAGGGACGCAGACCAAAGAATAACAAAAAAAAAACAACACACAATCAACACACACATCGAAGAAAGTCGACGCTTGAATACACTTGACACAAAAATAAGTGCCAAACTTAATTGCATTCCAGTTTTCATTGGAAAACTCATTAGTTACATTTTTAAAGCTGTGGCGATCATTGTTAAATGAAACTTAACAGAAATTTTACTATAAGAAATTTCATTATTTACATTTATTGCTATATAGTTTATTCCATTCATTGAATAAAATTCATTTATTTTCACTGCCATTAGAAAAAATTGAAAGCAATAAAATTAGAAATTCCATTAGTTAAGTTTTTATAGTTCTCTCATTTATTGAAAGAAAATGCAGTAGTTATTTCAGTTACTAATATTTTCCCATATTTGCATTATTTTAATGAGTTCAGCTCAAATTAAAATCCATTAAAATATCATAACTGTTTTCATTTGTTAAACTCATTCATGGTATTTAGTTCATCTATTCATTGATAGATATAAATGCATATATTTTCGCATAGGCCATTAGGAATTGCACTCTTTTAAAGAGTTCAAGTGAAATTGCAATTAGTGGAAATTTAATTAGGGAGTTCATTAGAAACTTCATTGATATTTAAGATGTAAGATATTTTGAATATCTAAATTATCTTTAAGATATCTTTTAAGCGAAATGGAAATCTAATCTACTTCCATTAAAGTTGCCATTAGAAATTTGATTAGTTGCATTTCTATATGCAGTTATTCTATTCATTGAGAGCAAATTTATATAATCCCTCATATTTGCCATTAATAATTTTAATCATTTATGGTGTTTAAGGGAAATTGAAATCAATGAAAACTTTTATTACAGTTTTCATTAGAAATTTTATTAGTTAAATTTATTTAGTTCTTTTATTTATTGATAGGAGATTTGTAAGATATTTTCATTATCTAAATTATCAATGAAAACTTTCATTACAGTTTTCATTAGAAATTTCATTACTTAAATTTATATAGGTGTTCTATTCATCAATATTAAATTTGTAAGATATTTTGAATATCTTAATAATCTTTAAGATATATTTTAAGCGAAATGGAAATCTAATCTACTTCCATTAAAGTTATCATTAGAAATGTCATTACTAAAGCTTTAAACACTTTTAAGTGAGCGAGTGTGTGTGAAAGTGAGAGTACTCTGAAGAGAGAGCATCGCAGCACGCGACGCTGATCGTTGTGATTGCGGATTAACCGTAGCCGATTAACGATTGCGCCGATTGTCGGATTGTCGGATTGCCCGCCGAACGATTGCGACGCCGATGGCCGATGGCCGATGTCTTGAGGATTGAATGGAAACAGCAGCCGGCAGCAGCTGAGAGAGACATCCGCTCTGCTCTAACACAATACAAATTGATTTGCCTACGTCATGGAAACGAGAAAGCGTTGCCTCTCTCCCTCTCACTCTCACTCTTCCCTCTCTCATCGGATGCCTGATGGAAGCGGGCCAAAACTAAATGGTCATTTGTCTGCGGACAGGTTTGTATGAACTTGACGATGCCCTGCGGCCCATCAATTGTGCATTTTATTGCATGACTCACTCTGTTCCCCTTTTGCACGTTTTGTCGCTGCTGGCAAATGAGACATACCATAAACAACAAACCTTGTCCCAGATGGGCATTATTCCCAATTAAGCGATGAGTACCGAGAATTTTTATACATAATATTCAACAATTATTGGATGGCAGCCAATTGCAATTGTTGCGCATACTTTACCATAAAAGCAAAACCAAAATTGAAAAGCAAAGAAAAGAAAAAGTATAGACGCCAGCTTCCCAGCTTCGCAATTCCCAATAAAATTCCAGCACAATACAAAAAAAAAAAAAAGGAAAGAGTATATTAGGAAAGGAAAACATAATTCAAACTGGCCAACGAATGTAACCTTAAATATTTACACGATAGTTTAGCGCAACGAGAATCGATGTCGAGAGACAAATCGACAATAAATTTCATTAAAACGCTTCCCATAATACATCTTGTGTATTGGGATTTGCGGCTGAAACTGCCTCAAATAGATTTTCATATTTGAAACCACAAATTGTTAAACAATAGAATTCATCACAAATTTCAATAGATATTTCATTAATAATCAATTGGAGAAATATACCAGTTAACTCATTAATAAAATATTAATATATGGCCCATAAATTGTAAACTGTTTTTACATCAAATTTCATTGAGAGTAATTTCATCACAAATTTCATTGGATTTTTCATTAATAATTAATTGGAAAAATATTTGAGCTCATTATTATTAACTCATTAATGAGATATATTCAAACCCATAAATTGTCCACTCTTATTAAATACAATTTAGCTGTAAGTGATTTCATTAGAGATTTTATTAAATATTTCATTTGTGCTTCCTAAGCAATTGTAAAATATTACTAAATAAAATTTCATTGGTAGATTTCAGGAGTATGTAAAAAATTATTATTATTATAATTTCATTAGTAAGCTCATTAGCAATTGCATTAGAAATTGCTTTAGTAGATTCATTAAAGGTCACGAATTGTAAAATATTATTAAATAAAATTTAAATATATAAAATTTCATTAGGAATTTCATTTGTCAATTTATTAAAGCTTGGAAACTATAATTATTTTTATTATTTTATTAAAATTTCATCATTTAAACTTTATTTTTGGTCATTTTATTATTAATTTCATAAGCAATTTCATTAGAAATTACATTGGTAGAATCATTAAAGCTCATAAATAGCCAAATATTATGAAATTAAATTTCATATTTAGTAATTTTATTAATGCTTTCATTAAATATTTCATTAATGATTGTAAAATATTATTAAATGCAAATTCAATATAGATATTCGTTAGTTGGCAAAATTTTTTAACAAAATTTCATTATAGATAAGTAATAGCATTAGAGAATTTATTAGACATTTTATTGGTTTCATTAAGTTTGTAAAAGCAATGTCATTTAATATCACTCACGATCATCATAAAGTTTGCATTATTTGATTTACAGAGTAGCTTCAACACTGGCAATCCATAAAATATCACATAGATGCCAATTGAAACCCGGAAACTCTGCTGTTTAACCACAAAATCTGCTAGACAACTCATCAAATCGATTTGAAAACATATTTTTAGGTAAATATTACAAATTCAAAGAAATGTTTGGTTTTTTTTTTGATTTTTTTTTGTAAATGGTGCATCAAAAAATGTTGATTCATAAGCAAAACGAGTGCATTTGGTATTCAACTGGCAGGCAGAATCATTTGTTCGAACAAACGAAAGAAAAAACAAGAACTACGCTTACCTTTATGATCAATTTGATCGTTTATGGAAATACACTTAAATCTCTAAAAATATTCTACTACTACAGAGAACTCTACAAGCAAATGTAACAACGAGCTATCGAGTCAATGAGTGAATGAATGAATAGCGAATGAATAAGTGAGTGTAATGGCGATGAGTGTTTTTTTTAAGCGGCATTCGTTTTGAAAATACGTTTTTAAAGTTTGAAGAGCTCAATTTGATGAACCAAGTGGTTGATTGACATGAAGTATATACTAAATATACTAAATATATACTATATATTTATGAATATGTGTGAGTGTGAGTGCTAAAAACGAATACGAATACGTATCGAGAACGTTTCAAACCAAATTACGTTTACGGGCATTCAATGCATTAAATGTTTCGCATTTTGGGAAAAGGGGAATTTTAAACAGTGCTCAACTTGAACTACAAAACTTTTGGTATTTTTTTTTGTATGTACACAATACATGTAATTTATATATTTGTATATTTTTTTTTGCTTGGTAAAAACTTAATTGAAGTTAAATTTGTTTTTTGGGTTAAAAATGCTATTTTTGCTATTACAGTTTTTGGGTTTTGTTTTTTGTATTTTGGATTTGTAAGATTTAGTGATTAAATACCATTTTGGAGCATTGAAGCGTTTCGTTAGTGGCCTCTGTGAAGGCCCTTCTAAGTCGCAATTTTCGGCTTTCGGACAATGTGCGAGGCATTAGAAGAACGCCCTGAGGAGAATTATTGGATGCGAATTGTGATTAGTACAGTAGTTGATTGTTGTTCCATCAAATTAGTTAGTTAGTTTAGTTTTTGGGATTAGTTAGTTACTTTGGTTTTGGGGGAGGGAGAATAATAAATATATATAAGTACATATGTATATGGAGACACTAGAATTAACACTAACTAAGGAATAGTTTTCAAAAGAGTTACAGACTTAGTTCAATACACATTATACAAAAGAGTTAGACATAGTTATAAATATTATAGTATATAGAATACTAGACTCTAAAATAGTTTCGAAAGTAATTTGTGCACTTGAATTTTTAAAGACTACAAATTTCAAAAAGGAGATGATAAATGTTGCCCATCAAATTCCAACTAATTGTTTTGCAATATATTGAATAGAAAGCTATGAAAATATCATTTATTGCATTTCAAATTTGTCACACAAAACGTGCCAGAAATCGATTTGAATTTGAATTTAAATTTGTATTTGTTTTGTGTGTGGGAACCTTGAAATGAAGAAGATATTCAATTGAGAAATTTTCGCATTTAATTAGTTGGAATTTAATTCATTTGACATTTTGCGCTTGTTTTGCAATTTTCACAATTTTCGCAATTAAATCATCAAGTTATCAAGTTCAAGCTCAGCTGGCTGGAAAATGTTGTTTCATTGAACAACAAATTGCATTCGATGAGAGAGAGAGAGAGATAGAGAGAGAGAGCAAAAATCATTAATTAACGCATTTAATGATGTGAGCGCTTCACATTACGCATTTCCATTGCCATTTCCATGCGCATTTCCATTTCCATTCACATTCACATTTCCATTTCCATTGTGTGCACACAATTTGCTCATTAATTGCATAGAACAAAGTGTTGCATACTTTCGGGATGAAAATGAAACTCGATTGCTGCTGCTGCTGCTTCTTCTTCTTTTTCTTCCATTCATCTCAATTAAATTGCGCAGCAATTGGGCAATTTTATTTTGTTGTTGTTTTCTTTGTTTTTTTTTTTGTGGATAAATGAATGAAAAGCCATTTGGCATTTTGCAAAAATTATAAATAATTGCGAAACTATGCGATGATGATATATGGGGACTATGAGAAGCATATTAATATGATAACGCGCAGACGTCTGTCATTGTCAGCGTTCGTTCCCTCTCGCTCGCTCTTTCGCACGTGTGTGTTTACGTTCATACGTGAACTTGGCATTTGAGAACTTTGCTCACACACACAAACACACACACACACACACACAGACAGACAGACAATGCACCCACAATGAATGAAAAGTTCTTTTTTGGTTTGGACAGCATTGCATAATTAAGTGCAAAAAGCTTTGGCGAAACAAAAACTATCGCGCGCGCAAAGCGACAAAAGCTTTCCACGCAAAGCTTTGCCGCTTACTGCGCTTTACACGAGACATGTAAAATGCCAAGAGAGCTTTGCTTTGCTTTTGCTTTTGCTTTTCCCGTTTGCTTACTACAAAGTGAGTATTTATATTTACTATATGGTCGAGAGCCGAGTACTTTAAATTGCATACAAAATTGATGAGCGCGAGAGGCGAAAGAGCTTTAAGCTCTTAGGCTAAATGTATGCAATAGTCGTTAAAAACGAACAGAAAACTAAAGTGGAGGAAACATTGGGTTACAAATGCCGTTGGGCTACATCATTATCCTTGCTTGGCCATTAGCTTTGGCGCTAGTTACATTTTGAATGTGACAAAGCTTTTTACCCCACACACACACACACGCACACACACACACGTACACAAATTGGCCATAAGCTGCTTTGGTGTTTAACAGCAGACTCGGACTTGGGTGAAGCTCATTTATTGACTGTTCCTGGGGCTATATAATAAACCCAACAGCGAAAGTGTCAATTATCTCCCTCTCTCTCTCTCTCCTTCCCTCTGATAGTTGCCCCCCTCTCTCTCAAAAAAAAAAAAGATAAAGAAGCAGACGAAGCAAATGTCAAAGAGTGAAAACATTCATCAATCATTTTAAGGTCAGAATACAACACAGAACAGAACAGAACAGAACAGAAAAGAGGAGAGAACAGAAAACAGAACTTCAGACATTGTCGAAAATTTATTGATATTAATTACAATTCTAATTACAATGCCAGGCTATATTTAGAGAGAGAGAGCCTCAAAGTGTTAATACAAGTATTTCGACGTGATCTGACTACGAAAAGGAAACGACAAAAACGAAAAAACGGGAATCGAAATGAATTGTAATGAATAAAAGCGACTGGCAAATGGACAAAATGGAATATTGACGGGCGACCAAAACTAATTTACAATTCCAGCGCATTATGAATAATCAATTTCGATTTTCGGCTACGACATTTTTTCCGCCACTCACAGAGTGTGAGTGTGAGTGTGAGTGGGAGAGAGAGGGAGAGATTTCAATTTTTTTTTTTTGTCGATTTTTTGGGTTACGGTTACGGTGACGATTAAGGGCCGGAATGACCTCGTTGAAAATGAAATTGCCTCTCGAAGTGTATAACGAATTTGATTTACAATCGCCCGTCAAATAAACGAAATACCAAAACCTTCCCCTCCCCCACCCACACTTAACCACCCATCAAAAAAATCACTCAAATCACTCATACCACCCATCGACCCAATCCAATCTCCCTTGGATACATAAAATGCCTCTCTTAAGTCGTTCCAAGCAAGTAAACAACGAACATTTTTTAATTATGATCGGGACGGGAAGCAACACAAAATACAGTAATAAAAAAAACAAACACATACACACACGCAGCGCTGAAATGCTCGAAGAAGTAGAAAATATTATAATTAATATTATTGGGCCAACGTGGCGTATGAGCAATATTGATTTTCACTAATTGGATTTGAGCGCGTGAAAATGTGAAAAATGAGAAACACATACAAAGAAAACACATAAAAAATAGCAAAAGAAGCAGCATGTTGTATGTTGTATGCATTGAATGGCGATTATAATACTTAATGTTCTCTCTCTCTCTCACTCTCGATGCTTAAGTACTTAGGCATGGAATTCAACTTGAGGCAAAAACTTGAAACTCGCTTACAATCTAGAGAAGACAGAGGGCATATTATATAGTATACTTAAGAGGGAAAGCAAACAAAAAAAAAAACAAAAAAAAAATACTGCTGACATCAGCATAAAACATAAATTGCAAGTATTACTATCGATAGTTTTCGTTACATTACATCGATTGGTCTCTAACATGGTTTACGATATATATTTATATATATAGATACTAAATAGAGTGTGTGTTTATGTGAGACAACATTTAAGGGAGGGTTTCAACACACAGCTTATAATGCAATATCTAAAATGAAATAACCTATCGATACTGCATACTATCGAAACTATCGATTACGCTTAAAAAGTTAGCAAACTTCATCAAACCTATTTCACTTTAGCCAACAAAAGAATTGCACTAAGCATAAGTCCGATAATTACATTGCTGCCCAAAAGTCTTCGCCTTCTCCTGTGTGATTTACTATCGATAGTTGTCTTTAGCTTGTATCTAAACTCAACTGGTTAGTTAATCATTAGTTTTACTTTAAGTATTACTAATACATCGTTTAATTTAGCAGTCAAACAATGAATACTTCGCTTTTCTTTCAGCATAAAACACAAATTGCGATAATTACTATCGATAGTTTTCGTTGCAGTATATCGATTGGTCTCTATGATGGTTCACGATAAATATATCTATATATATATAGTGAGTTTTTGTGACATTTAAGGGAGGGTTTCAACACACAGCTCACAATGCAATATCTAAAATGATATCAGACAGGCGACTGACCTATCGAAACTATCGACTGTATACGCTGAAAATGTTGGCAAACTTTCTAAAACCTTTCTCACTTTAGCCAACAAAAGAGCTGTATTAGGCATAAGTTACCATAATTACATTGCTGTCCAAAATTCTTCGCCTTCGGCTTACTATTGATAGTTGCCTTTAGGTTGTAGGCTTTACTATCGATGTTTGTCCTTAGATTGTTGACTTTACTATCGATAGTTGCCTTTAGGTTGTTGATCATTTGTTTTACTTGAAGTATTACTAATAAATCTTTTCATCTATCAGACAGACAAAGAATACTTTGCATTTGACTATCATTAGTTATCGATAGGTTTATTGTTATGGCATAGCAGACAGACAAGTGTGACCAATCGATTATTTTGTACACATAGAACACACATAGAGAACATCGAGTGCTAGGGGACAACAACGTCAAGGCGAAGCATGGGGCGGGGTCGGGTTCAGGTTCAGGTTCGGTATGTTTTTCTGTTACACACACACTGTAGAGTTGTTGTTCTATGTACATACAAACAAGAATATACATATGAGAGTGGCAAAATTTGTAGGTTATGTCAACACACACATAGTTTTTGAAGGTCCTTCCTATGTTATGTGTGTATTGAAGTTGAGGTTGAGGTTGAGGTTATGTATTCCCAAACCAGCAAGGAAAGGAATAAAAAAAAGACTAGAGAACTAGGAAAAGTTTTGCGGTCGCTTACCTGTTTAAATGGACGCATGCCACCATTGATCCTTAGGGAATCGGCGGCAATGCCAGCAATGCCATCTGTGGTGCTTTCGCGCAGCTGCTTCAGCGACACATTCGGCACCGTGTGGGAGTGTCCACATGAGCTATGCGACCCACAACAGATGGCCGTGGTGCTCGACTCCGGTTGCGAGCTCTGCCGGATTATTCTCGACCCATTTGTCGGCGATGACGTGATGAGCACCGGCGGCACTTGCTGCTGTTGCTGTTGTTGCTGCTGATGATGATGCAGCTGCAACTGTTGTTGATGTTGCAACTGCAATTGCAACTGTTGCTGCTGTTGTTGCTGCTGCTGTTGCTGGAGGGCCGAGTTTGATATGCAAATGGCCATCGAGCTGGTCAGGTTACCCTGTTGGAAGGCACTTTTAACGCTGTCCCGCGACGCCGAACGATCGATCTGCTGGCCACCCAACATTGTCATCGTGTTGGCCATCGTTGTGGAGATCGGTGTCGTTGAGGCACGTCGACTGCAGTTGCGACAGGCGCGACATCGACTCGGCGCACTTGGCGGTATGCTCGACGATAGATTCTGATATGATGATGTGCCCAAATTGGGATGACTTGAGCCATGACCGCTTGGGCTTAAATTCATAATTGATATGGTCGGTTGTTGTTGTTGCTGTTGCTGTTTCGATTGGCTATCAACCGATGGTTGTTGTTGCAACTTGGTCGTTGCAGCATTGCCAGCCACGCTGGCCGATGCTGATATTGTTGTGGTCGTTGATGTGTTTTGTGTTAGTTCTTGGTCCTCTTCGTGTACTTCGATATCAGGCACTATGGCTGCACGCAGTCCCTGCTCAATATCCTCATCGTGCCCCATTCCCATTCCTCCTCCTCCTCCTCCTCCCATTCCCATCCCAACTCCACCTCGCATACTCTCCTCAGAGCCCATGCGCATCTGTTGCGATTGCGATTGCTGCGGACTCGTTAGATATGTGGAAGTGCGATCTTGACGCATCAATGTCGGTTTCCCTCCCGACGTGGAAGCCATTGAATTGTTTGCTGCCGCCGCTGCTGCTGCTGCTGCCGCTGCAGTTGTTGCTGTTGTTGGTCCGTTTGCCGCACTGTTGTTGCACTTCACCTGACGCAACAGCGCACTTCGACCCCCGCCGCTCCCCTTGGTCGTGCTCGACACTAGCAGCGAGTCCGTCTCCTCGGAGCTAACATAGCCCGAGTTCGCGTTATCGTTTAACTTTTGAATTGACATCTGCAAAACAAGGAGAGAAGAAAATGATCATATTTAATAAGCTACTTCATATGCAATTGGCAGCTCTATGCTGCAGAGTGGACAGTCTTATTTGAATAGTATATTGTTAATGAACATTAGTTATGGTTTAACTTTCGAATTGACATCTGCAAAGCAAGGGGAAAAGAGGTTTATATTTAATAATTTACTTCATATGCAATTGGCAGTGCTAAAATGCAGAGTGGACAGTCTCATTAAAGGAGTCAATTAAAAATGTATATTAGTTATGGTTTAACTTTTGAATTGACATCTCCAAAGCAAGTGGAGAAGAGGTTCAGACATATTTAATAATTTACTTCATATGCAATTGGCAGCACTAAAATGTAGAGTGGACAGTCTTATTTGAATAGTATATTGTTAATGAACATTAGTTATGGTTTAACTTTCGTATTGACATCTGCAAAGCAAGGGGAAAAGAGGTTTATATTTAATAATTTACTTCATATGCAATTGGCAGCACTAAAATGCAGAGTGGACAGTCTTATTTGAATAGTATATTGATAATGAATATTAGTTATGGTTTAACTTTCGAATTGACATCGGAAAAATAAATATAGAAGAGGTTTATATTTAATAATTTACTTCATATGCAATTGGCAGCACTAAAATGCAGAGTGGACAGTCTCATTAAAGGAGTCAATTAAAAATGTATATTAGTTATGGTTTAACTTTTAAATTGACAACTGCAAGGAAAAAGCTTTGCTCTCTATCTACTTCATATGCAGTTGGCAGCGCCTTGCTGCAGAGTGGACAGCCTCATTTAAAAAGCAATTGCTCGCTTTCTTTAAGTTAATTTCCATAATATTAGTTAGCAGCTCTATTCTGCAAAGTGGATAGTCTCATTTTAAAAGTAATTCTGCACTATGTAGTAGCTTTTATCATTCAGTTAGCAGAGTGGACATTCACATTTCCATAGTAATTATCAGCCATGGTGAATAGCGTGACTTTATAATAAATTGCATTTTATATTGATAGAATACATATTCGTTTTCAGTTAACAACTCTGCTCTGCAGAGTGGACAGCCACAACTAATTAGTAATTATCTTTCTGCAACGTATTCACGTTTGTTTCTTTCACTTTAGTAATCCCATAACATTCGCTTATAATAGATAGTATTTTTAATTGACCCCAACAGCTATTAGCATGCAGTTAGCAGCGCAGAGTAATTATTCTTTTGCTTAGCTTATTTTGCATTTTTGAAATAGAATAAAGTGCATTTATATTTAGTGCGCACTTTTAATTGATAGCAGCTCTATTTTGCAAAGTGGTCAGACACATTTGCAATTTGTAGTTATCTCTGAGCTGGTATGTCATTTTCTTTCAAATCGTTAGCAGCTCCGTTATGCAAAGTGGGCAGGCCCATTTATGCTAAAAAGCTACCAGCTTGTCACAACTAATTGGCAAAGCTGCAGCACAACTTTTCTCAATTGACAAAAGGAAGTTGAAGTGCAGCTCACTAAAAGTTTCAAGCCGATAAGTTGGCAGCACCACAGAATGACATTATTATGGACTTTTCTAAAAGGAAAAATTTATTTTATATTTTACTAAAGAATTGCAAATAAGAATTCTAGTTGAAATTTTGAATACAAATGAACAATTGAATAACTATTTTTTTCAATATTTGTGCATTTAAATTTAAAAATAAAAGTCAAGTAACGGAAAAATTTATTTTATATTTTACTAAAGAATTGCAAATAAGAATTCTAGTTGAAATTTTGAATAAAAATGATCAGTTGAATAACTATTTTTCAATTTTTGTGCATTTAAATTAAAAAATAAATGTCAAATAACAGAAGTTTCTTATCAGAGTTGAAATCGGCAAATGTTTGAATATCAAAATTAGTCAAACACATTTAATCAACACATTTAAAAAATGTTCTTTTTAATGTGTTTACTATGTCTCGCTCTAATAGAGATGTCTGCCAAATGACTTGATTATAGTTGAGTCTAAAGTCTTAAGCAATTCAATTCAGCAAATTTGACTAGAGTAAACACAGCTTCGTTTCCATGCTGGGCAGCACTGGCAGCAAAGCAGCGACGGGCATCACTGGCCAGCAAAAAAAAAAAAAAATACTCGTAAAAAGTGCAGCTTAAGTGGAATGAAGTCAATGTTTGCTCGCAACAGAAAGGCAACGAAAGGGAAGAAGCTGAGCTTAAGCTCTGCCCAAAGCTGCAGCTCTGCAAAAGCTCTTTTTCATAAACTAAACACGAGGCCGAGTGACTAAAGAAGAACTGAATTGAAAAAGAAACGGACAAAGATAACAAGCTGTGTTTATATAGGAAGAATGTACGTATGTGTGTGTGTGTGTGTGTGTGTGTGTGTATGCGCTTTGGCTGGAATTGGGACTGGAATTGAAGCAGGAAGGAGGAGAACTTGATGACCGCACACACGGGATAGCAAAACATTGAAATGCAAACATGAACTCACGCACAAGAGCTTAAGTCGACCAGCGACCATGAACATGTGTGTTTAGGTGTGTGCGTATGTGCGTGTAAGTGTGTGTGTGTGTGTGCGTATGCTTAACAAGCATTTCTATATGTCTATATTTGATATGCAAGCGGATAGATTGGCCGACTGCTGCGTAGTCGATGCCTAAAAAGTTTGGGTCGATTGACAGCCAAATGAAGGAGCGAGATAGAGAGAGCGAAGTAGAGTTTCATAACTGGATGGCAGGTGAAATTGTGGGTGGGGAGATGGGGCATATTTGCCGTGGCACAGGTGGATGCCACGGGAAAAACTAATTTGAAAACACACAACTTTCAAATCGGTAACAATGAAAATCAATAATTCAGCTATAAATACAAAACGAGCATTGTAAATTATGCAAGCAAGTTTCGTATTCTCACTCGCTCGCACCAACGAATCGGCTTACAAATTCTGTTTACTGCTGCCGTTCTTATTGTTCTTGTTCTTGTTGTTGTTGTTGATGATGATTCTAGCGCTGACCGCAGAGCTAGTGTTGGTAAACCATTCACAGAACTAGTTCGCTCATTCTTTTTGTTTGCTAGATCGCTCATTAATTTTTCATCGGTTCATTTTAGTTCAAAAACTCAACTTTCATGGTTCATTTTTAGGCCAATGTTTATTTTTCATTCATTTCTCATTCATTTTTCATTCATTTTCATAATTTGTTTTCAAAATTCCTTTCATTTTGATTGAACAATTCTTTCAAGCCGAGCATTTGAATTATTTAGTTGAACAGTTTTTAAGCGGCATTAAAAATCGATCGAAAGTATCGTATTATTTATCTTACAATATTCGTTCACATTTTTCGAATGGTATTAAGGATAGAAGGTGGCAGTTTTCTTAGTATTTCTTTTATAATATTATTTCACATTATTTAGAATTTTTTTACTATTAATATTATATGTATTTTTATATGAAATGCAGTTTTTTTTTTGTTATTTATTTTATAATATTCTTTCACATAATTTTAAGTTTTTAAGGATAGAAGATGGCAGTTTTCTTAGTTTTTCTTTTATTATTATAATTAAGGATGGAAGATGATTGTTAACAAATATGTTAACAAAAAGATAATTGTGAAAGCAATCGCATATAGTTAACATATTGCCAGTCTTGAGTTCAGTCAGATTCGACATGATTCAAATGTGTTATTTAGATTAAACCGGTACAAAACCAGTATCGATTCTAATGGTAGGGTTTCGGTAGAGAAAAATTCCATTTCTGTTATACTCTAATATTAATATGCTTTTTGTTCGTTCGCTCGTGAACAGCTCAACACTAATGCACAGTGACAACGGCAACAACAGCAACAAAAACAACAAGAACAACAACGAAAGCAGCATCAGTAACAGTTACAGTTAAAGTAACAGTTACACAGTTACATTAACACAGTTACAGCCACACTGACACACACAGGACATGAGTCTTGGGACATGAGCGACACGAAATGTGAAAAGTCGAACACCTGGAAAACCACCAGGCCGCTTTCCCACTCCCGCTTCCCAGTTAGCATGTCGAGCGTGCCGCTAATAATAGCCATCTACCCTTGGTGTCCCCAAGCTCCCAACCCCAACCCCCAACCCCAACCCAAGCCCTAGCAATCATCGTCCCCAACCCCAACCCGAACCTTTAAATAGCAATGTACGTACACAGTAAACCCATCCAAAGCCCCGACTGACTGGCCAGACAATTGTGGCACCCAAAAATTGGGTTAAAAAACATTCTCAATTTTTATTGTTTCGTGTTTTTTTTTTTTTTTTTCTTTTTAATACCTGGTAGTCACAGTTTAAACGAGTATTTTGGAAAGTTCCGAAAGTCTTCTTTTAGATTGTATATAAATAATTAAAAGCGTATTTGAACTTTGTAACAACAAACAAAGTTTTTAATGGCAAATGAAGTTCTAGTAACTTCCGTCGTTCTGTCTGTCCGTTGGCATTAAAGCCTAGATCTTTGAAACTATAAAAGCTAGAAGAACTAAATTTGATGACAATACTGCTGGAGGGTAAAGGCAGTTAAGGTGTTAAGGTATAACACAAATGATTGTTAGTAGTAGAGTATAGTATATATTTTTAGTATATTTCCTTAAGTTATTCCGCTTTGGCTGTCAATCTGGTATATTTTCCACTCTATGGTATATTTTGAATGCCAAAGGTTATATTTGGTATGTTGATATATAACTACATTCGAAATATACCATAGAGTGTAAAATATACTGAATGCCATATTTGGTGTATTGATATAGTACTCAATATATCAACTATAGTCTTTAGTATATTTTTTACTCTACTCATGTAGTACTATATCAATATACCAAATACAACGGTTGGTATATTTTTAGTATTTTTGGTATATTTTTCAATTAATGCCACACTGTTTTGCTTTTATTCACAATGGGTGGCGGGTATCCCAAGGTAGAGCACACACAATTCTGATTTTCGTTTTGGGTAATTCATTTCTGTACCAGGAGCAACTACCAGCTGGAGCTGGTATACCATAATGGAGTACCGTGAAGTGCCGAGCACCGAGTAATGTGTGCAATATGCAGGCCAGGCCAAGTCAAGCCACAACAGAACAGAGCAGAACAGAACGGAGGCAGTCGACAGCTACATGAATTCAATTTCCATAGCCAATTTTAAAAGAGCCATTAAAAGCAGTCGCTGAAGGCAGCTGACGACGACCCCGGGCCATATTGATTGGCCTGTCAACCTGACAGCCATGACAGTTTCCCTTTCCCTTCTCCCTACTCCCTGTTCCCCATTCCCCCGTTCCCCCGTTTCTTACACAATTTGGAATTTGGAATGAGGAATGTGGATTGCATTTGCATGCAATGTGTAATCCTTTGTAAACAATCAGACAAGCGAGAGGATCTGGTAATCAGATCGTGACTTGCTAGACATACTATATACATATGTATATATACATATAGATATACTCTGTACACGCAAACCAATTACAAGAGCAATAGAAAATTGCATTAAAGCTATAGAAATTTCATCACAAGATTGTAAATAATGTGAAATTCGGAATATGTAAATGAATCAAGCAAAAGATTGTAGAATGTAAAAAAGAAAGAAGCACAAAATTAATACAATAAATTATTCATTATATTTCCGAATTTATAATTCTACAAATTTTGTAGTTCCCACTAAATAATTCAATTGTAATTTGGTTGCTTACGGGGATAATTGATAAATAATTTAGTGTGTTACAATTACCCGTAGCTTAATTAAATAATGATGCTCTCTACTACAAAATTCATTTAATAGCCAGAACCGAATCGATTGCCATTATAAGCAGCAATGAAACGATGTTTGGCGCTTAATCAGACATTAAACAACTATTAAGCACAATTTATTTGTGCTCAATTGTAATTATTTCTAATCAATTTGAATGAATTTACTGCCAGCTAGAGTATTAAGAGAGAGAGCAGACTTTACCTTTTAAGATTGATTTGCATTTGCCGGTGAATAAATCAAGTGAAGTAAGTACAAAAAACGGATGTGAAAGGATGCAATGAAGTAGTCTCTATTACAGCTGCAGTTCGAAATGAGAACAAATTGAATGAACGTGGAGAACTGTGGAGATTGACCCCTGGTGCCATGTGAATGTCCTGTCGCAGGACACACTCAAAGAGAGAGAGAGAACGTGTGTGTGTGTGGAATAAGTTATGTGTCAGTTGCCCAGGTGACCCAGATGTCATTCAGGCAGTCGGCGTTAAAACATGGCCCACAGCACGAGCCAATAACAATAAAACAAAGGCGACAACAACAAGGAGTCAGAGTGGCCACAACGGCCACAGGCTCGTGTCCGAAACAGAGGAAACTGAAACTGAGGCAGCAACCACGACCACGATGAGAACGAGCACGAAAAATCACAAAAGGAAAAACAAAAAGTAACGCAACGGCAACGCAACACAAAAAAAAGACACACACAAACAACAAGAACAAGGAATGAAACCACAGTCGAGTCTGATTGACTCTGAAATACTTGAACAACTAATTTAGAAACACCTAAGGTATTCAAATAAAGAATAATTGAAAACAATTAAGAAAGCTAAAACAAGTTTATAATATTTCGTTCAAATAAAACATAAACAAAATAAAGCAAAATATACCATAAAATACAAAATATACCATAAGCCATTCAATAGCACAGAGTGTAAAATATACCATAAAATACAAAATAAACCATAAGATACAAAATATACTACAAACAACGTGGTATATTACGTAAAGTAGGAACTATACCAGAATTTCAACATACGCAAATATTGTAATTCAACAACTTTTAAAGTATGAAGTACAAATAATATCAAAAAATACCAAAAACTACGCAATATACCATAAACTACAAAATAGACCATAAAATTCAAAATATACCATTTAATACAACTTATACTGTAAAGTACAAAATAGACCATAAAATGCAAAATATACCATAAAGTACAAAATATACCATAAAGTACAAAATATACCACACAGTATATACAATATATGCCATGGAGTAAAAATATACCAAAAACAACACACTTTACCATATACCAAAATATACCATTAAATACAATATATACCATAATCTACAAATTATACCATAAAGTACAAAATATACCACAAATTACAAAATATACAAAACGACTTTAAAGATTTTTCTCTGCGCAGACCACAAATCAGGTATGCAAATTTATTTGTAGTAGAAACGCTTTAAGTAGAATTTGAACTCTAGCCCAAAATAATAATTCACATCAATTTTTGTTATTTAAAGTTATACGTAAGCACTTGATAATGCAGCCTTATAGTCTTACATCTTTCTTAAAAATTCGAGAATATAATCGTAAGTAAACATCAATCGCAGCATTATTTTTTTGCTGTTTTAATACTAAGAATAAATCTTAAAAGTCTCTGAGATCTAGTCGATCAAACAGACAAGAGTTATATTGCCTCGCTGTTGCATAGACTTTCTTTAGACACTAAGCTCAATAAATACCCCTCTAAGCTCTCAGTAGCGGGTATAACAACAGAGAGAGAAAACAGAAATGCAGGAAAAAGCTGAAAAAACAACAGCAGCAGTAGCGATGAGGCAAAAATGCTATTGTATAATGGCCGCTTCAGGTTTGCCCATTCAAACCTGACAGCGTTGTTTAATGGCCTGGCCACAATTCCGGACAACGCCTCCGCCCAGGCAACGCCCTCCCTTTTCTACTCTTGTTGTTTGCGGGCAGGCAGGTTCCCAATGTCCATTCCCGAATCCCCAAACGTTTCGTTCCTCTCCATCCTCTGACCTGCGTCAATCCGTCGCTCGCATGTACAGATAAAAATTTATTGCACAACTCAAAATCAGAGAACGGTGCTAAGGCGGAGGAGGAGGCGGGGGCAGAGGAGGAGAACAAAGAAAGCAGAACGGAGAGGCTTCATTCCGTCAGCAGAGAATTTACTGACTGACTGACTGACTGTCGGAATGACCGACTGACTGCCTGATTGAGCGACTGACTACCTCACTGACTGAAGGGACTGAAGGAACGGACGACTGTCTGAGCCTGACTCTTGTATAAATTCATTATGGTATAAAGCACAACAAGAAAATCGTTAACTTGACCAAAACCAGGCACAGTTTAATACCTCTTCTGTTTCGACTGTCGACTGTCGACTACCGAACTCCCGCTTCCACGTCCACACAAAAAGTATTCACACACATTTTTTGGCTCGACCTCGTTGCATTCGTCAAGCTTCTGTTAGCACTTTTTCCCCGTCCCCGTCCACGTCCTCTCCTCTCATCTCTCTTTTCCTGGCTGTTTTTAAGGGACGACGATAAAGAATGGATGAGTTGCCCGCAATGGCCTCCTATAGAAAGGCCGTTAGGTAACGTCGAGCTCTGAGCTCTGAGCACTCTCGTCCATTCAAAACCCTTCTCACTCGCTGCTTACAAACATACGTTTTGGAATGACGTCAGCATGCGACGAGGAGAAAGAAGCCAAGCGAGAAGCGAGCGACAAAGCGAAATATTTTATGAACAGCTAAATGTGAGGAAGCAAAAAGGACATTTCCTGAGCGAGCGCATAAAGCATGTGACAAAGTGAGAAGCAAAGTGGACAACGCACAACGCAAGGGCATCAACAATGCGAGTGAAACGCGATGCAAAGGGAATTGAGGAAGCAGTGCAAATTAACACGAAACAAAGCGAGAAGCAATAGCGAAAAGTAAAGCGACAAGCAAAACTGAGAAGCAAAACGAGAAGCAAGACGAGAAAGCGAGAAGAAATTTGGTTCTCGCTAGAAGAAGTAAAAATCGCTTGAAGAATATTAGAAGCAAAACAATAAATTAAGCGAGAAACAAAACCAAGAAGCAAGAGAGAGAAGCAAGGGCGAGTAGCAAAAGCGAGAAACAAAAGCATAAGCGAGAAGCAAAAGCGAGAAGCAAGAGCGAGAAGCAAGAGTGAGAAGTTAAGTGAGAAAAAACAGCGACAAGCAAAGCAAGAAGCAAGAGCGAAAATCAAAAGCGAGATGCTAAGCAAGAAGAAGGAGCGAGAAGCAAAAGCGAGAAACAAAGCCAAAAGCGAGAAACAAAAGCGAGAAGCAAGAGTGAGAAGTTAAGCGAGAAGTTAAGCAGGAAGAAACAGCGAGAAGCGAAGCAAGAGCAAGTAGCAAGACCGAGTAGCAAAAGCGAGAAACGAAGCAAGAAGCAAGAGCGAGTAGCAAAAGCGAGTAGCAAAAGCGAGTAGCAAAAGCAAGAAGCAAAAGCGAGAAGCTTCTCGCTAGAAGAATACTAGAATCGAAGTAAGAAGCACAGCGAGAAGTAATGCAGTATTGAACCTAAGAAGTTACTTGAAGAGTAGACGAAAAAGCATCGAATTGGAGTAACTAAACAAACGAGATGCTAATCAATGAAATGGGAAAGAAGCTAAGCGAGAAGCAAAGTCGAGAAAAGCATAAAAAAGAATGAGAAGCAGTTTGCGGTAGACTGTCCAAAAGTTTGCCAAGCAGAAAGCAAGAAACAACAAACAAACTTGAGGAAACAAAAAGTCGAAAACATACCAAATACAAAAAAAAAAGAAATAAGAAAACGGAAATAAAGGTAAAGTAGATAGAAAATGAGATGTACTCAAGAGCAAATTGAAAGCAATAAGGATAAATTCGCAGTTAATATAATAATACCGTAATTGAATACAGTTCTTAACGGAATTGTCATCAAGCAGATCTCTCTCCATCTCCATCTTTTGGCCACTTATCTGAATCTCAATGTTTTGTGCGAGAGCCGAATAAAATATTAATATATGTTGTGTATGCTAAAATGCTTATTGTGTGTGTGTTAAGGGGATTTTGGCTCAACTGTAATTTCGATATAATCAACTCTTGCTTTGCTTTGCTTCTTTTGCCATCTTTTCAAGTTGTCAGCAAGCAAAAAGTTGTAGTTAAGCTAAAAGTCAATGAGCATGATAACGGTACACACGGTACAGGAAGGAGGGGATTTAGGATTTTAAGCAGCATTTGATAGACCTTTTCTTTTTTTTGTTTGTGTTGAGCTACTCTCGAAAGGCTGCCAAAAAAGCTGACATCGATGTGGGTCGTCTACTACTCGTAAAAAGGACCTGTCGGGTTGTCAGGATGTTGTTTGCAGAACGTCGCCAGACAGTTTGGGCAATTGATGGCAAGTTAATGAAAGCCAAAACTCTGTGAATGCGCTCTGGCATTCATCTACATACTGGTACGGAATATACTATATATAATACTTTGATAATGAATGTCGCATACATAGACGGACGGACAGACAGACAGACAGACGGACGGACAAAAGGTTGTGCGAAAGCAAAATGCGAAACCGAAACACACACAAATTGAAATGACACACGAAAAATATTTAGATAGACATTGATGTGCTCTGTACCCCCTCCATTCCATGCCTCTTCCCTTCCTCCCCCTTCCTCCGTCCCTCCATCCCTTTCTTTAATGTTAAGTGAATGGTCCTCAACAACTGTCGAGACAGATATCTATAACTATGTACCTATTATACTTATACCTATGTCATATAATATTATATTCAAGCTGCCAACTGGCAAAGATGCTTTTCTCCTCCTCCTTTCCCTACGCCTCCTTCACCTCCCATTCCCATTCTATATCATAATATATAGTATAGAGAGTGAAAAGAATAGAATCTCGAAAACAATTACACATGCACAATAAAGATTATTTCTATAGAAAATGTGCAAATGGCAAGGCAAAAAGGAAAACGGAAAAGGAATCGGGGGAATCGAGGGAATGGGCACGTACTTAGCATTGAGTCATAAACGATTTTCCCATTTTCTTTCTAATTGAATGAGTATATATACTTAACATATACAAATATCTACATTTATTTGTTGAATACCCTAGATGTAAAAAAGAGAATGGGGTATGCTTGCACCTTATTTTAATACTCGAAATTAGGTTTGATTTTATTGAGTTTCTTCATGATTATTAAAGATTAAGTTTATTATAAATTGACACATCTTTAGCAATGCGGTTTAGTTAGGGAAACTTAAGTAGTATTTTAGCTCTCTATCATTTTCACAGCCCACACATTTTCATGTTAATACATGCCACAAAAAAAAGAACATTTTTTTATCTTAGCTCGTTTTATTGCCCCTCATAATGTTGCCCTAATTTAAAGCTTATGCTACATAATTAATGCAAAAACAGAGTTTAGCTAGCTTAGCAACTAAAAGTTTGTTTTCATAAATTAGGCATCTTGAGCCAAAATATCATCAGCAAAATAAAGCACAAAAATAACTAATATAGTCAAATTTAAACTGGCAGCAAGAAATATTCAATTTGCCATGGAACATTAAATTTTAAATGATCTACGCTAAATGACGCTTTATAGCGCAGCATTAAAAATCATTTGTGAAATTTAAATAGACTTATATATTTATGGCATATATATTCTTTTTATTATAGTTAAGTATTGTCGCCAGTTTATGATTTAATATGCATAAAAAGAGAAAAGTGAAAACGGTGTGACCATATATGTTTAATTTAGGGATTTTCAATATTAACGATGATGTATCGCTTACATTAGAGAACTGATATCGTATGGCAATTTAAATACAAAAACTGCATAACTAAATTGGATTGTCAGTTTATGATTTAATATGCATAAAAAGAGAAAAGTGAAAACAGTGTGACCATCGTTTTTATTTAGGGATTTTCATCATTAACACTGATATACATATGGTAAATTTAACACAAAAACTACAGCAAATTTCAGTTCTTTGTAGCAAATAAATCTAAAAAACCAAATTGAAGCATATTTTCGTCTACAAGAATAGATGCTACATATTTTCGCCAGTTTTTAAATTAATATACACAAAAAAAGAGCTTGACTTTAAATTATTGGGAAAGACAAAAAAAAAACAGTATGACCATATATTTTTGATTTAGGGATTTGCATTATTAACGATGATATATCGCTTGCATTAGAGAACTGATATCGTATACTAAAACTTCATAAATAAAGGTATTGCCGTCAGTTTATGATTTAATATGCATAAAAAGAGAAAGTGAAAACAGTGTGACCATCGTTTTCGTTAAGGGATTTTCATCTTTAACACTGATATATCAAATATATATGTATATCAAATCTAAAAAACAAAATTGAAGGATATTTTGTGGCTACAAAAAAAGATGCTACATATTGTCGCCAGTTTATGATTTAACATACACAAAAAAAGAGCTTGACTTTGAATTATTGAGAAAAGGAAATATGAAACAGTGTGACCATATATTTTTGATTTAGGGATTTCTATTATTAACGATGATATATCGCTTACATTAGAGATGTGATATCGTATGTTGAAATTTAACACTACAGAAGTCAAATAAAAATTGTAGGATATTTCAGCATTGCGGAAAAAAGATGTTCATAATTTTCATTTGTTTTTCAATACATTCGAATACGAAGCTGCCATACTCTAAGTGATTTGAAAAGGTTACACATATACATATATAGTATATATGTATATGAAAAAGTGGGCGGGCATAAATTGAATAAATTGTGTTGCTAGCAATAAAGATTTGGGTTCATTGGCTTGACATTGATGAGACAACGCTGATGGACTTGCGATGTAAATTGACTACACGAACTGTATAAATATTTTATATTTATACACTCGCACGCACACCTCCAAACCCACACACACACACACACATGACATACATACGACATAGAGAGAGGGGGGGAGAATAGCACATAAAAACGATGTGTGTATGAAAAAATAAATATATTTTGAAGTAGATGCAACCACAAGGAAAATCAATCAATGGAAGGCGCCAAAAATCAGCAGATGTTACAGCTATAGAAACAAACACACACATATGTATGTTATATATATACGCAAACACACGCACCTAGACAAGACCACAATGTGGCTGATGGCCCCGCCCCCCGCCTCCTTGGTGAGCAACTTAGCCAAATTGCCTTACGGAAAGTTAACGGAAACTTGTTTTGTCGTTTTCGCATGCAATAAAATGTTGGCAAATCAATTAACGCTTTGCATAAAACTCGTGTAATTTAACATTATTAATGTTTACCTAATCGATAGACGAAGACGAAAAACCACCAACCTGGCATCAGCATTAACATTAGCATTAGCATTAGCATTAACATTAGCATTAACAACATTCGCATTAACATAACGAGCCTAGTTGACATCTTTATGTTAATTGCCGCCTGTTAATGTTAATGTTAATGTTAGCCAGCAAGTATTTTAATAATTCGTTGCCAGAGGAAAAATCTATTTTAATAAATCTTGAAAGGCATTTACAAATATAGATGAATAACAATAAAATATTTTAGTAAACATATTATATGATGTGAAAAACATAACATTTTATAGTAACATCGACATCATTATGTTAATGTTAATTGCTGCCTATTAAAGTTAATAATCCGTTGCCAGAAAAAATCTATTCAATATGTCTTGAAAGAAATTTACAAATATAGTTGGATGACAATAAAACATTGATATTAAAAATAGTAGTAAAAATATTATATGATGTTAGGAAAATAATAACATTTTATATTAACATTGACATCATTATGTTGATGTTAATTGCTGCCTATTAATGTTAATCTTAATCAAGAAGTATTTTAATAATTGGCTGCCAGAAAATCTACTTCAATAAGTCTTTATCAATCAATATTTTATATATTGATATTAAATTGATAGTAAATAATAAGTTATACGAGGCCCAATGATGTAAAGAAAATAATAACATTTTATAATAACAGTGACATCCTTATGTGAAGAAACTAATAACATTTCAGTTAGTTTTTGTTAGTGTTGCACAGCAAAGAAATAAACATAGAAATTGCACAAATTAAAAGCAAAAATTCTAGTTAAAGTGAAATAATTAAAAAAACAAATTAACAATATTCATGTTGAACATTTTTATAAATAAAAAATGAAGTAAAAAATATAAAGAAAATGGTATTTGAGTTAATTTTTCAAATGAAAAACCAGCTACACTTGACTGGTAATAAAAATAATTATTAAATACAATAATTGAGAAACAAGTTTAATAAATACTAAAAACATTTATAGAGTTGTGAAGTTAAAAAATCGTATTTGAAATAATATTGAATTTATCTCGCAGTTTGCTTAAAGTATTCAGTAGTCGCTTCGAACAAACTGTTGTCTTTTAATTAATTCCGAGTACAGAGGATTAAAAACTTTCAACTTAGTCCGTGGCTGAGAGTTTCGCCTTGGTCTCTTTGTCTTTTTCCATAGAATTGAATCAATTTTTAATCCATTTTACTCGAGGCTTTTGCTTTGATATCAGTATGCATAGAACGTATATTCGAGGAGCGAAAGAGATAGATAGAGAGAGAGAGAGAGAGCGAGAGAGAAGCAAAGTCTGAGGGTATCAGAGTAACGGTAATGAGTATTGAAATCCATACCAAGGAGCGAAGCGATGGTGATTACGATGTTGGTCAAGGAGGATGAAGAGAATTGAGAGAAGGGGGGAAATTGGGGATTGGAGATTCGATATTGGGTATTGGCATATGGTAAATCACATTAACGAGATGTTTTTTGGGTTAATTGGAGCGGATGATTGATTACAGTTAGGCATTAATTGCGCCTTTCTGGTCATTAACCAGCAGTCCATTAAAAATTCAAAGATGACTTCAGCGTAAATAAATATACACGATTCAATTTGCATCACGACGAGACTCGAGTGTCGACTGTCGACTTTCCAGAGGGTGTTGAACAAACAAGACTAAATTATAGTCGAGTGTGCTAAACTCTGAGATACCGTCTAGCAAATTGGTCTTATTTTTATACTAAATATCGTATGGAATCTTATATATTTTTATAAAAACATTTGAAGTTCTGAATGTAGTCATTGTTATTAAGAATGACTTGATTATACAATTTCCAGGAATTCTGTTTTCTAACGATTCGAATTTTGATCATTTTTAAGAAGTCTTTCTTCCAACAACCTCAAATTTAAAATGCAGAAAGAAATGTTTCCAAATTCAATAAAATTCTAAAAGCCGTTGAATATATTTATTATGTGTAATTTTTCTTTTGAAAGAAGCAAAAAAGTTTTACCAAATTCTATAAAATTCGAAGATTCATAGAATTAACAAAACAAGTTTCAGGACCAACTTTGAAAATGAATATTATATTTAAGTTCTCTTTTAAAAGGTAGAAAAAGGTATGACCCAATTCTAAAAAATTCCAAAGCCCGTAGAATACATATTTATTTCATTTTTATTTCAAAACGCGGAAAAACGTGTGACAAATGCTCAAAAATGGTAAAAGTCGTAGAATATAAAAAATAGGAAAAAGTGTGACCAAACTTCAAGAAATTTGACAAAATTTGTAAAAGTAAAAGAAGTTTTGAAGCAACTTTGATAGCTCTCCTTCTGTTAAACTTTGAGATTCTAATATTTTTGTACAAATGAATAAAGGGAATTGGAAAAGGAATAAAATGTCATTTATGTTATACCCTTTTAGATTAAACGCTGTGCCGGGTGTGTATAAAGGGCCAATGGGGAAAACTTGAAAAACTGAAAATACTGTAAAAGAAATTCAAATTGGCTTTTGTGGAAATGAAAATGGAAATGTAAAAGAATTGTATTCATAATAAAAATGCCGTCAAAAATGCCGAAACGAAAATGTTGAAGACACCATAAAAATGCGAAGCTGCCGTTTAATTGAGCTATTCAGATGCGATCGATGAATGCGTTTGAGTGTGAGTGTGAGTGTGAGTATGAGTGGTGTGAGTGTATTCATAAGTATGTGTATGTATCTAAGAGACAATTTGGGGAAACAGTGCAACGCGTTTTGTATCTTCTGTTGTGTGTTGCACATTAAAAAACAGCTCGACGGATGCTATTTATGGCAAATTCCTGAACCGCAGACATATTTTGTTGTTTTCAGATAGAACTCACGAACCATTTGGCAACTTGCGCATACAAGTGCATTCAAAAAGAGATAGACAGAGAGACAGTGAGACAGTGAGATAGAGAGAGAGAGCGAGTGTGTGTATTCGTATATTTTTATATCTTTATATGATGGGTATATATAAATATACTATCTCCAACCGGGAGCACTTTGAGTTTTATTTTCTGGCATTCTGTTTTTGTTGTTTTTCTTTTTGTTTTCGGGAGGAATGGCATCGGGGCATGTGTTGAAAATGAAAGCGAATTACAAATTGCAAAAGTGAATGCACACACAACGAATGTTGGCCGAAATTCGCAGGCGTCCAAAATAATTGCAAACAAAAATCGTCTGCGATTTAATTAACTTCAAATTTTTTAATAAATTTTATGTACAACATTTAGACACACCGAATTATAGAAGTATTTATGATTCCTGTAGAAGTTATTTAAGAAATATTTTAAAAGGCGAAGCTGTCGAGTCTTAAATGCTTTGCTTGACAATTTGGTATATTTTATACAATATGGTATATTTTCAAGGTGTTAGTATATTGATATACTAAATATAGAACGAAGTATAATTGAGTATTTTTAGTGCAATTGCTTTGCTTGGAAATTTGGTATATTTTATACAATATGGTATATTTTTAAGGTATTAGTATATCGATATACTAAATATAGTCTTAGGTGTATCTTAGTATTTTCTCATATAAATACTTTTGTTGTCAATCTAGTATATTTTCTACATTATGGTATATTTTAAATTTATTAGTATATCGATATACTAATTATAGCCTTAAGCATATTTTAATATTTTTTGGTATAAAAGCTTTTGTTGATAGTTTGGTATATTTTGTACTGTATGGTATATTTTCAATATACTAAATTATAGGTATATTTTAGTATTTTTGGCAATCCGTTATATTTTGTACTCTGTATAATATTCTGCCTGTTGTTTAAATTTGTGGACACTTTTATACTAAACACTCGAAATCAACTGAGTTGCTAAGAAAAGTCGAAATCAACGCACAAAATTGTGCAAAAAGTTAACTTCTCGTCAGTTAATATTTTATTAATATTGTACACGAAAAAAGTTTGAACAATTTGCCGCAGAAAACAAATAAAGAAATCAATTACGAACACAGCTTCTTCTTGGAACTTTTCAATTCAATTGAAGCACACAACAAATGAAATTACCCCATTTGAAAAACGAACAAAAAAAAAAAAGAGGAAAATATTACCAAAAATACTTAATAGACACAACTTTGATATACGATATAAACAAATTTGTTTATTCAGAAAAACCAAATTACAGAAGCAGCAGCAAGCAAAAAAAAAAAAGAAATATAAATGTATATCTATAAAAAAAAGGAAAATACAATAACGGAATTGAAAATACTAAATGTTGAGGAGAAACGAAACGAGAAAATGGGAAAATAACATTTTGTTTTGATGGATGAATTGAAATATTTATATTTACTATATACATCGAGAGAGCAAGTGTTTGGATAAGACATATTGATGATGATGATCTATTGATTCTTAAGATTTCACTTTTAATATGTTTTCAGGCAAAATTCGAAAACAAAACTGAAAGCAATATTTGCAAAGCTGTCGATTGATTGAAGTACTACAATATTGAATATTGCAAATGAATCAGAAAGGTGAATCAACAGAATGCGATGACTAAGGAGGAAACATATGGGGAAACTCCTTCTATATAATAAAAACATATTCTTTAGAACCGAAAAAGAAAATATGTTCAACTTGAAGCATATGGGAAACTCCTGCTAAAATAAAAACATATTCTTTAGAACCGAAAAGGAAAATATCAATTCAACTTGAAGCTAAAAGCATTGTCTATCTTAATCAAGAATTAATTTAGGTAAAAATAAATGCGAGAGAAACAAAATTGCGAAATGATATGCAAAAAAAGTTGCGCGACAAGTTTATGGAAAACAGTGGAAATCATGTGGAAAAACTTGCAGCTGAAGTTGAAGATTCACTTAAGCAAAGTTGTCAAAGTTCTTCAGTTTTTTTTTTGTGTTCAAGAATTTAGTGGGGAAAATGCCTATAAGCATTATTTAAACGAAACTAATCTTCGAAGTTTTGATGCAGAGAGAGAGAGAGAGAGAGAGAGAGAGAGAGAGAGAGAAAGTCGACAAATGAAAGTTTACAATATTGATTTTATTTACTGTTACTGCGGCCAAACTCAGTGGAGAGTTGTGGGGGGAGAGAGGGTAAAGGGGAGGAGGCAAACGTATGCTTTGAATACATTGAGAGAGCGACTCTGGTGTTTGTAATAAGTATAATAATACAAATGCCACAATGCTATGCCATATAATCTGCAAATGTCTTTGTGTGCGAATGCGAGTGTGTGTGTATTTGTGTGTGTTTGTGTTTGTTATCGCTTTGGTAATAAGCTAGCTTAAGCCAGCCAGGCACGGGCCAGGATCTGTGGCTGACACGAAAAGCTTTTTGTCCAGATTGCGACTGCTTGCCACTTGCCACTTGGCACCCATGAAAGCAGCTCTCTCACTCACTCTCACTATCTCCCTCTCACGCTCTCACACTCTCGCTTAATGCGTGTTGAGTGCGTTTTTATACCCGGTAACCACATGGCTTAGCATGGCATTATAAGTTATGAAAATGAAATGCAGTAAAACGCAGCTTAACGCATCTGCAATCCCATAAAAAAAATGCATCTTCATTTCCGTCCGTCTGCCTATATAAATATCTTTAACGCTGAAACTGTTAAAGACATCAAAAAATAACTTAAAACTATGTTATTAGATATATTCCAAGAACATATAAAACTATGTTGAAGAAACTAATAAATAATCCTAATCTAATTGAACGAATAAAGAAAAACATAAGTTATGTCTAGCCAAGTCTCATAGAAATATGTTAATGTAATCTGAAAGTCACAGTAACTATGAATAATATATAAATAATCATTAAGTTAAATAAAATTGAAGAAACAAATTAAGGAAAATAAGGTGAGATACTTTAAATTGAATATATAATATATTGAATTATAAAGAAACAAAATGAAATGGAATGGAATGGATTGAAATGAAATGAAATGAAATGAAATGGAATGGAATGGAATGGAATGGAATGGATTGAAATGAAATGGAAAGAAATTAAGTTAAATGAAATAAAATGAAATGAATTAAAATGGAGTGATATGAAAAGAAAAAGAAATTAAATTTAAAGAGACAAAATGAAAAGAAATAGAATGGAATGAAATGAAATGGAAAAAAATTAGATGGAATGAAATGAAATGAAACAAAAATAAAAAAAATTAAATAAAATCGACTGAAATTATATGAAATTAAATTAAATGAAATATAATTGATTGAAATCAAAATTAAATAAAATAAAATGGAATGAAATTATATGAAATGGAAAGAAATTAAATGAAACAAAATGAAATGGAATCAATTGAAATAATACGAAATGGAAAGACATGAAATTAATAAATTGAAATAAAAGAAAATTCGATGAAATGAAAAGAAACAAAACGAATTAAAATTAAAAGAAATATATTCAATTTAAAGTAAATAAAATAAATTGAAATCAAACATTTATAAATTTATAATTAAATAAAATGAAGTAAAAATATTTGAATAAATATAAAAAAATCTAAATAGATAAACAAATAAATGCAGTTGAATGCCGATAATTTCAGAGCTTCATTTAATGGCACACCGAAGATATGTTTGCACATATTTAAGTAAAGAGCGTCGCACAAATAGTTTTAATTTTTAATTAAATTGCACATTGCAGTTAATGCTATCCTTTTGTGTTAAAGATGTCTGTGCAATTATCAGCAGTAAGCTGCGAATAATAAATAATTAAAGTATAACTGCATTATGCTGCACATTACACACTGTGCATAATAAATAGACCTCGAATTTTGCGAATTTCCAGCAAGTGAACTTTGGATTTACCCTTTTGAATGTATGCATAACATTTTAAAATATTTGTATGGAAGCTTTCATTATAAATATTATATTTTTTTTAATTTATAATAAATTAACTTTATTAATAAGCATTTTTAACTGTGATGCCAATTTAATATGAAAGATTCTTAGTACACACAATTAGAACTATGGTATTTAATATTCCTGGAAATTTGCTTGCAATCAGATAACAATGTCATAAGTTATTTAAGAAATACTTTCGTGTGGGAAAAAATACTCTTTTACTTTTGGCTTCACTTGCTTTGGCTAACAATCTGGTATATTTTGCATACTATGGTATTTTTTGAATGTAGTACTATTTCAATATACTAAGTATAGCCTGCGGTACATTTTGTACTCTATGGTATATTAAAAATGTATAGCATTCGGTATATTTTACACTCTATGGTATATTTTGAGTGCAGTACTATATAAATATACCAAGTATAGCGATTGATATATTTTGTACTCTATGGTATATTAAAAATGTAGTATTATACGGATATACCAAATATAGCATTCGGTATATTTTACACTCTACGGTATATTTTGAATAAAATACTGTATAAATATACCTAATATATCACTCAGTGTATTTTAGTATTTTTGTGGTATATTATATTAATATATATTCGGTATATTTTATGAATAATACTGCACTGTATTGCTTTTATCATTTTTAGCCTTTGGAATAGTTTTAGTATTTTTGCAGTATATTAATTTGGTGTATTTTGAAATTAATACCGCACCATTTTGCTTTTAATTAAAATGGCTGCCAGGAATATCTCTGATGGACATACTGGACTTCTAGCTTCCTTATTTGGTAACAGTTAAAACGAGAATTTCAAATATCGAAAATTCATTGTCACATAATAAATACTTTAAATAATATTTTCATATTGTATTCATAAATTTTTTACTAAGCTACGATAATGCTAAATAATTCTTCTTGTATTATTTATTATTTCATTAAAAGTTGAAACGAGAATGAACTGCGTTAAATTGTAAAAAATAAGATAAATATTAAAAATAATATTTTCAAAAAATCAATCTCCCAACATTTTTTTTAAATGCTAAGAGCATTTTATTTATAATTTTTGTACTTAAGTCTTTTGTTTGTTTTATTTTTCTGCATTCTTTAGCAAGTATGTCATAGTCGAGCATACCCGTCTGTACGCTCTTTCATTTCTTACATTTTTCTAACTGAGCTACGAAGATGCTATTATGAGGAGATTATTTATTAAAAGATAAAACGATCCTTGAGCTATTTTTTGTTTTTTTTCTTTTTGCATTCTCTAACGCGTATGTCACAGTCGAGCATACCCGCCTGCAAGCTTTGTTTTTTGTGGCTTGCGGTTAACGCTTGCATGCGCCAAACTTTTGCATAGCGCAGAAATGCCAATGCCCCAATGCACACACACGCAAAGTGTGATAATATATGTATGTGTGTGTGTGTGTGTGTGTGTGAGTGCAAGTGTGTGTGTGTGTGTGTGTGAGTGCAAGTGTGTGTGTGTGTGTGTGTGTGAGAGTGTTTATGCATACATACTCATGTGTATAACTCATTTAGTAAACGCGCTTGGCCCTTGCACTTAACACAGGCGACGCTGTTGCTGTTGTTGCTGCTGTTATGGCTGTTGTTGCTGTTGTAGCTGTTGTTGTTGTGCTCAAGTGTGTGTGCGGGTGTGTGTAGTAGGGTGTCCAAGGGTGTATAAGTATGTGTGTGTGTGTTTGCGGTACCCACTTTGCTAGTTTGCGGCGTCTGCTTGCAAGATTCGTTGTGGTTGCTGCTGTAGATGTTGCTGCTGTTGCTGCAATCGTTGTTGCTGTTGCTGTTGTGCCTCGTTCAGTAAGTAGCAATTGCTGCTGTCGTCTGCTTGTCAAAATCGGCAATATTTGGCACGCGGGTGTCACAAATGTTGCTGCTGCTGCTGCTGATGTAGTTGTTGCTGTTGTTGCTGTTGTCGCTGCTGCTCGTGCATATTGCCATTGAAGCAAGAGCATGTGTAAGCAGCACATACAATATGCTATATACAGACAGATATATATATATGTGATATATCTACTGCAATTTCGTTATGTTGCTGCTGCTGCTGTCGATGTTGCTGTTGTTACTTGCACATTTCTTTTGCACTTTTTGCACTGACTTTTGTTCAAAACAAGAAAAAAAAATTATAGATTTGTTATAGATATGTGTGGAGTGCATCTATAACTAGCGATGCGTTGCGTTGCGATGCGTTGCGACGCGACAGACGACAGCGACATAGACGACGACGACAACGACGATGACGACGACAACGATACAAGACGACGACAACAACACGAAGTTGTAAATGTTGCTGGCTTTTTGTGTAATGTTTTTGATTGTTAAACAGTTTTGCAGTTTTATGTTTTATGTGTGTGTTTTCAAATTATTGTTTGTGCTGCTTTGGCTGCTGTTGATGATGGCTGTTGCTGTTGCTGCGGCTGGCGGTGTGATGGATGTTGATGTTGCTGCCGCGCGGGCTTTGACAGCAGCAACAACAGAAGCGCATTGACTGCGCTCCACTCACACACACACACGCACACGCACACTCGCACACACACACGCACACACACACTCGCACGCACACTCGAACGCAGAGACAGGAATTGCCGTCCGTCTGTCCGTCCGTCCGGGCTTTGCACGGTGCTTTTGTGATGTTTCCGTTAGTGTTGTTTGTGCGATACTGACTCAATTTGTTGCTCGGCACCGCGTGTATACACGTAGCAACCACGTCCACGGCAACCGACGACGACGACGACACTCTGCCTCTGCCTCTGCCTCTGTCTACGTCAACGTCAACGTCAGCGTCGTTGACTCGGGCAGCGCGCGCATTGTACGGTAAAACGCTTCGGTTTTTCGCTTCGGCTCCGGCAACACAGCTCCGTCTACGTTTACTTCTCCGTCTCCGGGTCGTTGCTGCTGCCCAATTCGCACTCGTCGTCGCACCCGAAAAAAAACAAAAAAAAATAAAGAACTAAGGCAGCTAAACGAAGCATCGGCAGCGTTGAGTGCATGCCACAACAGCAGCAGCAGCAACAGCAACAGCAGCGGCAGCAACACAAGCAGTGGCAGAGTCGGGAGTCTCGCTGTCAGTCAAAGCAACGCGTCGTCGCTTGTCGTTTGCCCCCCTTCCCATCCCCCTACGATCCACCTCCCACCTCCTCTTCCTCTTCCACCTCTACTTCCACCTACAGCACTCTGAAGCACATGCATGGTCCCCACAGTTCCGTTGCGTCACCACACTTCGAGTGGAGCAGCAGCAACAACAGCAACAACAACAACAACAGCGGGGCATGCAGTGTTGAGGTAGCTGCTCCTACTCTTACACGCAGCGAAAAAGTCTACACGATTCCCAATAGAGTTGCTAGTTTATCATGATTGTAATTCACAATTCAACTCTAGAACATAATAATAGCAAGAAATTCGACTTTTCAACTGTTTTAGTTTCCTATTTCCTATATTAGTATCTGAGAATATTAGTATATTAATATATTACTATATTAGTGGTATATTGTCATATTAGTATATTAGTATATTGATGGTATATGAATTCTAGAACATAATAATAGCAAGAAATTCGACTTTTTAAATGTTTTAGTTTCCTATTTCCTATATTAGTATCTTAGAATATTAGTATATTGGTATATTAGTATATTACTATATTTGTGGTATATTGTTATATTAGTATATTAATATATTGATGGTATATCAATTCTAGAACATAATAATATCAATAAATTCGAGTTTTCAACTGTTTTAGTTTCCTATTTCCTATATTAGTATCTTAGAATATTAGTATTAGTATTAGTATTAGTATAGTATGGTATATTAGTATATTACTATATTAGTGGTATATTGTCATATTAGTATTATTCTAGAACATAATAATATCAAAAAATTCGACTTTTTAACTGTTTTAGTTTCCTATTTCCTATATTAGTATCTTGGAATATTAGTATATTAGTATATTGGTATATTAGTGGTATATTGTCATATTAGTATATTGATGGTATATCAATTCTAGAACATAATAATATCAAAAAATTCGACTTTTTAACTGTTTTAGTTTCCTATTTCATATATTAGTATATTTGTATATTGGTATATTAGTATATTACTATATTAGTGGTATATTGTTATATTAGTATATTAGTATATTGATGGTATATCAACTCTAGATCATAATAATAGCAATAAACTCGAGTTTTCAACTGTTTTAGTTTCCTATTTCCTATATTAGTATCTTAGAATATTAGTATATTGGTATATTAATATATTAGTGGTATATTGTTATATTAGTATATTAGCATGTTAGTATATTACTACTACTATTACTAAACTACTATAGTAATATCAAAACACGCAATCCACTTTTTTTTAACAATCTAAATTTAATTTATTTTGATTTAAAAATAAACCTTCGTGGATCAATTTTGACATCAAACAATCTTGATTCAAGTTTTTATTATTGATTTTGGCACGTTTATTCTTTCTGTGTATTTTATTATATTACAATATTTACTATATCATTATATTGCTAATTATGCTTATAGTTCTTATTCCTATATTTATATATTTCCAATTCAATTATATCCATTTCCTATATTTCCGTTTGCTCAATTCTTACTTCTTATATTTTTATACATCCAATATGCCGGATTCCTATATAAGTACATATATATATTTATTTATTTTCCTATTCTTTCCTACATTGCAAATTTCCTTTCTTCTACTTCTTTTATTCCTATACTTAAACCTTCAATATTCCTACTTCCTATATTCATATATCCTTTATTTATATTTCCTTTATTCCTATATTCCTATTTATTATGTTCATATTTTTCTATTTTCTTTATTCCTATTATCCACATTCAAATTTCCTTTATTTCTATTTCTTTTATTCCTATATTCCATGTCTTATATTTAAACTTTCAATATTCTTATTTCCCATATTCATATTTTTCTATTTCCTTTATTTCTTTTTCCTACATTTATATATTCCTAAATCCCTTATTTCTATTTCCTTTATTTCTTTTTCCTAAATTCATATATTCCTAAATCCCTTATTCCTATTTCCTATATTCCTTTTTCCTATATCCATCTATATCGAATGCCACAATTCAGTAAATAGAAGTCCTTAAATGCATTTCTTTGGCTTGACTTTGCCCTCATATTTTTCTCTCAGTGTACTGCTTTAACAACAGCAGCTGCTTCTGCTGTTTGCCGCTGCCGCTGCTGCCGTTGCTGCTGCTGCTGGTATGTAATGATAAATTTATGGCTCGCTTTTTTATGCGAGGATGGCAGTTGGGTCACGGGGGTCGTGCGCTCCTGGCGCTAACGGCGCTGGTTGTTGATTGTTGATTGTTGTTTTTGGAATTTTCGCATTTCACATTCACATTCACATTGTTTTGTATGCGTTTTTTTTTTTCGTTTCGTTTCTTTTTGTTCGACACCCGGCATCCAATAGAAAATAAGAGCATTATAGTGCACTGAGGGTGCACTTAAAGTAATCACATTCTCTTTTATTTTGCAACTTTAATTCTGCATTCAGTGGAATTACTCTGTTGTTATACAGAACGATTTTCATTCAGGAAAGCAATAGCTAGTATTTGGTATTTAATCTAATCCGTCTGTCTGTCTGTCCAGGGACTAAAGATCTTCGATCTCTGTATTTATAAAAGCTACAACCATTAAATTTTGCAACAATTCTCGATTAGGTATTTACTAACATTGTTATACGTTTTTATTAATTTCATAGTACTTTATCTCATCGGTCTGTCTGTCTGTCCATGGACTAAAGCTCTTCCAATTTTGCCTATATAACAGCTACAATCATGAAATTTTGCATCAATACTTCTTTGAGTATTAGCTCACAATGCTTATAGATTTTTATTAATTTTATAGCAAGTATTTAGTACTTAATCTCATCCGTCTGTCTGTCTGTCCATGGACTAAAGCTCTTCAATCTCTGGATTTATAAAAGCTACAACCATTAAATTTTGCAACAATACTTCTTGAAGTATTTGCTTAAATTGTTCTACATAGTTGTTAATTTGACTAAAGTTCTTCCATCTCGTAGCACTTAAAAGCTACAATCATTACATTTTGCAATAATATTTTCTTAAGTATTAGCTAAAATTGTACCACATTTTTATTTATTTCAAAGCAAACTTGAAATTTAATTCAATTTTTTGGCTAGCTAAAAAAAAACCGCGTATCTTAAAGTCCAGCACACTCGATCATAATTTTGCTACATGTATTTTTTGTGTGTGCTTTTTTGTCGGTTGCCGCTCCTAACTGGCACGAGTCAACTTTTATCGCACAACGGCAACAACAAGAACAACAACAACACACGAACACACACTCACAAGTGTGTGTGCTTACATTGATTTCGCTTTGTTTCTCTTTTGCACCGCCTGTTGTCGTGTAGCCTGTCTTTTGGCATTATGACAACGCTGATGATTATTGCAATAATACACAACAGCAGGTCCCGAGAAACGACGAGCAAAACACCAACAACAACAAGAACACCAACAACAACAACAGCAGAAGCAGCAAAAAAATAAATAAATAAACTAAAATAACTTTTATATTTATGCGAATTTAGGCTCAGGCTTTGCCCCAAAGCTTAGCCCTAAGTCTTCAGCCACTCGCTCGATGTACATAAAGAAATTGCTCACATGCTGCTCGCTGCTCGCTTTTCGCTTCTCACTACTTGCACTCGCATGAGTACACTTCATATGTTATATATGTACGTATATACAATGAATATGTATGCTTAACTTCAATGAGTTTTCAACACACAAACGCACACACACACACACACACAATCCCTGGTACTTATTGATTAGCCCAGGAATTGGGCAAATAATTAGAAACAGCAAAACGTGAACCACTTAGATAAGGATAGTAATATAATTGAGTGGAGTGAGTTGCACAAATGGCAGTAGTTGATGAAATTTAATCAAAGAGAACTACTCGCAAATTGGAATAGAAATAGATGGTTGGAGAAATAGTAAATAGAATAGTATTGTAGTACAATTAATGGGAGTCGTATTAATTTCTAATCTGACTGACTGAACTATTAAAGTACAGCTTAAGCGGTAAGAGCTAAGAGGCTGCAATTTGTGCTTACTTATTTCTATTTTAAATCAAGCTAAGCCAGCTAGCATATTCTTCCACCATTACTTAAAAGGCTGCGGATTTTCAGTTTACTTTAAGCTGAGGCACAAACCATATTTCAATCATTACTTCTCGAAATCACAAACAAATTTTTGTATCTTAAGCGGTAAGAGCTAAGAGGCTGCAATTTTGACCTTACTACTTTTAGTGCTTACTAATTTTTTATTTTAAATTAAACTAAGACATCTAGCATAATTTTCAACTATTACTTCTCATAGTCACAAACAAATTTCTTAGCTTAAAAGGTAAGAGCTAAGAGGCTGCAAATTTAGAGTTTACTTTTGTGTGTATTTCTACGTTGCATAGCATATATTTCATTTATTACTTCTCAAAGTCCTAAACCAGTTTGTTTAGCTTAAGTGGTAAGAGCTGAGAGGCTGCAACTTTAACTACCTTTAGTGCTTTCTTAAAATTAAGCTAAGACATAAACAAAAACATATAGTATTATTTCAATAATTACTTTTCATAGTCACAAGCCAGTTGTGTAAGATCTAAGAGGCTGCTTAAGTTGAAGTTTACTTTTTATATGAATTTCTTAGTTGAATTCAGCTAATAGCTTATCGATAATTACTTCTCGAAGTAACAAACCAGTTAAAAAAAATAGTTAAAATTTGAAGTTTCAATATTCATTATAATAGTGTCAATATTTATATTTAATATAACTTTGGGAAAAGTGATTTAATAATATGTATAATAAAATACTAAAAAGCAAAAAATTATACAATAAATATTTGGAAATTAATATATTTGTAAGTGCCCCAAAAAGTATGCTACAATTGTTGAGAGAACCCCTTTATAGTAGGTTACCAACCACAAAAGTGTAGAAATAACATGTAGAACGGAATTGCGAAAGAAAGTTCATTGGCATCCCATGGAGCACTTCGTCAACTTTTGTGCTTAAGTAGTTTGAAATGTATGTGTGTGGGTGTGTGTGTGTTTGTGTGTGTCGGGGAATGTAACTCTGTACTTTGAGTTGGACTTGAACCCGTTATTTGCCGGCACCCTTTTGTCGTAAGCATTTCCCAAACATTTAATCAAAATACTTGAAGCAATGCAAAGAAGTCAAACTGAATAAAAGTCAACGCAAAAGTTGATAAACTAATTTCGACTGCGAGGCGAGGAGAGGCGAGGCGAGGGAAAAGAAATGAGGGAGAACGGAAACAGTCAATCAATAGTCGCAGTAGTTGGTTGGTTCTTGAATAACGCGAGTGTGTGAAACTTTGGAGAATGAGAGAAAGAGAAAGCGCGGTTGACATGGAAGTGGGAGTTGGCTTATTAGCTAAACAGTTCCAAATTGCTGTATTTAGGAGTTGGTAAAAGCCAAATTGAACTAACTAAACGAGAGAGAGGACTAAGAGAGAGCGGGGAGAGCGGGGATCACATAAATTGTTAAGAAGGAGACTAGGCGCATGGCACAAGGATTAATGGCTAACAGATAGACTGAAGTCAAGCCAGTACCGGGTTACGTACATTCCAAAAATTGGAGCACATTAATCAATCCAATTAATATGAAAAAGGTCACAAAGCAACCGAACCGACAACAACGGGGGAAAACAGTCAACTCCAAGGACCAAGGACTTTTCAGCTGACCAGAAATTAGTTAAGGGAACACACACACACAATGTAATTTTCGAATATGCTATATTGTATTTTCCGTCGATTTTTCCATATGATTTACGAGTCGACTTTAACCTGTGCCCAGCCTACGCTACGTCAACAGACATCAGATAATAATTTATTGATACCAAACATTCCACCAAGCCATATTCCAAATTCGTATTCGTATTCGTATTTTTTGTGGGTGTTGTCGAAAGAGCTTTCGCTGACAAATTCTATAGACTTAAATTGGTTACCTGCTCTAAGCTCACTTCCACCTGCGCTCGCTAGCGATGGCCGCGTGTCGCGTGTTGCGTGACACGAAAATTCATTAATCGCAAAGGGGGAAAATCACATAACGATAACTTATGAAGTTGCGCAGTTGCTCTGACCATACTTTGAACTGTGTCAGTAAAATTTTATGAAATTTATAATAAAACCCAATTCTATAATAATTTATATTTCTATGGAATCAAATAGAATGCGAAATGTTGTAGAAAAAAAAACATAAATTAATCACGAGTTCTTAAAATAAACTTTTCAAATATAGCGAAATTTTTATGATGATGATTTGATTTAATAAGCTTTATTAAGTATTAATATTTAATAGGTGTTTACATAATATTAAGAAAGCAATAATAATTTTATATATAGAATTAAATCTCCAAAAGTTTTAAAACACTTTTTAATAAAATTCAATTTCCAAAAGTTGTGAAAGAAATCTATAAAAATGTTAAGAATATTAACACAATTGATTTCGAAAATAAAGACACATTGTATTTAAATTAAAAGATTAAAAAAAAAAAAAACGTGAATTTGGAGAAGTAAAAAGAATTTTACTAAACACAAAAGAATTAGGATTAATTGAAATAATCAGTAAGTGTAGCATACTTTTATGTTATTCCTATCAAATAATACAAAAGACAAAATGCATCAAATCATATTTATAATTCGCAAGTGGTTCAAGTCGTGAGACAGTTTAATACACACCACCAGTTGATACATGAGATGGGATAAAATACGGTAAAAGCTGGAGAGTGTGATGTGTGTAAGTGAGAGAGAGTGAGAGCAAGAGTAAGAGTTTAAAGAAGTGAGAGGCGAAAGAGTGAGAAATCGGTGACCTACAAAGCTCAGTTAATCGTTTCCCAAAGGGGTTCAACACGACAAGAAAAATTCGGTTGGAGTTCGGTATGAGTTGAGACCTTACATGGTCCGACATTAACGTTAATTATGTGTATATAAATACATAGAGAGATGGGGGTGTAGAGATGCAGAAGCAGGGGTCTTACTTAGTATCTAATTGAAGGCTTCGACACGCAAACCCCGCGAAAGCGAAAAAGAGATAATTTTGAATGGAATTGTTGTTGTTGTTGTTTTTATTACTTTACAGTTGGTGTTTGTAATTGAACAATATTTTGTTTTTTTTTTTTTTTTTTGCTTTTTGTACATTCATAATTAATACACAACATTTAATTAGTTTAAAAATTCACTAAAAGTATAAACTTTGCATAGAATATCTAGAAAATGCAAAACAAGACACGACCAACAAAACAAAAATGGGAAAGAAAAAAAACAGGATTTACATATGGGATACAGGATCGAGTCAGCTCCTTCAAGGATGCCAGTTAAAATTATAGTAATTCTTTGTTTGTTTGTTTGTTTTTTTTTTTGATATAGTTTGCTGATCCAGAAGTGCGTTACTTATTCTCTGGATTTGGTATAAGACACACACTGAGAGCCGAGGAGCAGGAAGTGTGGGGAAAGGAAGTTTTTGGGGGAGGAAGGAATGAGGGAGAAAGTTGGGGTATAAATCAAATACCAATTTCCTTTCCACATGTTATCTTCACACGCTCGAGGGAATTTGATATCAAATTCGAATTTCCATATGGATATTTCTTTGTCTTAAGTTGTAGATGTTGTAGTATAGTTATAGTTGTTGTTGTTGTTGTGCCTCGTTGGCACGCACTTAAATAATTACATGCATACTTATGTACTTATGCTTACGAGTTTCCGAGTTTCGAGTACATACATAATTGCTAGGTACATACATACATTAAATTTTAATGCCAACCGAAACGAGAGACGACAAAAAAAAAAACAAAAAAAAATACCCGCTACCCAATTGGCTAGAAGGATATGATAAGTCGTCTGATGACAAATACTGGTGTGGCAACTACGCTACGTATTGTGAGCATAAGTTTTAAACGAGACTAGAATTTTGTTTGTTGTTGTTACACACATATTTGTTGGGAAATTTCATAACAATCGGAAATAGATATTTTATCTAAGCGGGTAGCGGGTATCTCACAGTCGAGCACACTCGACACTTTTCTGTGTTGTATACTAGGTGTGTGTGTGTGGCCGTGTTTTTTTTTCCTGTTTTTTTCTTCGTGTTTAAACATCCACAACCATTTTCTTATGTATATCCGTATTGCCAACCACCGAGCAGAACTCATCGAACGAGATTTTACCGTCCTCATCCTTGTCGGCAAAACAGATGGTCTTGTCGACAATCTGTTGCAGCTGCGTGTCCTTCAGATTGTTGCCCACCATCATTTTGAGCACTTGGAATAGCTCGCCATTCGATATGTAGCCATCGTTGTCCATGTCATAGATGCGAAAGGCGAAACGCAGCTTCGACAATTTATCTCCGCGCACACTGAACTGTGAGACGCCCTGTATGAACTCCTTGAAGTCCACCTCGCCGTTGCCATCCGCATCGAAAATATCGATGACGCGCTGCACCAACGGATTCTGCTGCAACTCGGGCAGCGACATGAACTCATCTATGCTCAGGGCTCCCGAATTGTCGAGATCGAGTTTGCGAAAACGTTTACCCAGCCGTCGAATCTCATCCGCATCGAAATTGGAGCACATGTCCATTGGCAGCGATGTCTCGTTTCCCATGATGTCCTTTTTCTTTTTGCAACTTTTTCCAAAAACTCAATTTACTGCAAGTGTTCGAAATTGTAGTAGCAAAGAAAAATAATCACATTTTAATTGGATTTAATTTGTTGCTTTTTACTTACTGCTGCGTGTCCTTTTTTTTTTTTTTTGCTTTGGGCCAGCCAAACAACAACAATCAACACTTTATTTTTATGTGTCGTCGTATCGATTTTTCAATTTTATCATTCAGCTTTTCTTCTTCGTCCAAATGCGCTTCTGCCTTTTTATCAATCAAATGCTGTTCAATCTCCAAACTTATTGCATTCGATTTTTATTTGTGCGTAATGTAATTGTTATTATTATTATTGATGTTTTCAATCATCAAGCAACAAACGGAAATAAAAGCGACGAAAATACGTATACGCAGTGTGATTTGTGTTGGACGCGCTCTCTGCACGCTCACGTTTAGTTTCAGTTCAGTTCAGTTCAGTTGAAGTCTCGGCTCTCCGCTCCCGGGCAACAACAACAACAGCAACTGCAAATACCAACTCCAGCGTATAAGCCTTTGGATGCGAAGTATGCACAGCCACCCCGTTGCTCTGTTTTTTGATTGTATGTGTTGTTTTTCCTTTCTTTTTTTATGATATTATTGGCAGCATAATATCGCAAAAAGGAAGACCAATAGATGATTGTACAGCACGTCAATTGCAAGCCAGTGTTTACAATGTTTTGGGATTTTTTAGCACGTTTCTGAATGCGGCTCAAATTTTGTTGCACTTCCTGTGCTTTTAATGCGTCCATATTTATTAAGCCAGCCACATACAAAAAATGTTTGTTCCAGCAACTAATTTAATTATGCAGCATTATCTTACATTTTTTTTTAACTGCAATTCATTTGTTACCATTCACTTAATTCGGTCAGCAATTCAAATATCGCATTTGTATCGATTTTACGCGCTATCGCCAATCGATCAATTTGACCAATAACAAAAACTTATTTTAAACGCGTGTCAAAAAAAAAACAAGTTTAACTTATTTTAATTATGTTTATTTTGTAATTGAAATATATTCAAAACCCTTTTGACAATCGTAACTTCCACAGGTGCCACATCAGTGTGTTTCGGATAATTGGGGTGACCAACGCATGCTGCCGCATTTTGCAACACTGACAACGCGCGCATTTCAAATGTTTAAAGACGGACATACAACAAATACCCAAGCTATTTGTTGGTAATATACATATACGTATACGAGTTAATACGAATATATGAATTAAAAGGTGACTTACATCAAACAACAAATATAAAAACAATTATTTTCTGCGCATTTCCTGCAGATAATCCTCTTCATCTGTGCTAACTTCGTAAATATTCTTTGAATCGTTGGACTTTTTTTGAATATTATTATTATTCCGATTCTCGTCACTTGCTTGCTTTAATTTCTTTTCTATTGAATGAAAATGAGTTGAATTAAGTAGTAGAGTAAATGAATTGACCAAAACTTACGCTGAGCAACACGTTCTAGTTCATCTTCAGTATCGGGATCTGATGCACTCTGCTCCATTTTGTCAACTAATACAACATCCTTAGCATCATCATTATCATCATCCACTGTGGGCTTAAGCGACTCATCGAAGATCTCTTCATCGCTTTCCGGCTGACCCAAGGCCGCAGTGTCTAAAGCATAGCGACGCCATGGCAAATACTTTTTGAGCGCATAACATTTTTCGATCCAGCTGCGTGTCACAATTTTGCCCTTTCCCTTGACTTGATTGTATTTGGGCGTATTACGAAATGCGCAGCTGCAAGAAAAGCATTCAATGTAGTCTTCAAATTGAGACTCGAGAGTGAGAGAATCACTTACATCAAATGCGTGCAGCCAGCTTCCCAGTCTGCTTTGTATTTGGCACCTAAGGCCACAGCTTTCGCTCGCAGGTCAGCGCGATCTGGATTCTAAGATTGTGTGTGATTAAAGATAATTGAATACTATTATTATGTCTCACCTGTATGCCGCTAATGACTAAAACAACGCCACGCAGCAGCTGATGGAATGGCACATATTTAATGGGTTTGTCCTCTTTGCTTTTAAGCTTTTTGGCTGGTGAACTGACGACATCCTCCTTGTTGTCTATCAGCGTTGAGGACAAACGTTTCTGTGGTCGCTGCTGAGGACTTTCGTTGGTCAGCACTTTGGGAGGTTCTTTAATCGTCGGTTTATCAATGGACTGCCGCTTGGACTTGGCTTTCTTTTGTTGCTCCAGCTCTTCGAGCTCTAAGCGGCGTCTGTTCTTGTCCGCTTCGAGATGCTTGCTAAGACGCTGTCTCCTTGCTTCCTTGTTATCCTTCTCCTCCTCCTCTGTCTCATCGTCGCCAAAGAGCAGTGCTTCACGATTGCGATCCAGCGGTTTGCCCTCGGTCTTGGCAGCTGGCTTTGAAGCAACAGGCGCCGGCGAAACCTGCACTTTGAGTGTAGCTGGTCGTGTTTCGCTCAGGCGACGCAGTGCAGCAGGTGAAGCAGCATCTCGTATGGCCGCCGCTGTGCTAACCTCATTGCGACTCGCCTTCCAGCGTTGGAAGAGCGCATTCCCATCGGGATCAGAGTCGGGCGACTCTTCGCGTAGCTTTAGCTGACCCATGACAAGACTTGTGTTGAGCTTTGGCGCCAATTTGAACTTGTCAGGCACCAAAGATTTGATGGCGGGCTTTGCTGCCGACGCAGTAGACGCCGTCACATGCACTTTAATGAACGAGATTCCGTATGGAACGTGCTTGTTGAACGGCTGTGTGCATATAATCTTCACCAGCTTCCACTTGTCGGACAGCGTGGTGGCTATCAAAGCATCTGTGGCAAAGCAACGCACACGATTTGCGTTGCTGGAGTTTTTGCTTTCGATTGAGGTCATAAAGGCGCAGGAAAGCAGCAATTCTTTAAAGTCATCGGGTTGGCAACCGGATCTACTTACTTGCACCTCCACAAACGCCGCATGTTCGTTGCCAATATCAATGCCTGTTATTTGTTGCGGCTCCTCGAACTCCAGAATAACATGAGCGGACTTTTCGCCGGCCGCTTTCGTTTTCCATTTTTTGGCGGCATTCTCCTGTAGTAGATTGGCTGCCACATGCACCTGAAATTTTTCGACAAATTTAGCTAATATCTAACCAATTAATATTTGCGTAAGCTTACCGAATCCTCGCTGCTTACTTCGCGCACAGATTTAAAAACTCCGACCGGCATTTTTTGAGCAACAATATTTTTGCGGCCATCTAGACGCTGCTAATTGGCGCACTTCGATAGTTTGTTATTCGATAACAATGTTAACATATCAGCTGTTTCCAACAGTCTGTTACCGAGCTCAATTATCGTGACTGCAACTGAATAATTAAATAAATAAAAGTCATATATTACTTACGATAAATTATTAAAACTATTGTAAACATTTAAATAATTAACTAAAACTAAATAATAGGTGAAATAAAACAATCGATATATAAAGCTCTCATCGTAGCGAGTAGTAATGAGTGTGTTGTACAATATCGATACAGCGCGCGCAAATAATTTCTACTGATAAATCGTGGAGGAGACAAGTTGTGTCTTCTTGTAAAAATTAATGTAAAAAAATTAAACACAGCAAGTGTTACTACTCATAACTTTTAATAAATATCAAAACTTGCCTGATAACATTATAATTTATCAACTATCGGTTTGGCGAGAACATTACAAACTTAATCGAATTTGGTCACGCTGTACAGCGCGCTGTAATTCGCGCACAAATTGTTAGATTTCAGTTGTGAGCTTGCGGAATTTGTGTTTGTTCTGAATTATAAGTCGAATAAGTTAACAAAATGGGTGATCTTTTAAATGAGCTGCAACGTCTAATAAGCGAGCTGCGCTCGGACAAACCAACAGCACGCAATAAAGCCATGGAGTTGTTGGATAACAAGATGAACAGTTCCCGCGATGTCCTCTATGAAACTTTTGCGCTCAGTCAGGATTTGTGTTTTTCTGATTTGTTTCAGGCGGTCAAGGACTCCATTCTCAAGGTGCGTACATATTTAAACATAAATTAGAGTTATGAATTTGTATATTATCGGCGTAAAACAGCATGCTGGAAACATACAAGAGGCGCGCGAGAAAACATACAAAACACTGGCAGATAAATGTTATTTGTATGGCAATGTTATTGATAAGATCATAGATTACAATTTGGAGGGTAAGCAAACTACATTCAGAATACAACAGTTATGTTACTAATGTTTCGACTGCAGTTGGCAGAGAAAGAAAGGGACACTTCCTGAGCAAATCCATAATATTCAGCGCCTTCGAAGAGGGCATCAAGAAGCGAATTGTGGTAAAACATTTTGGCGATCACTTCATCAATATGATCGATAGAGGAATTTACTTGTCGCCCACCTATGTTAGCAATCTGAAAGTCAACGAATACAGTCGTAAGTGGCTATAGTTACTATATTCAATTTATGAATTAATACAACTTTTTTGAATTTGCTTTTTAAGGCGTCTTATCGTATCTGTTCGAGCTGAACATTGAGAACAATGAATTTCTGCGCTCCAAGATCTTGAAATGCATCACAAAAACAGTGCAAATCGCACGAGAGCGCGTCCAACTTCATACAGATCTCGCTGACTATTTACCGTCATTGATAGATTATGCGGATGAAGCAAAAAATCCGGATCAACGCCAGGAAATCGTGCGACTTTATCGCTTGTTTCTTGAGGAGGCAAGTCTTTGAATGATTTATATATTAATGTATTTAAATTGAGCTGTATTTCCTTGTAGCTATCTGTGAACTATCATCATCAACTCTGCATTTATATGCAAGAGATTCTGCCCAAATTCTGTGAATATCACAACAACGACACATTTCGTGACGACTCCAAGCACATCTTCTTTGAGTGCGTCGCATTGTCGCTGCATGCCTTGTATCCCAAACTAAACACGCTGGACTTTAACACATTCCAAGTGGCCATACATGAGAGCTGGCCGCAAACGATGCAGAAGCTGAAAACCATCATTGGCATGGAGATACGCAAGAATTCCTTGGGACGCGGCAAATTGACACCGCTCAGCGATCGATTCAATGCGAACTTTATCAAAATGTCTGCGCTAGTTATGTACATTGTGAGTAGCAGAATGTATAACTAGCTTAATTATACTATTTAATGTTTTCTATTGACAGTTGCATTGGCACATAGAGCAAACGCCGGCTTCAGACGACGTTCCCAGCAAGCGTGTTAAAGTCGATTATATGGAGCGCATCGTTGAGTCGATTGAACGCAAAGAGACAAGCTTCAATGACACCTGGTTTGCCATCTTTGCCCAAATGTTGCAACTGAGCACTGCGATCGTGAACGTGGCCAACTATGAGCTGGCTTTGAAGACAACACGCGATGTGCTCTTGATCTATGGCAATGGCGAGAATTTGCGTAATGTGCGCTTGTGTCTCCTGAGCATATTAAGCAAAGAGCAACAGCTGCTTCAAACTCAATCGATATCCACTGACTATTTGGCTGATGTTTGGTCACAAATCGCCGGACATTTGATTACAGACAGTCGTCAAGTTGCCGATGTTGTGGAGGAAAAGCAAATTATGCTTCAGGCACTAATCAGACACAACAAATTGTCATCAAAGCATTGCGCCAGCTTGCTGCAGAGCATCCAATCGAATGAGTTTCTCCGGCGCAACGAATGCGTGGCCACCATACGCGAGATATTCATCCATGCCGATAGCTGTGGCCTGGACAAAACCTCCGCAGCGGCATTGGAGCCCATTGTGAAGTGGGCTTATGGCAGCGAGAAGGTTAGCGCAATGCAAATGATCCACAATATTGCGGCGATTGATGCCAAACTATTGGCCGACACTTTCACCATTGGCATCATCAATTTCCTCGACGAGCAGCAGTTGCAGCAGCTAAACAGCCGCGAGGAGTTGCCAACAACTGATTCGAATCTACAGCTGTTGCAATACAAATACAACAAGCAGTTGATTTGCCTGGATGCGCAATTCCAATCGCGTCTCAAATGCACGGCTAAATCGCAAAATCCAGCTGACATGCCATCGGCGAAGAATTGTTTGTTTCAACACAACTACGAGCTGTTGATGCGTTCGTTGAATCTCACGGCAAGCAATGAGCATACGTCAACGGATCTTCTCAAGAACCTCAAGAGTCTGCACAAGCTAATCTGCACCATGGAACGTTTGCTGCACTACAAAGTTTTCGATGCGGACAATTTGCTGCAATGTCCGCTCATCAAACGCATCGGATTATTTCTCAGTCACATTGAGGTTTGTCAGCTGATTAATTCTAAGCTTTATCATAATGTTAATTCAATTATGTTGTTTGCCATTTGCAGTTTCAATACAAGGCCCATCAAACAGAGCGCTTGGATGACAACGATGTGCATGATATTCTAGCACAGCAAGCGGACATTCTCGATGTGTTCAATTCGAATGAAATACTACTCAACTATCTGGAGAAGCAGCCTATTGAAATGTTGCTCGAATTTATTGGTTCACTGCTCAAACACAATTGTAATTATTGCATCTAAATAAGCTTATTATCATTCCTTATTCATTGATTTACTTTGCCACGTTTTGCAGGCACTCGTCGTGATTCGATTGAGTTGATCAAACAATGCCTCCACATCTTGGGCAGACTCTGTGCCAACAGCTCGTACAGCGCCGATGCCTTTCGTCATCTCACCTCCAATGTCCAGCAGCATTTTGGCTGCACTGAAATTGTGCTCATCGTTAAGGTGTGAAGACTTGCATCATTCTTCACACCATTTATTAAAATCTTGTACTTTTTAGCTACTATGCAGCTGCAAACGTTTGTCCCCTGATGCCATCGAGTGGCTGGTGGATCAGATCAAGTGGGTCTTCAAGCATCATTATACACAAATTGATATTGTTAGTAAGCTGGTTGAGCAGTTGCCAAGTAAGTAGAGCAGACAGCAAATGAGATTTGGTATTGCCACAAATTATATTAACAACTTTTTTATATCATCCCTAGCTCTTTACATTTCTAAACTTTAAAGTACTTTTCGAACTTTTAACTAAAATGAAGTCTAATAAAAATGTAAAGAGCTAGAAATAATATAAAAAAAAATTGTAAATATAAGTTTATTCCATTATATTTCATTCAACTATTCTAGACTTTAATAATGTTTCCAACTTTTAAACAAAAATTAAAGTCTAAAGTCTATTCTATTCTATAAGTTATTTCTTTTTTGTAATATTTCATCTAACTATTATATAAAAATTACGTAAATATAATTCCTTATAAATGGAATTGTATTCTTACCTAAACAATTCTAAAATTGCAAAGATACAGAGATCGTAGTTTTTAGAGAATAGTTTTAAATGTAAATATTCAAAATCTTGTATCGAAAGTAATTCAAAAAGGTTTATTTGATAATTCTGCTTTCTTTTAACTGCAGCAATTTTCCATTTCGTGTACGTTAATGAGAATCTGCTGGATGACATGATGTTGGCTCTGATGTCGCTGCTCAAGTTGTCCCTCAAGAAATCGTATCCAACACAACTGGCCGCCAAGGTGCTGCAATGTGTGGCCGATGTGGCCCAGCGTTGTCCCAACATATTTCTGCTCGAGAACTTTGCTGTGATCTGCACTTCGGTGGCGAAATTTCTGAGCATGCCCACGCTCGAGGTGCGTTTGGCAGCCACCACAACGGTGACATTGCTGCTCAATGCCGACTATTGTGTGACCGAGGACTACGAGAACGAAACCTTTACGGAGACTCGAGGCGAGCAGTATTTGGAATTTTGCGAGCAATTGCTTGCGAGCATCGAGTGGGAAAAGTTCCAGGCAAGTCATGGCGAAGAAAGTGTTGAATGTATTTGATTTTGATTTTGTTTTCGTTTTCTTTTGAGTTGCAGTTCAACAGCGAGGATCTGCTACAGAATAGCAATGCGGTGGCTGTGCAATCACTGGTGTCCTTCTTTGCCTACAGCTCGTTCCATCAGGAGACGGTGCTGCTGCAATTGATGCAGCATTGTGCAAAGTGCAACTTGCATGAATGTAAATATTATATTATATTTGTCGTTGTTGCTATACTTTCGTAGAGTAGAAACCCATATCTAACATACAGAAGGAATCCTATTTGACTACATAAAGTAGTCTGAATGTAATATCAATATACCAAATGTAGACTGTGGTATATTCAAGTGATTTTTCAGTGTATTAAGTTGGTATATTGTATTAAGTTGGTAATTGTTTAACTTACTTTGTGTTTTGGTCTTTGGCAGCTGACTTTTGTGCCCTTGACAGCGTGGTGCCTGCTTACAAGCAGTCGATGCGCCAGTTAATGATGCCCTATGCGGATGCCATGCTGCACAAATGTTGCGCCGAGCTCATGTCCACAGACAGGTAAGTTTTAAGAGACCAGCAAACACTTTTCTAACTTTAGTTTCTTTGCAGCTTTCCTTACTATCTCTGCTACAAGTCGAAGAAAGCGTTTCTGGCGCAGCACGCCAAGTCTTTGATGGCCTACACTTTCATTTATGGCACGCCGGAGGACATCAAGCGTCATCAGGCATATCTCGACTCGGTGAGAAATTCAACATTAACAACAAATTAGCATAACTAACTCATTATGCGTTTGAAGGATGTTGTGGACATATTGAAGGCTTATGACATGCTTAGGCAATGCGATGAATTGAACACATCTGCCGCCTGCAAAAAGAATCTCGATAATCTAGCCGTAAATACACACAAATATCGTGTGAATCTCAAGGATACGGAGCTAAGTGCGTCCACGCTTTATTGTACGGTTCGCATGCTGTTGGACAAAAAGGAGCTGGAGCGTCTCTTTGCCGCTCAAGTGCTCTGCAAGGCGAGTTCAACTTGGTATAGTCTAACAGCGCCAGCGCTCTTCAATTGCCTGCGATCGCACATGGTATGAACTCCAAACTAGAGACTAGAATAGCTTGTACATTTTATTGCTCATTATACCCCCTTCCCATAGGAAGGGTTGAAGGGTATTTTAACTTTCTGTTAGCATTTACATTAAGCAAAAGCTGAGAGGATATAGCCTGTCTGTCCGTCTGCCCATACACCTAAATTTCAGAGGCTATAACGTATATTTGATAGTAGTAAATCAATATACCGAATATAGTCTTTGGTACATTTTAGTATTATGTGTATATTTTACAAAAATACCGCCCTTTTGCTTTTAATGAAATTAAGTAGCGGGTAATTTATTACTTATTCTGTATATTTTTAACGTAATAGTGTATCGATATACCGAATTTATTCTTGGCACATTTTAGTATTATTCGGTATATTGTGAAATATAATACCGCACTCCTTTGCTTTCATTAAAATTAAGTAGCAGATATATTAGTATTTATTCGGTATATTCTTAAAGTAATAGTGTATCGATATACCGAATATAATTCTGGTTACATTTTAGTATTTTGATAGGTAAATATTCCATACTCTTTCTCTTAGCGGGTATTTCGCAGTCGAACACACTCGACTGTAGTTTTCTTACTTGCTTTATAACATGTTTATTCTCTACGCAGCATAGCGACGATTGGACGGGGAATAATCGAATCCAAGCCGTGATGCAGTGTATGGTGCAAAAGCCGCTGTTGATGGTCGATTTGCTGAGCATGCTGAAGACCGATTGCTATGAGGCATTGCTGCCCAGCCAATTGTTGCGCAGCTTCTTTCTCTACTGCATCATTGCGGACGCCATGCTGGATGGCATCAAGGCCATGCATTCATATGCCGATCGTTATGAACGTTTGCACGAGAAAGGCGCTTATTTTCTGCAAGACATTTGGTTCTTTGTCTGCCGCCTGCTGTTGCACAGTGAGTGATCTCTTTTTATTATTATTCATTGACTTTAATTGGCTTCTTTTATTTATTTTGCAGCAAAGTGCGAACAATTGCAGCGAGCTGGTCTGAAATTTCTGGATCTAATCCTTGCCAAGCACACTATTGATTACCTTGCCAACGACATGCGTGTCAATGATTTTGCCAAACTGTTGCGTAGCATTTGTCAGCACGTGGAGACTTCGCAGCTGCAGAAGCAGGCGGCAAAAGTGGAGCAAACATTTGTGGCGTCGCACAGCAAACAAATCGACATGGAAACACTGCTTGAGGCGAACACAGACTTTGATCAACTCTTTGGAAATCTCGAGCAGCAAGAGAACGAATCCCAATTGCCCGACATTGGCAACTGCAGCGTATCGAGCTACATGGCCAGCTACATGAAGCCCAACCGCTTAGCGGGTAGCCTACCAGGATTACGTGATTATGTGCGGCATTAGTTAAAGCGGATGTGAGAGTGCACGTGAGAAGCAAAGCGATAACGAGAACGATGAACCACTGTATTGCTTTTCATCGCTCGAAAGATGTCGGAGTGAGAGTTGAAGCGGCAATATACAAATTGCTTTCTCGCTCAAAGCGTACAGAGCAATGTAGCTCACTTCTGGCTAAACTTCCATCTTCCCGTTTAACTCGTCGCTTCCCGCTTTACTCGTCACTTCTTGCTTTACTCGTCACTTCTCGCTTTACTAATCGCTTCTCATTTTAATTGTCGCTTCCAGGTTTACTCGTCGCTTCTCATTTTAATCGTCGCTTTTCGTTTTGTATCGTCGCGTCCCGCTTTATTCGTTGCTTCTCGTTTTGATCGTCGCTTCTCGCTTTTCTCGTCGTCTTCCGCTTTATTTGTCGCTTCTCGCGCGCACTTTGACATCAGTCTAAGACTTTTTTTTACTAAACTTTGCTGACTTGTGACTCTCTTCTTCTAGTTAGCCAAGCACAAGCAACAGCTAGCGGCGGAACAGCATTTGCTGTTCCATTTCATCAGTCGTCTGATACACATGGTGCGGCATGCCGAGAAGCCGGAACATAGCCTCGAGGCGCTCAAGTGTCTGGCCGAGATTGGACCGCTTAAAATGCAGCACATTTCGTATTACTTTCAAGGCGAGTTCGATGCCTTCGAAGAGGTAAAATATTTCCAAAAACATTTCCCGTTTAAACTTTACTTTAATCGCTGTGTTACCTTTGACAGTCGATTGGGGAACCCATGGAACAATTTATAAGCGTCATGATGCGCGTGCTGGATCAGCAATTGTTTCACTTCAAGACGAGCACACAACAAGCGCTCATCCAAGTGATAGGACACGTGGTAAACTGCCGCGCCGGCAGCGAGCGATTTGGTAAGTATGTGGAGGGAAAATACTAGATGAAGCTTTTAATGAATTTGTTTTTCCTCCTTTCCAGTCTCGTATTCGAATCTGCGCATTTTTTGCGAGCCATCGAAAAGAACGAGTTTCCTGCAATCACATACGAACATTCCTGCGATTCCTTGGCTCGCTCTGCTTCAGGGCAGCGAACATTTGGACTATGACGCATGGATGTGTGCATTTATGCGCAAAGTATTTGAGACTTGCGGCTGGACGGGCTTCGATACATTCGCTGGCAATTCGTTTAGCTTTGCCTACGCCTGCCTTCAGCCGTTTATAAAGCTGCTGATGGCCAACAAGATGGCGCATTTGGACAGCTTGTGTGCGATGCTCGATCACTTCTTTGCCCAACATTGTGCGTTGGCCTCTGGAATCTATCAGGAGAAGCGCGCCATCAAACTCTTTTTGTATATTTGCGAGCGCATTCGTCTCATCAACAACTGGTTAGCTTGCCATCTCTTTCTTCTTCGCTCTCTCTTTCTAATTAGTGTGTTTTTCATTGTATACAGGACTATACCCATTGATTTTGGCAACGCCATCGAAGCCAGCAATCACTGTCAAGCTTACTTCCTCAGCATTTTGTATTTGGAGTTGTGGGCGTGCTCGGCCAGTGAGAAACCCGATGCGGACATTCTGGCCAACGACAGCTTCCAAAAGTCCGCCAAGAAGGTGAGCTTCAAGCTTCATTATTATTACGATTGAGTAGTTAAAGGGAGCAAATGCTCAGCTAAATTGGTTAGAATCGCTATACACAATTAAAATACAACACAGAGTAAGAAATATTCCAAAATATACTAAATTCTATATTCTATATGGTATATCTCAACTATATAACTCTCTACTTTGACTTTGACAGGCTTACGAGTCGATTGGCTGTCTGGATGCGATGACAGGCTTTTTGAATCCGTTGCGCTCGCGTGTCGATTATCTAAGTTTGAACAACAACTTGTTTGGCTGCTGGCTGGAATCGGATCACCTGGACAAACCCAACGGCGAGATGATTGTCAGCATTATGAAGAGCAACGGCATGCTGGCGTTGGCCGATCTACAGCAGCGATGTTTGCCAGGCAATCAACTTGACTACGAGATACTCTGGCGTTTGACCCAATGGGATGAGCCAGTCGATGTGCAACGGCGCAACAGCCGCAGCATCACAACTAACAATCTGGAGCTGGAGTTCAGTAAGCAGCACTATTTGGCGCTGAAGAGCATCAACAATCGGGAGGAGGAGAACACAATGTCGGCGATCAACAATGCCTACGATTGCATTCGCGAAGTGCTGCGCGGCATTAGCGTTGAGTGTTTGCAATCCGTGTACAAGTACATGACTTGGTTATCCACGCTGCAACAGGCAGAGGACTTTGCCAAGGTTCACAATTATTCCTTTTTCTATATATTGTCTGTCTGTCTGTCCGTCCACAAAAACCTCTTGATCTCAGAGACTACGAGCTAAAGACACCAAACTTGTTTTATAAGTTTAGCAAGCTTATCTAATTTTTATTTAAATTCACTTTCTTTCTTACAGATACAATTCTGTCCGACTTTGTCGAGCGAACAGATCAAGGAGACCTTTGACAAGTGGCAAACGGAACTGGAGTTAACCTATGGCAACTTTAACTGCAAGGAGCATGTGCTCTCCCACCAAGTTGCCCTGCTGAAGATGGCCGGCACACGTGCCACACGACGCATCGAGCAGTATTATTTGAAAAGTCCCGTCGACACGTATTTGCTGAAGGCCATCAATGAGTGTAAAAACGCTGGCAAGCTCAACCTGGCTACCAAATACATTGCAACGCTGCGCTCTATGCCAGACATCAAGCTGGTCTCCAAGGTGAGTCTGAATCGGGGCAACTAAGCTATCAGTTATTTGCATAAATGGTACGAGTGAGGAGGCTGATATTCGTGTGCAGCACAGATGTTAGGAATTTATTAACATCTGTGCTGCAAATAAGTAAACAAAACGCTTTATTCTGTCCCACTAACTGACTGATCAACTGAAACCAAAAACCGGTAATAGCAAGGAGGCTGAGATGTTTGTACAGCATAGCACAGCAATTTACTAAATTAAGTATAGAACTGTCTGATGAACTCAAATTTTAAAAGCTTTGGGCTGCCTGTCTGACTGATCAGCTAAACTTTCAGTTTACAGCACAAACTGTAAGAGCAAGGAGGCTGATTTTTCCCCACTGCATAGGAATAAGGCATTTCTTACTGCTGGTAACATCAACATAGAAAATACTTTGCGAAACACAAATGGTAGTGGAAGGAGAATCTGTTAACCAATTTGTTCTAATATATAGAACTACGCTTTTCATGAACAGTACGAACGGTGAGTAAAGAGACTGAGATGTCTGAATAGCATAGCTATTAGGAATTTGTTTTAAAGATATTAACATAAATGTAAAAAATATATTCCACAGCAAAAAAGTTAGTAGGGAGTAAGGAACTAACAATGCATAATAAAAATGGTAAGAGTAAGGAGGCTAACATTTAAACACAAACATAAGATTAATACAAACGGTAAGAGTAAGGAGGTTGAGATTTGTACAGAGCATAATTGTTAGGAATTCTAGTGTAGAAGACAAGGCTGAGATTTATACACAACATAGTATAGAATGAACATATACAGCATAGAACTATCTGATCAATTAAGCTTTCCATGCATAGCACGAACGGTAAGAGCAAGGAGGCTGATATTTGCACAGGTCTTAGCTGTGAGGAATTCCTTACAGAACTGTTAACATAAATGTCGAAACTACATTGCAAAATATAATAGGTAGTAGAAAGTCAGGAACTAACAATGCATAATAAGGAGGCTGATATTTGTACAGAGCTTATCTGATTAAACTATGACTAAATTCTCAACTCTATTTCAGATCTCTGTGCTGCTGGAGGATGCCGAGGTGCAGATGCGGACGGGTAACCATCAGATAGCCAAGGCGACGCTGCAACATGTGCTCAGCCACAACGAGTTTCAGTATTGTCTGCAGCGTGTGCCGGCGATGCTGATGCAGGGCGAGTTTCTGCTCAACTCGAATGCGGCTCGGTTCAACGACGTGCTCGAGCAGAACTTTCAGCGTGCGACGGTGTTTCTGGATCAGTTTGCCGAGCACAAAGAGACGCTAAAGACCAAATATCCGAATCATTTCGCGTGGAGCACATTTGGCAAATTTCAGAACGACAATCGGAAAACGGCGCATGCAGTGATGGCCAAATACGCGGATCTCGAGTACCAGAAGATGCACAACTATCGCAACTCGCAGGAGTACAAGATGCTTAGCGAGATAATCAAACAGAATCGTCAGCTTGCCGGCACGGTGAAAACGCGCGACGATCGCGATCTACGCGTTGGAGCATTGAACATGAATCGTTTCGCTGCCTTGGATCACAATGCGCTGAAGCGGATCAACGAGAGTCTAACGGAACATTTATGCACGGCAATTGAGCATTATATTGCCTACTGTCAGCTGGATGCCGGTGCATCGAGTGCGGAAATCTATCGCATCATTGCCCTGTGGTTCACCAACGAGAGCAACACATCGATGCTGGCAAAGATACGCGACAAGATCGCCCAAGTGCCCAGCTATAAGTTTATTTGTGCTTTAAATCAGATGGTCGGACGCTTGAGCTCCACAAATGCGGAGTTTCGTGCTTTGCTCGTTGAGCTGTTGGTGCGTTGTGGCAAGGAGCATCCACAGCAAACGTTCTACAAGCTGTATCCCTTGGTTTGCGCCCACATGGATGGCAACAACAGCAACACGCAGCGTGCCGAGATTGCCAAGGGAATCATTGCGCAAATCTGTAAGGGCGAAACTGCAGTGGCCAATTGTAATCGGCAATTTGCAGCCATGTTTCCAGGTAAGTTTGGAAGAGTTCCACAAATCTTTCTGTCACTTCTTTTATTTTATTTTTTTATTGCAGCACTCATCGAGTTCTCGAATACGTATCTGAAACTGAATCCAAGTGGACGCCAGCCAACTGCTTATAGAGTGCCGGAGAAGCTGCGTCATTTAAGCAGTCTGGAGCTCGATCTGGTTCAATGTCCCACGCTGCCTCTTGCCCCAAGAGCCGATCAAAACTACCAATTAACCAGTAAGCGTTGTCAACATTTGAATTCCTTTTTTTTTTGTTTGTAACTTCTGCAACTCATTCTTAGGCATTGTCAAGTGGAGCGAAGAGTTTACGTTGTGCAACGGCATTAATGCACCCATCAAGGTGTTGTGCTGCTGCTCGGACGGCGTGAAGCGTCCACAGCTGATCAAGGGTCGCGATGATCTGCGTCAGGATGCTGTAATGCAACAGGTTTTCGGTCTGGTCAATGAGCTGGTGAACACCGATTCGGAGTGCATCAATCGCAAGCTGCAGCTGCGCACCTATCAGGTGACGCCGCTCTCCATGCGCAGCGGCATCTTGGAGTGGTGCAGCGACACAATCCCCCTTGGCGTCTATTTGGTGGGTAGCGACAGTAAAAGTGGCGCACATATGCGCTATCGCCCGCAGGATTGGACGAACTCCAAATGCCGGCATACACTGCATGTGAGTGGAAGGAGCTTGAAGGAGAATCACCAAGCGAGAAGCATTTCCTATTTCATGTTCTTACTCTTAATTCCCATCTTCTCTCCTTTAGGCAGCAATGCAGAAGACGGTGGTGGAGCGTCGGGCTATCTATAAGCACATATGCGAGAAAGTGAAGCCCGTATTGCATTATTTTCTTCTGGAAAAGTTCAACACGCCTGGCGTTTGGTTCGAGCGTCGTTTGGCGTACATCAATAGCGTCGCCATCACCTCGATGGTGGGCTATGTCCTCGGTCTGGGCGATCGTCATGTCCAGAACATACTCATCGATGAGCAGACAGCCGAAGTGGTGCACATTGATTTTGGTGTGTATCAAATAAAAGCATTTTACTATCTCGTATTAAACCTCTTTTCTATTATTTGCAGGCATTGCCTTTGAGCAGGGCAAAATACAGACGACACCGGAGACGGTGCCGTTTCGCTTAACACGCGACATTGTTGCACCGATGGGCGTGTGTGGCACCAATGGTGTGTTTACCAAATCCTGCGAAGCTGTCATGCATATTTTGCGACGCTATAAACCTGTTCTGATGACCATACTCGAGGTCTTGCTCTATGATCCATTGTTCATTTGGGGTGTGCTCTCCAATCAGCCAACGAACGAGGAATCGAAGAACTTATTGGCACAGCGTGCCCTGTTGCTGGTGCAGCACAAGCTGGAGGGTCGCGAAAGTGGCATATTGGATAACACAAGTGTGGAGACGCAGGTGCAGCATTTGATCAACGAGGCCAGGCAGCCATCTAATTTGGCGTTGCTCTTTCCCGGCTGGGATCCTTATCTGTGATACAGTACAACCTTTTACATCACTTAAAACCAGCATTTGCAACGTTTGTTTTTAATATGTTAAATTAAATTATATAGAAAAGAAAGTCTTTTTTTTGTTTTAGTTTGGTTTCTAGATAAACAAATTTGAATTTCGATTTGTAGCACTTCAATGTCGATAACAACGATAAATATTGCCAAGCACTAGTTATCGCATTAATGCTGGGTTGCCAGACAATTTACTAGCTTCCATCGAGCAAATAACTTGGGGTGGCAACGCTCGCCCTTGGCCCAAGCACAAATAAATAATATTAACATTGTGCTGAAGTGTGAAGTGAAAGTAGTTTTAAGCAGTTTCCCATGCTGCGCCCAAAAGCATAACAAAACGATTTGTGTGGTTGCATGAACATGAATATGGACAAGAACAACAAGATGCGCCTGGCAATGCAAGATGGCGGGGCTGCAAATAACGCAACAACAGCAACAAGAACAAAAACAATAGCAACAAACAATGATGATGATTGGATTCGTTTATCACAATGGGTGCATTGTTTATGTGTGGTCACCTTCGATCTGAATCTTGGCCAAGCCCTGGAGTATGTGTATCCGCCGCAGCACATGCCCAGCGAACAGGAGGTGAGCAACATCTGTTACATGGCCTTTCCCGACTCCAATTCCGGATGCATGGGCGACACCAAGTTCCATATGCGTTTGCGATCCTGTCAAGCATCGCCGTTGCCATCGTCCGCCGCCGCCTCCCGCTACAACGGACAATGTGCGCCCGCGTTGCGCAGCGACGGTAGCCACTATTGGGGTTTTGTTTACTTTCGCCAGAAGCGTGATCCGAACTTGCCGCGCGGATATTTCCAAAAGAGTTTGATCATCATCACCCGACTGCCGTTCTTCAATCTGTACTACGACATGCTCGAGCAGCTGGCCCCCAAATACTTTGAGCAGGGCAACGAACTGTTGCATTTGGCCTGCGCCCAGATCAACAGCCAATGGCCCGCCTTGACGGTGGGTCAAACGCTCCGACTGCCGCTCTTGGAGTGCAGTTATGAGATCAGCATACCCAAGGCAAGTAGCAGCAGTCGCAAAACGGTCTCCTCCTCCTCCTCAGCCAGTTCATCCGCCAGCACGCCCCCCACACTGCCCCTGGAGTCACCCACATCGATCAAAGTGCTGGCCTCGGTCAACGAAGTGGAGCTATTCCACAGTCTGCACTTTGTGCTCGAGCATTTGTATACGCTGTGGGAGCTGGTCATCACAGCCGAACCCATTGTCGTAGTGGGCACATCGCCCGCCGATTGTTCGCACATGGTTCAATCGTTAGTGGCTGTGATTGCGCCGTTGGAATACTGTGCGGAGGCGCGTCCCTATTTCACCATACACGACAGCGAGTTCAAGGAGTTTACGCAGGAGGCGAACCATCGAAGCAGCAGCAACAGCTGCTGTCCAGCTGTCATGCTCGGTGTCACCAATCCGTTCTTTGTGAAACTGCTCAAGGATTGGCCGCACATGCTGCGTCTGGTGGACAACCAGGTGAGCTAAAGTCACAATACATTCAATCAATCTATGGCTAATATATGATTTTTGATTTTTGCAGAAGAACATGCAGCAACAGCAGCAGGAGCTGATGCACAAGAGCTCACGACATGGCCAGGACAATGGGAATGTGAAGCTGCAACCGACGATGGCCAACAACCACAACATACTGCTTAATGGCAGCCTGACAGCAGCGGGCGACAGCTCCACCGCGGGTCTGCACACCAAATACAAGCCGTACCTCAAGAAGGACAAGACGCTGCTCAAGAAGGTGCTGCTGGGGATGAAGACAAAGCGGCCGGAACATGTCCAAACGGCGCTCATACGTCGCTATCTGTTGGAGTTGACCCAGAGCTTCATGATACCCCTGGAGCGTTACATGGCCTCACTGATGCCCCTGCAAAAGGACATTAGTCCCTTTAAATCGGCACCGAATGCGAGCTCATTTAAGCTCGATGATTTCCTGGCCACGCTGGAGACAGCGGGACCGCAATTGACGTCGTCGTTGAAGGGCGATTGGAAGGGTCTATACAGGCGCTTTGTGAAATCACCCAATTTCCGGGGTTGGTACGAGGCGCGTCATCGGGAGTTGCAGCTAACACTGCAGGAGCTGCAGCTGCAGGCGCTGTCGGAGGCGAATCTGGAGCATTGGGCGCACGACAAGCAGGAGGTGGAAATAATTGATATGATACTCAAATTGAAACAGAAACTGAATCTCTACAGTGATAAGTCACAGCTGGAGGGGATCAACTGTCCGAGCAGCAGCAGCAGCATCACACAGCGTCAGATCCGGGCGCAAATCGAGTGCATGAAGGGATTGCTGCCCTCGGACTTGAAGAATGTCGTGAATCTTTGATCGTTTGTGCAGTTCCCATCATCCCATCTAATAGTTGATATTTTACGTTAAATTTGTTTCATTTTTGTTTTTCGTGTTTGTGTTTGTGTTTGCCAGTCACAAATGAAAGGAAGACGAGAGAAGAGTTCCCTTAAAAGTTCTAGTTAGATGTGTTGTTGTCTCCTCTTCCTCATATATAAAAACATAAACTATAAACTATATATAAACATATACTATATCTAGTATGTAAGCTGAATCGATTTGCTGTACAAATTAACCATATCCATACACGAATGTTTTCCAAAAACCAAAATTTCCAACGATTGTATATAAAGTTAAGTTGAAGACGAACATTTTTAGTCCCTCCCCCCTCCACCAGAAAATTGTCCAATACAAAATTACTATTCCTATTATTGTATATTGTAAAAAAAAAACAAAAAAAACGAAATGAAAAACAAATCGAATGTTTTATGCGAGTTTCCCCAAAGTAAAGATTCCAATTATAGTAAATGAAATGTGATTTGTTTCATTCTAACATTCTAACAATTGTCATTGTAATAATTATTAGTTTTTATTTAGTTAAACGCAAAATTTAATTATACTTTAGTCAATTTCCAGAGATTATATAGTTACTACTATTTATTATTTAAAAGCAATGCATTTCATTATAAACTCTGCAGTGAATTTTTGCTTCTATGTACCATAAAAAGTAAGTATTGCGACCTTTTGATAAGCGTTGAGGTCGTATCAAACCCTTTGCGATAACAAATCTTATCGCTGTACCTCTCAAAATGCAGCAGAAATAATTGATTCAGTCGAGCGACGAGATGTGTGATAGAAACTGCTGGACTGAAGAATACCTGGTAAGCAAAACAAGATCGAAACAAGTGCTCAAGCAACACAATACTAAAAATATACCATTGCATATATTTGGTATATTTATGTAGCAGTTATTTAAAAAAAAAAAGTCTACTGCAGTCGAATCCTATTTGCTTTATTTAACATTCTGGTATATTTTGTACTTTCTAGTATGTCGACATACCAAATATAGCTCTCGGTATATTTTAGTATTTTTTGGTATATTAATTTGTTGGATTTTTAGTATATGATTTATTAAAAATGAGTAGCGAGTATCTCACAGTCGAGCACACTCGATTTTAGTACTAAAGCGACAACCAAATATAGTTTTCGGTATGTTTTAGTATTTTTCTTATATACATTTTCTATATTTTTAGAATAGCGAGTATCTCACAGTTGAGCACGCTCGATCGAAGGTTGGTATCTTCGGTATTTTTATAGTATATTAATTTGCTATATTTTTACAATAGTGCTTCATTGAAAATGGATAGCAAGTAGCACAAGTCAAGCACACTCGATTGTAGCCGATCAACTTGTTTTAGTTATTTTACTTAAAGCGATTCTTTCAACAGTTGAATTGCTGTAGCTTCGAAAAGGTAGTGAACATTGTGAAGAAATCTGGTATATTTTTTACTCTCTGGTATATGTTGTACTCTACCGTCATACCAAATATAGTCTTCGGTATTTAGTATTTTTAGTACATTAAATATCAAATATCTCACAGTTGACTGGCTCTTCAACTAGTTTTAGTTATTATCTAAAAAATACTCTTTCAACAATTTAATTGGTATAGTTTTGAATAACCAGCGAAACATTATAAAGTATATTTGTGCAAAACAAAATTGTTATTATTTTTTGCTTTTTATTAGACTTTCTCGTAATTGATAAATATGAAATACAACAAAAAAAATGAATTCGGCATCGACTTCGACTTAATGAATAGTACACAAATGAATGAAAATAGCAATGCGATAATAATGATAATAATAGATTCATGCTGGAAATGTGAAGAGAGACAGAGATACGCAAGAGGAAGATTAGATAAGAAAAACGATGTCATCGGCGACCATGATTTGATTATCCTCGGTCATGCGATGCATCGCGGCATCGATTTCACCGGCAGTAAATGGCTCCGCGTTGTTCTCATTGATCGCCTTGCTAATCCGGCTGACGGGCAGACTTTGTTCGCGTGCCTCGCGGAACAGACGCTGCAAACCGTTCTTGAAGAGACCCAGCCTCGATTCACTAATCGTTGATGTCGCCTCGGATTCTGTCGACTGACTTTCTGTGGCCGCCGATGCTTCACTGTGTTGCTGTTGTTGCTGGGCGGGCAGCGAACGTCGAGTTTCGCGACGGGTTAAATCGCCAGCATCTGGTTGAGGTGTCTCAATCTCCTCCTCATCGCTGTCGTAGTCGGGTTCGATACGTGTGCGTTTGCTGCGACGCGATGGCGAACGTTCTGTTGTTGCTTCTTGCTGCTCCTGCTCCTGATTCTCTTCGTCACTGTCGCCGTTGCCATTGCGTCGCCGCTTGTTGCCCGCTCGCTCCTTCTCGAGCACCTTCTTGAAATAGGCAAACTGCACCAACTCGATGGCCGAGTGCGCATCATCGATGGTCACCGTCTTCGACATCCGAGCACGCGCATGTGCCGTCGCCAAACGGATCAACGTCTCCAGCGTACGCGCCGTGATCGGCTGAGTGCGGGCCACATCCGATTCGACGGCCTCTTGGGAGCGCAGTCGTGAATACTCGTTGGCAATCGCCTCGCATGCCTGCTCCGTCAGCTTAGGCTTCATGCACTTGGCAATGTGGATGTACTTGCGCATGAACTCCACCGAGAGGATCTTCTCGTGACGCTTGCGCGACTTTCCATGCAGCAGTGCATCATACTTCTCATACACCTCCGTGTCCTTCTTCTGTAAAGCAGAGAAATCGATGTATTAAAAGCAGATCAAGGTATTTAAAAGGCCAATCTTTATCTTTTAACTTTTCAATTTAAATTGGATATTAAAAGCAGCTAAAGGAACTTAAAAGCCTAATCCATGAACCGTAAATTCGTAGTTTTACGATGCAACTTTTTAAATTAAATTTGATATTAAAAGCAATTCACCGAATCTAAAAGTTTAATGCATAAGTTCTTCTTTTTGTGATAGCAATTTATACATTTATTTTTTTAGTCATTTTGAACTCTTAATCTTTGTTCGAAATAAGAAATGTGAAGCAATTACTAAATTTGATATTTATTTTTAAAAGTTGAACTTTAATTATTTATCTTTTAACTTTTCAATTTAAGTTTGATAATAAAAGCAGATCGAGGATGTACTTCAAACCATCAAATTTTAAGCTATTCAAATCTGATTAACGAATCTAAAAGTTCTTATTTTTCTAATAGAAATTTATACTTTTAATTTTTCTTATCATTTTTAACTCCTTATTTCATTTCGAAATTCAAAATGTATAGCAATTATTAAATTCCATAATTCTCTTTAAAAGCTGAACTCTTTATCTTTTAACTTTTCAATTTAAATTGGTAATAATCCTTAAGTTCTTCCTTTTTTTAATACAAATTAAAACTTTTCTTTCTTTTAATAACTTTCAACTCTTAATTTCAGAGTGAACTAAAAAATGTGAAACAATTACTGAAGTTAGTCTTTCGTTTTATCAACTTAAATTTGACATCCGTCTGAAGACCTTACGCTCTGCCTGATCTCATTGCAATAAGGATTTGTATACATTATTACAATAATTTTGATATAAAAAGCAGCTCAACGAATCTAAAAGGCTAATCTTTACCTTTTAACTTTTCAATTTAAGTTTGATATTAAAAGCAGTTCAATGAATTTAAACGGATAATCCGTAAGTTCTTTTTTTTGTAATTCAAATTTAGACTTTTCATTTTCAAAATCATTTTCAACTCTAGTTCAGTTTGAAATACAAAATGTGAGACAATTCTTAAATTTCATAATTCTCTTTTTAAAAGTTGAACCGTAATTCTTTAACTTTTCAATTTAAATTGGATATTAAAAGCAGAAATTAAAAGGATAATAAGTGAATAGAAATTTTATATTTTTAATTTCTTGACGCACCTGCTCTGTGTTGGAGACAAACGACAGCGAATCGGCATAGGAGCTGCCCATGGTGAGGGGCTCGCCATCGGCTTCCTTGGGATTGCGATAGCGATGCATGCGGACCACATGATCGGAGATCATTTGATCCACATCGCTATCGATGACATCCAGCATGACGAACAACAAATCGAAACGCGACAGCAGAGAATCCTGCAATCCAATGTTCTCCATGGGAGTTTTGTATTGATCGTACTAAAAGAAAAGAATAGTAAGGAGCATGATTAGCATAAGAAACATAATTGCATTCAAGTAAACACTTCCTATAAACAATCTAAATGAATGTTATATGATTTCATAATGATTTTCAGTATGATTTTTGGTGATATTCACAAATTTCTAGAAAATAGTTAGATCTAAATTATTATTATTAAAGCTAAATGTATTTATATATATATATATTTAAAGTCACTTAAAATGTCTAAAAAATTGTAATTTTTAATGACAATTTTGTGGCATCTTCTTCATCATTAAGTTAAGCTATGACACAAACCATAACTAATATTTTAACCAGTGCTTATGAATGAAAACTCTTTTAAATGGATTGAATTTGAGTTGAAGCAATGAAATGTAATCAATAATTATTTAATGATTTTTAAGTGATGCAATAAAATGCAATTTCTTCATTAAATTAAGCCACGACACAAACCATAGCAAGTATTTGAACCTGTGCTTAACGGAGACGCAACCCCGTTTAAGGAATTTTGAATGAATTTAAAATCATGAATGTACAAATCTATCAAATGGAATTATTTTGATGAAAAGCAATGAAATGAAGTGAATTTTCTTACCCGGCCGTAGACGGGATTGGCGGCTGCCAAGACGGAGCAGCGTGCATTGAGCGAGGCGTGGATGCCGGCCTTGGAGATGGTGACGCGTCCCTGTTCCATCACCTCGTGGATGGCCGTGCGATCAATGTCGCTCATCTTGTCGAACTCATCGATGCAAACGACGCCGCGATCCGCCAGCACCATGGCGCCCGCCTCCAAGCGTCGTTCGTTTGTCTCCTGATCCGTGGTCACAGCGGCTGTTAAACCAACGCCGCTGGAGCCGCGTCCCGTGGTGGGAATGGCACGCGGTGCCGTATTCAGCACATAGCGGAGCAGCTGTGACTTGGCCACGGACGGATCACCGATAAGCAGGACATTGATATCGCCACGCAGCCGTGTGCCATTGGGCAGCAGCTTCTCGACGCCGCCGAGCAGGAGACAAAGGATCGCTTGCTTCACATACGCATGTCCGTGAATCGATGGTGCCAGACTCTTGCTGAGCAGCTCAAAGATGTCGTTGTTCTTGGCCAGCTTCTTGCAGAGCATAATGTCCTCGCGCGAAATGTCCAGATTGCTCTCTTTGCTCAGCAGCGAAATGTTATTCGCCAGCAGCACTGTGCGAAAGGTGCCCGAGGTGTAGCCACCATGTTTGCCGGGCAGACAACGATAGTTGCCCACAATCTGGACACGATCGCCGGGCTTGCAGCGATCGACCAGATCATCATCGCACACAATGTCAACGGCACGCGGCAATTGGCCGGCGGGCGCCTTCTCTGGCATCTCCTGGATGGTGATGCGTTGATGATCCTTGTACACCGAGAGTCCGAATTCGGTTTCCAGCAGATTGCCATCGTCGTCCTTGGTGGGATAGACGGCACTGGAGGGCACCGCCTCAAACGAGGTCAGATCTGTGTACTTGCGTTCCAGTACTTTGCGTGTCGCTGGACAATAGTGAACGCTGCGCACCACCTTCGGGTGGATGAGCGAGACTTTGGTGACAATGCCCTCGACGCACACCAGATTACCCAGATAGACGGAGGTGAGGGAACGGGGCGTCACATGCCGATTGCCAAAGCAGCCCTCGAAGCCCACAAAGAAATCCTCGTGCTGTTTGGCATAGCTGGGCTCAATGGTGGACACGTACTCTTTGAGTGCACGACCGAATGCGAGCTGTTCGTCGGAGGCGTTGCTCAGCAGGCCGAGAGCGCGCTGTTGATTTTTGCGCTTGAGATCGTTGATGTTGACCACCAGACGCTTGGACTTTTCAGCAATCATGTCTTTGACGTGGCCGGCATAGATGCCCTGGTCCTCTTCGTCGTCCAGAAAGTCCACATATTCGCGCTGTATGTCCTTGATGTACTGTTCCGCGTCGTGTGCCATTTCGTCGAGCAATAATTTCACAATGAAACAAGCAAACAACAAACAAGCAGATTTGCCCGCCGCACGCCGCAAATGCAATTGCAATTTTTGGCGCGAATTCGCGCAGGGCTGCTGCTGCGTCGATAGCGAAAATGTCTATCGCGTCGATGCAGATATTCGATAATTTGGCACTGCGATATCAAGTTGCAAGAGTGACCATTGAAGTGCTGTTTATACCTGCGTATTTAAGTGTAGACTTTTTATATTTAGTGTGCATCGAAGATACAAACAAAATATCACTGCATGCGCAACGATAAATCTGAAGAGCATTCGATAATTTAATTTCAATATGTTAGCGCTAGTTGTGAATGTTGTTTGCATTTGCTACTGTCAATGCTTCTTCTTATTTTCTATGCTGTTGCCTCGAACCAGCAAAGTTAGTGTTTAGTTTGGCACATTTGCGTATAATTTTCTCGTCAAAGCTATAATTGCATATAATATTGAAATAAAAATAAACGCGAAACAAATTACATTGAATATGGCCAGTGGAGCTGAGGTAGGAGAGCTGCGGGTGAACACGTGACCAATGCACGTGTGCTTTTTATACAACAAATTGGCCGTCGTTTTTTTTTTATGTTTTTATGCAGAAAACACATCGCGCTCCACCAGCAGCTGGCGACCGAGACGACGATGAGCAGGAACAAGCACAACAACTGCAGCAAGACGATGAGAATATTATGAACGAACAGCCAATTGAGATAAGCTCGGACTCGAGTCTCGGGGATAGCGCGAGTGAAGCGCATCTGGATTCGGACAGTGAGATAAGCATTATTGATGACTCGCAGGATGATGTCGACGATGATAGCGAGGGCGATTCACAAAACGAAGAACGGCTGCAGGATGAGTTTGCAATGATATTGGCGATGCCATTCAAGGAGCATAAATTGTATATGCAATTGTGCCATACGGCATTGTAAGTGCAGGCCAATTGGCCAATTTCATGTTATGTTACAGTTGTTCCGCCACCAATTGCAGCAAAATCAATGCGTTTGAGAACATCAATGTGGCGATTAGCGCCTTCGAGAAGTACTCGACAATTCCAGCGCACATCTGGCTGCGCTACCTGAAGACCCTCAAGGCAGTGACCCAAACACCCGAGGAGCACGAGACTTACTATTCCAAATGCGCCACAGCCCTAAGCAGCTATTATGGTAAGTCGAACTCTTACAGTATTGTAGCTTGTCAACCATTTAAATGATACAAATTTGTAGATGAAAACCTGGCCGAGTTCATACTAAAAGGTGTGGAGACGCTCCATCCAACAGAGTTGTGGACCAACTTGCTCTGTGATTATGGCATTGAACGTGGGGATTTTATGGTCAAAGTGCGTGGTTTACTCCAAGCAACTGAGAACAAAGAGCTGGAGCAAGCTTTGAGTGAGCAATGCGTTGCATGGAACTGCAGCGAGCAAGAGCTGAAGGAAATGTCACAGATCATTGGCGACTTTAAGGCAAAGCTGAAGGAGAGAAGCGAGAATTCGTCGTGGCTGCAGGAAATGTTTCTGTTGCGTGTCGACACGTTGCCGGTGAGCAAACGCTGCAAAGTGTCGCTCGACAAAGTGATCTACGAGCTGAGCCTGTGCAAGTGGGCAAGCAACAGCGAACTCTGGCTGGACTACATTGCCTATATGCAGACACCGGTCGATAAGGAGAGCGAAAAAAGCCAGCTGAATTATATGATCCTTAACGATGGTTATTTAAAGTGCAAACCAATGGAGTTGATACGACGTGCTTTGCTGGCAATGCCAAGCATTAAATTGAATCACAAGTTCTTGCAGCTAATGGAACAACATGATTATCCACTCGACAAGGTCGATGCGGAGCTGGGACAGCTGTTTGCACGCATCGAGCAGTACATGGAGATGACGGTGGAGCTGGAGCTGGACTATTTGGCGTATCGTGTGCGTCACATACAGATCGATGTGGAGCAACAGGTAAGGATTACGATTCTTGTTCATGATAACTGAAACCTATCGCCCTAATTTCCAGGTGTCTGCTTTGCGTGCCGCCTTTCGCCAGGCATGGAATCGTTTGTCGGAGAAATATGGCGAGCTGGCGGACACTGGCTACGAGGTGCTGCAGCTGTGGGCGCTGGTTGAATACGCCACTCTCAAAAGTCCCAACGAAGGCGCTGCCATTTGGTCCGAGATCTTCAGTGAGTGTGAAGTGGCTTAAACTCTTAAGGAAATGCTTTACTAAAGTATGCTCTTTTTAGGCTATCCCGGCAGCAGCGATCGCGTTGATCTTTGGCTCGCTTGTGCCCAGATGGATGCCGAATATAACGGCGGACGCAAGATACGCAGTCTGCTGCAACAGGCGCTGAGCACGCTGCCCGCTAATGTTGTGGGCATTAGTGATCTGTATCGGCGCTATGAACGTTGCTTTGGCAACTACGAAACCATCGCCCAGTGTCAGGCGTATTGCACGGAAATCCAGCTGAGCAATCATGTGTCGGCGCCACAGCGCAGCACAACGTTTGCCCAAGGCAGACGTCAGCCAGTGCAGCCAAAAACGGCGAACAAGAAGCATTTCGCAGGCGGAGCAGGAGGAGGAGCTCAATCACCGTCTAGCAAAAAGTTGAAAAAGGATTTGCCAGCGCACAAGAAGCAACCACCGCCGCCGCCACCGCCAGCAGCAGCTGCACCGCCAGCGCCTATTAAAAAAGAAACATTTGAAACGAAACCAGCCAACTTTAAGTACTCAAGTGAGTGAGAGAGAGATTGAACACATCAAGTTATATATTACATTATTCTATACAATTTGCAGCCACTTTGGAGACTAACAAGATATTCGTTAAGAACTTGCATGCGGGCTGTACGCAACAGGAGCTAACCGAGGCATTCCAAGGCTATGGCCACATCAAGGATGTGCGTCTCGTGTTCAAGCAGTAAGCAGTCAAAAAATCGATTGGCAGTCTTTCGAATATTCATCATTTAACTCTTCTTCGTCTCTGCAGGAATCAGCGGTTCAAGGGCATTGCGTACATTGAGTTTGAGCTGCCGGAGCAGGCACAAAAGGCCGTCGACGGCGCCAATGGATTGGAGCTGGGCGGATTGCCGATTTCGGTTGCCATCTCAAATCCGCCGCCAAAGCCAATGTCAGCAACAGCTGCCGCCGCACCCAAAGTGGGGGAAAAGCGTCGCATGCCCACAACTCTGATACCCACAAAATTGGTAATGCTCGAGGCGAAGCGTCGCAAGAAACTCGATTTGGATGAGGCAACGGCGTCTGCCACATCATCAACAGCATCATCAGCGGATGCCAATGGCAAAGCCAACATCGATGACGAAAAAGAAAAGGAACAGAAGGAGGTCTCGAATGCGACGACGACACCAAAGTCCAACGATGACTTTCGCAAGCTCTTTAATATCTAAGTTAAATCTACAAAATTAGTTTTCTAAGCTCTTTCTTTCGCACGCCAACTGCTTCTTCAATGTTAGAAATCGAATTGAAGCAGACAATGAAAATTGAATAATTTGAATTTTCGATCTTTTGAAATACGTATAGTTTGATGCATGCTTTTTGTGTTGGTTGTCTTCTTTATTTTTTATTTTTTTTGGCTAAACTTTTGCATGAAACTTGTACATAATAAAAACAAAACTGTATTAATGTAAACGCAAAACAACAAAAACAATTGATGAATGTACAAAACTACAATTAAATCATTCAATAATTAGAGTTAGCTAACTTTAATGTAAATGCGTCTTTTGTGGTGGATTTAATCCTGAAGATCTTTTGAAAATGTGGCAGAATATTCGAAACAGAACATAACTCGGCTAGCAACTAGCTTTTTGTCATCTTAATAGTTAATACTATCAACTGTCATTCAAGGATTTTAAGGACATTCCTACGAAATTCACCTGAAATTTTTTCAAGGGCTTCACATAGAAAAAATGGCCACAAATTGCAAATTCCGCTGTAACTCCGCCATTTAAAGGACAATCGACATGTCCTTTGGCAGAAAGATAGTCCTAATCAATAAAAAGTGATTGGCATACCAAAAAGGACGAATATCCTGCAAGGATTCAAGTTAGAAGGACTTTTTTGTTTATACAAAATAGCGTATTTCTCAGCTGTATCCCGTCTGATCCTGGCGAGTCCTGTGTCAAACGACATCTTTCAGTAAGGACTGTTGTCCCACCAAAGGATATTCGAATCGTCCTTGTGGTTATCAAGATATACCGAAATTTATGATTTCAGCTGATTTTTTAAGGGGAAAATGGCAAAAAAAAAAAATTTGAATTTTTCCGCCGTATTAAATCGACAAATAAAACATCCGTTTTACAGCTCACAACATTATCCTTTTTAATATGCAGTTTACAGACTTTCTACTTATTATATGTACTATAATATATATAGTAAACGATTTTAAACTACGTTCGGAACTTGACGCTCTTGGTGACGCCCGCCTTGATGCCAGACACCTCTCCGCCGTAGCGCTTGACCTCGGTGCGCACAGATCGGACGGCGCCCTTGCGTCGGATGAGCGCCTTGCGATATTTGCCGCGATGCTTGACACGCGGATTGCGCAGCTCCTTCTTGCGATGCGGCGTCAGGCCCTTGTTCTTGGCCATTTGATAGGTGATGCCACGACGCGCCAACTCCGCCGCGTCCTCATCTTCATCTTTGTCATCGTCATCCGTCTCCTCGTCGTCGTCGTCTTCTTCCTCCTCCGCCGCCGCCGCCACTTGCTGTTCTTGCTTCTGCTCTGCTGACGTCTCGTTGTACTTGTCGAGTATCTGCAGCTTGGCCTTGCGTTGCGCCACATCGAGCACTGTGAATGCATCGCCATCCTGGATGCGCTCCAGCAACGCCTCCAGCTGTGGCTCTATGAACTCCACATAACGCTCGGCGAGCTGTTCGCGCAGCTGCTTCAGTTGTACCAGACGCTTGACCACCGGATGATACTTGACATTGCTGCGCGTTGCTTTTAGCAGCAAATAGTAGCTGACGTTGGAGCAGTAGCTGAGGAGCACGCTCTGATAGAGCTGGGCGAATTGCAAAGCTGGCACCACAGGCACCTGATGATGCCGCACATAGTTGAGGACGGGCGCTGTCAGCTTTTGTACCTCGTGCAGCTGCCTCTTGAATTCCTGTGTGATGCCCAGGAATTCGGGTGAATCCTTTTGCAATAGTTGTAAGCGTTCACGCTTCCCCAGACCGGCCAGATCTGTGGTCACCTTGATGGTCTCCATGCTGGACTTTGTGGTCGACTTCTTGGCTGCTTTTTGTGCGCTTTGCTTGACGCTGCTGGATTCCATCATGTCGTCCAGCTGGAAGTCGGCTTCGTTTAGTTGTTTGGCCAGACGCAATTGTATCTTTTTGGCCTCCTCTTCCTCGGCCTTGGCCATGTCCTCCTCCTGTGCATTGTAGCTACTGTAGTCTTGATCCACGAAATCGGTATTATAATACGTTCGCTTGTTGGTGCCCCAGTCCATAGTATCGGGCAGATCGCCATCGTCGTCTTCGGCGCCTTCGATGTCGCTGTCTCGCATCAATTGCGCCACATCGTCTTCGTCGTCATCGTCATCATCATTGCCAGCTGCTGCAGTCTTGCGCTTGGACTTTTTGGCTTTTCTTTGCGCCCGTTGTGCCGCATAAGGATCCTCTTCCTCATCGTCATCATCATCGTCGCTTTCGCTGAACGCCAGCACAGATTGTTTTTGGTTGCGTTTGTTGTCGGCGCGTCTCTGGCGCTCCTTGCGATAATCCTGTAAGATTTCACGTTCCTCCTCATTGTACTCCTCCTCGGAGTCGGTGGGCTCATAATCATCCACTTCACTATCCATTTTACTTAACAATTTTGCTTGCGATTCAAATCCCAGAAATCGCAGCAACACGTGCCGCAAACAATTCGCCTCAGTGTGGCCGTCGCTATACTGCTTAAATATACCATATACTAAAGTAGAATATAAAATATCGGTTACATGGGCTTCAGTAATTGATATCGATATTTATTGGTGTTGTGATTTTCAAAATTCGAATGTTCGGCAACGCCATTTTTTGACAGTTAGCTTTCAGTTAATAACGTACGTGCATGCGCATAGTAAAATTTATTAATAAACCTAGCCAACAAGTTTTTACAACAAACAAAATGAAAACTATTAAAGAAGAACCTTGCCTCAAGAGAAATTACATTCTTCAACATTTTTCGCTTGGCCTGCACAAAGAATTTGCAAATGAAGAAGCTAAAGACACATGAGCTTGGCACCATGAAGTGGGATATTGAGAGTTCCGATGATAAGTTGGACAGCGCCGAAGCTTTGCTGGATGAAACTGAGCTGAGTGCCGAGTTCCGTATGGAAAACTTTATACATCGCATTCAATCGAAATATGTGCTGGTGAGTCGTCAATACATTTTGTTTTACCTAGTTATAAATGTATTTAAGCTTGATGTCATTTGGAAATAAAATGAATACCTTCAAAGGCAAAAAAGCTTATCCGAGAGAAGTTGTTAAAGGAAAAATTGTAAAAGTGTTAAATAATTGTTAAAGGTTCGTCCAAAGTCCGAGGAAGTGTTTAATGTGAATGGGCCACAGGAAGCTATTCGCTTAGGTGCAGAGCTGGCTGTCAAGACGCTTTCACAGGAGCACACAGTTGGCAACAAGTTACAGCTCAAGGTAACCGAGGTGAGTGTATGAATCTCTCAGATCTGACTTGCATTTTACAATGTGCTTTCTTCACAGGTTTACAGCCCCTTTCAGTTCTGGTTTCTGGAGGCCAAAGATGCCAATCTGGTGACGGAGATGTCCCATAAGATATTGTAAGTGGGAGCCAACTCTATGTATGCAGTGTATGCAATTCATTCCATCGACTCCCTTCTGCAGCAACTTTTATAGCGATGGGCATGGATTGTGTTGGATGCTGACGCCTCCCTTTCTGAAACCCGGCTACATTTGCGCCGCCTTTCATCAATCCGCGTGGAAGCGTGCACGCATCGTGAGTGTGATCTCCGCCAGAGAGGTGTCCGTCTATATGCTTGACTATGGCCAAAGTGCTCAATTGCCGGCTAATCAGCTGAATTTTCTGCACAAGCAATTCATGCAACTTCCGGCAATGGCAATGCGTGGCACTTTGACGGACGTGTATCCTCTAGATTTGCATTGGCCGGCGAATGCGACGAACTACTTTAAAGTCCTGGTGCGTGGTCGTTATGTTTATGCCGTCATTAAAGACACTGACATCGAGGATCGTACTCTCTTTGTCAATCTTTGTGATTCACCGGACTTGCAGCACAGCATCAGCGATCAGTTGATCCGTAATAAATTGGCAGGCATCAGTCGAAATTATAGCGCTAAAACGATCGAATCCAACAACGGACGACGTGTTCGCTATATACGCGAACGTCTGCCCAGGTGAAACTCTTCAGGAATCAGCAATCTATAATCCATAATAACTATATTTGTTTTTCTTGGTGCAGCTTTGACATGTTGGAACAGCAATTGATTATCGCTGACTGCGAAAAATTTGAAAAGATGTTCGATGGGATCGTCTATAATTCACAATTTTATAGACACTTCAAGGCGCCCAAGTTGACGAATCCTTTTCACAAAGATCTCGAGAATGCGTTGGACGACTGGTTGGAGAAACACAAGCGCATTCAGCGCATGAATCCATAAAATGCTATGCATGTGACAAACTATTTGCAGTTCGTATCGATATTTTCATTAAATTTACATCAGATTATATATCGGACAAGAAACCAAAACAAAAACATTTATTATAATAAACATCAATTTTACACATAATAATCAACTTTGAACTGTAACTTTCAATTTATTTCACTCAAATGTATATTTACATTTGAATTCACAACTAATATAATAAGGAAAATGTTTGAATATATATCTCTGCCCATTTCACATGATCTATGTGGCACAGATCTGAGCGTCTGATCGTTGACTCGCAGGATTCCTTTTGGCGCCAACTAAAATGTATCTCGAAGATCCAGAATGAAGATATCACGAAACTCTCGTTGCGCATTTAAAGCTCCTGCAGGCGGTCAAATGTTTCAATCAAGAACGATTTGGTAGTGAGTGAGCTCTACTTACTCTGCAGGGAAAGCAAAAGTTGATGTGACAACTAATTGTGATATGGACGCTGACCATGTCTATCTATATCCAATTCCATGATCTGCATGAGATCCTCCTGCAACAACGATGGTCCCCTAAAGCTTTGATAATTGTCCGCGTGGTTGCCATGCGTTGCCGGTGTGCTGTATGAGCTGCTGTCGTTCACATCCTCGCCAGCAATGGAGATGCTGATGTTGGGCAAACGCGCTGAGGCAGCAGCCATCAACTGGTGTTGATCATGTGTGGTGGTGACCTTCAGCCAGGGCAATGTCAGCGATATGCGATGCCAACGCTCCGAGGCACGTTCCGATGGAGTTGCACTAAGTAGGCGACTTGGTTGCGGCGTCGTTGTTGCTGCGGCGACATCACTGTTTAGTCTTAAAGCATTCTGGCTGGTGCTGGGCATATTATCGTCGTCGTAGCTCAAGGGTTCGTGCTCCGTTGGCGGCAGCAGCGCTGTCTGCATTTCATCCTCAGAGTTGACAGCATTTGAATTCTTCATTGTCGGCGCCTCGCCACCATTGTTATTGTTATCGTTATCGCTGTCGTTGTTATCGGCATGGGTATCGAGCAGCAAAGGAGTATTTGTGTTGCGCAATCGATGCTCAAACTCCAATTGCGCATGCTGTTTAATCACCTGCAAATGCGCATTAACGCTCGCCGCCTGATCCGTCCCTGATATGCAATTCATCACACGCTGCGCAGCCGCCATTTGACTGCGCATCATGTTGTTGGAGGAACGCGAGTTGCCATATTGCAAACGCTGCTGCAGCATCGAACGTTTCACGATATCTGGCTGCGCCACATTCAACTGATCTGGCAACACCTGCTGCTGCGATAGTCGTGCCGGCGGCGATGTCGGCAAATCGTGCCGATAGAGCAGCGCATCGGCCTCCTCTTGCCGCTGGCGTCGCAGCGCAATGCGCTCAATATTCGAGCGCGACTGCGCATTGCCATAGCTGATGCGTCGAGCGGCGCGTTGACGCCGCTCCTGGGCATCGCGACGCGCCTCGTCGGCTGCGCGCATTTTGGCGGTGGCGCGCAGTTCGCTGCGCAAATAGAAACCGCTGCCATTCTCTGCCAGCTCGGCGTTGCGACGCGACATCTCCTGGCCCAGCTCTCGGGCCCTTTCGAGTGCCTCGACACGTTCGCGTCGCTGCTGCGCCTGCATCGCTTCCGGCGTCAGCGGCAGCAGCAGCGGCTGTTGGCGACGCGTCGCCGACGACGCACTCAATGTTAGGGGACTGGGCGACTCATTGATGTCCTCGATTTCACGAAACAATCGCTTGAGACGCACCTGGCGCATCTTCAGCTCGATGGTGCGATCATTGAACTCTTGGATGCGTTCGTATTCCTCGCGCAAACGCTGCAGTTGCCCATTGCGGCGACTGTGGTTGAACATGCGTCGAAAATATGGCGTACGCTTGATTTGATAGGACATGGTCGTTGTTATCGATAGGCGAGATCGATCGATCGAAGGAACGAACGATTAATAGCGCTGGAATTTGCAATGGAATTACCTCTTTTTTTGTTTTTCGTTTTTTTTTTTGTTGCACTTGAAAATTTTGTACGCTTCCTAAAAAATAAACACAAATATTAGTTTGCTGAAAAAATGATTTAAACTACACTGCGTCTCTCTCTCTAGAATGTAATAAAAAAAAAAACAATAGCAGCAGCGCTTGCTTGTTAAAAACTTGTACAAATCATTTTGAGGTTATGGCTAGTGCAAATGAAAAAATCCAAATTGAATTAATTTGTCATAATGCTGGAGTTTTATTTGAGCTTACTCTTGCTTACATCTATTTTAAGTCAAGTTACACATTACACAAATTTAAAATACAATCACAATTACATTATTACATTATCGAACGTTTAAAGTTAAATATTATCGACGCCCAGCGTCGTGGAAGGAGTATCGAGAGAAAGTTATGGGGACGACGAACGTTCCCTCACTTGCCCACCTTGGCCAGCATCTTCACCAGTTTGTGCTCATCAGCCCCGATAATGGAGCCCAGGCGTCGAGCGCCTCTCAGGAAGACAAATGTTGGCATGCTGCGCACTTTGTACCTTTGCACCAGTTCATCGTATTTGTCCACATTGACCTTCAGGAATATCACCTTGCCCTCATATTGACGGGCCAGTGATTTCACCGTCTTCTCGATTTCCTTACAGGGACCGCACCATGTTGCATAAAAATCAAGCACCACCACTTTGCCTTCGGCCGAATCGATGCGTTTGTTGAAGTCGTTGATGCTGCGAATGGTGGTTATGGTGTTCATACTGAATATTGTATTTCTTCGAACTGTTATTTGACAAATTTCACAATGCGTTTTTACGTTGTTACGCGCTTAATTTTTCTTTAATATTGGCACAGCTTGTTAGTTGCGGGGCCACTTTTATAGTTAATCACTGTGCTGCACTTTTGGCGCATTTTTCTTTTCACCACAAAATGGCCGTTACATCGATACACACTATTGCAATTGACGAAGCAACGGTAAAAGTTCAGCTGACTGACGTTGCCACCACGTTGTTGGGCATGTACATCAACTATCGATTGCCGCGAATGATTCTATTCGATATTACGAAATAAAATACTGCCAGAAAAAAGTTTTTTTTTTGATGATCCCAAATTGATATATTTATAGATGGTGTTTGCATTTAATTATCTTCTAAGTGGATTTTAAATATTTAGGTATTTGTAACGTGAAATATATTTTAGTATATTTTAAAATGCCACTCACGATATATCGATAGACGCTGTTTCTGTCCAGCGCTATGTTCCAGTTGTGTCCAATACTCTCCACCTTACCGCCTGTTGGTGATTCACAACAGAGAGAGTGAGAGAGCGCGCAATATGACAACAATCTTCTACTTGGAGCCCGAGCTGGTGCTTGCCCACGGCCGGAAGGTGCTATTCCTCAATCCCAACGACTTGCAAATCTTCAAGGAGATTGAGCTCCCCACAGACCTGACCACGTGCGGGCTCAAACCCGTGGCGGCCAGTGAAGCAACTGAAGAGCAGCCCGCAACCAAGAGTGAAGTGTCCATATTGAACGTAAGCTATTCACCCGATCGCCAGTTAATTGCGCTGACCACAACCGGCCAAAAGGCGCTGCTGCTGTACAAGAGCAGGCCGGAGCATGCCAAGCTGCTCTCGATACGACCGCTGGCACGTGCCTCGAGTGCCTTGAGATTCGCGCCCGATTCGAGTTCGTTGCTGGTCACGGATAAAACCGGCGATTGCTATCAATTCGATTGCAGTGCGGATGTAGAGGCGCCGCCCAAACTGCTTTTGGGTCATCTGAGCATTGTCTACGACATATTGTGGACACCGGATCAACAGCACATCATCAGTTGTGATCGTGATGACAAAATTCGCGTGACCAACTATCCCGCCAGCTATGACATACACAGCTATTGTCTGGGTCACAAGGAATTCGTTTCGGGTCTGGCGCTCCTCGGCGAACAGCAGCTGCAGCACCTGGTTTCCGTTTCGGGTGACAAGACGCTGCGCATCTGGAACTATGCGACGGGGGAGGAGCTGCTGCTCAAGGAATTGCCAGCGCCAGCAGTGCGACTCCAGCTGCGTGAGCTTGTGCCCGGCCAGCGTTATGAGGCGGCGGTGCTCTTCTACGATCACAGCGCTGCCATTGGACTCTATGAGCTGCAGCTCAATGCAGCAGACGCGGCAAATCCTTCGTGGTCTGTGACACGGGAGCAGTTGATTGAAGCCGCTGCGGGCAGTTGGCACATTGGCAACTTTGCGCTGTGTGGACAACGCATCTATGTGCTGGGCTCCTTGAATGACAATCTCTCGTTGCGTGCCTACAGCAGCCAGGATGGTGCCGAGGATGCAACGCTGCCCGAAGGCTGGTTGCAAATGGTCGACGAACAGTTTGCCGGAGAGGGGCAATGTGTGCCCGAGGATCTGTCGGTGTGGTTCAAGAAGCGCTACGACAACGTCAGCGATTACATGGAACGCAAGAAGCGACGCATCGAGGACACCAACAAAGCCAAGTGACCAGCTACTTATCTAGTTTATAGACTTGCTTTATACCTCTTGCTCTTTCATTCTGATCTATGTAATAAAAACGTTGTTGACAATAACCGAAACACTGGACTATAGCAAAATATGAATATGTTCTAACTTTGAGTAACAGTCTCATATGGATTCAAAATCTTGATCCTTTTCATGTTTATTCCACAGTCGAGTGTGAGAGAGATGAGATAGCCGCTACCCAGTGCGGTATTCGTAAAATATACCATATTAATATACCACAAAAATACTAAAAATATACTACTCGACTGAAAGATACCCACTTTCAATAAATGCAAGACAATGCGGTATTTTAAAAATATACCAAATTAATATACTGCAAAATACAAAAATATACCATCAACTATACTTGGTATATCAAGTACACTCGGCTGTGAGATACACACTTTCAATAAATCCAGAACCGTGCGGTTTTATTCTTGAAATATACCAAAACTATGTACCGCAAAAATACTAAAATATACCGAATGCTATATTTGGTGTTTAAATATACCATAGAGTACAAAATATACCAGATTATCGGTCAAAGCTACTAAGAACCGTAGTTTGTAGGTGTTTTTGCGGTATTCACTTTAAAATATACCGAATTAATATAACACAAAATACTAAAGATATGCCCAAATCTACATTTGGTATATTGTTATAGTACTACATATACCGTAGGAGTACAAATTATACCAGATTGTCGGAGATGCCTGCTTCTAAGTCTAAATTATAGACAATGAAAAGTGAATTAATTAGTTGAACACTAAAATGCATAACTCTAATTCATATGAACGAAATTACACAAATTCCTAACTGAATCTATCTTACTTTTAGCTTTTCTTGAATAATAAACAATCTTTCCAAACAACTGAATTTTTTTGTACATAATATAAGATGGGTATTTTTTTTATTGAATTTGTGTTGAAGTTAATGGTTTCAGGGGCGTGGTTAACTACATCTAAACTGGCTTGTAGTCCAGTTTGCTCTCCAGCTTCTTGTTGTCCGACACCTTGCGCACAGCCTTCATGAAGTCCTCCTGGATGACGTATTCACGTTCCGCACTGCAATTGACAATTGTTTCGTTATAGAAACTTAGGCGTTCAAGTATTTCGTTACGTGTTCACTTACCGGATGGCAAAGAGACCCGCCTCAGTGCAAACATTGCGCAGATCGGCGCCATTGAAATTGTCCGACAACTTGACAATGGCTTCGTAATCAATCTCACCATGTTTGGCAATCTTGAGCGCATGAATCTTCAGAATTTCCAGACTGCAAAAAAGTTATTATAAATTAATTATGTTCCCTTAAGTTCGATTTAACAACTTACCGCGCCTGTTCGTTGGGCAGCGGTATCTCGATCTTACGATCCAAGCGACCGGGACGCAGCAAAGCAGGATCCAATGTATCGGGACGATTGGTGGCCATAATCATCTTCACCTGTCCCAGCGAATCGAAGCCATCCATTTGATTGAGCAGCTCCATCAGCGTGCGCTGTATTTCACGATCGGCCGATGTGCCCTCAGAGAAACGACGGCCACCAATCGCATCGATTTCATCCATGAAAATGATGCAGGGCTGATGATCACGGGCATAATTGAACATTTCGCGTATCAAACGCGCACTCTCGCCAATATATTTGTCCACAATGGCCGAGGAGACAACCTTCAGGAAGTTGGCATCCAGCTGCGAGGCCACCGCACGCGCCAACAGCGTTTTGCCTGTGCCTGGCGGACCGTAGAGCAAACAACCTTTGGGCGGTGTGATGCCAACGCGCAGGAAGAGTTCGGGATTGAGCAATGGCAACTCGATGACTTCGCGTAGCTCGCGAATTTGCTCGGTGAGACCACCGATGGCCGAGTAGGTGACATCGCCGGGATCCTCGTGCGACATATTGTAGACCAAAGGATCAACTTCGCGTGGCAAATAGCGCATAATCGTCAATGTGGTCATGTCGAGGGCAACGCGTGTGCCCGACTTAAGCTTGGCCTTATCCAGCTGGCGACGGCAACCGACTACATAGCGTGGTCCATTGGTGGCTTTCACAATGACTGCATTCAACAAACAAATATCATTAAAATCGTGGTCAAATCTTATTTTGCCAACACTCACATTTATCCTCGGTCAATTGTTTGAGCACCTCGCCCACAATTTGGCCCACGCTTTGCAGTGCTTTTAGATCATTCTCCGACTTGTCGTAAAGCTTTGTCAGCTCCTTGATTTCCTCGCGTTCTATAAATTTTGCATTATTAGTGAACAACTTTTGGCATTACCATTTTTTCCAACTCACTTTCTTTAAGGCGACCCTCGACTTCTTTGTGCTCCAGCAATTTCTTTCTGTAGTCGGAAAGCGCCTTTTCGCGTACGCTCTCCAGCGGCACAGCAGTTACGGTCATTTTCACTGTGTTGATGTGGTGCGTTCAATTAAATGTAAATACAATTTGTTTCTGAAAAAAGTAATCAACTTTGTCGGTCGGTCTAATGATATTGCAGTTTTAGCAAACGGTGTGACCAGCAGTGATAAACACAAAATCCGCGCGATAGACAAATGCCGCATTTTGGTATTTTACAATTTCAAAAATTAATTAGTAAACTTATCAATCTTAGTAAATGAAAGAATTATAGAATAAATCCAAATCAATAATAATATCAATAAAAATCTTAACTGCATGCATTATTATTTAGTTATTTGATGAGCAGAATATGCATTGCTAACCATTCGATATCACTAAACGAACATCGATATATATCGATGTTTTTACAGCAAATATCTATGGTTTTTGGTTTTCAAAATAACATTTGAAAATTAAATTCAAAACTTTTCCAAATGTATCCGTAAGTGGCTCTTATAATACATTTTGTAGTAAAAAATTCCAAAAAGTTTCAAAAGTGCTTTTTCGATAAACAAACTCTCTTTTATATTGATACTGAGATTGCAGGGTAGCAAAAGCTTGCAGAGCTTTTTGCAATCATCTGGCAGCTGACGCCAGACGCAGCGTCGACAGCTGACACAAACAATTGCGTTTAGTTCATAACAATTTGCTAGAGCGGCGGGGATACGCATTCTAAATGCATATAGTACAAAGTAGCATAACATTAAGTATTAGTTACGTATTTACTCCCTCTACATCCCTATATACATAGAGTACACACACATATTCATACATATATGTGTATTTATGTGTGTCGTTAGGAGCTTGCATACATGTAAGTATGCGAATTTACAAGGCAACGAGGGGAATGACGACGGCAAATCTCGCTCGCTTTGTTGATGACTAGCAAGTATTTCTCTTAATGTACATATGTGTGTAGCAGTCATAAACACAATCTGTCATATTAAATCACATGCCACATTTCGCATAAAGTTTCCATTACATAAACACGCGCAAACAAACAGACGCACATATGTATGTAGATATTTTTACTCACATGCGTATGCGTAACGTTTCCATTCATAGTTGTTCTTAGAACACAGCTGTTATGACACACATGCACATGCACAATGCATGTGTGTGTGTGTGTGAGTGCGTGGGTATTTCATAATTTAAATTTTGGCATTTGAACAAACTGCCGCGCTCCCCTCATGCGTGTCACACCGCTCACCTTTTGTCAGCAGCCGCCAATGAGCGACACACGGAAACGGAAAAGCTTTTCACACGATCACTTGCAAATGCAATTGCAATTTTTGGCTCACCTAATTTTCGAAATTGCAGTATTTGTGCAACCATTGTGTGATTTAGTTGTTAAGTGCAACAGATTCATTGATCGCAAGTGATAAAAACTCACAAGCAGCTCAGCATAGAAGGACTAGAAAGCTCTCTCTCTCTTTCTCTCTTGTTCACATTCTCTCCTAAAGAAGTTGCAAGCAAGTACCGTAGTTTAGTAGCCATGCTTCCTCTTCCACTTACACTTCGCCATGGTCAATTCATGTGCATGCATGTGTGTGTGTGTGTTAGTGTGAGTGACAGTGACCTTGTTGAATTCGCCGTCGCCTGCATTGCCAAGCGAGCGAGATAGCAACACATGTGAATGACTGTTATTATTCGCCGTCGTCGTTGTTGTCGTTGCGCGCGCGAGTGAGATAGCAATAACAATTTTTGAAAACAGTTTTGAAAGGTACAATTTTGTTGAAATAAAATGGCCCAAGTGCTTAGACAATTGCAAAACGTTGTCACTGCCCAAGGCAAGTTGCATCCCATGGTCAAGGGGGCAGTGACCTATGCGCTACTGTGGCCCACGGGCAGCCTGATTCAGCAAACTCTCGAAGGACGCAATCTGAGTAAGTTTACGGAAAGGATTCATCACAACTCGGAATACAAAATTCTGCTCTTCCGCTAGAGAATTACGATTGGGCGCGTGCCCTGCGCTTCAGTCTCTTCGGTGGTCTCTATGTGGCGCCCACACTCTATGGCTGGGTGCGCCTCTCCAGCGCCATGTGGCCACAGACCAGTCTGCGTGTTGGCATCGTCAAGGTGAGTGTGTGTCTGCGTGTGTGTGTGTGGCAAGGATATGTGAACTCCAAATCGAACAATTTACAGGCGCTAACCGAACAAATCTCTTATGGACCCTTTGCCTGCATCTCATTCTTCATGGGCATGAGTCTGCTGGAGCGCAAGAGTTTCGCTGAGGCTGTTGAGGAGACCAAACAGAAGGCATTGCCCACATACAAGGTACCACTAACAAGCAATGACTCCTCCTCAATCTCAACCGAACAACAAACTAACAACTTAAGCTCAACAGGTTGGCATCTGTGTTTGGCCCTTCATTCAGACGCTGAACTTCTCGCTGGTGCCAGAGCACAATCGTGTCGTCTTTGTCAGCATTTGCAGCCTGATGTGGATCATCTTTTTGGCATACACAAAGACGCGTCAGTTGAGTCACGATGAAGACACTGTGAATGCGGATGCAGTTGCTCCCATTATTCAGGCTGCATAAGTTGCGCTCTGTTGTTGTCTGTTATGTAAATAATGCGTGTTGTTTATAGTACAATTTTTGGTAGGTCAATAAATTGCATTTAAGTACAACTTCTTCATCTCCTTCTTCTTCATCTTGTGACTACGCTACAAGTGGCGGCGGCACACGTGCCACAATCAATTCACCAATCCAGAGCTGCGACGTTGCGGGATCATTGTTCGGAGCCGTGGCCACAGTTGCCACAATCCAGTCCACATACGCCGAGACCTCGGTGAAGACACCCGGATAGGGAGGACGAGTGCAGGGCTTAATGCTCCACGACACAATGCCCACTTGAGTGTCGCTGCCGGCAAGCAAGAGCGGACCACCAGAGTCACCGCTGCACTGTCCCTTGCCGCCCTCGGGAACTCCGGCGCACAGCTGAGTGGCATGGAGTTGAACTTGATGCAGGTTGCTGCAATCCTGATCGCTAAACGCCTGCAGCTGAACCTTCATAAGCTGCTGCTGCACAACGCCGCCAGTCTGCAAGAGAAAAGTGAAGCATTAATAGCTGTGGACTGGATGTGGAAATGGACGCGATACCCACGGCATTTAAACCCCATCCGGCGAGCACAACACTGCTATTGGCCAGCGTCATTTGTTCGGCATTCGGTAAACGCACTGGCTGCACCAGAGCATCAAGGATCAACGGTTGCTGCAGCTGCAACAGGGCAATATCATTGAAGTGTTTATTCTGCGGCTCGTAGCCGGGATGCACAAAGATGGCCTGCACCATGGCCAACTGCGTGGCATTGCGTGCAATGATATTGCTGCCATATTGTACATTCACATCCTGCGGATTTGCAGAACGCACACAATGCGCCGCCGTTAACACCCAGCCAGCATTGAGCAAGGTGCCGCCACAGGAATGATGTCCACTCTTGGAGCGACGCAGCGACACCTGAGAAAAGCAATACAAGTTATTTAAAGAAGAGAAACTACTACATAGTTGGAATGCCTTACTGCGTAGGGAAACTCGCCCTTGGCGGCGACAGTTCCATTGACAATTTTGCTGTCCTGCAGCTGATCCTCCAGGCAGCTCGCCAAGCAGCAGCAACAGCATAAAAGTATTAACAGGCCACGCCACATGTTTGTTTGTGTCTCGTTCGCTGTTCGTTGTGTGTGTTGGCATTTTATGTCTTTTTGTTGGACGAGGTCGCAGCCCCCAGTTTTGTGTGTTGACTTGGCCCTGGCTGAAATTCATTTACATAGATTACAACAGTTGTTTTGCATTGCAACTAACAATAAACCATGTTTTCACATGTAGAGCGTCAGCATGGTGGCTCCATTGCTGTGGCAACAGTGCAAGACACTCGTCACCCGCTATCCCATTGTGCGTGGCATGATATCATATAGCCTGATCTGGCCAACTGGCAGCCTGATACAACAAACCTTTGAGGGCAAAAATTGGGGTAAGTTTGTTGCTGTTTGAATTAATCGATTTTAATTTACTAACTTTGCGAATTTTGTAGGCAACTACGACTGGTGGCGTGTCTTGCGTTTCAGCATGTACGGCGGCTTGTTTGTGGCGCCCACTCTATACGGCTGGGTTAAGGTAAAAACGATTCCCTTAGCCATGTTTCATAGTTATCAGAATCTTCTTTTGCATCGTAAGCAGATCTCTAGCGCTATGTGGCCGCAGACATCGTTGGGCACTGGCATTGTAAAGGCGGCCGTAGAGACCATTTCGTATACGCCGGCTGCCATGACTTGCTTCTACTTCATCATGAGTCTGCTGGAGTCCAAGACAGTGCGAGAGGCGGTGGCCGAAGTTGGCAAAAAGGTCATTCCCACCTACAAGGTACACAGCAGAAAGCATTCCCTCAAACTCATGCGAGTTAATCAATCATTATGCATTTACTTACAGGTTGCTCTATGTGTCTGGCCCCTGGTGGCCACCATCAACTTCTCCCTCATCCCAGAGCGCAATCGCGTCCCGTTTATTAGCGTGTGCAGCCTCTGTTGGACGTGTTTTCTTGCGTATATGAAGCACTTGGAGCACCACGAGGTGGACCAAGTGCTTTAATTGTGCCATTTTAGCAGATATCTTGTTATTGCGTGTATTGTTATTTGTAATTAATAATTTTAATAAATCGACCCGCCAGAGATCAACTCGATATTCCAACTGAATTTTAAAGTTGCCACCTTGCGTTACAGAAATTAACGGTCTGGCCACATTAGCGAGTGAAGCTTCTGTTGGATGCATCGATATTAAACTTTTAGAGCCACACGAGTGAGATTAACTTTAAATATCTATCTTGTTATTAATTTATAATAAACAGAAATGCAATTTTAATATCTATCAGTAATTAACCATTTTCAACATTGCTGCACATAAATTTTATAGTCTGGCCATTTTGCGTGCACTGTAACGTATTGTTGCCAAGCAGTATTTTCGGTATATTTGCCGACGTAAACTAGCAGCTAGTGAAAAATTTCAAGAGCGGTCACATTGTACCCCAGCCCCACCTTGCAGTTGGGTGTGTGCATTTAATTTGTCTACGATTTCATTTGTTTATACACAATATCTTCATTTTCTTCGACTCTATTCATTTACTGAAGTCTCACGTTCAATATGCATAATTTGGGCAAACAGCAATCGCAGGATACCACCGACAATGGCGTGGAGAAGGGCGATTATCCGCGTGCGACGAGTAAGTGACGCAGCCAAAGTCAGCGTATTGTTTTTTTATGTAAATAAATATTATATATGCTATGCACTGCAGATGGCGTCGTGTTTGGCTCGATTGTGACATATGCCAGCTTCTTTGTGATGATTATGTCCTTCTGCTCGCCCTATTGGATTGAATCGTACGAGGAGACGCACAGCAGCTTCAAGAACATGGGACTCTGGCAGTATTGCTTCAAGGATTTTGTTTATCCCAAATACCACAATCCGAAACAGTTCACCGGCTGCCACAACATATTCTCCCACGTAAGTGTGCTACTTACTATTCCTACATGGATAAACCACATCTAAATGGCTTCACTCTAGGAATATTATGTTATACGCGAATATCTGTTGCCTGGTTGGCTGATGGCTGTGCAAGGCTTCGTTACCATGGCCTTCATCAGTGTCTTCTGTGTGCTGGCCCTGCTCTCGCTGACCATCATTCGCTTGCCGCTGAAGGCAGTGCTCCAATACGAATGGCTGCTCGTGCGTCTCGCTTTCATTGGCACCGCCGTCTCATGTAATTTACAACAATTTCAGCATTCATAACTTGAATTCTTATTAATTATTGTACTCTGTGCTGCAGCTGTCTTCATGTTCTTGGCCGTGTGCATCTTTGGTGGCTGTGCCTATCGTCGCGACTGGCTCATGTATCCCAAATTCAATGTGCTTGGCTGGTCCTATGCCCTCGCCGTTGTCACTTCCATGCTGTTGGCTCTTGCTGCCCTAATTTTGCATCGTGAGTCGCGTCATGCTTATGAGGCGCGTGGCGAGCAAAAGAATCTGGTGATGCAGATGGAAATGCAAGAGCCAGGCTATCAGCCACCGCGTCATCATCACAGTCAATCGCGCAGTCTGCAGGGCTACATATAAACAACAGCAGCAACAACAATCAAGAGGAAACAAAGACAAAAATCCAATTAACGTGCACACTTTGGCACCTTTGAACTTCAATTAATTCCAGACAATATTTTCGCAATGTTTGCCGTCCACCTTTGACTATGAATCTCTATATATAATTTTTTTTCTATTTGTTTGTTAAGTACTCGTAATTAGTGCCTTTTGCATTTGTAATGCAAATTTTAATACTTATACTCTTTACTTTACTATTTATACAATCTCAATCTCTCAACACGCATTCGAAGAAACTAAAATTATTCAGTCTCCTTTTGGGGACATCAGACACAAAACTGAATGTTACAACAAAAAGCATTTTGCATATCGAATATACACATAATATACACCATAGATATAAACAAAAAAACAACAAAAAAGAATGAAAAACAAATATTTATAATGTTGAGCTCGAATAACACAAACAACAAAACGAACGAATATTCATTTCATACAAGTATTTGTATTTTATATATATATGTATAATAAAAAAATGAATTGTACAAAATCAAGATCCGAGAAGGTATTTCCATTTTTCCCTCACATTTGATTTCCCCACATAGCCCAACTATATATCATCTCTGTCGACTCTTGTTCTGGCGTTATCAACCTCTGATAATAAGTCTCCCCTCTGATTGCCAATTGAAACAACTCTACTTGATGTCAATTTGATGTGTGTTTGGAATTTCAGTTTGGCTCCGAACTCGGTTGTGACTACTTCGCTTCAACTTTAAATATTTTGATTGATTATTTTTTGCATATTTTTTTTCTATCACTTTTTTGTTTGCTTCATTATGCAGCGTGTATATTATTTGTTGTGTGCCGCGTTTTTCGTGTTTATTTCCAGTGAAGCAAGTAAGATAAACAAACTTCATCTCACACTTCTCAATTACTCGGTTCTATATCTTTGTCTATAAATAGAGAGAGAGAGAGAGAGAGAGAGGGAGGGAGAGAGAGAGAGAGAGAGAGGGACAGCGACCCCCTGCATTGCTTGTTAGTGTAATAATTGATAGCACTCTCTTCTACACACTTCTGTGTCTCTTCGGGTTTCTAATCAAGCTTGTCAAAGGCGGAAATTGACGTAAAATTTCAAAAAGATACAAAGACAACAACTACTTACAAATGCAACAGATATTTCATATCTTGTTCCAACCATCCAACTGGCATCATCAATGTGTCATGTTCTCTGTGCCCTTGCTCTACTCCGAACTCCGAACCCGCAGTTTCCCCCAGTTGAGGTTGGCTGAAGAGCTTTCGAAGGTAGCTCTGTTCATGGGTTTATTCCTATTCAAAGGTACTACTCCCTAACCAAACGGTAAGAGCTAGAAGGCTTATTCTGTCTAAAGTAGTGTAGAAACTCCTTAACCAAACGGTAAGAGCTAGAAGGCTGCAATTGGTTGACCAACAAAATAAAGCGGTTGCTACAAATGATCACTTGAAAATAATTTCCCGAACTAAACGGATTAAGCCTTCGCCTGTGCCCTTATTCTACTCTAAACCCGAACCGCAGCTCCCGCCAGTTGGGAGTATCTGTAAGGCATCCCAGGTAGCTTTGTCCACAGGTTTATTTCTATTCTAAAGTAGTACAGAAACTCTTTAACCAAATGGTAAGAGATAGCAGGCTGCAATTTGTACCCCAACAAAATGAAGGAAGGTGCTCAAAATTCTCTATTAAAATAAAAGTCCGCACATTAAAGGAATTTAGCCAAGACCTCTGCTTATCCAAGCTACGAACCTTTATCATTTTCCATTATATTCCAGTTGCCGCACAGCAACAACAATCTCAACCAACAGACCGACTGGAATCAATAGAGTCGCGCATCATCAATGGCACCGTCGCCCGTGTGGATGAGACAAAGCATTTGGTCTCCATACGTCTGAGGAAGTACGACAGGAACTTTGGCAGCGGACACATTTGCGGCGGTTCGCTGATTGCTCCCAACAAGGTGCTGACTGCGGCCCATTGTCTCTACAAGTGAGTGGACTATGAGCAAGAAAATTAGCTTGTAGGTACATTCTTTTCCGTTCACAGCACGGTGCGGAAGCGTTACCGCAAACCGAGCGAGTTTGTTGTCGTGCTGGGAACGCTGAATCGCTACGAACGCAACAACGCGACGATTGTGTCCGACGTTAGTTCGATGGCCTACATGAACAGCTTTAGTCCGGACAGCATGCGGGACGATGTGGGCATTATCTTTCTGAAGTCGGGTCTGGCGAGGAATGCACAGAACAACAGTCAAGCCACCATTTCACCCATTGAGCTGGCCACTCGTCAGACGCCTGTGGGCGCCACTTGCCTCGTGGCAGGCTGGGGACGCACCGAAGAGGTGAGTTATTATTAGGACATCGGGAGTTCGAGGATTACTAATGCTATCTCTGCTGTCTAGAACTCACTTTCAAATGTACTTTTGATGGCGAATGTGAGCACGATACGACATCAGACGTGTGGCAGCATCTATGGCAACGGACTGCTTCCGGGCATGCTGTGCGCTGGCCGCCTTCAGGGTGGTACCGACTCCTGTCAGGGCGACTCGGGTGGTCCGCTGGTCCATGAGGGTCGCATCATTGGCGTCGTCTCCTGGGGCTTTGGTTGCGCCGAGCCCGGGCTGCCCGGCGTCTACACCGATGTCCACTACTATCGCCAGTGGATCGAGGAGCGCAGCGGCAGCAGCAGGACAAGTCTGTGGTCTTGGCTCTGGCTGGGATTGGCGCTGAGACTTGCATATCGAATGTGTGAATAAATAGAACCTAAGCGAAAGTATAAAAGGGAGTTGATGGTGTTTTGGGAGGAACAAGATGACATGGGAAAGAGCGGGAATGGAGTTGAGGGTGTTTTGGGTGGAAGAAGAGGACATGGGATGGAGCGGTTCAGAGGAAAAAGAGAGGAATTCCCAAAGTGACAAATGAAGAGTGCAAGACTATTTGGTATAGTTGTTTTAGGGAAGCAGAAAAGCGATCAGTGATTTTAGAAGGTAATAAAAGATATCCGGATCAGGTAAAAGAAGAACGGAGATGGGGTCCGAGATAAAGTAAATGAAATTTTAGGAAGGAGAGCATTTAATTGGGTTAAGTGAGGGAGAAAGTGAGGTGAAAAGGGATAAAACTTCTGTAGTGATATATTTTCTGAGGCTCTGAAGAGCATGGACGTAAATTAGTATCAGGACAAAGCAGAATTAAGCTAGCTAGACATAGGAATAAATGGAATTCCAGGAGAAGTTTTGGGGAGGAAGAAAGAAAGTGGAGCTTCCTTTACAAGAATTTTCTTTTTCAATGGAAAAGGAATAAATCTCATTTTAGAAAGTGGAGAAGCCTTGGGTTGAGGTAAAAAAATAAATCTTTGAATAAAACAGGAATTAAATTAATTTATCAGATCTGCAAGAGGGATAAAACTTGCTCAGAAGAGAAAGAGCTGACAAAGCAGAAATGAGATAGCTATCTGTAGGAAATGTAATTCCTGGAGAATTGGAATCCTAGACAAAGTTCAGAGGAGAAAGAAATAAAAGGAATGGAATTGCAGTTCCTTCAGTGTTGAAGACTTGAAGAGGAAGGCAACAAATTGGGATTAGGTCAAAGTGGAATGGAGATTATTAGAATAAGGAATAAATGGAATTCCTGAAGAAACTTTAGACGAAGCTCGGAGAATGGAAATGGAACGCCCGCAAGCCCTATGAGAAAAGGATTCTACTTTCTTTAAGATTTTTACTTCCACATCGGTCTCGTTTAAAGATAATCCTTGCGGAGGGTTAACAAGCAACAAACATTTATTTACAGTCAACGCACACATAGAAACGGTAATAAAAACTGGTAACTGAATAAGTGCCTCCTCCTCATCATAATCTCATCCCTTAGCTTAGCAGTTGCAATTGCGACGCGTTGCATTATTATTGTTGCCGTTATTCTGTGGCTGATGGAGACGCACCAAATCGGGACCATAAGCAATATTGGGCAGGCGACGCGATTGCGCCATCAACAAAGAAAAGTCCCGATTGCAGACAGCATTCTCGATGCGCTCCATGACACGACCGACGAGCAGCTCCACAGCCTGTTGTATATTCGCTCCGGTGCAGGCGCTTGTCTCAATGTACGGCAGGTGATAGCGTTGCGCCAACGCAGCCACCTGCTCCCGGGAGACGACGCGAAGCTTGAGGAGATCGCACTTGTTGCCGCAGAGCACAACGTCGGGATCCTCGGTGTAGGCGTGCATGCGCAGCTGCTCCAGCCAGTTGGTGATCTCGAGGAACGACTTTTGGCTGGTCAGATCGAAGATGAGCAGAAAGCCCATTGCATCCCTGTAGAAGGCGGTCGTCAGCGAGCGAAAGCGTTCCTGCCCGGCTGTGTCCCAGATCTGCAGATGGATGCGATGGCGACGTCCACGAGAGCTGTACACCTGTGAAAAGGCGACAAAGGCGAAGCAAACAATTGAAACGCTGCTGTTGAACTATCGATAGCACTAACGTTACTATCGAGTGTGGTTCATCGATAGTTACTATTGAATTTTCTTTTTTTTTCGGTGAAATGAAATTGCCTAAATTTAACTTTTGAGTTTTAGTTGAACGGAAAAGAAAAATCATAAAACATAACTATTGAGGTAATACTTATTAATATAAATAATAAATAATCATTTTCCAAAATTAGTGAAAGTACATAAAATTGATTCCTTAGTTTCTTTATTTATTGCCAACAATTTAAATTTAAAATCTATGGAAATAATAAGAATAACAATGAAACTGAAATCATATATCGATTGTGAGATTCCCGCTACCCAATTTTCATGAAGCATATTCTCAAAATTTACCAAGAGTATACCTCAAAAATACTAAAATATACCAAAGGCTGGTATATCGATATAGTACTACATTTAAATTATAGAGTACAAAACATACCAGATTGTCAGGTGTTCATGGAAACAGACAGACAGAAAGACATGGCTATATCGGTTCGATAATGAATATAAAATATATATAAAGTATATACTAACTTTATTTATTTATTAACTATGCTACTGGCATCATCAATGTGAAAAGTTCTCTGTGCCTTTGCTCTGAAGAGCTTCCAAGATAGTTTTGTCCATAGGTTTATTCCTATGCTAAAGTACTGCAGAAACTCTTTAATTAAACGGTAAGAGCTAGAAGGCTACAATTGCACACCAACAAAACGAAGGAGATGCTCTAAATTCTCTATACAAAATAAGTGCGCGATTTAAAGGAATTTAGCCAAGACCCAAACCACTACTTATCAAAGCTACGAACCTTAGTCTATGCCCTTACTCTACTCTGAACCCCGAGCCGCAGTTTCTCCCCGTTGAACCCATCTATTGAGTATCCAAATTACCTTCTTCTTTGCCTCCTTCAACCTGTTACATCAATTTCCCGCAGTCAAATAATTATAATACCCTTCTAAGCTGAAGTTAAGTGATCAACAAACTTAATCATAAAATGGCAAAATAATAAATAAATAGTAAAAAATATCAATAAAATATAATATAATATTTTATTGGTCTTATAATAAGATTTTGGATCTTAAAATTATAAGATTTCATATTGTTAATATTAGGAACTTATATTAAATGTTCTTGAAATCAAGATGTGTTTACTGACATTAGGATTTTCATGTTTCTGAGGAACTTTAGAACCCAAAATTCTTAGTACTAAGACCATGATTTTAGGACTTTTTTGTTCAGTATATTCATGTGAAATATGTTGTCTGACTTACCAATCGCTTCTCGCGAAAGTCAATGCCCACCGTTGAGATGAACTGCGTGTGAAATCTGCCATCGGTGTACTGATAGAGGAGACAGGTTTTGCCCACGCCCGAATCGCCGAGCACCAGGAACTTGAGCAGATAGTCGTAGTCAATGTTGGCGGTCGTCATCGTGATGCTGGCTTCAACAAGTGTCCTGCCAGAGTGAGAGAGAGAGGGGGGAAGAGACGGAGAGAGATCAGAGATTGAGATGTAGATGGACAGTTGAAGAGTTGGGTGCTGTCAGCAACATGAACTTGAGTTGGGTCCTAGCAACAATCAAGAACAAAAAAAAAGAACCGAAATGAAACGAAAAGAAAAAAAAGCAGAAAACACAATGAGCTACTTCTGAAAGTTGCACACAGACAAAAGCTGGCTTTTATGTGCAGCGGTGAGTGAGGAGCAGGGGGAAGGGGAAGGGGGGCTGAGGGGGAAGCCAAGGATGCCCCCGGGTGCGTCTTCCGAAATATTTCGGAATACTCATTAAACTCGATTTATTGATTTTCTGTCTCTCCAACTCGGGGCATAAAAAGCCTATTCAAGTCTTGATTGAATACAACTATGTGTGTGTGTGTGTGTGTGTGTGAGTCTAAGTATGTGTATGTGTAAGTGTGGAATGTGTGTGTGTGAGAGTTCGAGGCACGTGCAAAAAGTTCCAACAAAGATTTCAAAGCGCGCATTTTTTTGGCAGTTATTTCAAATATTTTTGTTGCCTCCTTTTTATGGCCGCTTCCTATTTTATTTTATTAAATTTTGGGCTTTCTCTTTTCGTTTTTTGTGTGAGCTAATAATTATAAAGAAACAAAAAAGAAGAAGAAGCAGGAGGTGCAAAGAAAAGAAGTAAAGTAAATAGATAAAAGATAGGGAGCAAAGCGGATTAAGGGATCGCAAAGGGTGCGTAAGGACTTAAGAACTCGAGCCCCGCCCACTTAGCGATTGGGCTGCCCAAAAATAGACACAAATTTAGCAAGTAAGCGAAAGAGAGAGAGAGAGAGTAAGCTTGCTAAATAAAAAAAAGAGGTTTATAAACAAAACCGAAACAGAAACTGAGGGCTGCTCTTCAGGTGGCAGCTGGCACTCCAAAGGGGATGCTGAGGCTGTGGCTGATGCTGTGGCTGATGCTGTGGCTGGGTGGCCTTGTCAAGTGACGGCTTACCGTGTACACAATCATAAATACACACACACACGCACACACACACATTGAGAGAGTCGTGTACTCAGATAAATTACGAATACACTCATTCAGCTTGGCTACGAATGAATGCAGATGATGATGTGTGTAGAAGGGGGGAGGGAAGGGGATGGGGATGGAAAGGGAAGATGAGGTCGGGGCTTATTGATTTAATACTCCAATTAGGCAGCAGCTTAAGAGATAGACCGTTCAATTAAAAGCAAAGCACACACACACACAATGTGTAACAATTTATTAGACTGCGCTGCTTTTCCTACTTTCTACTTGCTACTTGCTACTTGTTGCAGCTCGCCCTTAGAGTCCTTGGCATTGAGGACCAATTAAACTGACATTGTATGCGTCTCTGTGTGTGTGAGTGTGTGTTCGTGTTTGTGCAATTGCGGTTGCAGCTAAACGTTTCAGCTCCGAGTTTAAAAATAAACCGAGCCAAAGCATACTACAAGGCAACAGCAACAACAACACCAACAACAACAACAACAATGTAACTCACCTGCACTCCGCATTGCCTGGAATAACTTAGTCTTATTATTGCATTAACATGTACATTCTAAGTCACAGCACAGTTTCAATCTTAATCACAATCACAGCCAAGCACAAAGAGAGATTGAAACAAACAACAAACACCGAACAAAAAAAAAAAAATATCCAAATCCAAATTCACGTTGAATTTACTTTGGCGCGCAAAAGTATGCAACAGTTTTTTTTCGCTTTTGGTGAGCTCGAAAGTCAACAACTGAATATTCTTTTTTGGTGGTCACAATTCGAGATTTGGCCAGAGCAGTTATTTTTAGGCGCGTGCGATTTGTTTACACTTGGCTACTGGACTAGCAGCATCCCACGCAGTAGCAGCAGCAGCCAACCAGCCAGCAAGGACAAAAGGGATGCGGTGCGTTGTCAGTCACAAAATGTTTCGTCTCGTTCGTTGTTGCTTGGTAGCAGCACACGGAAAAAACAAAAGCTTCTTCAAAAGCAGCGGCGGCATTGCGCTTTCAAAGCGCTACACTTATCGGTTATCGACATACACCAGGTATTCACCAGGTGGCCACCTGTTATCGATAGCATTCGACATTCGCTTGGATGTTTGTGGCGCGCAATTCAAGAGCAAGAGCAACAGCGGCAACGTAATTTATTTCAATTTATTTGTTTTGTTTTAAATGATATCTGATGTTTTAATTAACAATGTTTCATTTTTTTTTGTTTTGTATTATTATTATTTTTCCTTTTAAGAAAAAAACACTTAGTTTTTAAGAATCATGCTGTAAATATTAAATTGTTTTTCTCATTTTTCTTGCTTGGGTTTTATCTCGGATTTTCGCACAAACTCATTCACCTCAATTATATAGTGTGTTGCTCAATTATAGATACAGCAGTTGCCGTTGCCAGTTGCACGACTTACGTTTATTTTTTTTTTAATGCAGCTAAACATTTGTTAATTTGCATTTGTTGCCTGTTGTTCTTGTTGTTGTTCTCATTTCCTTTCATTTTTATTATTTTATTTTAAATGTTTTCTTTTTTTTTTTTGTATTCTTTGTTTTTTTTTTTTTTGCTACAGCTGACATCAAGTACATTTTGCTTATGATTTGCTTATATGCGTTTATTTGCCATTTGTTTTGTTTTTGTTTTGACTGTATTTCTAGATTAAACATTTAATACGAAATCATGTCTATGAAAATACAGCATTCATAAATGTATATATTAATATATATTTATTTATATATAAATCGATATACCCTTTTTCAATGCTTTGCAAAATTTGAAACAAAAATAGTCGAAGCTGGATTTTTCTCCATTTTTTTTTTAATTTTTTTTGTTGTTTTTGATGAATCGAATCACTTTAACAGAAAGCGTCTGCTCCTTTTTTTATAGTACATGTTTTAGACGATAAAAATATAGATGTTTTCGATTTTCTTTTTTTTTTATCATTTCCTTTTTCATTTTTTATGCATATATATATATTAAAAAAAAGACTTCATTTTTGTTTTTGGGAAAATAAAGTAATATACAATTTAGTAGAAATATGCAAAACTAATAAGCTGCATTAACAATTTATATGTGAGTGTGTATGTGTGTGTGTGTGTGTTTATATGACTTTTCAACAGTTCTCAATGTTTATAAAAATTGATTGAAATTGTTCTTATATAGTATATATATATATATATATGTAAGTATGTAGTTCTAGTTGTTATTCCTCATCTAGAAATACTGTCCACACCTCCTCGAATGATTCCAACTGAGATATCCGCATACCGTTATATACCGTTATATTTAGGACTCTTGCGACAACACAATTACATATTCTTTGCTATGTATGTATATAAATTCATTACATATATTATTTTGTTGTGGTTGTGGATGTGTGTGTGTGTTGTGTCTTTGCAAATAAATGAAATTAGAAATGTAAATGCAAGTGTGCAAGCTAAAACAGAGTTGAATAAAAATACAAGTTTTAATTGCGCAAAAATAAAAATAATATAGATATAAATGGAAACACGCTCGAAATAAATAAAAAAAAATTTATATAGATACACTTAAACAACAACATAAAGAAAGTATGCAGAAGAATGCATCAATCACCAAAATATCAAACAGAAAAAAAAAAAAAACATCAACGACGCATGCGCGCCGCTTTATTTGATGTGTGGATGAGCGAGAGAAAGAGAGACAGAGGGAATATTCCAGTGGGTTAGATGCATGAAGGGAGGCAGAGAGCGAGAGCGAGACAGAGACAGAGAGTTGTCCAATCATTCTGGCGGAAGAATTACGATACGATAGAGAGCGAGCGAGAACGGGAGACAGAAGGAGGGCAGGAGAACGTTCGTTTTTGTTTTTGCTTTTTCATTCCCAAATCCAAGCATGTTCCGTTTTTTATTTTTGTTTTTGCTTTTTGTCCTCTTGACTTGACTTTGTGTTTTTCTTTTCTTTTCATCTTCTTATTTTTGTTTGTTTTTGCAATTGCAGATTGCGAATTAACGTTCTAATGCAATTGCAAATTATGCTTACGGTAATATTTTTTTTTGCTTTTTTTTTTGTTATTTTTGAATTTTCATATTTTTTGTTTTTCTCTTTAACAATTACATTATCTAAACATGTTTCCTTTTTATGTGTGTGTGTGTGTGTATGTGGTGTGTGTATGTATGTGTGTTTACATAATTTAGACAAATCGACAAAAATTTGCTCATTAATTCATCAATGATTATAATTGATAGTATTATAAATGTATATAGATCGAATAAAGGGAAACATAGTATCGTAACAGAATAGAATTTTAATTAAAAAAAAAAACGAGCAATTTATAGAACCAATATTGTGTGTGTGTGTGTGTGTGTGAGTTTTATGTGTATTTAGCTTTTGCTTCAACATTCGAGGTTGCTGTTGCTCTTCGTTCTGCTGCTTGCTTTGCTGTGGTTTTTCATTTTTTAAGTTATAGTTGCTGTTGTGTTCGTTGTTGTTGCTGTTGTTGTTGATGTTGCTGCTGTTGTTGTTGATGTTGCTGCTGCAGTTGTTGTTGCATTTGCATCTCTCTGTGTGTGTGTGTGTGTGTGTGTTTGTTGTTGTTATCGTTTTGTTATTTGTTGTTGTGGTTGTTGGTATTATGGCATTCAGAGCAAAAACTTGCCCAGCAACAGTCCCAATATAGCCGCAGCAATTGCGATTGCTATATAGAATACCGGAATCTGTTTTTCAGCTAAAACTGGAGTATAGGACTCGTTGATTTGCTTAGTGGCCGGCGAGCTCCGATAGCGTGTGATTTGATCCTAATCAAATGAAGAACGCATAAGTAAAGATCGAACAGAAACAAATAACGTTTACAACACGTTTACCTTCAAGTGTAGATTTTCTTTTCGCAGTTCAATGTTGAGTTCACGTATCTCCTTTATCTCGACGGCAAGTGTTTCAATTTGCATGGTAGCTTCGGACAGACTCGAAGGAGGCTACAAATTAAAGACACGAGTTAAAATAGATGTAACTCTCACTCTTATTCGAATCTCTTACCAGTTCCTCATCGGACAACTTGGACGCATCGGTCTTCAGTGATTCAGCTGCACTTTGACTGGCTGTTGCATTGCCGGCAACACTGCCGCCTGCATTGGTATTGTTGCCGCCACTGTTGTTCTCAGCATTCGACTCCGAGGGCGGCATTTCAAATACACACTTCAATTTGGCATCCATCAGCTGAGTCGGCTCCAATTCCCTCCACTGCAAAGAGTTTCAAGTGTACACATTATTAACAGTAGAACCAATAGCAAAACTCCTCATCTGTCATCCTCCACAAAATACTTACCAACTTGTTCAAATCAGACAAATCGGCATCTTGTGGTGCAAGCACACACTGCACCATAAACTTGTGCTTGTTCTTCTCCTGCTGATCATACATAAAGGGCTGAAGACAAACTGTTACGAAGAGAAAGAGATTAATAACTGATTTGATGTTTATGCATTTAGTATACTTACTTTCCACCTGCGTGGAGCGGAAAGGCGCAATCTTGCCAATGTTTGGACGTACACAATAACGCTTGGGAGCGGTGGTCTTGATCTTAAAGACCAGCGTCGAGGGTGCATTGTTGCGCAGTGTCATCACTGTCACCACGGGCCGATTGAACGGACCTGTGAATATCAGATGAATACAATCGAGATTACATTAGTTGATCGATTTACTTCATTTCAATTGTGTTAAATGTGGTGTTGTGGTAAATACTTTACTCAGTAAGCTTTAAAGTTTAGAAAAACCATTTTAAAATGTTCAAGCATGCTTCTAAAACAATTTGGAGTAAGTTTGGGATTGTCTGAGATCTAAACTCACTCTTTACTTGAACAGAAAAACAAGGGAAAAGGTTGCTAAAATGCACATTTCTTGCCTATCTTTAAAGCCCGATCTTTAAATGCTATCAATCATAATAAAACATTCAGAAATCATATATGTACTAAATCATGGACAACGCAGAAAGCGGTAAGTAAAAAAAACCGAGTACCAAGACTAATAAAAGCGACTAGGAACGTTTTCTATAAGTATAAAACAACCAGCTACAGTAAAAAGCAAAGAGTAACGAGTGAAGAGAGTAGGTATCAAACTGCAATTAGATGCAACTCAAAGCCTAATTGACAATCAGCGAGTAACGAGTAGTAAAATAAAGGGCTATTCGTTAAAGCAACGAGTGAAGCAGCGAGTATCAAGCTGCAATAAGAGTAACGAGTAAGAATGTAATGAGTAACGAGTAACGAGTGAAAGCAGCGAATATCAAACTGCAACAAGAGTAACGAGTACGAAAGTAATGGGTTAGGTTATTCGTTCTAAATGCTAAAATAACAATAAATGTTTAAAAAAAAATATCTGTCTTCAACCTCATCCACACATTATTCTGCTCTTGGAATTTCCGTTTGACTATTTGCTATGTCACTTTCTATTTTATGAACATTCTGTCTTATAGAATGTACTTAATATCTCTGTATAGATTGTCAATAAAACGAAAACTAATTCAATTAAAGGCAAAAACAACGCACACACACACACACACACATACGTCAACATAATAACAAGGGTAGTAATTTTCTTTGCAGCTGAATTTGTTAGTTTTAAGGAAAATTCATTCATCACAAGCCAAACATAAGCATGCATGTATGTATGTGTGTATGCGTGTGTGCTTTGACAAGTGACGATCAGCGGCACACAAACACACACACATACTTACACGACTTGTCTCTCTATGCGGGCAGCACAACAGTGTGAACAGTGGGAGCAAAACTTTTGTCGCTGGGGGCGCAAATCATTTGCACTTGGACTCATCGCATTGCGGAACACTGTGCGCACTACAACAATAATTCAACATGTTCCGTCATATGCATTGTTGTTGTTGTTAATGTTGTTGTTGCTTTTTCGGCTGTTGTTATTTGGCCAAAATTCAAAAAGTAAAAGGAAAAATGGCTCATGAAAAACGTTTCAAAAGTATAAAAATAAAATTTTAGCTGCTCTTGTGGCGGCGGCGACAAATGTTTTTTTTTTCGGTTTTATGAATATGCTAGAGAAGCTCAAGAGAGTGCGCGCAAGAGAGAGAAAGAGAGAGATGATGGCCGCGGTCGCATTTCCAAAACGATGAAAGCGACGCCACAGTTGCCGCTGCAAAATACAAATGTCAAAAACTAAAGCGGCAACAACAACAACAGCAACTACTAAGAAAACAGCGACAAATTATTGATAAGCTGTGTGAAAGCAACATACAATACCAAAAAAAAAAAAAACAGCGTAAAGTGAAAGAAAGAGAAAAATAACAAATCGACAACATGCGGCCTTGTTTTGTTCGTCTGCTGCTTGTGTGTGTGTGTGCGTGTGAACTTTGCAGTTTGCTCCGCCGTTTGACACGCAGCAGTAAAATGAATGGGCAGCACTTGGCTGCAATGTTTACAATTATTTTGCATTCTCGCATAGTATTGTCCATTGATATCGGTTCATGGTGATGTTGATCGATCCACCGCCACTGTCACTGTCACACTCTAACACACACACATTGATGTGGCCTTCTCTTTGCACGCCAAGTGCAAAACAAAAACATTGCAAACGCTCTTGCAAGCAAATGCAGCTGCTGTTGCTGCTTCTTCACTCCTAATTTGCACTCAAAACACACGCACACACACACTCACATGTAATATGTGGAGACATGCACACACATACACAAACACACACACATTCTCTTACTTACCCACAAATCGCAACTCATGCTCTGGCTCAATGGTCAGAACATCGAATTGTGGTGTTTTATTCATTTTTGCTATTTTCTTTCTTTCTCTGTTGTTCTTATTGTTGTTGTTGTGCTAGTACTGCCGTTCTCCTTTATTGTTGTGAACGCTTCCTAAAAAACAATAAAACAAATATATATAATAAAATCGAAATTGTGTTACAATTGGCTTTTTTGCTTGAGAATTTGCCATTATTGATAAACTTCATCATTTGCTTACCGTGTGTTTTTCTCTTTACTTCTCTTCTTCACGGCAAATGCGCAGCTTTTCGTATTTAGTTTTGTAGGGATTTTGATTCGTTCAGCTTAGCACACTTATTGAAGAATTTTTTTTTTTTTTGACGCCTTGACTCGCGACTCGACAAATTTTGCTTTCGATTTCGCTTGTTTTTTTTTCCTTCTTCACTGCGCTGCTGCTTCACATCGACGTCGTCGCCGTTGCTCGTTCTTGTCGTCGCTGCTGCTTGGGTATGTCTATGTGTATCAGTGTGTGTGTTTTTGTGTGTGTCCGTGTCGGTGTAACCACCAAAATATCGGTAAATGTATGCGCAAAAAATGGAAATACAGAAGGTTGTTGCGTGCAAAAAAACGACGATCAACGTGTTGTTTGCAATGCACTCAAGCCGCTAATGTCCAATCGGTTGTTCAATACGTATGGCTTTCAATTTCGACTTGAGACGCCTTAATTTCCACGCACTTTATCGCTTCGTACTTCTGCTCAGAAAAATTTTTCGTATGCAAAAAATATCTGTCACCGCCGCCGTCATACATATGCACGTCAAACGCATGCGTCAACCATGGCGTACGAAACCAGCCGGCGCGCCGGTGTGGCCACACTGTGCAAATGCCACGTTCGACAAATTGCGTATTGCAACCCTGGCATTGCATTGTGGCAACGCTGTGCAATAAAACCCGCGTAATTTTACTCGATTTTAATTTAAATTTATTTCTGTAACCATGATGTAAATTTCATGAATTTAAATAAATATGTAATTATATATGAATGTAAATAAATACTTAATTAAGATATAATTGATTGAAAACCACAATTAACCGATAATAGTTTAGTAATAAGTTAACTGAAAATAAAAAATAATCATGATCTTGAATATTTCTTTAATAATAGAATGCTGGAGTATTGTAAATATTAATTATTTTTATATTTAAAGGAAATGTATTTATTTACGAAAAGTATCACTCAAACTTGTAATACAAAATTAGCTTCATATATGTATTTGTTCACATTTCATTAAACAGATTTGTTGAGGAACGTAATATGTAAATTCGAAATTATCTCTATGATTAAGTGAATTATTGAGTAACTTGTAATATGTATGTTATATCTAGTTATAACTGCTTTAATACTATGCTTTAGTTGATGCGTCCGTTGCGCGCAGCGTCTTCAGATTCTCGATGGCAATGCGCAGATTTTCCTGCAACAGCAACTTGGGAGTGCGCATCAAATGCTCTGCGAGCAAGCGATAATCACATGGCTTTGCTGGCGCTATCAAGACATCCTTATAGGCCACCATATAAGCTTTCAGCAGGAAGCTGTAGCCTCTTTGGGCTTCCGCTGTGCCAACGTCATCAACGTAACGAGAAAGCGTCTCCAAGACAGCGTTGTCCAGCTTACGGAGAATCGCCAGACTCAATAGATTGGTGGCCTCCACCGACGAGGCTTTCTCCAGCAGCTGCAAGGCAAGGCAAGTCGTTGTTTAGCAGGTAAATCGTTAATAAATTGAAGAGTTAAGTCAGAGTCAGTCATAAGTAAGTTAGTTAGTTAGTTAGTTGGCTAGTTAATCAGTCAGTTAGTTAGTCTGTTACCAATGCACAGTCCTTGGCTTGCGAGGGAATGTCGGGTAATAGCATAATCAGTTGCTCCTCTTCCCACAACTCCTTGTGCGTCAATGTCTCCACTAAAGCTTTGACTTGTTGCTGCATATCTAAGAGCGAAGAATATAGTATATAGAAGGAATCTGTTTCTGATGTTCTCTCACCTGGATTGATGCGCAAGGCACGCGGCATATTCGCCACGTAATACGCCATGAATTGATCTAGGACATAGCTGCGCTGTGCATCGAAGTTGCGCAACTGTCCACGCAGCTTATCGATGGTGGCAATCAACTCGAACGTCAGCTTCCAATTGCTGATGCGCCAAGTGCTCATTTGGTCCATTAACGTGGCATATTTCTTGGCCAAACGACGTCGCCGTTGGCCACCGCCAAATTGTATGTTGAAATTGCGAGGACGCTGCTCGATGCGTTGCAGCTTCAGCAACGTGTCTGCGAGTCTGCCAAGTGCCGCATAGTTCTGGGCATCGGCAAACTTCTCCATGCCCATGGCACAGGCCGAGAGATAATTGCGTTGTCCCAGTTGCAGCTGCTCGGTGAACTGGGTGAGCGTTGCAGATTCATTCTGTTGCAGCTGGAGACACATTTGTGGCGAGCGTAATGGGGAATGCAGCACCAAAGGTAGCTCATAGAGACGCAGCAGGAAGTCATCCTCATCAGCGGAATTCTTGTGCGTGAGCAGCGTTTCGTCCTGCATCAGTTGATGCAACGTGTAGTCCAAATGATGCATTGCATGCGCCGCACAAGCGATGGCAATGTTGCAGTAGAGTTTGCCAAACTGCGGGTGCGTCATGCCCAGTTGAGCGAGTGATAGCCACGTCTCTGCCGGCTGCTCGTAGCACAGATCGAGGAACTGCAGCATGGGAAACTCGTCCTGGCGATAGCTCAGCGTATTGAAGAAGCCAATGCGATTACCGGATGTTTCGCTCAGGCGGAAGCTCAGCTCGTCCTGGAGTCGCAACACGTCACGCTTCTCGAGGAATCGCAGCTTTTGATGGACCGTCGGCAATGCCTTGAAGATGGGATACAACACCTTGCCCAAGAGCTCGCCATAGATCTCATCGTAATCTTCGTAGTTCGCTTCGTCCGACTCCATTTGCTCCTGCTTCACCTCGAGCACAGCACTCAGATGATCGATTATCAGGTGAGCATGTTCCTCACCCAACAGTTGGACATGCTTGGCCAGACTCTCGATGCACTCATCGCTGCCAAAGGCAATGGGACGTTGCATCAGTTGATTAAGTGCCGCCAGCAGCTGCTCTTCGTTGGCTGCTTCACTTTCGTCGTCGCCATCTAGGAAACTGAGCAGTTCGCCCAACGTCAGCTGCTCCAGACGCTGTTGAAAGGTTTGAGCGCTTCTCGCAAAGTTAGTCAGCTGTGCACCTAAACTGTGATTGCTCAGATTGCTGTCCTTCTCCTTCACCTGCTCGAGGGATTGCAGCAGCTTGGCGCACTGATTGTTAATGTGTGTCTGCAGACTGAAGAGCGGCACTCCCGACGGCAGCTCGTGCCACGTCATGTAGGCATCGACGCTGACTTGGGGCAGCAAACGCTGCACTGCATCCATCAGTTTGCTGGCAAATGTGCGCAGCATGGGCGCACCTCCCAACGCCTTCGCATCGTCAGCAGCAACAATTGCACCCAGAGGCGACGAGAGCAGCGCATAGATCACAAAGTAGGCGGGCAGCTGAAAGGATTCCTCCCCGCTTAGGGTCAGTAGCAAAGCGTCGAGCAGGTGCTTCATGGCCTCGCCCATATAGCGATGCCTGCCCACGCTGGAGCGTATCAGACGCAGTCGCTCCTCGTCGTACAACAGATGACGCTGCAGCAGTCGCATTGTTGCCTGCAACAGCAGCTCGGGATGTGCTCCAAAGCACGCAGATTGCTGGCCATAGTGTGCCGCATGATAGCCCAGCGATTTGGCCACGGCCCGCAAAGTGTCCGCGAGCAACGGCAACGCCTCGTGATGGTCCTCAACCAGATACGTGAGCGTCTCATTGAGGGTATCGATGTATTGGACGCTGAGCCAGTGTGGTGCACATGCTAGGAACTCGAAGAATTGCTGCTGCAGGCCGCATTTCAGGGCCAGACTGACGGTGACCAGCTGGGCGAGTGGAGCGGGCAGCTGCTGGAGAAGATGCACGCATTGAGGATTGCATTCGGCGAGCTTGTGTTCCGCCTTGACGCTCTCAATGTGGGCGCTGTTGAGTATCAAATACATCATTATGCCGCGCAGCTGATCGACCTCACAGTTGGCCTTGACCTGCACGACCAGCTCGTCCTCCTCCTCCTCCTCATCATCGTCATCCTCTTCCTCCTCATCGTCATCCTTCTCTTCTTTTTTCTGCACTGGCTTCTCGACAAGATTATGTTCGAGCAACACGGCAATCAAACGGCGTTGCAACTCTTTGATGTGTGCCTCATTGCCTTAAATACGCAGCGATATTAAAATAAAGACCAGCGCTTTAAATCTCAACTTACCGCTAAAATAATTGAAAGTGTTCAGTTTCTTTACATCCTTGTGGAAATTGCTGAATGCAATGCGTATTTGATTGAAGCGCTCGCAATTGTTTAAAGCCTGCACTTCCTCCTCCAATAGCTTTACCAACATGTTGCGGGCCTGTGTAAAAATAAAACACTTTTAAACTAAATATCAATACAAAACTTATATTGTGCACAAATTGTGTTTTGCTTGTGGCGCACTTTGCGTTGCTGTGCAGCAGTGTGACCGTTTAGCTGTTTCAACTTTAAATATTGAAAAAATACCACATACATGCGTTGCTATCGATATCGTCAGCTGCTTATCGGCGGCAAACAGCTGACTTCGACCGTCGATAACTAGAACAAATAGCAATAGCAGGGCCGCCTATCGGCCGGCCGTAAAAAGCGCGATACAAGTGCAAAAAGCGAAGAAGAGCGTATGCAGTGAACACACAAAAAGTGGGCCAATCGACAAAAAAAAAAAAAACGTACATACATATATATTTAAAATAGAAGTATGAAAATACAAATGGCCAGACGGTAAGCGCCTTGTCCCGAGAACGACGACGACGATTTGCTGAACAAGATGCGTGATCTGCGCAGCGTCGGCGGCGCCACCGGCGCCATGGAAAGCAGCGGCAGCAACATCAATAGCCTTGGCTTGGGAGGCGCCGGTGAATTACACGGTATTTGCATTGGCAGCGCAACGGGCGCCGACAGCGATGGCGATGGCGGCGCTCATCAACGCATACCAACCAAGGCGGATCTCTTCATGGAGCAATTGAATGCGACAAATGCGAAAAAGGTGGCACTGTTTTTAGTCCTGGGCTTTGTGCTCTATCACGGACTGCTCAATTGGAATTATGGTGGGTATCCAATAAGCATTTGTGATCGTTCAATTAACCGTTTAACCGTTGTATCCGTTATCGCTTTTGTTATCCGTTATCCGGCGGTTATCCAGGCAGCGATTCCTGCCAATGGCTTCTATCGAAGGGTCGCTTCAAGGGCGACAATGAGTGGCAACCCTACGGCTGTATGATGCACAAATACAGTTACACGTGAGTACTCCAAAAACACACACACACACATACGCACACTTTTATGCACCTATACAGCAAATAGTACATCGAGCTCTGCCCGCATTCCACTCCTCATTAATTTGCGTAGTTATCGCTCGATGACTCATTCGCCTGTTCACTTCTTATCATTATACCCTGCTACGCACTGTCGCGAAGGGTATGCCAACTTGTTGGCACAACAAAAACAATACAATTTGGTGTGTCATCTACCTATAAAGTTGTTGCTTTTTTGGTTTTTCTAATTATTCACCCATGGTACCCATAACATAACGATCTATAGACCATTCTTCCTTAAGTTTTTTATGGTTATTAGATACAATATGAAAGCTTTTGTGTTGAAGCGTACAGTCAGTCTGCTATAATCTAATATCTATTGTTTTTTTTATCGTTAAAAATAATTTTAATTGCCTGCATCGTGATTTATTTAAAATATATTGTGAATTCTAAAAGAATTAACTTTGCGTATATAATCTTTTATTCTATAATTTTCAATTGAAATCCACTATTCAAATTATCAATTCCTTCCTCTGTTCGTTTTCTAAGTTGTGGCTGTTTAATTATCAAATTAGTCATTTTAAATATTGTGAATAATAATACATTTCACTCTCTATGTAGCAATTGAATGTGATTCATAACTTCGTTGACTGAACTTTGCTAGATTCACCTAACTGACCCTCAAGGGAGACTCTATCCAAAGAACATTGCTAGACGCTAATGAAGCGACTATTTGTATTCTTTATGAGGTCAGAGTTGCTTCATTCTGTCTCTTATTATGTTCACATTCTTCTCTATTAGTACAAATGTTTGTATTAAACTGCAAAGCGGACAAACCTGCTTTTAAGTTATGTTCAAGAGTAATCCATATTTAATATAACATTTTTAAATTTAGCTACTTAGCTTAAATCAAGTTAAACCAGATAATTGTAATTAAATTCAAATTTGGTCTGCGTTCAATTTGATATTTAAGTGGTGTCTTGCCTTATTGTCTAAATAAATAGTTGCTGATTTCGGACTTTAATAAGATAGCTCTTCTAAATTTCTCCTAAAACTTAAATGCCTATAAATGTTTAAAGAGGTCAAAGGAACGAGGTTGAAATGCGATTAGCGCGGTTTATTGCAGTAGTAAACACTAGAACTCAGAGATTAAAAGATGGTATATATTGAAAGTAGTACTTTATGGACATGCTAAATATATCTTTCGGTATATGTTGGTATATTGTCGGTATATTAATTTGGTATATTCTGCAAATAATACCGCATTCTTTTGCTGCGATTTAAAAAGGGGTTTGAAATCTGGAATATTTTGAATATCGATATACCAAATATAGCTTTTTACATATGTTAGTATATTTTCGGCATATTAATTTTGCACTATTTTGCAGTTTTATTAAAAATATTTTGGCAATTTGATATATTTTGAATGCAGCGTTATATCTATATTTCAAATATAACGTTCGGTATTTCGGTATATTTTCAGTATATTAACTCGGTATATTTTGAAATTAATTAGGTATATTTTAAATAAAAATACTATGTTTTTTAAATAGTAATATATTTTAGAAATGATACACTGTCCTGCTTTTATTGTAGTATATTTCGAATGTAGTACTATATCAATATACCGAATATATAGTATATATCAGTATATTGTTGGTATATTATTTCGGTATATTCTGCAAATAATACCACATTGAGCTTTCTTACTTGTTTTGAACCTGTCTGTTTCTCACACTTACTTAACTTTACTTTATTGCAGCGACACGCGACGCTGTCTGCGTTACTTGGCGTTCTTTGGCAACAAGAACAACTTTGTGTTCATCGGCGACCGAAGCGTGCGGCTGTTGTACCAGCGCTTCATCGAGCAACTGCATCTGCCGCAATCGCAGCGAGAGGAGGAGGAGCAACAGAATGAATACGACAACAACGGATCTTCGCATGCGAATGTGGCTCGCTTCGAGGATAAAAAGCTGCATATGCTGGCGCAGTATATTCCCGCCGAGGAGGTCAATGCTCAGCTCCTGGATCGCCTCTATCAGCTGGAGATGGAGAAGCAGCTCTCCTCCGTCTATGTGATGGGATTGACGCACTCCCAACTGCTCGCAGGCAACGTAACGGATGAGTTGCTGCGGCAATACAATGCGAATTTAACGTTGCTCGTGGCGCCGTTGCATCGATTGGTGGCTCAACGTTCGCGTGTGCTGTGGAAGCTGGCGGAGCGCGTGGACGAGGAGAAGTTGCCGCCGGCGTGGAAACTGGTGCTCAACGAGGACATTGATCGATTGAATCAGGTGGCACGCGGCGTCTTTCGCTACACGGATGCAAGCGTCTGGGAGTCGGCGTGGCATATTGCCAACGGACTGCTGGACAATGCCATCGATGGGTATCGGTTGAGTGCACACGGCCAGCGGCTGGAGGTGCAGTTGCTGTGGAACATGTACTGCAACGATCAGATGAACTACAATGATGGCACCTGTTGCAGCAGCGCCGAGCCGCACACAACACTCCAGATTGTGGCCTACGCTTTGTTTGGCGTCTGTGTGGCGATCGTTTGTGCCATGTGCTTGCGTCGTTGGCTGCTCCATCTGCGCGGCCAGACGCTCTATGTGCCGCTGCAGGAACTCCATCAACCGCATCACTCGCATCAATATCACAGCCAGCAGCAGCAGCATCATCATCAACAGCAGAGTCAACGGCATCCAGCGAATGCTTTTTCCGCTTTAATCACCGATTATCGCACACCTTTGATGGCGTTGTCGCTACTGGGACTGATTATGGTGTATTTCTATGTCTGCGATCGTACCAATTTCTTCATGAAGGAGAACAAATACTATTCGGAGTTTAGCTTTTGGATCCCTGTTGGTTATGTCTTCGCCCTCGGCTTGTTCTTCACCGAAGATTCACGCTTCACCAAAGTCCTCAATCGCGATCAAACCGACGAGCTACGCGGTTGGATCTTGTTGGTGGTGCTCATCTATTACATGACCGGAGCACAGCGTGTGCTCCCGATACACATGCACATCAAGCTGCTCATCTCGGGCTACTTTTTCCTCACCGGCTACACGCATTTCACCCACATCTGGCAAACAGGCGGAAGTGGTTCGATGTTTGTGCGCTTCTTTCAGGCGATGTTCCGACTGAATTTCCTGAGTGTGTTGCTCTGCTTCTGCATGAATCGTCCGTATCAATTCTATTACTTTGTGCCCCTGCTCTCCTTCTGGCTGTGCGTCGTCTATTTCGTGTTGTCGCTGCCACCGCGGATCACAGCCGCCTCGGTGGATGCGAATCCATTGCACTATCTGTATTTGGTGTGCAAGTGCATCGGATGTCTGGGCGTCATCACGGTGCTCTTCATGTCCGAGGTCTTCTTCGAGCGCATCTTTGTGACGCGGCCGTGGAAGGCGCTCTTCGTGACCACCGACGATGACATCCACGAGTGGTGGTATCAATGGAAACTGGATCGCTATACGGTCACCTTTGGCATGATCTATGCCGCCTTCTTTCACATTGCCCAAAAGTACAATGTGTTCGATGACAACAATCATGGGAATCTATTCTCGCGTCGCACTTCGATATCGGTCACGTTGCTCGCTCTGCTCGGTGTCGGGATCTATACGTCCTTTTCGTTTCTGTGCCGGAACGTGCAGAACTGCGAGGAGATTCATTCCTACATCGTCTTTATACCCATCATTGGCTATGTGGTGTTGCGCAACATTTCCGGCATCCTGCGGACTCGTTACTCCAATTTCTTTGCCTGGTTCGGACGCATCTCGCTAGAGCTCTTCGTCTGTCAATATCACATTTGGCTGGCCGCCGATCGTCACGGTGTCTTGGTCCTTTTGCCTGGCTTTCCCACGCTCAACATGATCATCACGTCGTTCATCTTTGTCTGCGCCTCGCATGAGGTGCATCGACTCACCCAGATCCTGCTGCCGTACGCTGTGCCCAACGATTGGCGTCTTGTGATGCGCAATCTTGTCATATTTCTCATCGTGCTCATACCAGTTGCCAGATCCGATGGCATGTTCTAGCTGGGATCAATCATCATTATCCATTATCCGTATCTTTATAATACATTTTTGTTTGCTTTCCCAAAGGTATTACAAACATAAGCACACACACACACACACACACATTGATCTATATATGTATATTAGACTTAGGACTACAACAAAATAATGATTAGCTTTATAAACGAAACAACAAAACTGCACAATCTACTTAATTATTTATACACTCTTCACATCAAAACAAAAAAATATTAGCTGCCATCGTTAAGAATTTGTAACAAAGTCGCCAATGGTGAATTTCTTTTTCTTATTTTTTATAAACTAAAAATGTATTGCGTTTCTTTCGAAGAGCAATTTGCAATTAGCGGACGAACAAATTAATACAATTAATTATGCAATAAAATGTTCAAGAATAATTATAACAAACTTGCCTTGCATTTTAACAGTTTGCTTGCAATTGAACCCATTTATCACAAGTTAATAGAAAATGCCTTTCTTTGAGTTGTCATGGAAAAAGATTATTTTTGTGAGTCTCAATAATATCACTTCGAACAACAAACTTCAGACATTTGACATTTATGAAATATGTATTTTAATATGCTTTTGAATCTTGAACGCAAGGTGGCAATTGCAATTGTCTAGTGCTGCCAACTCGTGTTGAATAATTATAAAAAAAACTTGCTTCACACATTAACAGTTTGGTTAGAATTTAACCCATTTGTCACAACTTAATAGCAAACACTTGCCTACTCTTTGAATTATCCTCGAAAAGGATTCTAGTTATGACAGCCGGATAACAATGTCAAAAATCTCGGAACCAGCGGAATGGATAACAAAACTTTAGACAGTGATTTTATTTTTTCTACTTAATTTTAGGCTGCTTAAAATAGTTGCTTCAGAATCTTAAGCGTTGCCACTTTGTGATTGGCTAGCGATGCAAACTCGATGTATTAAAAAATCTATCAGACTGATCAATTTGGGGTCTGTAAATTATTTAAAAGATGTAGTAAAAATCTATCAAATAATTCGATTCTTTAAAGCATAAAAGTAACTATTGCAATAGTATAGTAATAATAATAATAATAGTATAGAAATATAGGGATTATACACGATACAAAAAGCTGGAATTACATGCATACCGACGTTTTCATAAATTTTGTATTTACGTGGTCGTGGGCTCTCTCTGCAAAAGGTGAATTTTAATAGCTTTTGGTTTTAAACCGTTTTTTTTATTATTCAACTATTTTTATCCATTTTGGTAGACATTTCGTCATCGCGTTACACATTTCTTGGCTTAGTAATTCGGCTTAAATTTTCAAACATAAAAAAGTACTCTGAAAGTTTATAATTTATAATATATCGATTTAATTAACATTTGTATTATTTTAAATTAATTGGGTAATTAAATAAATATATAATATTTATATATATTTAAAATATACATAAAAAACATAAATACATATAAAATATGAAAATAAATATATATATATATTTATATATATATATATATATATATATACATTTAAAACATAAAACATACTCGGAATTTAAAGTTTATAATTTAGAAATAGTATAACTATAAAATAATATTTTTCTTTAATTAACAATTTTATTATTTTATCATTTTACATTGTATCATTAAAGTATTAAATATTTCGGTGAAAACATATATCTAGTATTATAGCATGCATTTTAATTTAAAAATTTGTAAATAAAAAGTAACATTTCTAAATGAATACATATTTTTAATAACACATTTATAAATAAAAATTATAAGAAATATTTTGCTGCGTTCTTATTATTTTGTAATATCGTTTAACTAATAGTTAACCAATTGATTAAATTACACTTAATCTTTATTATTTAAATGGACTAGTCTTTCATCAATTCAATGAATTTATCTGAACTGAAGTTAATGTAGTGGCTTAAACTCATCCATTTGTAATTTTATCATTTTAATTAACTATTCTTTTATCATTTCCATTAAATTACCTCAACTAAAGTAAGCGTATTGACTCAACTCATCCGCTTGTAACCAACTAATTCACCAGTGACGTTTGTCTACATTGTTGCTACACACAAGATATTTGTTGCTTTGGGCTGCATTACACTTTTGCTCTCGCGCGTGCTCTCACTCTTATTGGAAGAGAGCGATATGGAGATGGAGTGAGAGAGAGATGAAGAGAGCGACAGAGTGGAGAGCGCGAAGGCGTTTTGTGTGTGGTTGGAATTGGAATGAATGGCTAGCAGCAGATGGACCGCAAAGGCAAACAAGCTCAAGCTCGTAAGCAAGCTTGTTGTGAATGTGATTCGTGTGTGTGTGGCGCGGGGTGGGGGGCGCAGTGTGTGTGTGTGTGTGTGCGACTGAATGAACGTTGTGGAGTTGTGCCCAGGGCGTTGCGGGGCGGGGGTTGATACACGTTCGAGCTCGATCGCCAATTCGAATTCTCCAATTTGGCTGTGCGCGCGCGACAGTCAACAACAGCAACAGCAGCAGCGTCAGCAGCAGCAGCAGGTAGATCAGTTGTTCAGTTGTGAATCTGGCACGGACGGACTACAACAAACCACTTGGCGCGGCTGTCGGAGCTGAGCTTTCGCATCTCTCGCATTCGCACTCGGCTTTTAACGCGACAACAACAACGAAAAAAAAAACGACAAAAAAAAAACGTTTTGCGCGCCTTCCGACTACAAAATAAATAAGGTGTGTGTGTGTTAGTGTGTGTGTCGCCGTGTCGCGTTGCTCAGTTGCCCGGTTGCAACGTATTGTTGTACTTGTTTTTTAAATATTTGTAACTATTTTTTTTGTTTATTGTATTTTGTTCTGTGGTTGTTGCGCGCATGGCGGCTAAAGCAAAAACAACAATCAAAAACGATCAAAACACGCCCTGGTGTTCACCCATACAAGCATACGCCCAGCGTGTCCGTGTGCATGTGCGTGTGTGTGTGTGTGTTAATTTGCATTGAACATCGAAGAGCAAAAGGCATCGATATGTATTTCGATTGACCGCCCACAAAAGGGTTTCCAACGAGGAAGTTGCACAGCCAGCGAAGCACTTTGGACAATTTGATTGGATTCGCGTGCAATGGCGCGTGGCTGGCGACACTCGAAAGTGCGCTCATCCGTTTTATTTGTGATTTTCGCAACATCTGTTTTCGCTCATTGTTATTGTTGTTGTTGCTGTTGAGCTGCAGAGCGTCCAGGATCAAATCGATTGCAAGTTATCGATGGCAAAGTTGTTGTTGTTATCGCGAAAAGTGAAAAGTGTTTTCATTTGTTTGCCCATTTGCGGATAAGTCATCATTACAAATGATGGGGAAATTTTATTTATTTATTTTTATTTGTTTTGTTTGTTTGTGCTTGCGGTTAAAGTGGTTGTTGTTGTTGCTGTTGTTGTGTGTTATCGAATTGACCAGTGTGACCTTGTGGCTGGGCTAGGTTCATAACTTTAAAGCTTTGGCCTGCGATTGATACCGAAGCATTTGAATCGCTTGTGATGTATTCTATATTTATGGCCAACACACACACACACACACATCCATAGAGACTGTGTGACACTGAGAGAGTTGTGTGTGTGTGTGTTTTTGTTGTGTGGGCCGCTTGAAACTAAGTAAAGTCGCGCAAATAACTCGTTCATTTCGTCATTTCCAAGCAGACCGTCGTCAATAAATATTTGTTATAGTATGTCGTCGTCTATCCACACATACACATATATGTATATGTGTATGTCATACATATGGAAATTCATATACATATCGCCTTGAAATTATGTGTGTGTGTGATGTCTCTGTCGTAAAAATCCTCCCCAGTTGGTAATACCCGATATCCACATTGCTTTAGCAGGGTGTTATCAGTTAGTGAAGCAACAGATAAATGAAATGAAAATCTTATAGTACAATTATTATGTTCTTGATCAGTCAAGTGTAGAGAAGTTAAATATTTCATTCGATTAGTTTGACACTATTTCAAATAACGACAGTTGGAACATCATTTTTCCCTTGCGAACATTTTCCAAGTATTTTTCTCTTATTGAAATCAGTTCTAACGTCTTCTTGGATGTTAAATCGACTAGTAATCTCTGTTTGCTTTCAATAATTTGTATTTAAATGGAAATCAGAAAATGTAGGAATAGTTTTTGAGCTTAAGAATCGTTTGCAATTAACAAGTAAAAGAAATCGTTTGATATCAAAAAAGTGAATAATTTTGTACTTAAGAAATTAATTTTTTTGGTTTTAAAATGTTATCATATAATATACATATATCATAATTAGCATTATAAAAGTGACCGTATTGAGTTATAGTTATCCTTTGCTTTGTTGTATGGTCACACTTGATCTTCACTCTCTCTTTGTCTGTAAATTCGCTGTGAAAATATATGCTCATTATTTATATTTAAAAATTAATTGATGTTTTGTGTTTTTAAATATAAAATAAATATTAAAATGTAGCAATTCATTTTTGTTAACGTTAAGTAAAGAGAGCGAGAGAGAGAGAGAAAGTAAAAAGAGATAGAGAGAAATAGAGAGAGAGACAGAGATAGAGAGAGAGAGAGAGAGAGAGAGAGAGAGAGAGATTAAAATTGCTACACTTAAAAGTATTTTTCAAGTAATGGCTAAAAGCATAAATTTGTCTTTTCGTCTATACTTTATTTCCTTTCATTATTGGGTATCTTACAGTCAGTCATACTTCAAAGTGATTTACAAATGATGCATAAAGTAGTTTCTTGGAATTTCATGATGATCGTTTTTAGTAAACGTCGCATTCCGGGTATCTCACAGTCGTGTTGCTTACTTAGTGAATTGTTAGCGATTTGTTAGCGATTTGTCAGCGAATTACAAATTGGATTCTAGGAATTTTGTATGACAATCGCAAAGTTATGCCGGAAATTCCAGCACATGTTCCGGGTATCGCACAGTCGAGCACATTTTGTGGCCAGAATCGCGCTTCAGTTTCCAGATCCAAATCCAAATCTGAATCCGAATACGAATCCAACATTGAATTTCGAATATTTTGCGTGGTTGTTGCGGGCAATTGGTTGCTGCTTTGCTTGGTTGCTGGTTGATGGTTGCTTGGTTGCTTGGTTGATGGTTGCTTGGTTGATGGTTGCTTGGTTGGTGGGCGGTCAGTTGCTTTGGCTTTAACTGTTTGCTGGTTGCTTTGGCTGCTGCTGCCAAATACGTCAACTCATTTTGACCAAATGCGTTCGAAAATATTTTGCGCGGCAACGCGAAGAGTGGGCGACAAAAACCAGCTGAGCAATTACGATACGATACTCTAAAGATATCTCTACTCTATCCACAACAACAACAAGTACGATAACTACAATTAGAAACTTTATACGATCTGTACTCTCAATGCATAGATAATTAAGGTGTTTAACTCAGTGATTCAGTGAATAGCAATTATAACTTTTTTCCTTTTTTTTTTGTTGGTTTATTCGCTTTAAAATCTCTCCTGAACGTAAACTAATTAGATTAGAATAAATCTTGACCTTAACTATTGTTTTATTCGTTCTTATTTACGATTAGAATAGACCTTGACCTTGATTTAAACAAAGCATCGATAAAATATTCAATAACATATAAGAAACTTAAATGAATCCTATTAAAAAGTGAAAAATGCTTCACGAATTTGAAAATTCTAAAACTATGGTGTAATAAGAAAATTTCTATAATTTTTAAAGAAACTTAATATTAAATAAATGTCCAATTAATTTTTTCAAAAAGAATATTTTTTTTTTTAATTTTCGAAATTGAAAATTCTGAAATAAATCTTACATTTTTAAAGTAATTGAATACGGCTTAAATTTAAATTCAAATTAAGCTGTCATAATAATTAAAATATGTTTTTGTTTTTAATTCTCATATTTGAAAATTCTAAAACTTCGATATTATATAAAAATGAAATGAGTTAATAATCCATAAAATTTTCAGAAATAAATGTTTTTCTTTTTTTTTAATTTTTGAATTGGAAATTTCTGAATTATATCCTACATTTTTAAAGTAACTTAATACTGCTTACATTTTTCATAAATTAGAGTTTTTTCAATATTAGATTTAGAATATTGTGGTTTAAACTTAAAACAAACTAAATTAAAATTACGCTGTTATAATAATTTAAATATGGTTTTTTTTTATTAATTCTCAAATTTGAGAATTCTTAAAATGCTAAAAATACGATATTATAAAAAAAATTAAATAAACCCTATCATTTTTAAAGTAACTTAATAATCCATAAAATTCTCATAAATTAATGTTTTTTTTTTTTTTTTTTTTTTAATTTTTGATTTTGAAAATTCTGAATTAATTCCTACATTTTTAATGTAACTTAATACTGCTTAATTTAATATTAAAATTACGCTGTCATAATAATTAAAATATGTTTTTGTTTTTAATTCTCAAATTCGAAAATTTCTAAAGAAAATTAATTGCAATCTACGAAAATCGAAATTTACTATATTATTTTAAAAGTAACTTAATAATCCATTAAATTCTCATAAATGAAAAAAAATATTTGATTTAAACATATAACTTAGTCACTAAAACTTTAATAATGATGTTCAGAAAACATCAATATAATAAATAGAAAATTACTCTATTATTTTGAAAGTAACTCTACAAAATTTCCATTCAAAAACTTTAATAATGATGTTCAGAAAACATTGAATGAATATTGTTTTTGCTTTAATTCATGAATTACAAAATTCTATAAAGCCTATAAAGTCACTTAACATTTTGCTTTGTTCCGTCTGTTCAATATTCGTGCCTGCGATCGTGTTTTTTGTATTTATTTCTTGATTAACATTCAGTTAGTGCCACAAATTGCACTCTGAATAATAAATAGCATTTTGCTCAGCCTCTATTTTAATTGCATATTATAGACATCTAATTAGCTGCTTCAGTTGTACTTTATAGAGTGTTTTCTGTGTTTGCATTTCAAAACTTTTGTTCATTTGTTTTGCTGTGCGCAACTTCCTCGTTTTTGTTGTTTTTGAAATTGAAAAAGAAAAAAAATGAATCGGTTAAGCGGTGAATTGAACGCAAGCGCGCACTTAGCCGAGATAACAACCATGGAAAGCTTAATGCGCATGCAGCCTAAAAGTATGCAACACAAAATTGATGCAGCGAATTTTTCCGAATTGCAGTACAAAAACAAAACAAACGTAAACAAAGCGGCGCAGCGCAAAGTGCAAATAAAATAGCGTGGGCGTTGAAGAGGCGGCTGCGAGGAGGAGGCGAGGGAGAAGAAGGAGGAGGAGGCGGAGGAGGGCGCCATGGCACTGAGCAAGACGAGCAAATCGAAAGCTGGCGCCAAAGACGAGCAGAACGAACTGGTAAGTAGAAAAAAACAAAAAAATAGTAATAACTCACCACTACAAGCATAGATAAGTACTAAACTCAATACGTATGTGTGTGTGTGTGGCAAAGCTCTACTACAACAATGGAGCGCAAGCGCAGCGCACTTTGCTCAACAACAACAACGACGACGACGACGACGACGGAGAATGGGGCGAACTTACTGCGCTGCTTCTGCGCTGCCTCTGCTCACTGCTTCTGCTCTGCTCGCTGCTCAGTTGAGCCGAGTTCAGTTTCTCAGGTGTAACAAACTAACGGTGCAGCTCATGTTGCGCCGCAGTCGTCGCCGCGCCATCGCATCGAACACGCCGCGCACATTTTTCTCTCTCTCTCCCGTATTTGTTTCTTTTTTTTTTTTTGTTTGTTTCGTTTACGTTTTCGTGTTGTCGTGTGTTTTGTTGTTTTCCCCGATAACAATTTGCAATTTGTAGAAGCAAAAACAAAAAAAAAAAAGTGTGACCACACACATGTGTAAGAACCAACAAAAGAAGTGAGTGAGAGTGAAAGAGAAAGAGAGCATACAGAAGGAGTTGGAACACATTTTGTGGAGACTATGTGTGTGTAGAGTTTGTCTTGCATGTGCTCGCTATTCCTCCCCCTTCCCCCTTCCCCATTCACCTTGCATGTGGCGCGCTTTACATGGCGTAGTACGTGCAAAAAATTAATCATTACATGAAAATAGAAAAAAAAGCGTTTAGTTTTAGTTTTTTGCTAGTTGTCGTGACATTTGTTGCATAACGCGGCGCGTTGCGTTGCATTGCGTATACGTAACGTGCAACGCCAGGTCCTGCGGCATTCGATACACTCGCTATTTAGCTATCGATAGCACAAATTGCGGCCCACCAAAACACCAAAAACACCAAAAAACAAAAACAAAAAATCGAACAAAACCAAAAACAACAAAACAACAAAAAGCGCACAGCGCACATAAAATCACAGCAAAAATATTTTCCCACCATTAAAGCGCACACAACAACAACAACAACAACAGCAAGAGCAATAACAACACACACATAGGCAAACACACACACACACACACACATGCATGCATTCATATAGAAAATCACGCGCATTATTCGTTCACAAAATGGACAAATGCTTTGCAGTAGGACGAACTTTATGGGCGACTGCGGGGGCGGGAGGGAGCTAGAGGGAAGTGGAAGGGGGAGGGGGAGGGGAGGGTGAGGGAGTTGAGTTGAAGCGTTTGTTTTTGTTTTTTTGGAGTGTGTTTGTGTGTGGACACTAAACGAATTTGTTGCTCTCGCTTGTTGTTTGTTATTATTGTTTTCTGTTATTGCTTTTGCTTATTCTTGCTTTTGCTGTTGTTGTTGTTGTTGTATGTAAACAATGCTCTGTGCGTCTTGAAATATTTTAAAGCTGTCACAGCGCGTTTTTTCTTCTTCTTCTTCTCGGGTTAATCAGTGTATTCGTCTGTCCATCCAACCATTCATCCATCCATCTGTCTGTCTGTCTGTCTGTCCACTTGCTTTTTCACCCACTACGTGCGCTGTGTGGCAGCTATGTGGATGCAACTTGCAACTTGCTCGCACAGCTGTCACGAGTTGTGGCAGCTAACTCATCTAGCAAACTGAGTGACATCAAAACATGAAACATGTATTCGAGAGACTTATAACTCAAGCAAATCTTAAAAGATGGCCTAGAAATATATTTCAAGTATACATTTAGTTATATATTATTATGCAGTGAGTTATTTATATGTGTTTTGTTTACTTTGAAAAAGATTTATTTTTATGTGAATATACCATATATTAAAAATATACTATATGTATATGAATATACCATATATTTTAAACATACTGTTTGTATATAAATATCATATATTATATATATGTTTATGTATATTCCACATACGGAAAATATACCATATGTGTATAAATATACCACATACTAAAAATATACTATATGTATGTGAACACATTACATACTGAAAAAATACCATATGTATATGAATATACCACATACTAAAAATATACTATATATATGTGAACATATCACATACTAAAATTATACTAGATGTATATGAATATACCATCTAAGTATACTAAGTGTATATGAAAATACCATATGCTATAAATAACTATATATATATACCATATTTAGTATATTTATTATGTCAAAAAATGAGTACAGCAAAATTTGAAAATATGAATTTGAAAACATTAGAATACAAAAGATTTGAAGGTAAAAAAACTGCATTAAATTAGAAGTTTGATATTAATATTACACAAAATCTTTAATTTATTTCTCTAGTAGTCAATATCTATTTAAATATATTGTATTTATATGAAAATGTCATAATTATAGTATAAATTATACTATATACATGTGAATATACTGTATACTCTAAAAATACTATATAGTTATGAATATACCATATACTATGAATATACCATATTTATATAAACATGTCATAATTATAGTATGAATTATACTATATACATGTGAATATACTGTATACTCTAAAAATACTATATAGTTATGAATATACCATATACTATAAATATACCATATTTATATAAACATGTCATAATTATAGTATGAATTATACTATACACATGTGAATATACAGTATACTATAAAAAATACTATATGTATATGAATATACCACATACTAAAAATATACTATATGTATATATGATTAGGGTATTTCCAGTTCGACAGCGACGTCTTTAGTTTTGTTTTTGTTTTGGGGGGAGGAGGAAGGAGGAAACCAAAATGAAGAGAACTTAAAATGGGCAGCAACAATTCAATGTCTTTGTATGGCAAAAGGCGCAAATTAGTTGCTTAAAGGGGGAGGGGGCGAAGGGGAGGTACACACATGTGTCAGGGTGTGAGTGTGTTGTGTGTGTGTGTGTGTGTTGGTTGTGTGGGTATTTTGCTGTTGACCAGTGCGTGACTTGTGGGCTCGGCTCGGCTGAGAAAAAAAAAAAATAAAAAAGAAGGCAGGCAAGCAAACAAACAAACAAATCTTTTTGGCCACAAACTCGACGCCTTGTTGCAGTTGCAGTTGCAAGTTGCAACTTGTGGCAGCGTGCAGCGTGCAGCATGCGGCGTGCAACTGTTGCCACTGCTGTGGCTTTTGGGTCAAGTAAAAGGCATTTGCAATTGCATTTTGAATTTGTTTTTCTCGGTTTTTGGGCTTTTGGGGAGAATTGTCAAAGCAACATTTGCTTCAGTTTATTTAGATTTGTTTTTTGGGAGGGGCTTCAGGTTGATTTCAGGTTGATCGCTGAGTCATGGCCCGAGGGCAGAGAGGGCCATTTAAGCCAGGCCAAAATGCGACGAAAACCAACACCACACAAATAAATAACGAAATTCAAAAAGTTCAAATTCCAAATCGAAATTCAAATTCAAATTTGATAAATCAACAAAATCAAAAATTCAAATCGAAGCGCAGCGAAGCCCAAAAGTTTTTTTTTTTTTTTTTTTGTGATCGCAAGCAGCGGAAGTAATTACAAAAATGGCCAAATTGCAATTACCATTTAATTGTTGTTGTTGTCGTCGTCGATCGTTTTGTTGTTGTTGTTGTGTCGGCCTGATGTCATGCGCATATTGATGATGTTCACGGCGTTGAAGTCCAAATCGATTGTTGCCACAACAATTGAAATCCGCAATAATAACAACAACAACAACTACAACAACAAAATACAAATAACAACCGGCAGCCGGCAATGAAAATGGACAACAACAACAACAACAACAGCAACAAAAACGCGCACAAATTGATTGTTAAAATGTATTTATCGATTCAAGAATCGTTTTTTTGCACACGCGAACCGAGCAGAACGAAAAGCTGAAGAATTCTTCTCTACTTTTTATGCCCGCTACTCATAGGGTAAATGGGTATATTTGGTATATTTTGAATATGAATCGATATACTAGTAAAGTACTTTTCAGTATATTCATTTAATAATGGTATATTTTGAATGTACATTGGCGTTTCTTTAGTATATAAATTTGGTATATACATGTTAAAAAATAAATATACTATAAATGTACTAAGTGCTTAATATATGCTATGAATATACTAAATGTATACAGTATACTATGAATACACCGTACTAAAATATACCATACTAAATATATACTATATAGTATACCAAATTGTATATAAATTTAGTATATTTTTGGTATACTTTTAAAATGAATATACTATAAATGTACTATATGTATACTATATACAATAAATATACGAAATGTATATGAATATACTGTACCAAAATATATCATACTAAAAATATACTATATATACATGAATATATCACATACTAAAATACTATATACTACTACTACATACTAGTACTACTATATACTATATACATAGTATATAAAATGCATAGTATATAAATTTGGTATATTTCAACAAAAATACCACCCTGTTTTGCTTTTAATAAAAATGGGTACCTGGTATCTCACAGTCGAGTACACTCGGCTGTAGCTTTCATACTTGTTTTTTTTGCTGTCTTCCTCTCTGTCTATAGCTTGTGTGAAGAATGTAAAAAATTGCTGGCATACATATTTAAATGCAACCACAAGAATTCTGAAGAGTAGAACGAACTTTAGAAGCCTAGAAGAAAGTTTCTATTAATAGGTTTATTTATGAAGATTTCTTTTATTTACATGTGGGTGGATAAAATAAGCAGCAAATTGTTAAAAAAAAGTTAAAATTGAATTGATTGAATGTTACTTTGGTTGAGAATCTGGTATATTTTGACGTTTATGGTATATTTTGAACGCTCATTAATACACAAATTTATATATTTTTAGTATTTTTGGTATATTTAAATATTGCGATCGGACCATAGTTACTCTAGTTTAAAATTTGGTATATTTTGAAATATATGGTATATATGAATCATAAGTTTCGGTATATTTCGGTATTTTCTGTATATGAATTTGGTATATTTAAATACTGATGTTGAGCCACAAATGGTCTGGTTGAAAATCTAATATATATTTTAAAGTTCATGGTATATTTTCTACCTCCATCAATATACTAAATATAGTTTTGGTATATTTTTGCGCTTTTTAAGGTATGTAATTTTGTGTATTTGAATAATCACAGTCTAGCTCTTTCGACTCTAGCTTACTTCATTGCTTTTATTAGACTCGTTTAATCAGCTTTGTGCTTCGTCTTGTGGATTGACCTCGCTGACCTTTTGTGCCCTACCCTACCAAGTATTTGCTAAAAAATGCACTTTCGATGGTCTCGACTCGTCAGATGTGTAACACACACACACACACACACACATACACAATAAAACAAAAGACTTGAACCCAGGTGAACTTTTGACTCTCTGCGAAGGTAACTTGACAAACATATTGCATCAAAATGGCAAAACAGATCGATGGTAGAGATGACAATGTTATTGCTTCGACACTCTCGCAGACTGACCTCAGTGAACTGGGCTCTTAATAGGGTGACATTGCTGAAATTTGTGACAGTCGCTTTGCCTTGGACCAAAAGTTTAAGTACGAGTATTAATAGTCACATATTTTGCAATTGATTCGTTTGGCTCACTTTGCAAGCTAAAGAATTTTGCTATTGAAAAGGAAACCTTGCAGAATTAAGTTTCCTAAATTTTGTTGTCAAGTTAAATAAAGCACAGCATTTATTTTGAGATATAAGAATGTATAATATATTTGGTTATTCCTTTTACTTATTATTCTAAGATAGATTATGAGTTAACAGAAAATCAAAAATGAAAGAAGTTGAAATAAGGTTTGTTATTTCAATTACTTCTCTATTTTTACTTATTGGATCTTTTCTTTGGATGTTTATATTCATAATTTCTTTTATAGAACTATAAGACTTAAAACCTTTTTACTTGAGCAGAAAATTTTTATTATTGCATACATATTCAAACATATTTGTATAAAAACTTAGTATTTAGAAAAAAATATATATAAAAATTAACTATAATAAAAATAGAGCAGAACTTTGAAGAAATTTTCGTAATATCGATGTATTTCTATATCGATTATATTTATTATACAGCTCTATAGAGATGTCGATAGCTTTGTCATATCGAATGATTTTTTGTACTTCGCGTTAACGATTAATTTTCGATAGGGAAAAAAGGTTGCTCAACTTTTTGGACTATTTCGGTCTTTTGCTTATAATCGATAAGGAGCTAAGATGTATCTATATATATCGATGACTTATAATATGTACATAGATATATGGATAACTCTGACATTATCGGGGAAAAAGGTTGGTCAACTTTTTGGGCTACTTTAGCTTTTTTAGCTTATTATCGATAACACATAAGATATCTATAAAGATATATCGATAACATCTAAGAGATATATATAAATATCGTTAACTCTGACATTATCGTCAACGAATGAATCTTTGTAGTTCAACTCAACGGTCAATTTTCAATACAGGGTAGAGGTTACTCAATTTATTGGGCTATTTCAGTCTTTTGCTTATTATCGATATCACCTAAGATATATCTATAAAGATATATCGATAACACATAATATAAATATATATCGATAGCTTTAGCATTGTCACTAACGAATGATTCTTCGTACTTCACGTCAACAGCCAATTTTACAATTGGGAGAAAAGGTTACTCAACTTTTTGGGGGCTATTTTAGCGCCTTTTGGCTGACTGACTAACGGTTTCTTTGGCTGAGCTTTCCATTTCAGCGCGTTGCACGTTGCCCTTTTGCGGACCACATTTTGATGGGATTTCGGTTTTTCTTTATTTGGTTTTAGTTTTATTTTTTTTCGTTTTTTTTTCTGTTTTAGTTTTGTGTGTCGTTTATGCAACCAGTCGAGTGACCAGAGACCGATTTTCCAGCGAATTCTCCGCTCACTCGTTTTTCCCTTTGCTTCTCTTTCTTTAACATTGTCTGCTTTAGTTTTTATGGGCGCTAATAAAAGTGTGGCATGCGCTTAGCTGAGCACAGATTCTGGACAGACGCGTTTTGTTCTAACAGTTTTACGCCTGACGGCTTCTCGTTCCCTCAGTTCCCTCATCTTTCCTCCCTCGACTTTTCTTTTGCTTCTCCAAAGTCTCCACTCTGTTTTGTTGTTTCTTCTCTTGAATCTCTTTAGTTTTCTGCCATGGCTTTCTACTTTGTTTCTTAACCTTTTTTTTTACATTTGATGTCTGCAGCCTTTTCTCTGTTCTCTCAGCTTTTCAGTCGCTTCTCTACACCGTCCTTTGTCTTCTTCTACAAAGGATTCTCTACTCAATCCTTAGAATTCTTTACATGCTATTTTACTTTCAATTTTCACTCTCTACATACTAGCCAATCTCTACTCTATAAGGATTCTCTACACAGTCTCTAGTCGTTATTAAGGCCCTGTCCGTATAGCGCTTAAAACTTTCCACTCTCCACATATTGCGCTCTCCATTCTACACTTTTTACACATACTTTTCGCTTTACAAGAATTATCTCCATTCTCAATGTACTAAACACTCCTCTCTACAAGAATTTTCTCCACTTTCTGCTCTCTACCCTCTACACACTACACTCTCCATTCTACAAAAATTCTTTCTACTCTATCTAAACTCTTCACTCTCGCTAAACTCTTCACTCTCTATTCTACAAAAATTATCTTCACTATCTGCAGTCACTCCCTTCACACTGCTCTCGACTCTGCCTAAACTCTCCATTTTTTCTTAACTCGTTACTCTCCACTATACATTTTACTACATTTTTACTTTACTATCTGCGCTTCCTACACACTACACTCTCTGCTCTACAAGAATTATCTCTACTCTGTATAAGTTAAACTCTACAAGAATTCTCTACACTCTTTTTAAATTCGCTAGTTTTCACTCTGTAAAAGATTCCATACACTGTCTACAGTCTCCATTCCTATTCTCTCAACTTTGTTCTCCATTATCAACTTTTCACTCTCTACTCTCCACTCTCTATTCTCCACGCTCTACTTTCAACTCCCTACACTCCACTCTCTACTCTCTACTCTCCACTTTATATTCTCTACTCATCACTACCCACTCTTTACACTCCACTCTCTACACTCCACTCTCTACACTCCACTCTCTACACTCCACTCTCTACACTCCACTCTCTACACTCCACTCTCTACACTCCACTCTCTACTATCCACCCTCCACGCTCTATTTTCCACTCTCCACTACCCACTACCCACTCTCTACACTCCACTCTCTACACTCCACTCTCTACTCTCTACTACCCACTCTCCACCCTCCACTCTCTACACTCCACTCTCCATTCTCTACTCTCCACTCTCTCCAATCGTATAACTTTTTGCTCTCATGCAGAACTCGCTTCAAGTTTGTTTGGTTTTTGTATTGTACTGAGTTGAAAAGTCACTAGAAATTTGAACTAATCACGTGTGTTCGGGGGAGGCGCCGCTGTTGCATGTTGCATGTGGCGCATGTGGCAAGTCGCGTGTCGCGTGCAAGTCGCTGAAATGTGTCGCAGCGAAAGTGCAACATTAATGAGCAAGCAACGAGAGCAATAACAAAGTCAACGGCAGCTGGAAAAGGAGAATAAGGAAACATCGAAGAAGTCGACGAGGTGGAGGAGGCAAAGGAGAAGGAGAAGGGGGGCAGGCAGGGAGAGGAAAGGAAGCGAAGGATCGATAGCGAATACGAATTAGGAAATAAACCAAGAACAACCACAGCAGCTGGGCCAGGCACCGATGTAGTCAACGCAACGTCGCCCGCCGCCAGATGATCGAATGGTGGTGATCCTTCTACTGTCGCCATGCACATGCAGCAGCAGCCAAGCGAGCAGCAGCAGCAGCAGCAGCAACCACCACCACCGTCACATAGTCCCACCCGAAATCCATGCACACGAGCACAACCACAGCAACAGCAACAGCAACCACAACCATCACAGCAGCAGCCACAACAACTGCAGCCAGAGCAGCAACGAGAGCAATCGAAGTGGAAGCGGAAGCAGCAATGGAGGCAACGTCTCATCATCAGCTTCTACGGGTGACACTGCGATCCCGGCGAGCACATTCTACAGAACAGCACAGAGCACACACTTCACACTCCACAACTGGCCTAGTCATAGTCATATTAGCTATCAGCCAACAACAGCGGCGAATGCTGTGCCGAAGCCGCCGCGCAGCTATGCCTACGCCCCCTTTAGCCACGCCCATGCCCACGCCCCTGCACCGATTGTGTTCCGCATCTATGGAGCACAAGAACAGCAAAATTCTCTGCCAGCTACAGCTACAACGAGCCTGCCACATTCACAACCAACAACAACAAATACTAATAACAAACATCATCATCATCATCATCATCATAAGCGAAATCGTCGCCGCATTGGCAGCACTGGCAACGGCCCTGCCACTGGCTACAGCAGCGCTGCCAACTTTCCCACCACTACTAACAGTGCCGTCGATTATGTGCGTCACGTGACACGCGTTAATTTCTACGACGTTGATACTTCGCAGGTCGGATACGAGCCCAAAGATGATGACGATGGCAACAACGAGGCGGCAACGGCAACTGCAACCGATTGCGATACAGAAGCTATAACCAAAGAAGGTGAGTGTCTGCACAACAATTCATTAATTACATTATCAGATTAAGAAGTAGTAAACATATCCCTTTATATCACTTTATTAAGCTGCAAATACAGACACATATTTACTTATTTATTTTCTTAAGTTTTGTGTAGAAAATCGACTTCAAATTTGTATAATTTTCCGGGGTTTTTCAACTTAAAAATTCTCATTACTTCCATAATTATTAAAAGAGGTATTTAAAATATTTTTTAGTCTTATATTTATTTAAAATGTATATTGAGCATTTGAAATAGTAGAAGAGTAGCAAGGAATGATAGCCTAGTATATATAGTACATATTTATATACCTGACAACACAACTCGATACAAATCATATAATTTCTTACTTATTATACCCGCTATTCAAAAGGTAGAGCGGTATTATAAATGCCACGCCCACTCCAAAAACCATACCCAATTTTGAAAATAGAGTCGATTTTTTAACAACAGCTTTTATGATTTCTGAAAATTTGGTTGCAATCAAATAAAAATTGTAGAGATTATTTAGGAAATTCTCAGATGCTTTGGCTGACAATTTCGTATTTTTTGCACGCTATGGTATTTTAATGGTACTCTATTAATATACCAAAAAACATAGCTCTTGGTATACATTTTTTCAATATTTTAAGAATATGTATATAAAATTAATTTGGTATATTTTAAGAATAAAACAACAACTTAGGTGTCCGCTGCATTTAGCAGGCAAGGATCATATCGAAGTTTCTTTTTAGTATTTTGTTAGTATTTATTTTTTATTAAGAATTTACGATCTTAGCTGCGCTTCTTTGAATGCTTTTCTGTTCAAATACAACTCAAATAAATTCAAATATCTGAAGTAATTTTACTATTTTGATATTTAGTTTTTTTTAAGATATCAGAGCTCCACTTCTTTCATTGATTTTTCGTTTAAATAAAATAGAATACGTTTATCAAGTTAAGAACATGTAGAGTTTCTTTTTACTATTTTGTGGTATTTACATATTCGCTTTAGGTTTTTTCTGCAATTGGCTACAAAAAAGATCTGTGATTTTCACTTCATTTATTTCTTATTCATCTATAAATAAAATAAAATAAATTTATGTATTCAAAGAACATGTCGAAGTTCTTTGAGGAATTGCGGATCTTAAATGCATTTCTTAAATAAAAAATCAAAAAAAATTTAGCAAATTTTTCGAGTAGAACATTTGAAAAGCTCATAGATCACATTGAGCTTAAGTTGCGATAGATCAGTGGACGATTATAAAAGGTGAGGCGTATTATTAATGGCACTCCCATCGGAACGATTCACACTCGATTCATTCAGTTTGAGTCATTGGAATGAGTATATAAACGAGTGAATAAATCGATAGATATGGCGTGACAGTTCGTCATTTATTGTTAATAATGTTATGGATAGATGGATGATGGATGCTTGGTAATTGGTATTCAGGGCTGGTTGTCAGTGTGTTTTGATTTGTGAATGATTCATGGATACGTTCGCTATACATGGTGCCATATTACGTATACGACACCGAAGAGGGAGAAAGATAGATAGAGAGAGATGTGAACTGATTCCTTTCGCTGTTGTGTTTTTTTTTTTTGATATGCCAACTGATCCCTTGTCTGACCTCTTCCCTCCCTTCCGCCTCCCCCCTTTGGCATCGTTGAGCTGCGGAAATCATAGAAAGTTTGATTTAATTATGTGATTAACATAGCACAAAGGCGCCTTTGGCGGAAAACAAAAACGACGACGGATAACTTGTAACATTGTGAAAAAATAGTGTAAAAATTAGAAATAACAAGCAGCTTCAAGCCAAAGTGCCAACAACAACAAAAATAGCAACAAAAACAATGGCGCAAAATGCTAATGCAAAAGAAAATGTTGCCAGCGAATTTCCCACGTTAGTAAATCATTAAAAATCAACAACTACACAACAAGATAAAGACTAAAACTCAACTCGACAAAAAAATAGTGCACAAATTTTCATTTGTTGCTGTTTCTTGTTTTGTTTTTGTTGTTTCTTTTTTTTTTTGCATATATGCAGATATTTAATAATTGCAGACAGCACTTGTTATGCCACTCACAACACAATTCTCCACTCTCCACTCTCCACTCTCCACTTTTGACGAGCTCTACACTGCAAAAGTATCAAAGGGGAAAGGAAGTAAACCATCAGCAAACAATAAAATTAAAACAAATTAAATGCATGTTGAAAAATGCAAATACGAACTGAAAAGAAAATACAAAAAGCTGTTTCTAAGTGAAAAACAATAAATTTAATAACAATAGGGAAATACAAATACAAACTATAAAGAAAATACAGTTTAACTATGTGTCTAATCAATGGAAAATTAATAAAGAATAAACGATAAAAGAAAAAGAATAAGGAATGAAGAGTAAAGAATAAATAAAAAATAAAAGTAAATAAAATTTAAAAATAAAAAACATTACCAAAGCCTTCATATAAAGAATAGATTCTCTACACCCCTTTTAAATTCTCTACTCTCTACTCTACAAAACATTCTATACACTGTTTATAGGTTTATATTATAGCCTTCTAGCTCTTACCTTTTATTAGTTCAATTGGAACCAAATATATTGTAGAAGATATTGAAAATTTTTAATTGTTAAAGAATAAATAAATTTATAGAATATAAAATGAACAACATTACATATGTTTGAAATTTTATGCAAATATCCAGCCTTCTAGCCCTTACCTTTTGTTAGTTCTTTGAGAAGCAATTATGTTGTAGAAGAATTATTGAAAATTCCTAGAAAATATTTGAGAAAGTACATTTTAACTCTTACTACTATTTAATAATATCTATTATATATGTATATGCAACCTCCTTGGTCTTACCTTTTGTGTGTTCGTTCAATCCGTAGCAATTCTATTGTTAAGGAATTTACCCTGAATTCATAAAAAGATTTGAGAAAATATATTTGAAATCTGACATTACAAAAACTGAAAAGTTGTTTAAAAAATATGCAGCCTTCTAGCCTTACCCTTTATTAGTTCAATGAGAAACAAAAAAGAGAAAATTCCTAGCTATTACAGATTTGAGAAGAAACATTTGAGTTCCTATGTAATTAATATATGTATTGTATTATATAATATGCAACCTTCTAGCTCTTACCTTTTGTTTGTTAAATCATAAGCATAAAAATAATTAAATTAAGCATAAAATTAAAAAAAAAGATTTAAGAAATTATATTTAAACTCTGATGTAGGTTGGAAAGCTTTACAAAATATGCAACCTTCTATCTTTTATCTTTTCAACACCAAATTCCAAATGTTTTGGAATAATTCTTTCGCACAGTCATCAATAATAAATGATATAAAGTATTTATCAATGATGAAATAAATGTTGTAATGAAAATTACAAGGAATTTAAGAGGAATTTGGCATGCAAACAATAGAATAGCATTGAAAATGCGCTAATATGCGAAACGAAACGAAACGGAAAACCAGATAAAGAAAAACTAGCAAAATAAATATGAAGATAAAGAAAAGAGGTCAGACACATGATTAGCAGAGAGAGCGAGGGAGTGAGAGAGGGAGAGGGGGGGTGGGGGTGGTAATGGAGGGGGGGAGTCAGTTGACAGTTGTAGTTGTAGTTGTAGTTGTAGTTGTAGTTGAAGCCACTTAGCAAGGCAATAATTGACACCACAATTAGCTCAATGAGCGGCAAACAAGTGCAACTTACGTATGTGTGTGTGTGTGTGTGTGTGTGTGTGTGAATGTAATGAACGTAATAAACGTAATGAAATACAGCAGCAACAACAACAACAGCTACAACAATGGGGCGTGGCAGCGTGGAGCGATTACATGTCATCGACAAAAGCTGCGCAATCGATTGTAGTCGATGAAGTAAGCGGGCGAGAAAGAGACAGAGAGAGAGTAAGAGAAGGAGTGTGAGAGAGAGAGAGAAAGAGTGTGTGAGAGGGAGAGAGAGACCGATGGAGAGCTGGTAAAACAATGCAAAAGCGAATCGAGGAAATCGAGAATGCAAAGTAAACTGAACCAGAGAACCGCCCCCCTCTGCCTCTGCCTCCCCCTCCCCCGCTGCCCTTCTTCAGCGCGTCTCGTGCTGTTTGTTTGTTTAATTGTGGTTGTTGTTGTTGCTATTTATGAAGTGCTTGGCTGACTGTCTGGCTGATGCAATGCGGATATACAATGAACACACACACACGAATGATAAACCGATAAACAGGGCAGCAAGACATTGGCTCGATTTTTAAAGCACTGACCAGGCCAATTGTCGATTACCAAACACCGAATACCAAAAAATATCCAAATACTGAAATACCAAAGACTCCTCTCAAGTCGCAAGTCGAAGTTGAATTCAAAGTGGCAACTGCAACTGCAACTGCAAACTGAAAATGCAGCGTCCAAGATCTCGTTTCTCGGTTTCTCTCTCTGCGACTGCAGATAAACTATATAAGCGACCTTTAATGGTCCAGCGATTTTCATGCAGCCAACAGGCATCAGGCATCAGACAACAGACAACAACACAAACACTCAAACACTAACAACCGCACAGCATCAACTAGCCATAAAAAAACAAAAAAAAAAAAAAACATACAGTTGCACAGCGAATTTTGAATGCCCTTAAATCATTTTTTTGTAAAGAGAACATTTTAGTTAAAGCTCTGGAATAAGCTTAATTTTGAATAGTAAACGAACTTTTTTTTATAGGTAAACGTAAAATTTTGAAATTTGTAGTAGTAAATCGATATACCAAATGAAGACTTTGGTATAATTCAGTACTATTTCGGTATATTAATTGCGTATGTTTGTACTCTGAGACATATTTTCATTGTATCGGTATATTTTTAGTATATTTTAGTACTCATTCGGTATATCGATTTGGTATGTTTTGTACTCTGAGGCATATTTTAATTGTATTAATGCATTTTATTTGTATTTGGTATAATTTTAGCATATTTTAGTATCCATTCGGTAAATTGATTTGGTATTTTTGTGATATGAGGCTTATTTTGATTACAGTAGTATATACTAAATAAAGACTTTGGTGTGTTTCAATATTTTTTAGTATATTAATGTGGTATAATTTGTAGTCTGAGGTATATTTTGATTATAGTAGTATATCGATATAGTAAATTAAAGTTTTGGTATATTTTGACATTGTTTTGGTATATTAATTTGGTATGTTTTGTACTCTGAGGCATAATTTGATTATAGTAGCATATAGAACAATAGCTTAGTATTATTTCGGTATAATAATTTGGTATATTTTGAAATCTGAGGTATATTTTGATTATACAAAATTAAATAATATGAACTCAATTTGCCATGCGAAAAGAAAATAAAATAAATGAAATATAAATAAATAAACAAATGTAGTAAAGAATTTGTGTAGCTTATAGAGTAGTTAATAAGCTCTTAAGCAGTGCATTTAAAGATAGTACAAAAAGCATATACGAGTAGTTTTTTACCCGCTAACAATAGGGTAGAAGGGTATAACAACTTTCAGTCAACAAGAAATGTATGGAACAGAAAGATGGACCGACCCTATAAAGTATATATATTCGTGATCAGCGTCAAAAGACTGAATAATACGAACTGGACTAAACTGGACTCCTTTTGTCTGTCCATATGACAGACAAGGTGTTTGATCTCAGTGTCTGTAAGAGATCGAGCAACTATTTGTTTGTTTTTCCGTCCTCCAAATTAAAAAGACAAAAAATCTTGGAGGCTATAAAAGAACTGATTTAATATGGCGTATAACGGGTCGGGTTTTAATTGCTTTGGTTGACAATGTGTAGTAATATAGTATATTGATATACCAAATATAAGTTTTAACATATTTCAGTATTTTTTCAGTATATTAAATTGGTGTATTTTGCACTCTTAGACATATTTTGATTGTAGTAGTATATTGATATACTAAATAAATATTATGGTAGGTTTTAATATTTTTTTGTATATATATTTGGTATGTTTTGTAATCTGAGGCATATTTTGATTATAGTTAGTAAAGTTTTGGTATATTTTAGTTATATTTCGGTATACGAATTTGGTATGTTTTGTAATCTGAAACAGATTTTGATAGTAGTAGTATATCGATATACTAAATAAAGCTTTTGGTATATTATGTTCTTTTTGCGGTACATTAATTTGATATATTTGGTACTCTGTGTCATATTTTGATTATTTATTTAATTGATATACTAAATAAAAGTTTCGGTATATTTCAGTATTAATTCGGTATATTAATTCGGTATATTTTGTAATGTTAGGCATATTTTAATTGATATGTTTGAGTTTTAATTATAAATAAAAACATGAACTTGTATTTGGTAGTATTTAATATGCTTTCGGTATATTTTAGTATTATTTCGGTATATGAATCTGGTATATATTGCTTTATGAGTCAGCTTTTGATAGTAGTAAAACTTTTGGTATATTAATTTGGTATATGTTTGAGTATATTAATATATGTATGCTACATGCAGCTTTTGGTATATATGTATTATTCTTTTATTTAGCGGGTATCTCACAGTCGAGCAGACTCGCTCGTAGCTTTTTTAGTTGTTTTTCATTGAGCAAAACTTGGACACCGCACCGTCCACAGACGCTGTCGGATGTCCGTGCGCATAGAGCTTTGTTCTGTGTGGTTTGTTTAGCGTCACAGGTTACCAGCACACACACTCATACACACACAGATGGATAGATAGACAGACGGACAGACAGACGGACAGCAAGTCGTGCACACACTCATAGTACAGTTAGTCGGTGGCAGACAGAGATCAACTTGGACTTGGATTACGTAATTGGGCGACCAGGCAGCTCTCGGCAACCAAATGCGGCAGCCACTCAGCGAATCGCTGAAGCGCTTCGTTATTGCTCTGCCCTCCGTCTCCGTCTTCGTCTCCGTCTTCCCTTCGTCTTCTCCTATTCGCTTCTTCAAGCGTTTTGTTTGTTAGAAGCGGGACAAGTGGAAATGCAAAATGCAAATGCGATGCACAACTTTTTGGCTGAGCTCAGTTTAGCTAAGGTGTTGCAATCAGAACTGCCAACTGGCTGCTGGTTGCTGCTTGCTAGTTGCTGGTGTGGCAACTGGCAACATGTTGCCACGACTGACTCCACACATGAACTAGTTCCAATTAATTAGCGCTTTTTATGCCTCTTTTTTTATGCGCTGTGGAGGATGTCGACCATTTCCGATCATCCAGTGGGAGAGCCACAAAGCGATCGCAGTTGCAACTGCAACTGCAACTTCAACAGCCACAGCCACAGCTGCCACTTTTTGTTGCAACTGCCGCCAGTTACGTTATGCTAATTACCCCAATAAGCTGTTAGTTAAGGAATCGCTGTTTGCAGACTTTTAGTATTCGGTTTTATTGCATTCATATACATACTTTCAATACAAGTTGTGAGTATTAACATTATATTGTAATTATACATACGTAAAGATAAGGAAGGGAAAGAATATACTAAAATACGAAATACTGAAATATAACAAAAGCTTTTTTTTTATAACTATATATAATACAATAGTATGTCGATATAACAAATAAAGGTTTTGGTATACTTTGGCAGTTTTTCGGTATATGAATTTGGTATATTTTAGCGATGATGTAGTAGTATATCTATATACTGAATAACACTTTTGGTATATTTAAGTATTGTTGGCACATGAATTTAGTATATTTTACATAATAAATATTTTTAGTACATTTCAGTATTTTTTTTGGTATATGAATTTGGTATATTTTAGTATATTTTCAACATATGAATTTGTTGTATTTGACCAATAATAGAATTATATCGGTATACTGAAAAAATATGTTAGTATAATTTTGTATTTTTTAGGAATATGAATTTGGTATATTTGACCGATAATGAAGTAGTATATCAATATTCCGAATAAGTATGTTGGCATATTTTATTATTTCTTCAGTATATGAATTTGGTAGATTTGAGCGACAATGTAGCAAATTATCGATAAACCTAATAAAGTTATTTGCATATTTCAGTATTTTTTTGGTGTTTAAATTTAATATACTTTATTCTTACAACAAGTTAATTGATCAGGAAATTAGCACATTTAATGATTCTAATATTTTTTAAGACAAATTATTGGTTCAATAATTAACTGATTTTAGGCCCAAAAAATACTTGCAACAGCAATTGTTTTAATACATTGATTAGGCATACTTCTTAGATGTTTAATTTAAACTGTTTGGGTAGATACAATCATAAGTTTTCGTAATTAATTTATTAAGTTTCTTGCATTGTTTTCATTTTAGTTAGAGCACAAATCGTATACTCTTTTTATAATTTATTTATGAATTTATTAAACGTTTATAATATTACTAGCATTGCTTTTTTTTGATTTTGTGTTCTACTCTATTTTAATTAAAAAAAATATTAATCATTTATTAAGTTTCTTACATTTGGGTTTCTTTAATTTAAGGAACATATTGTCCTCCACTCTTTTTTTATTAAAGAAATTAATAGTTTCTTATAATTGTTTAATTGTTTTCCTCCTATTTTTATCTTATCTATTTATTTGTGAAGACAAGTTGTGTTCAATTTTTTTTTATACTTTTTTTTTTGTAAAATTAGTTTTTATATTATTCTAATGCAGAGTTCTCCAATAAAAATAGTTGCAATTTTAGTTTTAGACGTTTGAATTTTGATCTTAACTTAGTTAACTAGCTAAAAGCTTAAAAAGTTAATTAATTGAAATTAAAGTCGGAGAAAAGTTCAGGGGAATTGTTGCTAATATCGTGTTAAGTTTGAACGTCAGTTTGAAGATCGTTGTCGATCAACATTGAAGTATTGCTTGACAATCGCTGCAGCTAATCACGATCTTCAGGCTGTGCGTAGGAAGCAGCTCTTAACTGTCGCTGTTGACCCTCAAATGTTGCTACCAAAATGCGTAAGCTTGAGTGGCGAATTTTATGGCTTTGTGGCAAGGTCTGTCGACAAAAGCTCACCGAATGAAAGCTTCAGTTTTCATTTCAAGCAAGTTTAGCTACAAACGTTTTCTGTTGCTAGTTGAGTTGGTTTTTGAATATGCCTGAAAGTATGCAATAGTTTTTTATATTCCCTCCGATTTTCTTTTTACAGAGGAATGGATAACGAAGCGAAAAACCGAGCTAACGACAACGAGACAAATCGAGACGCGGGTGAAGCGACAGGTGAAGCTGCAGGATGGCAAAGTGATCGAGGACTCCGGTCCCATAGTGTCCACCAACACGACCGAGGACACAGACAAGCAGGAAACAGAGACAACGGAGGTAATTATACGATGATAGCTATAATTAAGATGGATCGTATTTTATCAGATTAAAAATATTACTTTTCTTTTCATTTACTTAAATAAATAATTTTATGTTTAAGATCATGTTTGATTTTTATACCCGTTAATCGTAGTGTTAAAGGGTATTACAACTTTGGAGCTGCTGGAAATATATGCAACAGGCAGAATGATTCATATCCGACACTATATAGTATATATATTCTTAATCAGTAATAATCAAGCAAGATAAAGCAATTTTCGTCTGTGTGTCCCTATGAACATGTGCTTTACTTTGACCTCTTTTGTTTCTTTTGAATGTAGTCGATATACCAAATATGGCCTTCTGTATATGTTAGTATTTAAGCGGTATATTATTTATTTTAAGAATAATATCAGACTGTTTTTCTTTTATTCAAATTAAGTGGCGGGTATCTCACAGTCAGGCACACTCGACTGTAGTTTACTTACATGTTTTTTATAGCTAAAAGTACGTAAATATTATTTCCATTTATTTAGCCTAATTGAAAACACGAAGATAATTTATAGTTTCCAAGTTATGTTGTTAACTGAAGCATATTAAAAGCTAGTTTATTTTAAAATATTGATTTTGGGGATTAATGGAAAAGAAATTCTTTTCTCTGGAAGTTTTAAAAGAATTAATTTTATTTTTGATTTACAAGGCCAATGTTTTTATTCAACTATTACAACCAATGATTATATTTTTATGTAGAAGTTTTTCAATCATTTTATTTATTTTATTATTAATTATTTTTGTTTCTTAGCGTAAATTAAATTTATTACATAATTGATTTAGCTTATAATTTATAATTTATACTTTAAAATGCATAAATATAGATTTAAGTTGATTATTTCTTGATAGAATTTAGATAAGTTAATATCAACACACAGTTGAAACTATGAAGATAATTTCTAATTTAGAAATTGCACAATTTTCCATTTATTTATTATGAAGATTTACAATTTTTTTAAATAAATTTCACTTTGATTTCAAGAAATAGAAATTGATTAGCAAACTTATCTCTTGCTCTCTCTTATCGGAAATTAAATTTATATAATTGATAAAGTTTAGAATTTATAATATATGCTTTAAAATGTTTAACTATAGATCGTTTGTATGTCTTGGACTTAAGTTGATTATTTCTTTACGGAATTTAGATAAGTTAATATCGACTTTGAAGATAATTTTGAATTTAGGACTTGCACAATTTTTAATTTATATATTATGTAGATCTAAAATGTAGTAATGATTCGATTTCAAGAAATATAAATTGATTAGCAAACATAACTCTTCATTCTCTTTCTCTTTCACTCTCCCTCTCTTTCTCTCTCTCTCTCAGAAGCGGGACTTGGGACTGCCAGATGAGTTGGATGGGAACGCACAGCTGATTGATGCAGCTGCGCTTGAAGCGAGCGCTGTCAACGAATCGCAGCTGGCTCAGCTGCAGGAATCGTTTGGCGTGGGCGGCGAAGGCGGGGCGGGGCAAGGTGGGAAGCTGGTGAAGCGCATGGTGCCGCGTCCAGTCGATGGGCTGGTGCGCCAGGTCGACGACAAGCGCGTCATATCGCATGAGGAGATCAAGGACTATCACGAGACGCAGGATGTGAGGCACCTGGGCGACTTTACCGATGAGGTAAGTGAACGAAACAACAGAAAACAAGTTGCCATTCTCTCTCCCCCTCTCCCTCCTCTCTCTCTCTCTCTCTCTCTCTTCTGCTGATGTGGTAATTTGAGAATAGCTGCAAGTAAAAAGCAACAGCAGCAGAAAATTGCCAGGCAAATAACTGCAAATCAATTTGGCGTGAAAAAAGAGCAACAGAAAGCAGAGCAAGAATCGCTTAGTGCGCTTCAACGAACAGCAAACACCCTAAACACATACACACACACACACACACACATACAAACACACACTTTTTGTCTTGCACAAGATCAACAACAACTGAGCTGAGATACATAGTTGGAAATTTTAGATAGTTTTGTTTTAGGTTCATTATGAAGAATAAGTTTATTACAATATTGAAATTTAAATAAATACTAAATAAATACTTAATAAAATACTAAATAAATACTAAATACAATACTAAATAAATACAATACAAAATACTGATTAAAATACTAAATACTAAATACTAAATACTAAATAATAAATACTAAATACTAAATACTATACTATACTATATACCAACAACTAATATACTAGACTATATACCAAATATTTATACTAAATACATATGAATATAAAAAAGTTCATCAAAAAGTTTTTCTTATCTGCAAAATTTCGCTCTTCAAATGACATCGCACAATTTATATAGCTGACATTCAAAACTTCAGTTTGAAATAAATGTTTTAGTAGGAGAACGAGTTGTTTGTCTTTAATATATTTGTTAACTATGCTTTATTGTCTGTTAAACAACTATAATACTGAGATTAATATGTTTATAATACAATTTAAATATTCGAATTTTGTGATGCAGAATTTTTAGGTAAAGTTCGGAACTTTATATTATTCATTATTATATATTTTATTTAAAGCTGGTGAAATGTTTGCGTATAAAGAAATTGAAATTGAGTAGAAAACTAAAACTAAACTGATGGTAATAGTGAATGAGAGAGAGAGAGAGAGAGAAGGTGAGAGAGACCCAAAGTCTTTTCTACTTAAGAATAAAAAGAAAATTAATAATATTGAGAGTAAAAGCATAAATACTTTCATTGATAACGATTGATTTTCCAAAATATTGTGCAGCATAATGCAATACAATCCCTTTATGACTTATTTCATTAATTACTAATTTATTGTATTTTGATAAAGATCTTTTGCTTAAAAATAAATCGAAAATGAATACTATTGAGAGGATAATAAAATGCACAAATTCTTTCGATGAAAAAAATTACATTCCCAGAATTTAGCGCAGCATTTTACAATGGATAATTTTTTTATATGACTTTTTCGTTCAATTACTAATTATTGTATTATGATAAATGTTTTTTCTACTTGAGTAAAAAAAGAAAATGAACAATATTGTGAGGAAAACAAAATGCATAAATTCTTTTGATGATATCGATTGATTCTCTGGAATTTAGCAAAGCATTGCGCAATGGCTTATTTTCCTTATATGACTATTTCATTCAATAACAAATAATTGAATAAAGATCTTTCTACTTAAGTATAGAAAGAAAATTAATAATATTGATTGATTCATCAGAATTTAGTGCAGCATTTCATAATGGATTACTTTCCTTATATAACTTTTGATTGAATTACTATTTAATGAATTATGATAAACTATTCTTTGCCTTGTTTTGCAAGTGGGTGGCTGATGAAAGCCGCATAGCCTTGTGGTGTTAGGGTAGTGCGTGGTAGCAGCGCCACTGGGCAGTCGACAGGGCCAGCAACAAAGCCAAGCTAAGCTAAGCTAAGCTAAGCCAAGTCAAGTAACAGCAACAAGCAACAAACAACAGCAACAAAACAACAAGCAACCAGTTGTGGCTGCTTTAAAGCTCATTCGAAAGTTACGGGGAGTCGATGTTGTTGTTGTTGCCGCAGAAACAAGCAGCGCTGCATCGAATGCTGTGGCTGTGCCTGCCGCTAGATCAGTTGCCGCCGAGCGAGCGCCGAGAGCAGTCAAAAGAAACTCGTTACTCGCAACGGGTTCGCTCTTAGCCAAGCTACAAAAGAGACCCGAGAGACAAGTTAGGCTCGAAACAAACAAACAGAAAATCAAACTGAAACTTCGTTTCGTTTCGTTTAGATTCGATTCGATTCGATCAATCGCTCGATTATTGACATTAACTTGATCTGAATTTAGTTGATCTTTGTTTTAACGGTTTTAATCCATCGTCAACTCTATCGCTCTCTCTCTCGCACTTGCACTCGCACTCGTTCTCTCGCTCTACCCTCGTGGCTGTGTTTTGTGTGTGTTTGATTTGATTTCAATTCTTTTTTTTTTCTTGTGTCCATTTGTGTTGTTATTGTTGAATTTGCGTTTTTCTTTTCTGTGTTTTTTTTTCCTTCTTTCTTTCGTTTTGTGGGTTTCCTACGCTCGCCGCGCCGCGCCCCCGCACGCCTGTGATTTAGTTAATCTCGGTCTCACACATACACACACACACATTTGCACACACACACACACACACTCGCATCACTTGCCCCGCATTTGTTTAAGTCTTAGTTTTTAGCTTAGTAATTAACTTAAATTCATTAAAAACAACGCGAAGAAAAGAGTGAAAAAGCAACAACAACAACCACCACAGCAGCACCAGCAACAACAACAACAACTAATACTACTGCAGCAGCAACCACAACACAACATAAAAAGCAGCAACAGTTTTGGTGCGTGGGGAGCTAAACGATTGGCCAACGGCAACGCTCAATTTGCTTAATTATCCAGGTGCGAATATGCGAATATTATGAATATATATATATGTGAATATATATGTTATGTTATATCTGTTATATATGTGAATACGAGTGGCGATGGCATAACTTGCTGCAGCTATAACGGACAACTTGGGCAACTATTTGAATATAGTATAGAAAGACTTAGGCAACGAACTTGCAAACGCACTTCACTTAATTGAAAGACTTAGGCGACGAACTTGCCCATTTCATCGACTAAAGACTTAGGCAACGAACTTGCACATTTCATTGCAAAAATAAAGACTTGGGCAACGAACTTGCATTGAATGACTTAGACAACAAATTGGGATATGGCATAAAGACTTAGGCGACAAACTTGCACAGTGCATCGAAAAAGACTTAGGCAACGAACTTGCACATTTCATTGAAAAAGACTTGGAGAACAAACTGCATAAGCATAAAGACTTAGGCGACGAACTTGTGCAAAAAAAAAGACTTGGAACACGAACTTGTGCAGAACAAATGTTGTGTATACTGTATTCAATGAAAAGACTTAGACAACGAACTTGACAACGACAAAAGACTTAGGAAACGAACGTGAATTGTCGATTTACTTAGCAGCAACAAAGACTTAGACAACGAACTGGACTATGCTAAGCGGAAACTGAAAAAAGCTGAAACTGAAGAAAAACAAAAACGAACTGGACTAAAAGACTTGAACGACGAACTTGAGGACGCTCACTAGATGAAAAGACTTAGGCAACGAACTTGTATGTACATACGTGTTAACTGCGCGACTCGAAACTCCATTTGAAAGTTCTGTGGCAAGTCAATAAATGTGGCGAGAACTTAGAAGGCACCCCCCGCTGTCCCCCCTATTTGACCCCTCCCCAAACAGCTCTTTGTGGTCCATGCAGAGAGAGGGAGAGAGAGAGAGAGAGAGAGAGGTACTTAGGAGCACGTCTTTAAACCGGTAGTTGGCAATTACCCAGCCAGCAAAAGGTTGTGTACCACCACACAGCAGATGATGTTGAACCAGGCATACACACACACACACACACACATACACATGGACACCTTGAGACCTGTTCTGAGCCCAGTTTAATCAATAGCTGCTGCTGCTCCTTGGCTTGGCTTCGAGACTTGGCTCGACTTCGGATTCTAGGCGTGTCTGCAGCAGGTCCATGAACCTAACTACCACACACTCTCGCACACACACACACACACACACACACATACTGAGTGCCGCGCAGTTGGAGTTTTGTCTATGCAAGAGAGACCACAAAAAAAACAGAAAACAGAAAAAAAAAAACATTTATAGTATGTTGGAATTTCGAATTTGAATTTCAGTTTGAATTTTGTGTACTTCTTGTCTTACAGCCCAGCTGCAAGCAGCTCGCTGTGTGTGCGTGTGTGTGTGTGAGTGTGTGTGTACTTGATGCCTTGGAAACTTGTTTTTTGTAGCTGTAGCTGTAGCTGTAGCTGTGCCCACATTGACTTGGGTCGCACTCTAATCAGCAAATGCCAATCAGCACAGCGCCAACTCCACGCCGGCCGCTGAATCTGAATCTCGACTTGGACTCTGTCTCAGTCTCAGTCTCTGGACACAGTCCAGCTCCCCAAGCTGCATTTGCGTTGGCGTTGGCGTCGACGGTGTCGCACACACTAACTGAATTACAATAACAACACTAATAATAATAATAATCATAATAATAATAATGATAAAAATAATAATCGATCGTTGTGGCTATGCTTCTCTCTCTCTCTCTCTCTCTCTGGAGGTTGAGCAACTCCCAAGGCAAACTGGTCTGCGAATATCAACGCACAAAAGACAAAAACGCCAGCCAGCGTCAGCCAATTCAGTAACTTTTGTGGCTGACCAGAGCCCAACACACAGCACAGCACAACTTCAACTGAAGATAGACAACCAAATACCTTAAGAATTAAAAAAAAAAGGAAATATACAAGTCTAACAGAAAACTAACTAGGAAATTTGAATTAAATTTGTCTGTAAATTGAGCTGGCAATAAAAAAAACAAACGTGCTAAAATCAAGAATAAAATCTTATTCAAGAAAGTTTATTCTTTAATCAGATCTTAACATTCTTGAAGCAATATTTGAATCGTATAATGGAAATTTAGCATAAAAATCTTGATTTAATATTTTTTTAATCTAAAAATCTATTTATTCAAGATCGAAGAAATCTTAAATCTTAAGATCTGCAAAATAACATACTTTTTAATTCAAATTTTTGCAATTTCATATACCAAAATACACATGATGTTTAGAATATCGTAATATAAATCCTAACTATCTCATTGAACTAAGTAACTACAAAAGCTAGAGCTTTGAAAATTGGCATATCGACGATGCGACGACGATTTATTTGTAATATATTGAAGACCCTTTATAATATCATAAAGTAAACCTCAACTGTCCTTTTCAACTCAGTAATTAGGAGAGCTAAACCTATGAAACATGGCATGAAGTTACTATAATGCATATTAAATTTTAATATGTTAAAACCTATACATAATATCATAGATTAGAACTAACTATCCCATTGAACTCAGTAACTACAAAAGCTAGAGCTGTGAAATTTTGGATGAAGTTACTTTAGTGATTCTTTATTTGTAATATACTAAAGAGTACCTATAATATCATATAAAACCACCTTAACTGCCCCATTGAACTCAGTTACTATGGACGCTTGAGCTACGAAACTTCATATTTATTTGGTATACTTAAAAATATGAAAAAATAATAAAATACAATTTAAATATTGAAATTTCTTAAATACACAAATAGCAGTCAAAGTTATCTTTGAAGATTTAAATTTCTACTAATACTGCCAGCAGTAAATAATTAAAAACTAGGCATAGAGTTAATTACACAATTAAATAAACAGATGAACAAGCTAACAAATTTGCCAGCGAATGAGTCAAAGTTAATGGTCTGCAAAAGCAGCAAAATACATTTAAATAAAACTCGCTAAGAAAACACATGTTAACATATAATTAAAGGCTGGCAAATTAATGGATTATTATGTATCTGTGTTTATTGCGTTGTCCAAAGTAAAGCATAAACTGAACAATTAACCTAGAACTTGAATGCAAGATGTGTAATAGAAATTAGGCCCCAAATTGAGCAGAGTAGGAAAAAGTAGAGCTCGAAGCTTGGCTGCATATAATTAAGTGGTGGAAAATGCACTCGCTGTGCATGCCCATTTGCCCTGATTATAGAGGGTATGGGCCACAATCGAAAACCACAAATCAGCAGCTTGGCTCATTTCTCTTTTCTGTTCGTTTTTGGCCACTTGGCATGCTAGCAGCAAACAGCAAGCAGCAGCAATTCATTTGAATACCTTCAAGCGGGCCAAAATCGTCGCTCGAATTGAAAATTATGCCCACAGTCTGTCTGTGTGTGTGTCGTGTCTGATTTTTTAGTTCGATCTTAACTCCACTTTATACAACACACACTCGACTCCAACTTGAGGTTAGGTTTGTTTTTTGCTTTTTCTTGCGTTGGCATTCGACCAACAACTGAATGATTATTGACAAAAACACAAGACAAGAAAAACATACATAAAAATTGAAACGGTTTTTGGCATTTTTGGCCAATGACAAATCTCTTGACAATGTACCCAATGAATACCCTCAAAACAAAAAAAAACGAATAAAAAACACATCAACACACACACTCACGCTAAACAACTCTGCGTCATCTACAACGTCATCACGCCAGAGATTATAATAATAATAATAGCCATAAACATTTATCATGATCTTCATTGGCGCCAGAGTCATAGCAGAAGTCTCTCCCCACTCTCAGTCTCCCGCCTTCATCTTTCTATTTTTGTCTTCGTCTTTGATTCAACAACATTTGCTGTAAAGCCAAAGATCTCTTTAACACATATACCCTGTAACCACAGTGAGCAACACAAAGGTTGAACCAACTCTATTCTTTTTTGTGTTCCGCTTGGTTCATCCATTGAATTTGGTATGCTAAATAGACAAATCCGTGTCTATAGCACTCAGCTGTTCCTCATTGAACTCAGCAACTACAAAAGCTAGAGCTATCAAATTTTGTCTACAGATTTCTTATATTATTTAAAATTCTATTGTGCTAAGATCTGATTCCAAACTCTAATAAAAAAAGAAATATATATTTTTAGTTATTTCAACAACCTTGAAAACTATTTCACACTTCTAGTTAAATTAAATGAAGCACAAATATCTGGAAGCATGTCAAATTATTATGCTAAATTTATTGAGCTTTGAAGTCACTCTACTTAATGGTTGAATATTTATTATATCATAAAATAAATCCTAACTGTCCCATTGAACTCAGTAAATAGGAAAGCGAGAGTTATGAAATTTTGGATGAAGTTACTTTTAGTGATTATTTATTTATAATATATTAAAGACTTCTTATATTATTATAATATAAACCTTTACTGTCCCATTTAACTCAGTAAAAAGCAAAGCGAAAGCTATGAAATTTGCCATGAAGTTATTCTAATGTATATTATATTTTATCATAGATTAAATCTTAACTATCTCACTGAACTCAGAAACTACAAAAGCTAGAACTATGAAATTTGGTATGACGTTACATTAGGGATTATTTATTTGTAATATACTGAAGACCACTTATAATACCATAAAATAAACCTTAACTGTCCCATTGAACTCAGTAACCACAGAAGCTAAAGCTATAAAATTTTGTATAAAGTTTCTCTAATGCATATTTATGTTTAATATGTTGAAAGTATGTTAATATCATAGAGTAAATTCTAACTATCCCATTAAACTCATTAACTACGAAAGCTAGAACTATGAAATTTGGTCTGATGATACTTTTATCTATATCAATTATAATTATATTAAAGATTATGTATACTAACATAAATCATAACTTTTCCATTAAACTCAGAAATTCTCGAAGCTAAACTTACGTAATTCAGCACGCAGCTTAGCTATATCATAAATAGTTAAATAATGTTAATAATATAAAAGGGAATTTAATAATAGAGATTTATTTTTTATATTTAGGGAATTTGCTAACTCTTTTAACTAAATTTCCAGCATATCTCAAAGTCAGCTGCTAAGATGTTTGTCGCTATAATTTTAATAGCTGTTTTGTCAGCTTTTGATTATTTTTGTTTTGTCTACGAACGAATTCGTGTTCATCGATCGTTCAATGAGCAGTCAAATTTACAGCAGAGCGCCTGTGGCCAATGCGAAGATGCTGCTCCAAAAGTCGAGAGGCGCAGACGGAGATGGGGGCGGGGGAGTGGTTGACAGTCAGGCAGGCAAGTGGAGGAGGCGAAACAAAAAATTCAAGCTGTTGTTATGGCTGACATTCAAGTTTTTCAAGCTACGAAAAAAAAACAAAAACAAAAAAAAAAAAAAACACTTTCTACGCGCGTTACCGTTAAACAAGGTCGCCAACCACGATGACGGCGACGACAACAAGTTATATATGTATGTGTGTGTGTGTGTGTGTGTGTGTGTGTTTATAAGCGAGTGGAATCTGCCAAGTGGTCATCCACTGGTCAGCTTCAGCCTGTCCAGCGATGCGTGCATTTTGCTTGTCATCTACTGGGGAGAAGAGAAGGGTAGGGAAAGGGGGGAGGGAAAGGGAACGGGAGTTGTCTGCTGACCTTGAGCTAACGTTTGTTCAGCTCAGTTGCTGCTGTCGCATTCTTACCGTTATTTCGTAGCATTCCATTGCAACATCTGAAATCGCAATGCGGTTTAGTTTGAAGCTTCTCTGTCTTGCTCTGAATACCATTCAAAGCTTAGCTACCTCTCTCTTTCTCTCTCTCTCAGTCTCTTCCACTCTTTTACGGTTTTCAGCTTGCAGCAATTGCAACCGAGAAGCATCGACCATGTCGATGATGCAATGTGATCACCATCACTCATTCACTCACTCACAAAACGCTCGCACGCTTTGGCAAATACGATTAGCATATGTCTCGACGGGACAACGAGAATGAGATCGAATTCTGTTAGCACTTCTTCTTGCCTCTTTCTCAGTTCTCACTTCTCAGTTGCCTCATCGAGATGAGGTAACAGCTTTTGTGTGGCGCGTGGTTCCTTTGACATTTAGCTAAACATTTTGTTTGTTTTCACAATTGCTTTCTTCCAAGAAAGTAATCCAAAAACTCGTCATAACTCAATCTCTAGATTGACGGAAGTTCCTCAATAAAACACGAAAATTTATCTATAGTGTTTATTTCAGCATTTAATTTTCTTAGAAATTTCAACGGTTTTCTACTATGATTTATTGACAGTAATTTCTCATGATAAGATTCAACTATATACATTTAAAGAATGTTTCTTATCTAATTTATTTATTCACAGTTAACTTGTAATTAAAATTACAAATATATCTTATATTTACAGTTAGCTTTTAATTAAAATGAAGAAGCTAAATAACTTATTTTTAAGAGTGCTGGCTGCTCAGAGCATCGCCCCCAAAGAAAGTTGTTTCTTTCGTACCTGCTTTGTTGCTTTGGTTGACAATCTGGTATATTTTGAACGTAATAGTATATCGATATACTAGAGGAAATATTATAGATTCGTACAAATTACTGAATATTACTGTTACTGTGCATTACAAACCTACCCTACAGGTTATGCATAGTAATGAATTGAAATGTCTCGTGGAGAACCTCTATTAAGCGGACACTTTCTATGCGACCCTCATACATGTCTAACTCTTTTGGGAGAACACTCCTGTTATTTCAACTGCAATAGTGCAACCGAATGTGTCCGTCTAATAGACATTTGGCTGTTTTATGTAGGATAATATAGATTGAACTAAAGTTTTGAATATTATGTAATAATATTAATATTATGAATATAATTAGACAGCAGAGAGAAAACCTATACAATATACCCGAGAAGATCTTTTGAATACTATGAACCTATACAACTTGAACTTTAACTGTTTCCCCCGAGAATATCCCCAGGTCCCCAGAGAGAGTTTAAGAATCGTACCGCCAACCAATGTCAACTAACCCATTTCCCTCTTCCTTTTCTCTTACGAAGACGTACGTGAAGGCAGTGCGCGAGGGTGTCAAGGATCTTGAGGCGGTGCTCTGCTCCCCGGAGAGTCAGCAGCAACTGGTGGCGCTCGGACCGCAGTTGGTGGCGAACACAAGTGCGTCGCGCAAAACCATCGACTCGGAGGACACACAAAAACGTTGTCTGGCCCAAGAGGACGGCACTTTGGTAACGGAGAGCAAACGCACGACAGAACACGAGCTCATACTTGAAGGCGACGAAGCGGAAGACGAACAGGAAGCAACGGGCAATGCACAGTTGAGCACAAAGGCACAAAACGCGACGGTGACAGCGAGCCAAAGGTATTTCAAGCAACGCGACGAGCAGCATGTCGATCTGCTAGACAGCGACGGCAAACTGGTGGCCACCGAGATGCGCTACGCGGCGGAGACAACGCAAATGGACAAGGATGGCTCGCTGGAGCGTCCGGGCGACTGGGACAGTCTCTCCGATCGCATGCGCAAGCTGCGACGCACCCAGCAACAGCAACAACAGAAGGGTAAGTCCGAAGGTGTTGAAAAGTGCGAGGAGGTTGAAAAGTCCGAGAAGTGCGATGAGGTCGAGAAGTGCGAGGAGGAGGAGAAGGGGGCGTAAAGTATGAAGAGTTTCAAGAGTCCTAAGTTGTGAAAAAACCCGAAGAGGTGAAAAAATAACAGGAGGTTGAAGAGTTCGAGGAGGTCGAAAAGTCTCAGAAGGTCAAAAAGTCCGAAAAGTATGAAGAGGTTGAAAAATCCTAAGACGTGGAATCCGAAGAGGTCGAAAAGTAAGAGGAGGTCGAAAAGTTCCAGAAGTTCGAAAAGTCCGAAGAGGTCGAAAAGTGCAAGTAATGACGAAAAGTCCGAAGAGGGAGTAAAGTCCACAAGAATGAAGAGATTCAAAAGAGGTGACAAGTTCGAAAAGTGCGAGAAGGGGGAAATGTCCAAAATATGAAGAGTTTGAAAAGTCCTACGAGGTGGAAAAATGTCCTCAACCTCCTCGAGGTTGAAAAGTCTGAAGATGTTGAAAGCTCCGAAGAGGTTAAAAACTCCGAAGAGGTCCAAAAGAGGAGGTCGAAAAGTCCAAGGAGGGCGAAAGGTCCGAAGGGGGCGTAAAGGAGTCGAAAAGTGCGAGGAATGACGAAGAGTCCGAAGAGGGAGTAAAGTCCGCAAGTATATTCGAGGAACTCCAAAAATCCAAGCAGGTCGCAAAGCAGAAAAGTCCTCAAAATCTTTAGGACAAGTATTAATAGGATTTCTCTTTTCGACAGAGGTGGCACTGCTGGCGGATCGCAAAGATGCGCTTACCAAGCGACCCCTGGACTTTGATCGCGAGGAGGAGACGCGGAAGGGCGAGACCATGAAATGGCTGGAGTCGCACTTTGGCAGCGAGTCGACAGCGTCGAACGATTCACGTGACGACGAGGCAACGCGGGACGTGGACGCGGATGTAGAGCCCACGAAGAAGAGCTACTTCAATGTGACGATCAAGTCGCAGAGTCAACTGCCAGTGAGCGGTCACAATGCAACTGTGCCGCTCACCCACACTTTGCCACGCAGCGCCGAACGAGAACGGGAGCGCGAAAGGGAACGCGATCGGGAGCGAGAGAGGGAGCGCGATAGAGAGCGAGAACGCGAACGGGAACGCTTGCCTAGCACGCTTGATCGGAAATATCTAAAGGATCCCGGGTTGGCGGGACGAGGCGGGAAGTTCTATCAGGGCATCTCGAACTGGGCGGAACGTCAGGAACCCGCCTCGAATGTGAATCACTTTTCGTCGCAGGCATTTCGTGAGGATCTCCAGGAGACCATTCGACGCAACGGGCTGAAGAAGAAGCTGAGTGGAGGAGGTGGAGCTCCGCCCGATGTGGTGGCAGCCACAGCGAACGATAGCTATGTGAGTCGAGAGGATATACTGCAACAGAAGCGTCAGAGTTTGTCCTCGCAGTTCCTGGCACGTTCCACACGCGGCTCACGCGATGCCCTCGACGATTTGGATGCCATACCGGGACTGGGACTCGGCCCAGCCCCAGGACCCGCAGTTGGTCGCGTTCCCGCTGCGGCTACTTATGCTCCGCGAGCTGTTGAGGAGCCGTCGCACAAGCGTGTTGCCTACGGACATGCGCACGGACATGGACGCAGCAGCAGCAATCCCATCATCAACGGCCATGCACCGTCCAGTAACAACAATAACAATGTGGGACGGGGAAAGAGCTACGAGCGGGGTAGCGAACAGTTTGCGCCGAGCAGCAGCAGCAACAGCAATCTGGGGCGACCCACAGTACCGCAGCGTCGACGTGCCATCGAAAAGAAGCTCGGAGAGCTGCAGCATGGCTCGAAGGTTGTGGGACCGTCCACAACGGGAGCACAGTTGGAACCACCGCCGGATTATTCGCCGCCACCGCGCAGTCGCAGTCGGAGCTCTTCGCCGCAGGTGGATTATGTGGTAAATCGCGTCGGGCCGCCGGTTGCACCGCAGCTGGAGCCGCCGTCTGGTGTGACCATGACACTGAATCGCAAGCAACAGCAACGCACACGCTTTGCACCCACCTCCAGCTATCCGCCTGCCGTCGCCGCCGTTGCACCGGTCCCGACAGCGGCCTCCTCGTTGAATGGCATGCGACCGACGGCGGCCTCTACGTCGAATCTGTCCACGCTGAGTGCCAGCAAACCCAGCAAAATGGGTCAGGTGATTGGCAACTCGTTGCGCAAGCTGGTGAGCAAAATCCGCTCGGCGAGTGCTGAGCGCAAGTTCCGCATGAAGTCTGCGGCCAGCAAGTCCCGCGAGCAATCCCCGGCGGGCGGCAATCGTGGCGGGTTGGGAGAACCGGGCACGCCCAACGGAGCAGCGGTTAATCAGACAACCTATCAGCAGTACAATGTGATCGACGGACACATCGGTGGTGTGGGCACGAACGGATTGATGCGTCATAGCAGCAACGAATCGGATGGATCGTTGAGCGATCAGCAGCGACAGCGACAGCCGCTCAAGCAGGAGACAGCGCTGCGTGGCCGCTCGGCAGATCCGCAACTCCAGCAGCAGCAGCAGCAGTCGCAGGAGCAGTTGATAAGTCCGCGACAGCGTTACTATCTCGGTGAGGATCCCTACTCGAGCACGCTGTATGGCAAGGAGAACATCTACGAGCGTCATGGGAGTGCAGCTCAGGCGCAGGGACGCGCTCGCCAACGGTCCCTCGAGCCGCGCTACGAGCAACAGCACCTGCAGCGGGAAAGGGAACGAGAGAGGGAGAGGGAAAGGGAACGCGAAAGGGAACGGGAGCGCGAACGTGAGCGAGAGCAGGAGGATGAGGATGATTACTACGAGTCGAGAGCGTTGCCAGTGAGCTCGACAACGCATACGCTGGGACGCTATCAGAAGCACAGTCAACGCTTCAGCGGCTCCACACCGAACCTGAATGCGCAGCAGGATTATCGCTCGGCTCAGACGTTGCCGCGGAAGTTGCACGAGTCGGGACACCAAATGCAACGACAGCAGCAGCAGCAACAGCCGCGTTACAATCAAACCACAACGCTGGAGAAGAGCAATCGCGGCATCTACAGCGTTGCACCGGCTCCCATGCGACCACAGCAACAGTCACAGCAACAGCAGCAGCAACAGCTCGATGCGGCGATTCAGGGACCTGCAAAGCCAGCGCGGACTTATGCCAAAGTGCTGAATCGCAGCAAGAGCTTCAATGTGCACGGCATGAATGGCAGCAACGATCCTAGTCCCATCTACATCGAGAAGCTGACGAGGAACAACTATAGCAATGGCTACGCCAGCAGCGGACGCCAGTTGCCCCCTGCAACGCAGTTCCAACAGCAGCAACCGCAACAATCGGAAGCGTACAAATCGAATCCGCATCTCTTTTCCAGCGGCAAGGATAATTCACTGAAGAGTGGCCTCAAAAGTCCCTCGATTGTAAATTTGATCAGTCGCAGTCAAAAGGATCTAAGCAAAATCACCGCCAACGATGAGGATCTATATCAGGAGGACAGAAAACGCGAGCGCGAGCAACAGCAACAACTTTATATGCGGGCTCCCGATCTCTATCGTGTGATGCATGGCGGGGTTGAGGAGGATTACGCTAGATCGCCCAAGTATGCGTTGCAGGCAAAGTATTCCCTAGACTCGCGCTCTCCCCCAGCCGTTGAGCTCAACAAGGACACGGCGAGCATTGTGCGGCAACAGCAGCAGCATCCACAGCATCATCCACAGCAGCTGCGTCGCGGCTCTGGCGCCACCATTATCGAGCTGCGCAATCGCAAGTGAAACGCAGAACAAGTCTCCACTCTCCAGTCTCCACTCTCCACAACTCTCCGCAGTTACCCGACTCTCGGCTTTAGTTTCATTTGACAAGCTGCAAATCAAAATGAAAGGCCCCAGGATACAAAATAAGCACCCAACAGCATTGCAGTCGTCATCATTATTATTATCATCATGATTATCATTATTATTATTATTATTTTTTGTTGCCTCTGCTGCCACACCTGACACACGCCCCTTTCTTCCATCATATTCTATATATGTGTTTTTTTTTTTGGTTTTTTTTTACTAATTGTAACAATTTAATTGTAACTTTTGTTGTATAGTTAAACGTTAAACACTTGAAACTAATTAATTAATTTGCATATAATTATGAATTAATTGTCGCCTTCCCCTTCCCCTACTTACCTACTACAAACCTAATATGTACTTATATCTACTATATATATTTATATATATATGTAAAATTTCAAAAATGGGAAAAACAAAAACAAACAAGGAGTAAAACAAACATAATTTACACATTTAATAATAATTTGCTTAATAATACAACCAATTCCAATTACAAAAATTATAATAAACAAACAACATAAAGTGCCAAAATAAATAATGCAAAAAAAATACTGTAAATGTTTTTTCATTTCTTAGAAGGAAAAGGTTTTATTACTGTGTACAAAATGATTCATTTAAGTTATGTTAATGGATGGGTCGAGAGACTCTTAACCTGTGCATATTAACAACTGTTAAGGGCTCGATTAAACAAGTTTTAATTGAGAAATTAGTCAGTTGCTTTGTTGCTCTATACAATGTATGGCAAAGTGAGTGAGAATAATCAATCACTGAATTGGCAATTATTAATTCTAGGTGCATATAATGTAGTATGCTGATTTTCTTTTCCATTCCATTTCCTATACTTTTTTCAAAGCCAAGTCTAATCAACCCTTTAAGCCATGTGTTTTATGTGGTCAAACTCGTTCGTATATTTAGTTGAAAAGCTGGTTGCTATACTTAGAATAATAATAATAAGATGGGTTCGCATGTTGCATGACTAGTTACCACTGCCGAATTATCGCGCAAACAAGATTTCCGTTAATTATTCTATTTTAAAATTAACTTTGATCGACCCACGATTTTAATTTTAGAAATGGATACCTATACTTAGATCAGCAGTTTCAACGAATAAACAGTTCGATCCGAAGTTCAATGCGAGTAGTTCACGGTTCAAAACTTTTTGGCGAATTTTTTTATGTGTTCTAATAAAACGGTCAATTATCTTGGACTTATCAAAGTGTGTGTTAAATCCGTTCTTACTCCGTTCTTACTTTTATTACGCAGTGTTAATAGGAATTTAAAGATAAGCCAATATAAGACTTGAAATCTTTATACATCCCTGATCTTGTATTACAGAAGACCTTGAAGGGGAAGGATATGAAGAGATTAGTAATAGAAAACTAAAACCTTTTAAATTTTCCTTATAAGATAGGAGAAGACTTATACTACCGTATATAAGAGATTTTATTAGTATACAGTTTATATACAAGGAGTTTGTACAAATAGGATATTAGTAACAAGATACTACAAACTTTTATATACGGAAGTATAAGCCGTATACTACTAAAAGCTTTTATATACATAAGTATATATCGTATACTACAAAAAAGTCTCTTACTCGGAAGTAGAAACCGCATAGAAGAGGTTTTGGTAATATAGTAGTAAGTCTCTTTATATTTCGCTTAACGCCTATTCATACTTGACTTGCTCCCACGATTTTGGAATGTTTCGTTAGCAGATTGCATTAAATGCAGCTCAGTTTCTCACATCTGTTTATAAGAACACACAGACAAATCGGACATACTTAGCTATATCTAAATCGGCGGATCTCCGCCTGCTTACTCTACATACAAAACGGACTGACTTATCTATATCTAAATCGTCTTATGTCTATCTGCTTATAAACTCTAGTTTAGTCAACTTATAAAAGATGTTGAAGCTGCTGCTGTTGCTGCCTGTCCTGGCCCAAGCTCTGGACTCCAGCTTTGCATCCAGCTCGTTGCTGGAGGGTCTCACACAGCTGATGCTTAGTCCATCCACCAATCAAACGACGCGATGCGGACAAGAGCTGCTGGCGCTGCACGCAGCCTGGCAGCAACACGAAGCCTGGGCGCTCAAGGGTAAAGAAAACTTTCCACCAAATTCGAATCCACTCTAACAACTCTTCCTGCAGCCTTCGATGCATCGGGCAGCGGGTATGCCAACATATTGATGGGCGACGCACACTTTTTGGGCAGCCGCGTCACCTGCCAAGCGGTCAATCAGCTTGTGCTCAGGTATTACACATCGAAGCAGCAGCATCTGCTGGACAATCTGGCGCCCTTTGGCTTCGACTATCGCGTGGTTTATGTCAATGCCACAACGCGTTTCAAGCTGCGTTTCCTTCACACACCCACGACGCTGATGCACATTGGACTCTGTGTGCCGCAGAGCTGTGAACGCGACGAGCTGGAACAGCTGTTGCGCCAGACACTCGCGGTGCAACCATTGGAGCATCAGTACATGGAGCTGCAGCCTCAGTTGGTGTACACAAAGAAACCACAATTTGTGGGTCGCTTTCTTGAGAGTCGCGCCTTTCGATTGCTCATCACTCTTCTCTCGATTGTGCTGCTGCTGACGCTGCTCAGCAATGTGTTGCCCAAAGGCTGGAGTCGTGTGCTCGACTGCTTTCATGTGCCCAGCAATTGGCAGCGTTTGTCCGACAGCAGCAAAGAGATTGCCGTCATCAATGGGCTGCGTGTGGTGGGCGCCATCTCGATGTTGATACTCCATGTGACGTGGTACTCGTTATCGGTTAATCACACGGCGGGCACACTCAAGGCCATTACGAGCCTTTGGCTGCATCATTCCTATGTGCCGGCCATGGTCGAAGTGTTCTTCACCATTAGGTGAGCTTCCTCTTCCTCTACTTTTTCCACTCGCTTAAGTTCTCTTCTTTTTCCTTCTAGTGGCTTCCTCACTGTGTCCAACTTTCTCAGCAATCGCGCCCAGCTGCAGCGCTTGGCCGAGCAGCCGCTGTCCAGCAATCTGGTCGCCTACCTCAAGTCCTTGCTGCAGCGCTACTTGCGTCTGGTGCCCATGCAGATTGTGCTCATGCTGCTGGTGACTGTTGCCATTAGCTACTATCGTGAGGTGTCTCTGCTGCACGTCCATGTGCCACTGGATGACTACTGTGCCCAGGACTGGTGGCAGAACATGATGCTCATCCAGAATATGTTCAGCACCCATTACATGTGCGCCAATTGGACCTGGTCGCTGGCCTGCGAGATGCAATTCCATGTGCTCGCCATGCTCCTGCTCCATTTGTATGTGCATCGTCCGAGGCTGGTGCGTCGTCTCGTTGTCGGCATACTGGTGGCCAATCTGGTGTATTCGCTTGCCTTGGTCGTCACGATGGACATTCAAATGCGCTTCGAACTTCTCTCTCCGCAGATGAACGATCATTTCTACTTTAATTCGTTTGTGCGTTTGCAGACATATGCCGTCGGCGCCGTCTATGCCCATGCCCACGTCAATGGGATTCGTGATGGAAAGACACCTCTTGACTTGGTCCTTCCGGGGCGTCTAGTGAAATCCTTGGCTGCCGCAGTCGTGTTGTGGGTGATTTGGCAATTGCAACTGGAGGCGAATGATCAGAATAAGCAGCTCATTACTGCCGGCGTCATAATGATACGTCTCATCATTTCGCTGATTACGTTACATTTGATTTTGGCCAACTTTAGCACTGAACGTTGTTCATTCGTCATTCGGTGGGGAACGCAATTGCTGCAAGCAAATTGTTTTCAGTTCTTTGGAAAATTGACGTTTACGTTTTACCTGATTCATCCGTTGCTTATTATGTGTTTTAATTATGGTTTTAGCTATTTACTGCCTTCGGATTTTAGTCTTTGGGTAAGTACAACGCAAACCGTAAGAGGTTTCGTTAAAATCAGTCACGTAACATAACGTTTTTTCTCTTGTTCCGTTGCAGTCCATCATTACGATTGCGTACACAGTTATTGGCTTTGCAGTGTCCACCGTGTTGACGCTGTTCCTTGAAATGCCGTTCAATAGACTTACCAATTTGTTGATGTCTTCACTTGCCACACAACAAGCTCCAGCGTCCAAGAAAAAAGACAAATAAATACTCGATTAATATAGCCGTTAAGTTTACGTTATATTTTTGCGCTTGGCTGCGCTCCATTTTTCGTTGCTCTTTTTTAAGCAAGGTCGCCAACCACGATGAGACGACGATGGCGACGAAGGGTAAGTCCGAAGGCGTTGTAAAGTGCGAGGAGGTCGAATAGTTCGGAGAGGACGAAAGGTCCGAAGATAAGTCTAAGGAGGTCGAAAAGTGAGAAGAGATCGAGAAATCGTGGAGAAGGAGAAGGAGGCGTAAAGTATGAAGAGTTTGAAAAGTCCTAAAAGGTGGAAAAGTCCTAAGAGGTCCAAGAGGATGACGAAAAGTCCGAGGAGGGGAAAATGTCTGAAGGGGACACACAGTATGAAGGGTTTGGAAAGTCCTAAAAGGTGGAAAAATCCGACAAGGTCAAAAGTAAGAGGCGGTCAAAAAGTTGGAGAGGGTCGAAAAGTCCAAGGAGAGCGAAAAGTCCAAAGGGGGGGTAATATAGGAAGAAGTTGAAAACTCCGAAGAGATTAAAAAGTTCGAGGAGGTCGAAAAGTGCGAGGAATGACGAAGAGTCCGAAAAGGGAGTAAAGTCCGCAAGTATGTTCGAGGAACTCCAAAAATCCAAGCAGGTCGCAAAGCAGAAAAGTCCTCAAAATCTTTAGGACAAATATTAATAGGATTTCTCTTTTCGACAGAGGTGGCACTGCTGGCGGATCGCAAAGATGCGCTTACCAAGCGACCCCTGGACTTTGATCGCGAGGAGGAGACGCGCAAGGGCGAGACCATGAAATGGTTGGAGTCGCACTTTGGCAGCGAGTCGACAGCATCGAACGATTCCCGCGACGACGAGGCAACGCGGGACGTGGACGCGGATGTAGAGCCCACGAAGAAGAGCTACTTCAATGTGACGATCAAGTCGCAGAGTCAACTGCCAGTGGGCGGTCACAATGCAACTGTGCCGCTCACCCACACTTTGTCACGCAGCGCCGAACGAGAACGGGAGTGCGAAAGGGAACGCGATCGGGAGCGAGAGAGGGAGCGCGATAGAGAGCGAGAACGCGAACGGGAACGCTTGCCTAGCACGCTCGATCGGAAATATCCAAAGGATCCCGGGTTGGCGGGACGAGGCGGGAAGTTCTATCAGGGCATCTCGAACTGGGCGGAACGTCAGGAACCCGCCTCGAATGTCAATCACTTTTCGTCGCAGGCATTTCGTGAGGATCTCCAGGAGACTATACGTCGCAACAGGCTGAAGAAGAAACTGAGTGGAGGAGGTAGAGCTCCGCCCGATGTGGTGGCAGCCACAGCGTCAATCGTGGCGGGTTGGGAGAACCGAGCACGCCCAACGGAGCAGCAATTAATCAGACAACCTATCAGCAGTATAATGTGATCGACGGACACATCGGTGGTGTGGGCACGAACGGATCGATGCGTCACAGCAGCAATGAATCGGATGGATCGTTGAGCGATCAGCAGCGACAGCGACAGCCGCTAAAGCAGGAGACAGCGCTGCGTGGCCGCTCGGCAAATCCGCAACTCCAGCAGCAGCAGTCGCAGGAAGAGTTGATAAGTTCGCGACAGCGTTACTATCCCATTTGAAACAAACTTAACAAATGCTGTCGAAAAAAAATTAAAGCTCTATCTCTTATAGTCTCTGAGATCTAGGTGTTCAAACGGACAGATGGACAGACAGACGGACATGGCTAGATCGTCTCGGCTATTGATGCTGATCAAGAACATATAGGGTCGGACATGCCTCGTTCTACCTGTTATACACATTTCCTGCCATCACAAAGTTATAATACCATTCTACCCTATGGGTAGCGGGTATAAAAATTATAATAAACAAACAACATAAAGTGCCAAAATAAATAATGCAAAAAAAAAAAATACTGTAAATGTTTTTAATTTCTTAGAAGGAAAAGGTTTTATTATTGTGTACAAAATGATTCATAAAAGTTAATAGATAGGTCGAGAGACACTTAACATGCGCATTGCGCATATTACCGATGGTTTAAGGGTTAGATTAAACAAGTGTTAATTGAGAAATTAGTCAGTTGCTTTGTTGCTCTATACAATATATATATCAAAGTGATATTAAAAGTGATGGAATGAATTGGCAATTATTAATTCTAGGTACATATAATGTAGTATGTTGATATTCTTTTTCATTCCAAGTTACGTACTAGATATTCTAAACATTTCCAGCATTGCAAAGCGGAACTCATTACAATTGTGTACAATGTAATGCATTGGTTTTTAAAGACCAAACATTTATTTAAGAAAGTGGAACCCATTACTTTTCTGGACGATCTAATGCATTACTTCCCATTATTATATTAATAATAATAAGATTAAGTTATGTACCAAATATTGTAAGCATTAGCCAGCATTGCAGAGTGGAACATATTCAAACCGCTACTACCATTTGTGGACGATGCCTTGGTTGGTCATAGTTTCTACGACCTAAAACTGTCCCTACTGCTTTAAGCAAGATGAATTCATAACATTTGTGGACAATGTAATGTGTAGGTTGATATACTTTATAAGACTAAACACTGCTTGGATACGGTTCTTTTTAATGTGGGTTAAAAAGGATTTAAGTTAGTAGAACTCATTATATTTCTGTACGACTAGAAAATACCTATATATTGTATAAGCTATTACATTTGTAAACGATGTAATGCATGAGTTGTCTTACTTATATTAATACGAATAAGATTAAGTTACATATTAAATATTCTAAACATTGTCCATACATACATACATTCATACAGTTACTAGCAAGTGGAACCCATCACATTTGTGGATAATGTAATGCATTGGACTGCGACACTTTATACGACATTACACTGCTGGGGTTGTTGTTATATTTAATGCGATTACACTATCACATTCACGACAAATTAACGGTTATCTTGAAACTTACTTGCACGTACAATGTATGGAATTATAAATATTGCAAATTGTAGCAATATAAGTAAAATTTGATAAGCAAAAAGTAATTCACAACACTAGCGTTCAATACATTTTTATAGCGCATTTGCAAGTTTCTAATCGCTTCTGTACTTTGTTTTACTATATATTATTTTCGATGCACAATGACAGTCGAAATAAACAGTCTCTCTCGATCGTCGAGCAATTCAAATGGGTCAGTTGTCATAGAACCTTAGGATCAGAATGTTATGGGTCGACCTGTGCACTATGTATTCAAATTGCATTTAAAGTGGTACTAAAACTAAACAAAATAAAACGATTATCTCGTCTGGAAGCTAAGCCCAGCACTCGACTGCGATCAGTATTTGATCGACGTTTTACCCGCGAGGTTCATAAAATAAAAGAACAAGTAAGAAAACTTACAATGCATTCTTTGTTTCGAAACGTGTGTGTACGTATGCAACATTTGCGTATTATTATTTTGGAAAATACTAAATAATTATTGCCAAAAAAAAACCGAACTTAGATGTAAATTAAAGTGTCGTTTAATCGATGATTAGGTCATCCGCAATGTTTTTTTTTTTGTGTATCCAAACTGACGTGCTTATAAATTAATATTATTATTAAATTTAACATAATAAATAAATTAATATTTACTATTTTAAGCAACCCAACTTACAATTTAAATGTAAAGTTGGTAAAAAGTGAAAAGTTTTAAATGGTTTGCGACATCAAAACCCAATTTGGGTTTACATGCTGCATGATTAGTTGCCACTGCCAAATTCAATTGTGCGATGCGCTTTTTATGGGGAAAACAAGAGTGCACTTTCAATAATCCGTTTATTATTCTATTTTAAAAATAACTCTGATCCACCCACGACTTTAATTTTAGACGTGGATTAAATATCTATACTTAGATCAGCAGTTTCAACGAATAAACAGTTCTATTAGAAGTTCAATGCGAGTAGTTCACGGTTGTCTCAAAACTTAGAGGCGAATCCTTGTCAAAAAGTCCGTCAAGTGTATCAAACAGTGTAAATCTAAAGGTAAAATTTTTTTGTTTTTAATTTTTTTATGTGTTCTAATAAAATGTGCGCGACATTGCTTTTAAAGACTGAACTATTCAATATAATCCGTTCGTACTTTTATTACGCGGTGTTAATAGGAATTTAAAGATAAGATAAGCTTTATGCTTTCTTAAAAAGTTTTAGTAATATAAGACATGACTTCTTTATACATCCCTGATCTTGTATTCCAGAAGACCTTGAAGGGAAAGGATATGAAGAGACTAGTAATAGAAAACTAATTTTAAATTTTTCTGACACAATATTACTGAACCTTATAAGATAGAAGACTTATACTACCGTATATAAAATATTTTAGTAGTACACAGTTTATATAAATTTAGTAATGAGATACTAAAAACTCCTATATACGGATGTATAAATAATATACTACTAAAACATCGTTTACTCTGAAGTATAAATCATATACACCTGGCCCTCGCTTAACTCGGACTCTTTTAGAACGAACTCGGTCTTACACGGTTACAAATTTGCTCCCATCCCCCCTTTTAACACGCTAAAAACCTCGTTCTTACACGATTTTTTGATTAAGGAGCCACCAAAATGAGAAAAAATTTTGAAGCAAACTGGCTTAAGCTATAAATGCCACCAAATGCATTTCAAACTTGATATGAATATAATAATATAATATAACTAAATACCAGCTTTTAGTTTTGAAAATATGAACGTTATGCATTTATTAAAGGCATATGCATAATAACTTTTGGTTAATTTTAAACAAATGTATGAAACTTTAATAAAAACACAAAATTTGAACATTAAAAAAATTTTTTTTGCCAATTTTGAATTTTCGCTTAACACGAAGATTTCTAGGAACGTAACCCCCGTGGTTAAGCGAGGGCCAGGTGTATTATTAAAAAATCTTATATTCGGAGGTAGAAACCGCATATATGTAAGAGATTTTGGTATAATAGCAGTACCCCTCATATATTTCCCTTGATTCCGATTTATACTTTTAGTAATATAAGACTTTAAATCTATATACATATATACTTCCCTGATCTTGTATTACAGAAGACCTTGAAGGGGATGCATGTGAAGAGATTTAATTTCCCTCACATAATATTACTGAACCTTATCTTATATTATTAAAACCGGTTATATACGAAAGTATAAATCGTATACTACTAAAAAGTCTTATACTCGGAAGTATAAATCGCATAGAAGAGGTTTTGGTAATATAATAGTAAATCTCTTTATATTTCCCTTGACGCCAAGTCATACTTGACTTGTTCCCACGATGGAATGTTTCGTTAACAGATTGCATTAAATGCAGCTCAGTTTCTCACATCTGTTTATAAGAACACACAAACAAATCGGACATACTTAGCTATATCTAAATCGGCGGATCTCCGCCTACTTACTCTACATACAAAACGGACTGACTTATCTATATCTAAATCGTCTTATGTCTATCTGCTTATAAACTCTAGTTTAGTCAACTTATAAAAGATGTTGAAGCTGCTGCTGTTGCTGCCTGTCCTGGCCCAAGCACTGGACTCCAGCTTTGCATCCAGCTCGCTGCTGGAGGGTCTCACACAGCTGATGCTTAGGCCATCCACCAATCAAACGACGCGATGCGGACAAGAGCTGCTGGCGCTGCATGCAGCCTGGCAGCGACACGAAGCCTGGGCGCTCAAGGGTAAAGAAAACTTTCCACCAAATTCGAATCCACTCTAACAACTCTTTCTGCAGCCTTCGATGCATCGGGCAGCGGGTATGCCAACATATTGATGGGCGACGCACACTTTTTGGGCAGCCGCGTCACCTGCCAAGCGGTCAATCAGCTTGTGCTCAAGTATTACACATCGAAGCAGCAGCATCTGCTGGACAATCTGGCGCCCTTTGGCTTCGACTATCGCGTGGTTTATGTCAATGCCACAACGCGTTTCAAGCTGCGTTTCCTTCACACACCCACGACGCTGATGCACATTGGACTCTGTGTGCCGCAGAGCTGTGAACGCGACGAGCTGGAACAGCTGTTGCGCCAGACACTCGCGGTGCAACCATTGGAGCATCAGTACATGGAGCTGCAGCCTCAGTTGGTGTACACAAAGAAACCACAATTTGTGGGTCGCTTTCTTGAGAGTCGCGCCTTTCGATTGCTCATCACTCTCCTCTTGCTGGTGCTGCTGCTGACGCTGCTCAGCAATGTGCTGCCCAAAGGCTGGAGTCGTGTGCTCGACTGCTTTCATGTGCCCAGCAATTGGCAGCGTTTGTCCGACAGCAGCAAAGAGATTGCCGTCATCAATGGGCTGCGTGTGGTGGCCGCCATCTCGCTGTTGATAATCCATGTGACGTGGTACTCGGTCACGTCGGTTAATCAAACGTCGGGTATGCTCAAGAGCATTGCGAACATTTGGCTGCATCATCCCTATATGCCGTCCATGCTCGAAGTGTTCTTCACCATCAGGTGAGCTTCCGCTTCCGCTTCTTCTTCTTTTTCCATTCGCTTAAGTTCTTTTCTTTTGCCTTCTAGTGGCTTCCTCACTGTGTCCAACTTTCTCAGCAATCGCGCCCAGCTGCAGCGCTTGGCCGAGCAGCCGCTGTCCAGCAATCTGGTCGCCTATCTCAAGTCCTTGCTGCAGCGCTACTTGCGTCTGGTGCCCATGCAGATTGTGCTCATGCTTCTGGTGACCGTTGCCATTAGCTACTACCGTGAGGTGTCGCTGCTGCACATCCACGAGCCACTGGATGACTACTGTGCCCAGAGCTGGTGGAAGAATGCATTGCTCATACAGGATCTGTTCAACACCGATTACTTGTGCGCCAATTGGACCTGGTCGCTGGCCTGTGAGATGCAATTCCATGTGCTCGCCATGCTCCTGCTCCATTTGTATGTGCATCGTCCGAAGTTGGTGCGTCGTCTCGTTGTCGGCATACTGGTGGCCAATCTGGTGTATTCGCTTGCCTTCATCATCTCGTTGGGCGTACAACTGCGCTTTGAAAATGCCTATAAAGAGCTGACCGAAGGTTTCTACTTTAACCCGTTGGTGCGTTTGCAGACATATGCCGTCGGCGGCATCTATGCCCATGCCCATGTCAATGGGATGCGTGATGGAAAGACACCTCTTGACTTGGTCCTTCCGGGGCGTCTAGTGAAATCCTTGGCTTCCGCAGCCGTGTTGTGGGTGATTTGGCAATTGCAACTGGAGGCGAATGATCTGAATACACATCTCATTGCCATCGCTATCGTAATAGTACGTCTTGCCTATTCGCTGATTACGTTACATTTGATTTTGGCCAACTTTAGCACTGAACGTTGTTCTTTCGTCATTCGGTGGGGAACGCAATTGCTGCAAGCAAATTGTTTTCAGTTCTTAGGCAAATTGACGTTTACGTTTTACCTGATTCATCCGTTGCTTGTTATGTGTTTTAATTATGGTTTTAGCTATTTACTGCCTTCGGATTTTAGTCTTTGGGTAAGTACAACGCAAACCGTAAGCGGTTACGTTAAAATCAGTCACGTAACATAACGTTTTTTTCTCTTTTTTCGTTGCAGTCCATCCTTTCGATTGCGTACACAGTTATTTGCTTTGCAGTGTCCACCGTGTTGACGCTGTTCCTTGAAATGCCATTCAATAGACTTACCCATTTGTTAATGTCGTCACTTGCCACACAAGCGTCCAATAATAAAATTAAATAAATACTCGATTGATATGTGCTGCTAACCATCCGTTAAGTTTACGTTATATTTTTGCGCTCGGCTGCGCTCCGTTTTGCGTTGGTCTTTTTTGCGTTAATTGTTGGTTTTTGAATTCACCTTTTTTTAATAAATTATTATAGTCAATGCAAATAAGAAATGAATATTCGCCTTATTCGCAACTTTTGTGAGGACTTAATGTTGGAGTGTTTTTTTAGTTAAAGAGAACAAGCTGTATTAAATGATGTGCCATGTTACTCACGCTGTGCAAATATACCAAAATACCAAAGGTGGTGTTACCAGGCGGCCGCCTTGTTATTTGGGCTATTTTAAAGCACTAGTTTTTTGTTTAAAAGCCCAGTCTCAGTTTTTACTAAAATATACAACTGATTTATTAATATTACTAAATTTAGATGGGTCGGTGACGCGCCACTACACAGGTTGTGGAAATATATCGTATGAAGTGTGACCAACTGACAAAGTAGTGGGCTGTTGTATTTTTGGTATATATTTTCGAATGGTGTCGCATGTCCTGCTTGTGGTCACACACCGACGTAGACAGCTGTTAGAAAAAAGCTTTTTTTTAAGGAAAAATTTTAATAATTGTGAAATGATAATATTTATACAATAAATAATAAAGTTGTTTGTATTCGCGAACTGAAGAAAAGCATTCATGTTTGCGCTAAGAAATCGATGTTTATTGTGTGATAGTGCCATCGCTATTGCTTCACCACTAAGTTGTTTTCCCAAAAATAGCAAATAAATAGAAAAAAAATGTAAAATGCAGAAAAGTAGATGTATATAAATTAGCAAAATTGAAACACAAAAAATCAAAACACAATCAAACACACTCACACACACACACACAGACAGAAACGGCTGCAGCGATGACGTCGCGCAATCTCACCGAGGTGTTTATCATCATGCGCAACAATGCCAGCAAAAATCGCAATCATTATGACGATCATCGGGTAAGCGAATCCATATGGACTATACCAAATGAATCACATTGTTTTAATTGATGCTCACCGGTGGCCGGTGGTGTGTGGTTGCAGCGTGGCAGCGACTCGGAGCGTTTGCTCAAGCATTCCGTGCGCGAAGCGGAGGAGGGACTGGAAATGCAGGATGATTACGGCACACCGCCTGTGTGGCTCGACAAATTCGAGGAGGCGCAATACACAATGTCCAAGTGAGTGGGGGAAATTGATATCAATATCAGCGCTTGCTTTCTAACTCTCTTCTGTGTGTGCAGAATCAAGCCGAAGTTGGACGAACTGGGCTCGCTGCATGCGCGGCATCTGTTGCGTCCCACCTTCGATGATCAGCGCGACGATGAGTGTGAGATCGAGGTGTTGAGTCAGATTGTGGCCAAGCTGATTGCGAGCACCCATCGCCACATACAGTGTGTGCGCTCTAGCCTCGGTGTGGGCAGCAAGGTGGAGCAACGTCTCACCGCCAATGCGGTGGAGTGTGCGCTGCTCCAGCTGCAGGATTTGACGGTCAAGTTTCGCAACAGCCAGAACGCGTATCTGCTGCAATTGAATTCGCGCGAGGAACGCTCTCAGAAGTACTTCGACAACAATGAGTTCACCAACGTTGAGTTGGGCAACGATGAGCTGGGAAATTTCGCTGACAGCTTTGCAGATAACTTTTTGGATTCAGCGGCAACAGGTGGCGGCGGCGGCGGCGGTGGAGGAACCGCTACAAATGCTTATCTGTTCGAGGAGGATGAGCATGAGATCGATGATCATTTCAAGAAGCCGCTGGCGCAACGCATGACACAACAACAGCTACTACTCTTCGAGGAGGAGAACACACGGTTGGCACAGCATCGGGAGCAGGAGGTGACAAAGATTGTCAAATCGATATACGATCTCAACGACATCTTCAAGGATTTGGGGCATATGGTGCATGAGCAGGGCACGATAATGGATCGCATCGATTACAATGTGGAACAGACGCAGACGCGTGTCTCCGAGGGATTGAGACAGCTGCAGCGGGCCGAGATGTATCAGCGCAAGAATCGCAAAATGTGCATCATTCTTGTCCTCGCCGCTGTCACGTTCCTCATGCTGCTGCTGCTCATCTTCACCAAGCTATAGTTGATGAAGATTATGCTCACACACACACACACACGCAGAGTCACGAAGGCAACGACGTGCAAAATTCCAGCTCCAAGGCTAGCAGTTATTCCGTTATTAACTATTATTATTGTCATTATGTGTAGTTCCGTGGTGTGTATAATTGTCACTGTATAATGTAAAATATATATATAAATACCTTTTATTTATTTATTACCAAAGCCAATAATATTACTAAAATTGATCGAAAGTTTATCACAAGGTAAATCTTTTAATTGTCAACATTTAATATTCAAGTTAAGTTCTCTCTGTTTAAGTTTAAAACGCAAAACTATTTTGTATATAGTACTTTATATTTATTAGAATTGAATTCGATTGAAATTTTCTCTAGTTTAAAAGCCAAACTGTGTAACTTGTGCTAAATAATTTATTATCAAATATCTACTTAATCGGCAATTGATTTGTTTTTCTTTGCTTTAACCAAAATTCGAACCTTTGCTTAAAAACTGTGCTCCACAGTTTATTTAGCACCTTCCAAATTGTTTAATGAGTCAAACAGAAGCTAATTTATTAGGATTTAGTTATGCAGTTCTCTTTTTAAACTATGATATTTACTTTTCTCTTACTTTGCATCTATATGCATGCTGTAGTTATTTAAATATCTAAACTACTAAAGTTTCGCGTTTTTTGCTAAGCCAACCAAGTTTCAAACCTAGCTTGGACACGAACCGAAGTCAATGCACAATTCTATTTAATATATGATTGATTTATTTAAGTTAATATTTAGTACAAGTGCAAAAAAAAGAACTAAACTTAAATGTAACATAAGATAGTGACGTCCCCCCAGGATCCTGATCACAGCCCCGAATATCTCCGGCTCCTACATGCGCTCGGAGAGACGCGTTGCGACTGCACGCAGATTGCCATAGACTTTGCTGGGCGGGGAGCCAAGGATCAGGTTGCAGATGGCGCGACGGGCGAGCTGAATGTTCTGATAGCTGCCTAGTATGTGGATTTTGCTGTCCGCGAGCACAATGCGGGTCTTGGTCACATTCTCGATGGTGAACTTGATGCGTCCTCCCTTGCCAGCCAAGCGGCCAATGGCACGCGACTGATGATCACCGCGCAGCGTCTTCACATCCTTAATCTCGAACGTCTCGACAAACAGATCCTCGAGTCGCAGCAGGGCCAGTGCATCGTCCACCTCGAAGCCGCAGAGGAAGGCCTTGACAAAGTCGGCGCCCTTCTGCAGATTGGAAATATCGGGAGTCTCGGGGCCAATGCGCAGCTCCACTTGACGTGCCTTCATGTTGAAGCGTATCTGCAGTTTCATGTGTTCCACCACGGGCGTGAAGATCTTCATCCATTGTTCCTTGAGCGATGAATATCTGTGCGGCGGCACCGACACTTTGCGCAATTCGCTGCGGATGCGTTTTGCGCCAGTTCCAGTGCGTTTCTTAGCGCCCTCGATGCCAGTGGCGGCGTCCACGACAGTCATTTCGACATCGTCTGTGTTGGCGCTACGTTTTTGTGCTTTCTTTGGGGCCACAAAGACATCGGTTTGTATGTTTTCCACCTCCATGTTTGTTATTGCGACTTGCTTAATAACACAAAATAAATTCTGTTCTCCACGTGCGATACACTGTGCATCAGGTTTGCATTTGACGGTGTGACCGTAACTTTTTATTGTTAATATATAACATTTAAGAGTGAAATATACTATAACATATACTGCTGCTACAAATGGAGTCGCGCAATTTCAATGGCCTGGCGATTATTTACAGTTTGCTAAATAGCTGAAATATTTGTTTAATAACTGCTACGCTATTACTAATTATTTAGAATCTTATTTCTGTTTTATTAAGATGTTGTTATCGGTGTATAAAGTGTGTCTGTTGGTCACACAGCTGATCGTTGCTTGCTCAGCAAGTGGGCAGCAATTGCGCGTGTCGTAGCTATCAGCTTTTGCATGTCAAGTGCTGTCTATGCGCTTTCTGTCTATCGATAACAGGCTTAGTTAATTGTTTTGGCGGAATCTGTTAACGTTTTTTTTTTATTTTTTGTTTTGTGCAAAAATAAAAAGTGAATACTATGTGGTTAGTGCATAATATGAGCGATAATATAAAAATAAAGTGCATAATGTATGTGTGTATATAGCAGTGTTGTGTAAGATAATGCGATCTTTGGCGTTTTTTTTCAATTTTTTTTTTTTGTGCAAATTAATGAAAAGTGAATACTATAATGTATTAAGTGTATAATGTGTGTGTTAATATAGTAGTGTATGAAGCGGTGTTGTGTAGAATGGTGTGATCGAGCTTGAAACTTGTTGAACTCATTTTTTTATGGCTGGTAAGTTTGACTTTTTTGTTACTATTGCTTTTTTCCTTCCTTATTAACTGCACTTGACTTTAGTTGGATAAACCAACCAACCACTCATCGTATGTGTTTGCATTATGGGCATTATGAGGGCTGGGCAGGAAGGGTGGGGAGCTACTATTTATATTTGCGCTTTGTGGCGCGCTTGTCAAATTTCTTGCAACTTGCAATTTTGACACCTTTGTGAAATGCACTTTGTTGATGTTATCAGCACTTACTTATTGTGCACATTGCATAAATGGCCTTTGGGCCAGCGCTTGGGCCTGAGCCCGGGATCTGACCCTCTTCGAAAATGCAAATGATAATGACACGAGGCCCCCAACGAGGCCCCAGCGTCAGGTGACATTTTGTATGAGTGCATCAGTGCATGTGTGTGTTTATGTGTGTGTGTGTCAGTCACTCCCTCTCCTGCTCTTTCATACTGTGTTGTGCATGCTGTTGCCAGTGTTGCCAGAATGTTGAAAACAAAAGTAGCTAGAAAAAAAAGAAACTAGAAATGGCGTTGCCGTAAAACTTTACATATGTGCAGCAAGCGCATTTTTAATATATGTATGTGTGTATATTTTTGGTATATTTGTATAAAGAAGCTTAAAGAAGGGTTACTAAAAATGACGTTGGAGTAATACTTTTCATATTTGCATCTAAAACATATACATATATGTACATATATTTGCATATTTTGCGTATATTTGTATAAATTATCCAAATCACAAAAAGTTGCTGACTTTAGAAAATTATAGGTAACTAAAAGTAGCTAGATGTCGCCGCAAAATGGCCAAAAATGTCAGCACAGTGGCGCTGCTTGCTGTCTAGCTGTCATCATAGGCCATTGCATGTGGGACGCTTGTCTAATCCACAATGGCCGACATTTTAAATACAAATTGCAGCGCTGTTGCATCTCCGATGCTGAAAAGCCTTTGCAACCGTGCAACCGTGCAACGTCCATAGCGATAGTCATAGCCATACTCATAGTCATAGCTATAGCTATAGCTATAGTCATTGTCATAGTCATAGTCATAGTTGGTGTTTGGGGTTCGTCTCCTTTTTACTCTATTGGCAACTGATTAGCATTTAAATTAAAATGTCGCAAAGTGGCCTTAACAAAATGTTGCTAGCTCTTTAGTCTTCTCCCCTCAACCCTCTCTCCACCTCTACCTCTATCTCTATCTCTCTGGTTGTGTGTTGCTATTGCAGCTTATTGTCTCTGGTGTCACCTGTTTATGCTGCTGCTGCTGCTGCTGTCACTGAGATTGGTTCGCCTCGCAATTGCCTTTGTGCCGAGCACGAAAAAAAAAAAAACTCTGAAGCGTCAACCATAAAGGAGTATATATGCGGATGCGGATGTGGATGTGGACGGGATGTGGGATGCAGCTACGCTTGTTGCGGATGTGGCATGCAATTGTTGCATGCCACTTCAAAGAGCGCGCTCCACTCACAACAGGCGGCGACGGACGACGACGATGAGCTTAATTATGAAAATTAATTGTATTCGAATGAATAATGTTAATTGATTTTTCTCTCAATCGGCCCACCTGGCGTATAAGTAATCAAGCCGCTTTGCTGACCTCACGCGCGCAGCGCTTACTATGATGCTCCATTGTAGTCGCATCGCATCGCCATCTCGTCTCGACTCGCATTTCACCAATTAATTAGTCCATTTCATTGTTGTGCGCCAGAGAGAAACAACGCAAAATCAAATACGTTCGTTTCATCCACGCTATCTGCCACGCCCCCGCCTCCCGCCCACCGCTTCTCGCCCATTTTGCCTGTTATTGCAATTGAGATAGTTAAGCACTCAGTCACGTAATTCATTTGCATTGAGCGCGTGGTCAGCGCTGAATATCCCTTAGCGTGCCATCAGCAGCAGGCTAAAACAGCAGCAGCCACTCCCCCACAGAGAGAGAGTCTGCGGTGTGGGAGCGCCAAAAAGAAGGGCAGCGTGCCACGCGGGCCTATTCTCCAATATTGCGCCTATTCCCTGCATGTTTCGCTCTACATTTAACTCTCCATTCCATAACTTTTACGCATTGACAGTGTGCCAAGCTCGTCTATGCTTGAGCTCTGTTTAACGGTCTATTTAATTCTCTTTTCCTGTTCTTTAAATACTTTTATATTTCCACACGTTTCACTTGCACTTTTCTCCATCATTCCAATGTTAAGGCTTTATTCTATACAATAATCTTCATTATTTTTTATTTGGCTAGGCAATTGTACTGCTTTATTATAATCTATTGAGATAATTCTCTACCACCATTACTCATATTTAGCTATATCCGCAATTACTTTCATAATTCATTGCGAAACTCTTTATTATTCTATAAAACTCTCCGCCTCTTTCTTCTACAATACTCGCAAATACTTTTGTAATACTGTTTACAACATACATATATAGATCTGCCTAACTTTACATTTCGGTCGATATTGTTTCTTTATTTCTTAGCGAAACTTTTCATTACTTTCCCTATCTCTCTATTACTCTACATCACTCACCACTTCTCTCAATTAGTCTAAAATACTCGCTATTGCTTCTATTATTCTTCTTACAACTCTCTACTACTCTACACAACTCTACAGAACTCTCCATCTTTCACTATTCTTCTACACTACTCGCAAGCAGTTCTATAATATATTTTACAACTTTTCAATACTCTACACAACTCTACATTTCAGCTATTGATCCTGTAATACTTTGGGAATCTGTACATTACTCTCAGCATCTCTTTAGAACTCTCCATTACTCTACACCACTTACCACTTTTCTACATTAGTCTACAATATCCTCTATTGCTTTTATAATACATTTCACAACTCTCCTATACTCAGCATATATCTACACTTCCCTCACTATGCTAGAATTCCTTGCAAAACTCTCCAATACTCTAACCTCCTCTCCACAACGCTCTTATAGAGTACTCTACATTACACTACACTCCACAATTGCACCCAACTCTTTCTCCACTTTTCTTCAATACTCTACACTACTCGATGTCATTCTATAATGCTGTTGATTGCTGTTCACTGTTGAAAGGCTAGCTCCATCTCTGAACTTCTCATAAAACTCTCCACTCATCATTTCTATTCTAGGGTACTCTACACTTTTTTCTCGTCTCTCTTTCTCCACTTTTCTTCAATACTCTATACTGCTCAATGCCATTCTATAATGCTGTTGATTGCTCTTCACTGTTGAAAGCCTAGCTCCATCTATGAACTTCTCATAAAACTCTCCACTCATCATTTCTAATCTAGGGTACTCTATACTATTTTCTCGCCACTTTTCTTCCATACTCTACACTACTCGATGTCATTCTATAATGCTGTTGATTGCTCTTCACTATTGAAAGCCTAGCCCCATCTCTGAACTTCTCAGAAAACTCTCCACTCATAATTTCTATTCTACACTATTTTCTCTAATTGCACACAACTCTATCTAATTTTGTTTTCTGCTATTCCAAAACAGCTTTAAGTGTCTATCCGGCTTCTGTTCAGAGATGCGTACGAGTGTAAACTACATAATTCATCTAGAAGTAGTAGAGAACATCAAATTTAGCTCGTGAGTAACAAGTAGTCACACCTCAGATGGACACGAGGTGGCAAGGGAGGAGCAGAGAAGCGGGGGAGGTATATTTTTCGTATAGTTCATGACATTTGGTCGTTGGTCGTCGCCCCCAACTGCAACTGTTTAACCAAATTGATGCGTGGAAAACTTTGTATTTCGGCTATTTTTTATGCGACGTTTGGTCATTTTTCATGGTCAGTAATTGGCAAGACTATGACGTCGTCGTAGTCTTTGTGCTCCGTCTCTACCTCAACGTTCAGCTTCAGCTTTAGCACAACTGCTGTTCCATATCATGCATTGTCCCCTTGGGCTGGTGACAGAACGAAGCAAACGAAGCGAACGAAAGCGCGCGCGTTGCTGTTGCGTTTATTCTCCCACCATTCTCTGGCCTTCTTCATCTTGACTCGTCCCCCAACACACACACACACACACACATACACAGAGGCTATGCATATATATGCGCTATTTATGTGGGCGTGTGTGTGGGCGTGTGCCATCTATGCTCACGTATCAATAAGTGCTTGAGACGTGAACTGAATTTTTTATTACCGTTTCTAGAAGTATGCACAAAAGTGAATGTCCCTCGCCGTGCCGCAGGACGCAAGACAAGCAACAAGAGATGGAGAGAGGTGGAGTGGGGAGAGGGGTGAAAAGTGGGGGCTAGAGGCACGCTGATAGAGCGCCAAATGGAGGTGGCAACGAGTGAGGCCGTTTGTTCCTTCGTTCGTTCGTGGCTGAGGCAGGACGTTGCGAATATGTCTCTCAGCATGCCAAATTGCCTGTGAAATATTTTCCAAATATATACACATACCACACACACATGTGTGTGTGTGAAGATATATCCATATATATATATGCAATTGGAATACTCTATAACTGAATGTCTTTTGTTCTCGCAAAATATGTCGCTTTAAACAAGGTTTGTCACATTTTCCACTTATCTCGTTCACTTTTCGTTTTATTAAATTTTTAGGCTGTCAGCGCACGTTTCAGATGGTTGGTTAGCCTTCGGTATATTTCAGTATTTTTTGTAGTATATTTTAGGAATAATACTGCGTTCTTATTGTTGCATTATCACCAATACAATATGTTTCTTTGGCTGTCAGCACACGTTTCAGTTGGTTGTTTACCCTTCGGTATATTCTAGTATTTTTGGTATTTTAATTTAGTATATTTAAAAAAGAATACCACATTCTTGTTTCTGCATTGAGGTTGTATAGCCTTCTAATCTTGTATATTCTAGTATTTTTAGTATTTTAATTTGGTATATTTTAGAAATAATACTGTATTATTGTTGTTGCATTGATCACCTATACAATGTTTCTTAAGCTGTCAGCGCACGTGTTAGATAGTTGTATACCTTTCGGTATATTCCAGTATTTTTTAAGTATATTTTAAGAGTAATACCGTATTATTGTTGTTGCATTGATGGTTGTATACCCTTCTGTATAGTATAGTATTTTTTTAGTATATTCATTTGGTATATTTTAAGAATACTACCGTGTTAGAGCACGTTTCAGATGGTTTTTAGCCTTTAATATATTCGGGTATTTTTGAGTATACTGATTTGGCATATTTCAAAAATTAATGGTATAGCATTCGGCATATTTCAGTATTTTTTTTAGTATTTATTCTTGTTGCATTGATCACCTATACAATATATATTGCATATTGTAGTATCAAAATAATAATTTTTTTAGTTCTAGTTTTTTAGATTTATAGTTAATACAGTTTTGTTTTATAATATTAAAATTCTAAAACAATCGACTAAAAACTAGTCTAGGCATTTAAGATATTGTTTTGATACCAGAAACATTATCATCATCATCAATTTTATCGACTAGTAAAATATTTTTGAAAATTTCATAATTATAATCTATTTTTGAAAGCCATCGCATCTCTGTCAGTTTTTTTTATAGAAGAAATCTATCAAATAAAGTCGAAAAATAATATAAAATCAGATGACTGCGCATCTCAACTAATTTCAGCATCAGCATTATATAAAAAGGGATGGATAGAGAGGGCGATGGTAAGTGAGACTTAGAGTAAGTGAAAGAGAGAGTAGAGTGTTTGTTCATGAGGCAATTGGCTACTAATCTGAGGCACTCAGCGCACCATTTGGCCTAATCCGTTAGCGAAAGGGACGACGGACATTATGAGTTCAAAACGCAACGCAACGTAACGCATCCATTTTAATTATATGCCACGGTATATGGCGTTATGTGTGGGGATTAACTGTAGCTCTCAAGCTTGAGCTTGAAGTTTCGAACGGCATCGATAGTGAGAGTTGAAGATGCTGGGATGCTTGGGCTGAGCAACTTACGAGACACTTAAGTGCATTCGTCCTGCGACCCAAGCCAAGGACGTTCACGTTAGAGCTCGATTTATCGCCACTAGAGACGGGCATGTCTCCTGTGTCATTAAAGCGAAATGAAAATAGTTAATGCTATTTCACTTTAAACCTTTTCTCCTTAATCATATAATGGTATGTAAAATTTACTGATTGGGAAAGAAGAGTAATAACTATTTTCTGAAATCGATGCAATATTATGGAATGTGATTTTATATAACGCTACATAATTTAACACAAAATAAGCCAGAAAAATCCTACAAAAACTGCAATTACGATAGTTACAATAGTTCTTAAGAGTTCAAACTAATTTCAAATAAAGCCCGTCTGATTAGATATTGATTAGTGTCTATGATTGTTAAGATAGTTCTTAAGACTACAAATCAAATCTTAGATTAGCATATACGATATCATTTACAATAGTTTCGTCTGATTCAATATTAAACAGCAACCATCATAGTATTTACGATAGTAACGTTAGTTCTTTACAAAATACTAAAAACTAGTATACTACTTCGTAGTATAATTGAAAGCTTAATCTAGATAAAGTAATTGTTTAATTTATAGATTTCTTCAAACTTGTTTGCTACACACAAGAGCAAAGAGAAAGAAAAATGTGCAGAACAATGAAAATAAGCCTTAGCTTGTGCTTATCGTGACACGCATCCATCTCTAGTCTGAGCTGTTGTGAGGGTTCAATGCCGTCGGCAATGGGATTGAAAATGGCTTTCAGGTAATTTCTCTTAATGGCGTGGAATGAGAAGAGCAGGAGAAGAAAGGAAAGGACAGGAGGAGGGAGGGAGGAGGTTGATGCCTTGGCAAACGTTTCACAGACGCTGTTTATGTCGGCGGAGCGTTAATTACTGGCTGTGTCAGGACCCAAATTCGAACTCAAACTGCAAGGGACAAGTGATAAACGGCCTGACATTGCTGCTTCTCTGGTCCTTTGGTCCTCTGGTCGTCTGGTCTCTCGTCGTTGGACAATTGTGAATCTGGCTGGCTTCAGCAATTGATTTATAAATCAATAAAAATATGTGCATAAATATTTGCCGAGACAATATAAATAAATTACAATGCAGTGTGAGCAGTCGGCTGAAAAACCTTATGCAAAATGCAACAGGACGCAGCGGCGAAAGGACAACGAAAGACAACCGGAGGACAGAGAATAGAGAACCGAGAACAGAGAACAGTCAGCACCGACTTTAAGGCCAAGATGAAGACACGAGTAGCAGATATTCAATATGAATATGAAAATGGAAATCGCAATCGCAATGGCAATGGCAAGAGGAGGAGGAAAACGGAAAACGAAGCAAAAAGGAATGAGGAAAATGGGGGAAATGTGGCCCAAGATGCAAGCACAGACAATGCCAGTCAAGCAATATGAATGTGAATGCGAATGTGAATGCGAGTATGAATACACTCGTATGAACGTAAGCATATATGTGGCACATAAGTATGTGTTGTGCATGTTGCTGCTGCTGTTGCAACCTCTGCCTATTTCTTATTAACTGACCAGCCCAGTGAACACTTGGCTTAGACCTAAACGAGGGCAGATTGAGAAGTTTTTAACTTGTGGAAATTTACTTAAAAAAAACTTTGTTCGGTTCATTTGTGATCAGTGAATTGGGTCGTTGGAGTATAACAGAGTGTAATAAAACCTTTTTTTAAAAATATATTTATGTAATCTGATGACTATGTATGATGAAGTTCCATTAAGAAAATTAAGTTTATTACATACATAAATAGATATGCTGACTATCAAGTGTATTGGAAATAAGTAATACTATATCAACGATAATTTCAACAATTGTGTAATTTATTATGGATCGATTTAGCTTGTGTATCAATCGATACTTTAACTGTTAATAGAAACAAATATATTAAATAAGCCCATTTTCTTAAAATCCATACATTGAAAGAGTTGGTAACACTATTTTATTTTTACTCTTTACTTCCATTCTATTGAATAAGTCGTTGGGGGTGGCATGTGAAAATATGTAGTATTATATTTCAAACATTGAAGATTATTTAGTACGTTATTTCTAACAACAATAGTTTATTCATTGCAAATATTAAATTGAAAATGTTGATGCCAGAAGAGTTCATCAAAAACCATGAAAAGTAGAGACTGACAATTTACCAATTTATGATTATTAGTAATAAAGAGAGAGGAAGAGGCGGAGGGAGAGAGAATGTTATGAATGTTATCAGTAAATGAGATTTGAAACAATTAATTAAAAGTCGATTAATTATGGTCGACGTGTGAAATGCATTAGACAGAAGAGTGAAATCGATTAGTTGTCAGTCGACCCACGCGTACCAGAAGCTGAGCGTAATCATACATGTGCATATGAAACTCGAACTCGACAACACGAGGACTATACAGCCATGGATAATGGCAGGACACGGAGCTTCAACTGTTGCTGCTGCTGCTGCTGCTGATGTTCATGTTGCTGCTGCTGCTGCTGCTGAGGGCAGCAATAGTCAGATTTACTTTGGACCCATAATTTGATGTATTGTGTGTGCAATGTGAACGCAATTTAAATATGTGTGCAATTACGTAAAATGTTTGGTTACAGAGAGAGACGTCCAGAGAAAAGCCGTGCGCTGAGGGGCGGAGCCCAAAAACAATTTCAGGTGCCAACTAATCAAAAATGCGAGCAATTATAATTGATTAAAACGAGCCCTGAGAGCCCAGAGCCAGCATCACAGCCAGCGTCAGAGCCACAAGCCTGAGACGAAAGCCCAAAAATGAAACGAGTCGATGAGCCGAACTCAAAACCGAGAGAGACGAATTGATGCAGTCAGGCAGTAATTCATCCATTTGAACAAATTGCATATGAGTTGTGGGTTGTGCCTAGTGAAAGGACAACCCAAAATATGTCAATAACATTGCTGTTTCTCCTCCTTCTTTGATCTCATATCACCAACTGATTTCCACTGATTTAAAGCAAACTTTATTTGCGGTTCAAATGCTTAATATCCTCCGACACTTTGACTGTCCTCCGACAATTTATGTTATCGCATCCATGCTTATGGCAAACCTCACAAAATGCATTGAAATTTATGGAAATAGAAAATCTTATTTGCTTGACAGCCTTTAATTAGACAGCTAAATCAATAAACAATTGCACAATTCAATTATATGCATTGAAGAGCGATAATATCTTTTAGAATCAAAGTAAAGAAATTCATTAAAATGACTTAGCATTTTTTTATAAAGACAAACATCTTATTTTCTTTTATTGATCGAAAACTGTTGATCATGCTTGCTCTTAGTTCATGTGTCTTTTGTTGATATTTACTTAAGTTGAATGAAGAACTATTCAACCCCAACAAAAAAATTGGTTTTAATCAGTAGAAGAACTTAGAAGTTATTCATGGAATAATTTTTATAGACATTTGTCTGCTGCTTTGGTTGACAATCTGGAATATGTTGTACTTTATGGTATATTTTTAATTAAATAGTATTATATATTGATTTACAGAATATAGTTTTTGGCGAATTTTAGTATTTTTCGGTATATTTATTTGGTATCTTTTGTACTTTATGGTATAAACTTGAATGTATGTCGATTTACGAAATACAGCTTTTGGTATGTTGTTTTTTGTAATTTTTCGGTATATTAAATTTGTATATTTTGTACTCTACAGTATATTTTGAAGTTATATCGAAAGTATATAGAAATAATAAATATGTCTTATGGTTACTTCAGTATTTTTTCGGTATATTCATTTTGTAGATTTTAACGATAATACCACACGGTTTTGCTTTTATTGAAAATACGAAGCGGGTATCTCAGTTTTCTTACTTGTTTTTTATAAGTTTCCAATATTAAATTGGTAGTAATTAAATTAGTTCACTTTCTTCGGTATATACATACATATATGTACATATGTAGTAGTATATACCTTCATATACCTTTTGGCATATTTTGGTATTTTTTTTGGCATATTACATTTATATAACTTAATGATAGTTATCACTGCTCATTTTTTGTATTTCACTTCAGCATATTTTAAATGTAGAAGTATATATCGATATGTGAAATAATTCTGTATTAAATGAATATAACTTTACGATAGGTATATTTAGGTATATTTTGAATGTAGTAGTATATATCGATATACAAAATATTTTAGAATTTTTTTGGCATATATATATTTATATAACTTTACGATAGTTTTCACTGCTCATTTTTCGTTTTTCACTTTCTCTCTCTCTCTCTTTCTCTCTGTAAAATCTTTGAAATAGTCTTTGAATTTCAGGACATCGATCAAAAGTGTGATTACTCGATACTTGGGCTAGTCGGATGCTATTATTTGTTGCTGCAATTAGGGAACACTCTAAGCTTGTAAGGTCCAGCTTATGGCTATTGGGTGAAATGCAATGCGTGCGCCCACAAAAATGCCGTTGAATCAATTTTGCATCAAAATTTTCAATATGCAACGTTGCGAGTAGTGGGGAGAAGTCTGTGTATGTGTGTCTGTGTGTGTGTGTGTGTGGCAGCTGCTGGTTGCAGATTGTGCGTTGCTGGTTGCAGGGTGGTTGTGGCTGTGGCCAGTGTTACCACACGCACAGACAGACAGACGGACGGACAGACAGACGGACGGACAAGCTTATGCACCTGGCCGATGTCCAGGCCGATATTCTGACCAACGGCTTTTAAACCAGAACCACACGAAACCCGAAAATGTAATTGAAAAATTATTTTGTTACACGTGTCCGGGGCTGCACTTGCAATGCTCTGCCAGTGGTGGGGCACTCGAGGGGGGTGGGGGGATGTGGAATGGATATCCTGGCATATCGGTTCCTGGTGCGTCCTGCGTCGATAATTTCGTGGCCTGGTCAAATTTTAATTAATTTGCCGAATTGCAAACTCGAATCAACTTCACAAGATTTAATAACCAAGTCGCTACGCGGTATTTTGTGGTTTACCAGCTCTCCCCCTCCCCCTCTCTCTCTCTCTCTCACACTCTCTCTCCCTTTCTCTCTGACTAGATGCTGATTAGCATATAAATTACATTGGCATCTTCTATACGCAATATGTTGCTTATTGATTTAACATTAATTGTTTATTGTTAATAACCGAACAGCCAGCGCCAACTTTCTCAAAGGATGTCACCTCGAGGTGTCCTTTTTTGTCACGAGGTGGATGAGATGGGAGGGGGTGGGGGGCAGTCAGTCCTTTGCACCAAACTCAATTAACTTGTTAATTTATTTGTCATTTGCTTTGCACGCTTAGTTCGTCTCCTTGCTGCGAAAACAACAGCAGCATTCAACAAGAGCAAAGGACACGCTTCAAGCCATCCTCTTTGGAGCTAGAGATGGGCGCGTGTCGTGACACGAACTTCGTTCCCAAAGTGCACTTCTAATAAGGTTGCTTACGTCTATTTAAAGTTGCTCTTTGATTAGTTTCATCTACTCATTCAATAAATTAGGTCTAGTTGAGTTTTTTATTAAGTTGTTGCCTCCTCACTTTTGAGCTAGAGATGAACGCGTGTCGTGACACGAACTTTGCTCTTTTAGAGCACAATTCTATTAAGTATGCTTGCTTCTTTTCAAGTCGCTCTTTGATCAGTTTCATTCAATTCGTTCATTCATTTAATTGCTGAGCTCTAGTTGAGTTTGTAATTCTCTCTCATGCAACAGTTTTAATGCATGGACTTATATTTGTAAATATATCTGTATTCATAGATGAATGAATTAACATATTGACAGAGGCTTTATATAGGGCTGATATTATCCATTGGTTTGCTGGGGATTAGGTTAGGATGGCAGTTTTTTTAAGTTCGACAACTTAAAACCAACGTTGGAAGTTGATATTGATATCCATTACAATTCAAACATATTCTTTTGCCACATCTCTGCCAAATCGTAAGATATCCTGCCAGGACTTATTCAGGATAACGTATTCAGGATAACGAATTCTTTGAATTTATGAAGTGCACCTTAACTGTTTGCCAAGAGAAAAATGGTTAACAATTTAAAAACTCCACTGTAACTGTATTTACATAAAAATCGAACTAAATTACACTAAATTTTAATTAAAAAAAAATGTAATTTCATTCAATTAACTTTTTATTTGTTTCTATTTTAGACACTAACTTAAAAAAAAGTGGCCGTATTTATGGTAAGTTTAATTTTTATTTATATTATTAGCTAGTATAGATAATTGACACTTTCATTTCTTATTACTCTTTTGTTAAATCAATTAATTCATCGCTATTCTTTCTTTGCCATTTCATCTCTTTTATTTTCACTTCTTATTTCCAAAAACTGATCCATCTTCCTCTTAAAAAGCCGCTTTTGTCACTTAGTTTTGAGTTCTTCTGATTGTTTTCTTTAGTTTTCTTCTAGATGTCTTCCGACCTTGTTGCATTTATTCTAAAACTTTCTCGTATGCACTTCGCTTATTATTGTTATACCTTTCTGTTCTCTTTTGCTTGCTGTTCATTATTTATTTTTGCATCCATTTATTTTACTTTTAAATCAGCTTTTATTTCGTCATATTTTCAATTTTTATTTTTTTGTCTTCCCTTTAAAGCTTCCACTTTTGTCGCTTACTTTTGAATTCTTCTGATTGTTTTCTTTAGTCTTCATTTAGTAAGTGTTTAACGTGCACTTTTGTTTCTTCTTCTTCGTCTTCTTCTTCATTTATGCCATTCACCCTTTACGTAATGCAATGCCTTGCCTCTCTCTGCGATTCTCACATTAATATCGCTAAAGTAGCCACAAGCAATCAGATGCTAGATGTTGTTGCCTTCTGCTCTTTGAGGGCGTTGCGAGTGTTTTACTCTACTGGAAGGAGGAGGAGGATGAGGAGGAGGTGGAAGTGGAAGTGGAAGAGGAGGCAAATGTTAGCTGGTAAAATCCTTTAACCGTTGCTCACTTTCAACTTTGAAGTTGGCAAAGTTTTCGCTTTGTATAATTAAAACTATGCAGCCAGCATAGCGAACATCAAACGGGGTGGATGGCCAGAAGGGGGGCGGAGGGGAAAGGGGGAAAGCTTGCAACGAAGACGAAACCAAATTGTTTACATGTGTCTTTGTTACAGTTATCATTGCTGCTGGTCGCGTGGAGTGGGTGCGTTTTGTTGTTGATGGAGTGAAAGGAGGAGAGGAGAGGTTAGAGGAGGGAGGAGGGGGGGAGGAGTTTGCATTAGCTGCAGGCAGCTCATTCGCTCTTTCGTTCATTCGTTCTCTTCTCATCTGTCTCGCTGTCCGTCTGTCTTTCTTTCTGTTTGTCGTGTCTTTCGGCTTCGTCGCGTTTGTTTGCCTCTGTGTTCTGTGCCCTCTCACTCACTCTCACTATCTCACTCTCACTATCTCCCTCTCTCATCTTCTCTACACATGCATATGCAAGACGCTAACGCTGAAGTTGACGCTGACACGCCCACACGCCGCTACGCCCATTTTATTTAGCATTTTCTTGTTGTTATTGTTTTTTTCATCTCGTCTTTTTTTTTTCTTCGTTTTCCTGCGGTTTTTAATTAAAATTAACTTTGTTTATTTTGCGCTTTTCCCATTTGGCATTGCCACGCCCCCCTCCGCCCGTTGCCTTCTGCTTGCAACAAGGCTTGCCTTTCGCCTTAAAAGTGATGTTTACTTTACTTGTGTTGTTGTTGTTGTTGCTGTTGCTGTTGTCGTTGCTTGTAATTGCCGCCATTTGCGTTGTCGTCACAGCCATCAGCAGCAGCAGCAGCAGCAGCAGCAACATCGGCAGCGGCAGCGGCAGCAATTGTTGTTGTTAGTTTTACCTGTTGGCTGCCTGTCGACAACAACAGTCAACAGTGACGTGCGGCGGCAAGTGTGGCAACTGCCGCCGACTTCCGACTGCCGACAGTCGACAGTCGACAGCCGCTTGCTGCCAGCAGCCAAAAGAGTTTTACAATCATCGTCATCACCATCGTCATCGTCGTCGTCATCGTCGCTGTGTAACTTTTGCAACTTTAGTTTGGCCAAGTTTTTGTTATGGCTGCCGGCAATGACTTCGCTGCCTGCCATCTGCCATCTGCCTTCTGTTTTTCTCGGCGTGTCAACGCGACTAGGACACACACTTAAGAAGTGCGCGATAGTTGCATAAATATCTGGAATATATTAAGATTGTGGAAATTAAAGCAAACATTGGCTGAATTTCCTAATTATTAATTTTAATGCTGCTAAAAATCGACTGTATTACTCAGCGTATACTTAACGCATATACAAATATTACGTATACGCAAGTTAAAAGCATTCTACAAACTCTTTGTTCTACATATATTATTGTTATTCAACAATCGCTATAATCGAATATATACAGTTATTGTACTTAAATGCAATGCAATTAACTGAAAATTTGATAAGCAATATGATTACAAATATTAAGTATACGCAGCGAAATGCGTATTTAAGATTGTGTGCTATGTACTTATTTTATTTTAGTTTCATTTGCGTTTGATTACGACATAAATCGAAAATATACAATTATTCCACTTAAATGCAATGCACTAAAGTTAAAACTTGATTACTAATTTATTACAAATATGAAGCATAAGTAACGTGTGTTATATGCACGCCTAATTTGGCTCAATTTTGTTGATTTTGCGTGGCAAATAAACAATTATTGTACTTAAGTGCAATGCAATTAAGTTTAAATATGATTAGCTCTATGATTGCAAATTTTAAGTTGTGTTCCTTTTTTATTATGCATATTTCAGCTTCATTTTGTTGAGTTTAATTTCAAATGTACAAAATTTGCACTTAAGTGCAATGTATTTAAGTTAAAAGATGAATTGGACTAATTTTTGTAACTAAATATATAGTTATTACACTTAACAGCAATGCACTTTTGTTAAAAGATGAATTGCAATTATACTAAATACTCAATTATTGCACTTAAGTGCAATGCATTTAAGTTAATCGATTGCCAAACTTAGTTCATGCTATTTTTTTGAATAGAATTTTGCAATTTTGCAATTATCCACATTGTACAATGCATGCTTTTATATTACTAGGCGTATGTTTAATATACATATAAACACATATTATGTATACGTGACGTGTGCTCGTTCTTATATTGGTTGTCGGTTTAGAGCTTCTAAATCATGCTCAATATGAACACGAAGTTTAGAAGTTAAGCCTGATTTTGTTCCCTTCTAGAAAGTAAATTTCTTCTTCTCTTCTAATGTATATTTGATGATTAGCAAGCTGTGTGAACAGGGCTTAACTTTGATTAGTTATTTGAGCTGACTGATTAATTCTGGTTATGCTTATAATGTGCTAGCTTTGTGTCTTCGCTTTTTGAATTTACAGCATCGAAGAACTAATAAGATACATAATAAACTTGCAGTTGATATTTGATATTTGTAATTCATGTTTCATGGTTTTAGTTTATAAATTTGATTGCTGAACTGTTGCTACACGTTACATGCTTGGCCACAAGTTGTGGTTGCCCACACGTGTTGCTACTGCCGCAATGTTTGTCTTGCAGAGTAGTCGAAAAGCAGCAGCTCCCCCTTCACCCGAAATGTAGCAGGCCGTTTGCCATTTTGATTATCGCATTTATTTGCCATTGTTCGCTGCTGCTGCAGCAGCATTTGGTGTTTGTCTTGTGCGTGTTGTTCGTGGCAAATACAAACGAGAGAAACAATAATAAAACTATCATATTATGAGAATTAGGCATGACTGTCGTTGTAGAAATGTGAAGTGCGCTTAAGATTAAGTCCACGCACCATCGTCGCATTGCCCAGCGAAGTGTCCGTGGACGATGTGCTGCTGTCCTCATCATCATCCTCATCATCATCATCATCAACTCCGGCATCCTTTCGCATGCCCGCGTACTCAGCGTAGAGCTGAACGAGAAGATCGCGAAACAACGTTGGATTCACATTGATGCTCACACTCATCAGGACAAACCAATCCCCGTAGCCGGCATGTGACAGCACCTGACGCACATGCGCCTTTGGCATTCCGCGCAAATGCGTTCGCAACAGTTGCAGCCGCAACTCTGGACAACAGACGAGCACTAGGCGATAGAATATATTGATGGCAGCCAGCATGGCGATGAACAGGAACCAAACGTATAGCACCGCAAACAGTTTCTCGTTCAGTATGTTCAATGGCAGCACGCACAGGATGTCGAGGACATTCGGTGTGCCGCTGGGGCCGTAGAAGAACATCTCGCACTTCGCCACCTTGGGGAAGACGCGTGACGTCATCAGGTTCCACAGATTCCAGTCGTAGACGGGTATCGCTGCCAGCGCGTGAATGTACTTGTGCCAGAAGCCGTTGAAGATCACGTCCATGAGCCAGAAGTTGAGTCCCTTTAAAGCGGGAGATGAAGAATTGAGAGTTATCGATAGTCGATAAAAGTATTGACTGTAGTGTAATTGGTGTGAGAAGCATTAAACAACCTGGATTTGAGTGAACGTTGAAGATAACGTTCATGAGCCAGAAGTTGAGTCCCTTTAAAGCGGGAGATGAAGAATTGGGAGTTATCGATAGTCGATTGACAGAGTAATTGGTGTGGGAGGCATTAAACAATCAGGATATGTTTGAGTAGTTAATTAAAAAGCATTGAGGGAAGCATAATTAGTTATCGATAATCGACAGTAACATGGTATCGATAGTAAAGCGGGATATGTAGAATTAAGAGTTATCGATAAATGATAAAAGTATTGATTGTAGAGTAATTGGTGTGAGAGGCATTAAACAATCTGGATTTGAGTGACCGTTGAAGATAACGTTCATAAGCCAAAAGTGGAGCGCTTTTAAGCGGGGGATCAAGAATCGAGAGTTATCGATAGTCTATAGGCAATGGGAGTATAGATTGCAGAGCAATTGGTGTGGATGGCTCGTTTATTGATTTATAATGAAAAAACTACCTTATTAAAAAGCATTGAGACAAGCACAATTAGTTATCGATAATCGAGAGTTATCGATAGACGTTAAAATTAAAGATTGTAAGGCAATTGATGGGAGATTTTGGATATTGACAGCTCGTTAACGGATTCATAACTGATAAAAGTTATCGATAATCGATAGAAACATTGTATCGATTGTAAACCTGAGAGGAATGAATACATAGATGCAAATTTAGATTGTGAGATTATTGATTGATTGAATTAAGCGATTGATTAATTAACACGAACGTAAACGAATATAAATTCATATCGATAGTCAATAATAGCATAGTATATAGATTAAAAAATCGAAATACAACGCATAAATCGAACTCGACTGAGAATCACTCCAATGAATACCAATAATGTGTCGATAAATGAGTTAAAGATTAATCAAAGAGAATGGACGAAGCACAATAAATCGATAATCGATAACATAGTACATATATGTAGAAATTAAAATCGATAGTACAATTCATTGAACCATCTCAATTAAATAGAAATTATGGCTGCGCTCGATAGCTACCGATAAATCAATCGAATACTATCGATAAACATGTACTTACGCTTATAATCAGATTGAGCAGTTCGCAGAAGGCATACTTAATGGCATAACAACAATGGATGGCCGAGAAACGCGCCCGAAAGTACTTGGTGAGCATGCGCAAACGCATTCGATAGGTTTCCTCGAGGATGAGCGCATCACCGATCTCACAGCACAGCTGCTCCATGCGCTGTCCCTCCCACACCTTCCACAGGAACGAGGGAAAGTAGAAGAGCAGCGACTGAAAGAGCAAGATCATAAAGACCCATTGGTAGTAGCGCAGATACAGACGCTTCGTAACGCCCCGCGTCTCAGGTCCGACGCCCTCAGCAATCGATAACATGCGAGCATATTGCTCATTGTTGGCAAGCAAAGCGCGAATGCTGCTTCGGTTGAGTGGCGACGATGATGGCACCTCAATGTGTTCGATGCTTAGCAATGCGTGCTTCTCGCTGTCCTCCTGCTCCTGCGGCAAGATATAAGTGCCCATGGTCCAGCAATAGGATTGCACATACTCCGCGTGCTTCGTGTCGCTGAGGCAGAGAATTGGTTCGCCGAAGTACTGCTTGGCCGATAGAAGAAACGTGCACGTGAGCAGGATGACAATGGTGCACTTGGAGTGGAGCGTGAATATCGGATCGTAGATGCGCACCGTCTTCAGACGCAAATACTTTGAGAGCGGCTTCACAGCGGCGTACATTCTTTGCTTCAGTGTCTGCCTTGTGTGATTTGTCGTTTACAATTACAAAATGGAAAACAAAACAAAAAAAACTCGGAACAGCAAATATGAGTAAAAGGCACACAATTCATACGTTGACAGTAAGTGAGAAAGAGAGAGACAGACATACAGTTGAAGTGACAGCTTGACAGCTTGCCATATTGTTGTCTCACTCTAACGCTTTCTTTGACACTGTCACAACTAACGGAAGCTGAATGCTATGAAGGCAGCGCTGTGATGTGCAAGCTGATTGCTATGACGACGCTGACTGATATAATGAAGCTGATTGTTATGTAGAGGATGCTGACCTGCTAAAGCTGTCTGCTACGATGATGACGCCTGCCCACTCCGGCTAAAGCTGCCTGCTATGAAGGAGCTGCCTGACCTTTGCTTTCGACGTTTTCCGTTTGCCGTTTGCCCTTGGCACTTGGCTCTGATCGAGTGGCCTCTTGAGTTTCCGCATTAAATACAAATTGCAATGACTTTTGCTATTTGACATGCATAATAATAACAATGCGCTGGCATAGTGCTCTGCTTTGCTCTGCTCTGCCTGCGTGTATACATACATATATCGTGTATGTATGAGGATCACGAGCGATGGGAACGACAACGAATGGCAGCAATAATAATAAAATGATTAATCGATGCTACATGACTGCATATACAAAATGCGAGAGTAATTCCCAGTGCTGTGTTGTCAGCCAGCGTCATTACCAGCCTCCCTCTCCCTCTCCCTCACCCTCTCTCTCTCGTACATCAGCCTCATCATCATGAACATCAGCATCAGCATCATTATCATGAGCATTCAACATCATCATTATGAGGCAACATTCAACATTATCATTGGAACGCGGCTGCCGTGCAAATGTTTATTGTGGGAATTCCGTTTGCAGCGACGTGTCGTCGGTCCTCCACCATCCCCTTCTTGCTCTCTCCCCCTCACACACACACACACACACATAGAGAGAGTCGCTCGCTTGACGTGAAATTAAATTTATGAATTCTTTCGCTGGTGCGTGACCAGAGATTTACTATAATCAGGCATCGGGAATCAACGAACACGCTCAGGAGACTAATTAGTCGAGTACCGTTTGCCGTTGTTACACTCCCAACAACAACCGCATCTCTCCACTCCACCCTCCACTCCCCCTCTCCATTCCTCTACTGTGCTCCAGCCTTACCAATTACAAGTACAAATTATAATTATAATTTCTCGTGCCGCATTGATTTCTTTTTGGCTCGCGGGCCTCATTGATTGCAATGAATTATACAGCATGGCCAACTAATTTGGCAGTGGGTCAGCGTTCAGTTCTCATGGGGGAGGCTTAGCTCTCCACTCTCCATCTCTCCTCCACTCTCCACTCCATCGCTGATCGGTCGCAACAGTTCGGTGGCTGTCTGTGTGTGGTTCGCATTGCTGACAGCGTTTTAAATATTTATTTAAATGAAATGCATTATTTAAAGCGATTTCCCATTGACCACAATAACCGAAAACGTTTGTTGACTGTGTCACGCCTGCCGCCTTGACTCTCCCCTCTCTCTCTCTCTCCCTCTCTCTCTCTCTCTCTCAATCGTTTGCCATCGACAGCAATCCCGCATTGCTTGTCATATGTATTTTATATCCTGTAGTAAAGCATGAAAGAGTTTTCTCTTATATACAAATATAAACTCATCATAGTTATTAAATATATTGTAAATCCTTTCAAAACAAAGGCTGCTAACTATTTAAATTCCATTACAAGGTGTCTCACTGTCGGTTACACTCGTTTTACCTGCTTCACTTTTAGGTTTTCTTAATTATAAATGAAAACTCATCAAAGTATTGAAAAGCGTTTAAAATCCTTTCAAAACAAAAGCGGAAACATATTTAAATTCCTTTGCAAGGTGTCTCGCTGTCGGTTACACTCGTTTTACCTGTTTCCCGTTTGGGTTTTTTGTATTTTGTCGTAGCCAGGTTGCGCAATTCGCGCTTAAATAAATAAATTGAACAATTATGCGTGGTTGCGGTTGTTTTGGCTTTGATGGAGTTGATGTGCAACGCTGCCTGTCGAGCTGTCCACTCCCTGCCATAATCCTATTACCTACCGCCCATCCAAAAAGGGCTGATACTCCTCCGCTCATATACCCTGTAATCTGTGCACAAGGATTTAGCAGCTGAGAGTATTTGCTTCACTAGCTGTCGATGGTCGTCAAAGATACTCTGTAATTCTAAGCTTATGATTGATAACTGATAATTATTTATTATTATTAACTTTATGTTTATATTTATTATTATTAACTTATTTTATTTTATTTATTCAGTCTTTTTCAATATGTTCTTTTAAATATTAAATGCTTTGAACGGATTTCATTGCTCGAAAGGTTCTTCTCATTCTTCGATTTTTATTGTTTTACTTTAAAATACTCTGTACATATTTATGTTTTATTTGTTTAAATATATTTTATATTCTTTTAAGAGTGTTTTAATACAGAATATTAACTGACAAATAACCAAAATGTTATTGCTTTAAATGTGCTCTTTCTTCTCTATCTTATAGTTGTACATTTTTAAAATATCCTTTAAATTTATATATTTTATCTATTTCTATAAATTTTGATTTTTTTGTACATATTGCTTAAATACTTTTTAGAATGCTTTCAAAAAGTTTGATAATAATGTAATATGTTATAATGTTGATCACTCTGTTTACGAAATTTGAACTCAGTACTTTCTGTCTTAGACCTACAATAAAGAATTACACAATTTTGTAACCTAAATCTAGTAATTTTGGCCTTATTCTAAGAATTTGGCATTTTCAGGCTAATGTTCGTAATTTTAGGAATTGGTTCTTAAAGTGGTCTTATTTTGAAGGCATGTGTTTAACATTTCAGTAAATGAATTAACAAAAAAAAAAAAAAAAAAAAAAAAAACCAGTATGTATTCTTTCGAATTTTTAAAATTCTTCTTATATATTTGATTGATCTGTTTGAAAGTAGGTTATATAAGTTTTGTGTTGAATTTTTCTTTTTATATTTTCTAGTTATCTTTTAGGCAAATAATCGTTAAATTTCCTAACCCGTTTCTAATGACTTAGGGTATCTGTTAGTCGCGCAAATTTCTTGCTGCTTATTTATTGTTTGCGTAGTTTGCTGACAAACAGCTGCACAAAAAAATAAAAGTGAACTACTATCGAATTGAAATTGCAAGGTTCAGGGAGATCAGGCATCAACCGGGGACTTGTACAAAGGTGAGAGGGAGAGGGAGGAGAGAGGGAGAGTGTGGTAGGTGCCACATTGCCGTGCCACAACTGCGGTTGCCGCTCTGTCCCGGGCACTTGTCAATTGCACTTGCGAATGCGAATGCGAATGGCAAAATGAGACCGCAAGACGGCCGCAAGGGCTGACCACGGGTTGTCCAGCATTCAGCATCTCTGTCTCTGTTGTCTCCAAATTCCCTCCTCTACTTGCCTTGGCCCATCACTTGAGACCTCCATCTGTCTGTCTGTCGCTGGCATCATAATGCAGATGACTTGTCCTCCTTTTGCCCAGCTGCCCAGCTTGTTGTTCTCTGTCTATTCGTTCGCATTGCGATTGCGATTGTGGATTGTCGATTGTGGATTGTCGATTGTTGTATGCCCCCGTGGCCACACACATACACACACACACACACGCACATCATCATTATTAGCATTTCAAATGGGAAATGGGAAAAGGGAAGAATGAGAAGGAGAAAATTAAGCTGGAGGGAAGTCGTCTTATTATGTGCCAACATGGTCGTCAACGTGATGGCGTCGAGGCGAAGGTATCAGCATATGTTACGGCCCATCTATATGTATGTGTGTGTGTGTGTGTACGTGTGTGTGTCTGTGTGCTCTGTCTTCCTGCCGTGCATTGTTCGATTAATGACTTAACGACGTGCGTTGAATAACTTTGATTTAGTGTCATCTCATTTTGCCAGCTACCCAGCGAACGTTTCCAGCTAATTGTATTTATTTACCACACACACACATCAACACACACACACACACACCAACGCACACACTCAAACAGAGAGAGTGAAACATGTGGTCGCCTTGAGATTTTAATTAATTTGTGCATTATAATCCATTCGCATATTCAATCTGCACGCTAAATATGATATATAAAACGCTTTGGGCCCATCATTGTGAATCTGACACACAATTTAATGTATGATTCCCAAAAATTCCAAATGCAAATCCTAGAAAACAAAACAAAACAAATACTCAATTAATCAAGCATTGATTTGCTTTGAACGCATTTAAAGAGATCTAATCAATTAAATCAAATTTCATTTAAAAACAGTCAACAGCGGCTGTCTAGACGCAATGTTTATGGGTGTTGCCTGCAATTAACTTTAGTTCGGGTACACTGAGAGAAAAATTATAACATTCTTACATTTACATTATTTAATACTAGATTTCATAATGATAACAAAATGAAACTTGGAATTCGTGCATTTACATTATTTAACACATGTGAAAACATGAGTAATGAAAAATGTGAACATTTTATTCGTGTTGGGAAGAAAATTTCTCTCTGTGTACCAAGCATGAAGGGAGAAACGAGTTAAACGTTTTAAATAATAAATCAGTCAATTAATCAATCATTTAATCATTCAATCATTTACTTATTCAATCATTTAATCTTTCAATTATTCAATCAATTAATCATACTCAATTAATCAATCATTTAATCAATCAATCAATCATTTAATTATTCATTGTGCTAACCATTAAATATATAGTGTTTAGTTTTCATTCAAAAAAATTTTTTTTTTCATTTTAATGATGTTTCTCTAAAGTAGTTTGTAAAGTTATTCAATTTTTTTTAAAATGTTATTTAGAATGAAATTTCTTGAGCTCTTCCTTTGCATTTTTGAATTGAGATGACTTTAGCTTCTGTGCACTGAGAGAAATTTCCATTTTAATAAGTATTGTGTGTATTTTATCACATTACGTCTAGTATTAAATACTATACTTCATTATCATATAATAAGAGCGGAGCGTCATAAGTGAGTTTAGTATTTTTGTGAAATAATGTCATTTTTATAATTACGATTTAGAATTCAATTTCTCTGAGGTCTTACTGAATTGAGATTGTTTTTCAACGCTACAGTAAAATTTAAGTTATTGTTAAATTACAACTTTTATTTTATTTTTTCTCTGCTCTCGGTTTATTTTCCAAACAAGATTTTACATCTTGTGATAAGCAGATAATCTTACTTAAAGAATGGCAAATATATAATTTTAGCTTATTTTGTTTTTCATTTAAAGCTCGCTTTTTTGTACTGTTGAGCTGCTAATAATCTACAATTATTTATATGCTTTGGCTGACAAGCTGGTATATTTTCTTATCTATGGTATATTTTGAAAGCAGTAGTATTTCAATATTCTAAATATACTGGTATACTTTAGAATATGGTTTTATTAAAAATGTGTAGCGGGTATTTCACAGTCGATCACACTCGATTGTAGCTTTCTTAATTGTTTTTACTTAATTCAAAGATTTATTTAAATATTAATGTTCTCAATTTAATTCTACAACTTCTGCTTTCTTGCTTTCCGAATGTTTTTCAGCTTGTTATAGTTTTAAATTCCAAGCTGTATTAAGACATTGTTATCCGTTTAATATTGGTTTTCTTTTTGATTACGTTGCGTTAACTTTGAGATCGATTTAAACCAATAAATAGCAAAAGGAAACTTGATATTTATGCGATCAATTTGCGTCGCGTTTCAAAATGCGACCAGTTGCATGTTGTGTTGTCGAACATTTGGTCAGTTTGTTTAGTTGACCAGTTAGTTGGTTATCCGACTCGGCTTCCGACATTGTTTCCTGCTCCCAGTTTCATGGGTTTGTGACTCCTTCCCTCTGTCTGTCCGTCCGTCTGTCTGTCTGTCTGTGTGTGGCGCCTGGGGCTGATCATGTTTAATTAGCTCTAATGAATATTTAGCCGGGTTTCAGGGCACGTCCTTTAACTCCCGCCCCCAAATGCAATTTTCTACACGCCTTTCTATTAGTTCTCTGACCAACTGTATCGTTACAGCTTTCCCTTCCCTTCCCTTTCCTCTCTCAAACCCATTTCCAAGGAGCACCCAACAGAAAGACAGACAGACAGACAGACACTCATATGGTCTTTGGCTCGTTATTTGTAATTTGTTGTAAGTTTTTGTTTCAGTTTTTATTGTTGTTGCCAGTTGCTGCTTCTGCTGCCGATTTCTCGCCTTCGCCTTTCTCAGTTCTCAGTTCGCAGTTCAGCGTTCAACAGCGTTTGTTCCCCTTTCCACTGCTTCATTGGCTGCTTGTCCTTGTCCTTCGCCGTTATACTCTTAGCAGCGGGTTACATTAGTTAATTATTGAGCGTGTAACTTAGTGTAAAAATGCACTAGGGATCGAAACATTATAATTAGGAGATATCTCATCAAATAGTCAAAGATTATTATTTATGCGACCTTGCTTTTAAGTTTTATTAGTCAGATAGCCTTAATTAGAAGAGAGATATATCAACCAATCTATCAATCAATCTATCAATCAATCAAACAATGAATCATGCAGATAAACTTGATTAGATATGAGTTATACGAAGTTGTTAAAAATTATATCAATCCCTCAATCATTCAGATAATGTTCACTAGAAGAGAGTTGCACAAAGCTTTTAAATATCAAAGCAGTCAATCAATCAATGAAACAATCAATCATTCAGATAATGTTGACTAGAAGAGCAATACACAAAGCTTTTAAATAAGAAATCAGCGAATCAATCAATCACTCAATAAATTTATCATTCAATTCAATCAATCATATAATCTATTAAACAATCAATGAATTATTAATTCAATTAATCAACAAAATAATCTATCAATCAATCAATCAAGACTTCCAAATAAGAAATCAGTCAATCAATCAATCAATCATTCAATCAGTCAGTCAAACAATCGATGAAATTCAATCGATCAATCAAGCAATGAATCAATTCAACATGCAATCAATCAATAAAGTAGTAAGTCTAACAATCATTTTTATTGATTAAATCAAGTATTCATTCAATCAATCAATCATACAATTAATCTGTCAATCAATCTGTCAATCAATCAACCGTGCAGCCAATCAATCAATTCATCTATCAGCTAGTAAGTCTGTCAATCACTCCTATTGTTAATATAAAATATAGTAAAACGTACAACACTTAAGTTTAAACAGATTTTCCATCGTAGCATTCATATTTTTATACCTGCTGTTTTGTGAAAATGTGTTTTGTTTTCATTGTGTTGAAGTTGTAAAGCTCCTATATAAAGAAAGAGTATTTCGAATTCGCGGCTTGCAAAAATATAGTTTGCTTGACCCGTCTCATTTATGTTCTATGTTCTATTTCTATTTCAGTTTCCGTTGCTGGTTCAGTTTCAGTTTTTGGTTTTCACTGTTGCTCTTCTTCTTTTTGTTGTTGTTGTTGTTGTTGTGTCTTTTGCTGTAGTTGTTGTTGTTGGGGCCATCGTTGTTTTTATCGACATTGAAATGTGGCCCCAAAACAGTTTCAGCTCATAAAAATACAATTTGCTGCTGCTTATTTTTTACGATGCACATGAGGGCGATGCTTTGGCCTCTTGTTGGTCCAGCTTCAGTTCCAGCTTCGGCTCAGCTCCTTTCTCTGTCCCCCCTCTCTCCCTCTCTCTCTCTCTCTCTCTCTTTCTATGTGTGTGGCCAAAAACTATTTTCGAGCTTGAAATGACGCGCACACATGCTCCAAGTGCGTCCAATGTCCAGCGATGTCCGATGTCCATTGGCAATCGGGTTGCCACCAAGTTATGTATGTGGCAATGTGAACGTTGCACGTTTGCTGTGGCGGGCGGAGGAAGGCGGGGGGCGTGACACTGCTGCCAGCTGCTGCCTTCGTTTCGTACGTTCGCTTAAACGTTTAAGGGATTTGTTTATGTTGCCGCTCCATTTTGGGTCAAACGATCCGAGCAACCTTCCACCTCCCACTTACCTCCCTTCCCCCTTTCCTCACCCCCCTTTCCACATGCTGCAAATTGGCAAGTTGCTTAAACATAAAAACAATGCGGCCAACTGAACGGCCCATGTATTCATAATCCTGCCTAATAATCCACACCAACTATGTCCTTTCTCTCCTCCTCTTCCACCTCCCTCAACACACACTCACACACACTCATGGGTTAAGCACTGTAGAGAGGAGAAAGGGGGAAGGGGAAAGCTCATAGAAAATAAAATGAAATGAAACAAAATAGGCAAAAATGCTTCGGCTAAATAGATAAAATGAGCGCAGCTGGATTTTTCAACAACATTCCTATACATGATGGCTGTGAGTGTGTGTGTGTGAGTGTGTGTGTGTGTGAGTGTGTGTGCCCACAAGTTATTCAGTACCATTAAATTCGTCATCATTTTTAATAAGCTACAAACATAACTTTGACTGTATCGCATTTAAAGCTGACGCCAGCTGCCGTTCAAATAGTTTCCGATTATCAAGTTTCAACTATTTGCCTAAATCATTGAAAATAATGTATCGCAAATACTTGAATTTTATGTTATTTAAGGGTATCTATCGCCTTTGCAAAAATTCCATTGAAATTGCTTTTGAATACATCAATTCAGTGGTAAAATATGAACCATATCATTGAATATATTTATGTAATTAAATTTAAAGAGGAATTTAACATTGGTTGAATGTGAACATGAGTTCTATGCTAAAACACCTTTGTTTGCTAAACTACTTTCTGAACCACTTTCTTAAAGACTTCCTGAACCATTTTATATTATACTTTGAAATAATATATTTTTATTTATTTTTGTAAGTATGTTTTTGTATTTCAATTTAGAAAAGAAAGAGTTGATAAATCATTATAACTTTCAAACATTAGTTTAATACTAAACTACCTTTTTTTAAAGCACTTCCGGGCCTCTTTTTATTAACCACTTTTTGAACCGTTTTATTTTCATAACTGGTTTTTATACCCGCTACCCATAGGGTAGAAGGGTATTATAACTTTGTGCCGGCAGGAAATGTATGTAACAGGTAGAAGGAGGCATCTCCGACCCTATAAAGTATATATATTCTTGATCAGCGTCAACAGCCGAGACGATCTAGCCATGTCCGTCTGTCCGTCTGTGTGTCTGTGTGTCTGTGTGTCTGTCCGTCTGTCCGTCCGTCCGTATGAACACCTAGATCTCAGAGACTATAAGAGATAGAACTATAATTTTTTTTCGACAACATTTGTTATGTTTGCACGCAGATCAAGTTTGTTTCAAATTTTTGCCACGCCCCCTTCCGCCTACGCAAATCAAAAAAATCGAATAACAAGCGTAATAAAAAATTGTCGAATTTATTAAAGAAATACTTTTGTATGGGCCTACTTACTGGGGGTCTTAGTTACTTTGTCTGACAATCTGGTATATTGTGCCGTCTATGGTATGCGGTACTATATCGATATACAACATATACCATTTGGTATATTTTTAGTATTTTTGAAGTATATTCGGTATATTTTGAGAAATATACCGCAAAATATATTGCTTTTATTCAAAATAGGTAGCGGGTATCTCACAGTCGAGTACACTCGACTGTAGCTTTCTTACTTGTTTGTGTTATATTTATAAGTAAAAGAATATAACTTTTTAAAATTAATTCAATGCTAAAATACCTTTGCTTGCTAAGCACTTCCAAGCCACTTTTTGAACCACTTTTTGAACCGTTTTATATTCTACTTTCATAACCATTTTATTGTAAATATATTTCTGTAAATAAATTGCATAGAGCAAGATCAATAATTCTGTAAAACTTGCTTAAAGTTTATAACATTTGAAGATTAGCTTAAAGTGAACATATCTTTGCTTCCTACACACTTCTGGACCATTTTCTAAACAACGCTTTGAACCATTTTAAATTCTCCTTCTAACATATAACTATTTTGTTTTGTAAAATATAATAAAAGATAAAATGTTTTAAATTGCTGAAATTAAGTGTTAAAAGACTTTTGCTTGCCACATATTTCTAAACCACTTTTTTTTAACCATTTTCCGCTCCATTTTGAATCTTCTTTTGTGAGAAGAAAATACTAGCTTTGAAGCTATTGTTTAAACATGTTTTTGTTTTCAATTTAGTGGCGGCATAAAGCTTGTCAACTAAGTTGTTGAAAAGAGATAGAACGACTAATGAATACTTTAATTCAATGTTAAAGTATTTTTAAAGTTTCGAACCACTTTCTCAATTGAATTTAAAACCAATTCAAATACTCGTTCACTTTAAATTTTTACTTACTTTAAAACTATTGTTGGTAATTTACTTGTGTTAAATTATGTTAAAGTTGACCGATGAAAACATTGACTGAACCACTTGGGGAACAAGATTTTGAGCCAATTTGAAACCTTTTTTACTTAAAGAGTTCAAAGTAAAGTTAAATCGGTAAATTTATAATGTCACAATTTGATTATAAATATAATTTGACTTTAGAGTGAATGAATTAGCTTAATTTGAAGGTAAACTTTTCTCACTTGAACCGGTTCAGCAAGTGGTTCAGGGAAAATCAATTGCATAGCTCAGACGGCAAAGCGACATTAGGGGACGGCATATTCGCATGTCTGTAATTAACTCATGCATATGCAATGCCTAAGGGGGCGTGGCAGACGCCCCTGCGAAAGGAATTGAGTGAGTGAGAGTAAGAGAGAGTGAGTGAGAGAGAGAGAGGAAGGGAGGGTGAAAGTCAAAGCCATTGCACTTATTGTATAATTATGTAATTTAATGAATACTAAAAAGTTGCCCCAACATTGCAATGGAAATGCGGGTAAATTGCTGAGGAATGCAACAGCAGCAAAAGGAATGCAAGGAATATCGCATGGCAGCGGAGGGAGGATAACGATGACAGAGGAGGAGTGGACAAACAGTGGGTGGACAGGGCAAATAAGAAGGGGAGAGGAAGGAGGAAAGAATGAGAACTGCTTGCTAGGCAGACACATGAAATAAATACAAACGGGGAACAAAACACAGCGCCAAGAAAATGAAAATGCGCACAAAACGTGTGTATAAAATTAAGAAAATGAAAACGAACAATGTAAAAAAGGCAAGACACGCATGTGATAGACACAGGAGATACCCAGCAAAAAACAACACTAGTTTCTAAAATCAAATTCTTACAAAAAAAAAAAACGCTTTAAGAACAAATTCAGACAGTAGTTTGAAAAATGTCAAATTCTCAAAATAAAACCAAATCTTTTAGATTTCGATTAAAATATTCTATAATCCATCGAAATTCCCATAAAATTTTTATCTAGAAATACAAAGAAATATAATATTTCTTTGATGACATAAAAAAAAGAAAACTTTAAGATTATTTCTTTTTATTATTAAGATCAAATATTCTTGAAATCAAGTTGTGTTTTCGCACATTATTGAAGAGTTAGCTCTATAAATGTTATTTATCAGTACGTTGGTTCATTATTAATTTTTATTATTATCCATTTCAATAATAAGTGTTGATAATGTAGATATTCATATTCGTTCAATTCTAAATTATAGATTATAAAAATATTAGAAAAATGAATTATATTATATCATTTTGTATTCCATGTGAATATTAAAAATATATTCTCTTAATAAAAAAAATAAATTAGCAATAATACTTAGCATAAATAAAAAAGAATAAAAAGCCTATTTGTAAGTACTGAATAAATTGATTTTCCACTACGCTAAGTATTATTGCTTGTTATTTTATTTTATTTATTTTTTTAAATTATTTATTAAGTTAAGAACCTGTTCAACTTGAGTATCTTAACAACACAAGAATAGTTTTTGATTGATATTTATTTCTGTTAAGGTTAGTTTCTCATTTCGCAGTGCAATTTATGTAAGATATCATATTTATTTCAATACTGTTTATTTATAAAATATATATTTTAAGACTACTAATGAATTGTTTTAAAATGGTTTGCACATATGTATACCCAATTGTTAGCATACATTTACAGGGTATTTTAACAGCAGGGCAACGCTTAATGTGAACTGTCTGAGTTTTGCGTACATGTGTGTTGTGTTTGCGTGTGTGTGTGTGTGTGTGTGTTTGTGTTGTGTAGCCGCCATGTTGATTATTATAGTTATTATTGTGTGGACCGCCAGTTGCAGTTAGCAACAGTTTCCATTACCATAGACATGGATGTAGCGCACTTCTCCTCTTCTCTTTCTACTCCACCTCTATCGCTCTCTCTTTCAGTCTCTCCCTCTCTCTCTCGCTCTGTTGAAGCTAAACTTCATTGCGTTGGCCATTTGTTGCAGCATTTTAGGCGCCTTCGGGCTGGCCAACTCATTTAACTGCATTGCCAGCAGCGGCAGCTGTGAACGTGAATGCGAAAGGGAAAGCACCACTAGAGAGAGAGACAGCAAGAGTGAGAGAGAGAGAGAAAGCATGCAAGATAACGTTGCGGCATTTAACATAAACCGTTTTCTCTGCTGCATTTTTCGGCGCTCGGTTCATTGGTTAATTGGTTCGCAATTCTTTTCCTTTTTTTTTTAGGGCATTTAAAGTTCGTCTTTGTCTTAAAGTTCGACGCAGTCTTGGTAGCGTTTTTAATTTTGCCTTACCCTATGAGTGTTGTCTCTCACTCTCTCTCTCTCTGTCTGTGTGTGTGTGTGTGTGTGTCATTTTATGCATGAATTTTTTAATAGCTTAAATATGCGGCAATAAAACTTTAGCACGCTCATCTTATCGCCAACGCTTGGCAACTTCTTCTTCTTCTCCCACTTCTTCTTGGTTGTAGCTGACCCCAAGATGAAGCTGAAGCTGAAGCTGGCGCACGTAGCTAATAAAAGACACACCACCGACTTTTAGACCACCGCTGCAGATGCAGATGAAGATGTTGAAGACGCTTGGCAGCCGTCGACAAGAGGCGCTTCCTTCCTCCTTCCTTCCTTGCTCCTTGCTGCTCTCCACTCTCCACGCTCACCTGCAGCATCTTGACTTTTAACTAGCTAACTTGATAAAACTACAAAAACTATACAATAAATATGCAAAAGGTGCTGCAAAAAAGACGCAGCCAAATGAGAGTAGAAGAAGTAGAAGAAGCGAATGAAGAAGGAGGCAAACAGAAGGCGGCGTGTGCTTTGGAGCGCTGTTTGGCGGCCAGAGGATGCCCTCAAGCGCATAAGTGCTTGCTGCCCAATGCAGCACACACACACACACACACACACACACACACACACACACACACTCACACACATAGAGACATTGCTCCTCCCTCGTCCACACTTAGTCGCTTCTTTAGTAGCGCTTTATGTGCATTTCTTTGGTGTCGCACAAGGTGTCGTTGCAGTTCCCCAAGCAATTTAGTTCACACACACTCTTTTCCTCTCCCTCTCTGTCTGCCTTACTCTACTCCTCTCTTTTTCCCTCGCTTTTTTCATAAAGAAATGCCATAGAACTGCATCAGCTTCGCAACAAGCGGAAACTATGCAAATTGCAAACGATGTCTATAACATATATTATCATGCACAAATGATCATTATTATCATTCATTCATCCATTCATTCATCTAGCCATTAAAATTGATAACACTAATTAGTTCGACGCAATTTGATTCACTACGCTTAGTTTGGCTTTTAAAAACAATAGAGATTGACAAAGAGTGATACTAAATTCTGAAAGTCTAAATAAATCTAGCAAGCAAACAATACTTATTAATGAATTATAGTCTACGATTGAGAATTGATACAAGATCTGCTTAGAATATGATTTTGTTGAGAGTTAGCGCGAAGCTCGTGGCCTAATAAAAAATTTTGAATTAGTATAACTAAATCCCAGTATAACAGTCAATGTAGTAGTAAATTTTAACAGAATTGTTGTTTTAACACGTACGTCAAAATATATCAAATATATTTCGAAATTTATGCCAGTATAACAGTAGCGCAGTATGGTCGTACGACTGTATAACAGTGCATTTAAGAGGTATGCCAGTATTACATACAATACTAAAGTATAACAGTAGCAATAAAGTTCACACATTTATGCTATTAGTATCCATCCATACAACATTATAATATAGTAAATTATAGTAGTATATAAATGTATTCCAGTATACCAGTAGCCTAGTAGGGCAGCACGACTTCATAACAATAGTACAGCATAATGATAGTATAAAAGTAGTACAGAGTATACGTATGTATGTCATGTAACATGCAATAATAAAGCTTAATAATATACAGATGTAATGTATTATGTAAAAATATAAAATTATGCAAGTTCAACACTGCATAATAGTACAGTAGAATAGTATATTTATATAAAAGTATATCAGTAGTATTTGTCCATACACAATTTGAGTAGAACAGAATAATAGCATAGAAATATACTTGAGTAGTTCAATAGTAGAGGAGTGCACTATGTTATTTTGTCAGTATAACAGTATAGCGTGGTAGTAATACACTATATTAGTAGTACAGTATAATAATATATGGTAAAATATTGTCCAATATATCGGTAGTACAGTATAACAGTAGTTCATGGTATAAAAGTACAGCGTAGTACAGTATAATAATATGTGGTATAATAGTACAGCATAGTAGAATATAGCAGTATTACAGTATAACAGAAGTACAGTATAATAATATATGGTACAGCTAGCAGTAGTTCAGTATAGCAGAAGTACAATATAACAGTTGTAAGTATAACAATATGTGGAATAATAATATAGCATAGTAGCGGTAGTACAGTTCAGCATTGTACAATATACCAGTAGTACAATATAACAGTTGTACAGTATAACAGTAGTACAGTATACCAGTAGTACAATATAACAGTAGTACAGTATACAAGTAGTACAGTATACCAGTAGTATAATATAACAGTAGTATAGTATACCAGTAGTATAGTATACCAGTAGTATAATGCATGCCAGTAGCATTCATTCACAACAAAATTGAATTCAAATTTAATAATTGTTTGATAATCGAAAGAAATTGAAATGGAATCTTACCCCAAGATATTGTTTATTTATTTATACAGTATGTTAAATTTCCTGAGTCGTGTTTTTTTGTATAATTCTTATTGTCAACTTCTGGTGTACAACGAAAGAAAGAAAGAGAGAGAATTTCGCTCTCGCTGTATCCTCTGGCAGCTAATCTCAGTATCTCTTCAGTGTGTGCCAGAAAGTTATCCTTAAGGTGGGCGTTAAGTGGTGGGCGTGGCCGGGTATCAATGAGCGTGTGAGTGTGCGTGTGAATGGCTCTTGCTCCAGCATAGTTTTTAAGTTTATAGGCTTGTTATTTCATTAGCATAATCAAATGGCTGATCGCTGCCCCGCCCACTTGCCGTCCTCAGCCATCGCTTGCGGCACACGTATCTGTGTAAGGGTGTGTGTGTGTGTGTGTGTGTGTGTGTCGCGTATGCATCTTAATTCTGTAGTTAGGTTGTTTCGTTTCTTTTCTTTACTTTTCAATCAATTCCCATCGCTTTTAACCGTTGTCGCTGCCTTTGTGCCTTTTACTGCCAACCAGACCCATTCCACCGCCCCGTTACGCCCCTCGTCACCGCCCCTCGTCCCTCGCGCATCGCGTCGCGCCCTGTCAGCAAATCTCTGCTGAAAGCCATCAACTCGCAGGCATTGTCAGCGACATAACAAGGACACGCAGCTGAAGCTGTTTACACTTTTATATACTACTTCCGCCCCTCCCTCACCCCCTTCCACTGCAACTTTGAGGCGGCAGACGAAGAGGCAACAGACAACACAAAAAAAAAGAGCACAAGAAAACAAGAAAAGAATGAAAGAAATCAAAATAGAATAAAACTTGTGCGTTTTGCATAAAGTGCGCTTATCCCCGCAGGATATGACTGGCAATGACGCCCCGACGGCATCCCCCCGCCCCCTCCTGCCACCCCCTCTGCCTCACTTCGTCAGCTTCGGCACAACTTGCCTCGCACAAAAAAAATAAAAGAAGAAAAACTAGAAAAGTGTTTGCAGATTAGCTGAAGATCGAATACACTAAAATCAGTATCAGCAAACGAAAATCTCTCAGCAAACTTTTCATGCAACTGATTTGCTTGCTCGTCGATTAAATTCTTCGATAGTTTATTAACTATCGATATATGCATTAAATGTGACAATGGAACAATATTAGAAGTGTAAAAAAGAATATCTCTCAAAGCCAAGCAATAAAATAAAGTGTTTTTTTTTTAACTTGATTTCTTGACAATTGGTTTCTGTCTTTCTAAATCAATCTCTTGGGAATTGGTTTATGTTTCAACTCTTAACTCTCTTGTGTGTATTTACCTGTTCCGGAATATTGTATTTATTTGTGTATTGATGTTCGCACACTAAATGCAAACATTCATATCGTAATTGTAATTGTATTTCTTGAATATCATTCTTTCAATTTTTTGTAGCTAAACAAATATGTTATTTGTGCATTCATATTATTCTTTAAGAAATCTCTGTAATTCTTCATTTTTGTAAATTTATTTAATTGGTTTGCTTATTTTCTCAGAGAAAAGCCGCATTTACAAATTCAGTTTTATTTAGGCTCATAACAATCTTCATTTTTGTAGCTTGCTAAATAATATTTTATTTTAAGTGATTTCTAAACACATGTTGTGAAATGAATTTATATTGTTTTATGTTAATTTAATTCACTTCATTCCTATTTGATATAAATTTTGAATTTTTTCTACGTGGAGTATAATATACAATATAATATCTAAGAAAAATCTGTTGAATTGCATTTCATACTATTCCATTTCATTCCATTTCACTTTCATTTCATTCCATTTCACTTTCATTTCATTTCATTTCATTTCATTTCATTTCATTTCATTTCATTTCATTTCATTCCATTCCCCTTTCATTTAATTTAACTTAATTTCATTCCGTTTCATTTCATTCCATTTCGTTTTACTCTTTTCATCCCATTTCACTTCATATCATTAAAATTAAATTGCATTTTCTATTTATTTTACGTTAGTTATAATATACAATATCAAATCTAAAAAGAATCTTTTCGGCTTCAAATTCATTTCATTTCATCTCATTTTATTTCATTTTACGTCATTTCATTCCATTCCTTTCCATATCGTTTCATTTTATTTAATCCCATTTAATTTCATTTCATTCCATTCCATTCCATTCCATTCCATTCCATTCCCTTCCATTTCATTTCATCCCATTCCATTTTATTTCATCCCATTTCATATCATTCCATTTCGTTTCATTTCATTTCATCGCATTCCATTTTATACAATATCTTTTTTTTTTTATTTCATCCCATTTCACATCATTGCATTTCATTCCTATTTAATTTCAATTTTGTATTTATTTTACATAAGATAAAATCCATTTAATTTTATCACGTTTCATTCCATTCCATTTTATTTTATTTAGTATTATTCTACTCATTAGTAGATATGTTATTTTCCCTAATTGATTGGATTTTCTATTTATTGGACAGTGGCAGATTATTTAATATTTAATATTAAATATAAAAACGTTATCTGAAAGAACATAAATTGTTTGCTTCATTTTTGAGTTGTTAGCTGACAGATCGTGGATTGAGTGCAGTGTATGAAAAACTAACGCTGGCGGTTGTATTCGCTGTCTAATTTCGCAAAAAAAAAAAAAACTGAGCAGCTGCTTCAGCTTCAGCTTCAGTTCCATCTACAGCTTCAGATGCTGATCCATTCCATTCCATTCCATTCGCTGCCTCAAGTCGGCAATATGTCAAAAGCAGTGCTCGGCTTTTCAAGTGCACGTGCCGAAATGAAGCTGGATGTGTGTCAGGCGGCATTTCCGTTTCCCGTTGCAATTCCCTCCGCTCTCTTCTCTGCTGTCTACAGTGTACAGTCTGCTGTCTTCTGTCGCCTGTCCTGCGGCTCTTGGTTCTGGCTTTAGCGCAGAGAGTTCTCAGTCCACACACACACACACACACACACACACAAACACACAGAGTTCTCAGAGCTGAATGCTCAGTGCTCAGTGCTCAGTTTTCAGTCCTCTGGCCACGTCAGCGTTGCAGTGGAACCGCTTTGTGTGCGCCTGTCGCTCGCTTTGAGTTTGGAGCTTTGATTTATGTTAACGCTCTTCCCATCTACTTTCCAACCCCCCCACCCCCACTTACTTCCCCTCTGTTTGGCTCCCCCGCAATGTGAAGCGGCACAAATTGTCTGCATCTGCATAGAACAGCGGATAATGGTGCACTAAAATACGAGCTAGCCACACAAACAAAGCCAACATACATCACACACACACACACACATGTATACACCTGTACAGACACACACATACACACACACAGACACACATTGAATGCTGGCATTTGAGGTGTTTTCAACTGGCATTGTTAGACTGCAAACAAACAACGACAGCTGAGCCCCCAAAACTGAACTGAGCTCATGCCGAAGCTCAAATATCCTTGTGTTCATGGCGCAATTTGAGGTTAGGTTGGCACTTAGGATCAACAAAAGAATAAGACGTAAAGAGAACTAGAGAAAGAAAGCGAATACCAATTTATACAGCAACAACAACAAAAATAACAATAACAAATGTTTAAGAAATTACTAAATACTACAGTATATACTAAATACCATTTTATATACTAAATACTCCAATTAATTATAATCTTTAATGCTATTTATTTTAGAATCGAATAATAATAGAGAGAAAAAAATAAACTTACACAATAATAATAATAATAATAATAATAATAATAATAATAATAATAATAATAATAATAATAATAATAATAATAATAATAATAATAATAATAATAATAATAATAATAATAATAATAATAATAATAATAATAGTAACACCAAATAATTAAGCAAGTACTATATTATAAATAATATTATAAATTATTATAATGCCAAGCGGTTTTTTTTACAATCGAATAATTATAATATTAATATTGGCAGTTTAAGCAAATAATAAATATTATACTTTACACTAAATACCATACAATATACTAAATATAAAATATACGGCAAATAATTGTAATCCCTATTGTTATTTCCTTTACAATCGTATAATTATAATATTAATATTAAGAGCTTAAGCAAATACTGAACACTATACAATATACTAAATACTGTACTATAAGCTAAATATAAAATATACTAAAAAAGTTATAATTCTCCACAATTCTCTTTCCTCACAATTTAGAGAATATTATGAAAGCTTAATGAAATGCATGTAGTGTTTGTTAATAACAAACGTTTAACAAAATACTAAATTCAATACTTTATACTAAATAACATACCATATACTAAATATATACTGCCAATAATTGAAATCCTTATCGTTATTTCTATTACAGATTATTACGCAAATGTAATCAAATGTTTACAATATTAACAACAAGCGTATTCTAAATACTATATTATATACTAAATACCCTACTATATACTAAATATGAAATAGTCTACAAGTATTTATTATTCTTTACATTATTTCTTTTACTATTTACAGCATATTTTGAAAGTTTAATCGAATTTACGGCAGCGACAATTCCAACGCGTTTACGTTTCAAAAATGCGACTATAAATCAAATTTGATAGAGAGCATTTGGTATATGAGCTATGCCGACAATGCTGACAGTGTATAACAGCAACAACAATAACAACAATACCGTTGATAGCAGTCGAAACAGCAACAACAACAACAACGATAACAATGCCAAAATCAACGACATTTAGTCTTGCATTGCAATTGACGACGAGGTTGACGTTGTTTCCATTGATGATGCCATATCGCCGCCATCAACAACAACAGCTACAGCCAAAGCAACAGAGCAACAGCAATGACAACAACTGCAATTGAATGCTGAGTGGGCGTGTCTGCGAACGCCTACAAGCACCTGTCATTTGCTGCGTTGAGCCAAATGGCCGCGAGTCAACGATGATTATCTGCCGAATGCTTATTACGAGTCACGAGTTACGAGTTGCTCTGAGCTCAGAGCTGTTAGCTTAGAGCCGCGAGCTGCGAGCTGCGAACTGCATCGAGGATATCAGGTAATACTACTTGCTATGTATACATATGTTCGTTCATTCATAAGATTGACTGACTGTCTGTCAAATTGGCAATACTGTTTATCTAGTTATACTGTGAACTGCATCGAAGATTCACTATTTTCTTTACTTATTCTCATCATTTTTTCTATATTTATCCTATACTATTAGTATATATTATCAGGTAATACTACTTGCTATGTATACATATGTTCATTCATTCACAAGATTGTTTATCTAGTTACATATGTATATTGCATAGTGAACTACGTCGAAGATTGACTATTTTTTTTTTTTACTCATTTTCATCATTTTTTGGAGCTTACAAAATATATTTATCCATGTCTGAAAATGGCACAAAAATATATATTTTTTCCTTTGCCAAAAATAATAACATAATAACTAAAGACATCGTGAAGAAAATGTTGTAAAAACATAAAAGTTATTAATGAAATAAATTCAGGTGGCAAATATATGTCTGCAGCTGTCACATGTTAAGGTTTTTGTTGGAAAATTTATTATATTTGTACTTTATTGTATATTTTTAATGGAAATATAGACAAATATTTTGATACAGTAAATGTAGTTTTTGTAAACTATAGTAAATTGTAATATACGATGAAAGTTTATACGTAGTATATCGATATACGAAACAATATTTTCGGTACATTTCAGTATTTTTTTCGGTATATAATTTGTAGTATATTTTAGCACTAATACCGCAGTGATACATTTTGAATGGAATAGTATAAAGATATATGAAATATAGCGCTAGGTCAATTTTAGTATTTAGTGTTATTTCATTATATTACTTTGATATATTTTTAATGTAGTGTGTCAATGTACTTTATTCAAAATAAACCAATTTAGTATACCGAAATAATACTACATTTTTTACAAAATAAAATGTTTGTTAAATTGTAGTATTTTTTCGCTATATTAATTTGATATATTTTATATATAGTAGTATATCGATACGCAAAACCAAACTTTTGGTATCTCTTAATTTAATATTTCTAGCATATTTTAATACTGTTTTGCTTTGCCTGCAAATGAATAGAGAGTAGCGTTCTTACTTATTTCAATCATATTTTCTATGAACACCTTAAAATTTGAGTATGTCATTTAAAGCCGTCTTTTTGTTTTACCATTTCATTATTTTATATTATTTATTTATGGTTGTTTATCATACATTTTTATAAGCTTCTGAATATGCGACACAAATTACAAATATGATTTTTTTTTAAACTGTCTAAAACTTATAATATCTGTTTTGATTTATTTTTATAATTTATTTGGCTAGTTTTGCAACTGTGGTCACATTTTGATCTATTCATTTTTTATATATTTATTGTTTTTGCAACACAGATATAAGAAATTTATTTATTTAATATTCTTGCAAACATTCAACAAAATATTTGTTTTCTGCTTTGTGTTCATCGAAATATAATTTTGTTTATTTTTTTTTTGCATATTTTATGTAGAAGTAAGAATGTTTAGATGTGTTTTATGTTTAGTGCCATTTTTTAGTATTTCAGTTTCACATTTTCAATAAAAGTGTTTCCTTAGTTTATCGATGTATCAAACTGTGGAGTAAATACTTTGCGCATGCTATGTTTACAGTGTATTTGAGATTTTAAATAGCTACTGGGCACATTTGACACATTACATAGTTGAACTGACTGCGATGCGCTTTATGATGCATTTTCTGCCTCGCTCTGAGTACTGTTTATGCTATACAAAAAAGCGAAAAAGAAAAGCAACTCTTTTCCAGCCCGCTATTGTTAAACTGGATTTATTGAAGCACCCCGCAAATGAAAAGCTGGCAAGATAAGCTCGACTGCAAGCAAGTAAAAGTAGATGGATAAAATTTCCGAATATATTTTTTTTATTATTAATGCTTAGATTACAAATAAATATGTAATCTTGCTTAAATTCACTACAGCTTGCTGCTTTGTGCTTTGGCAGTATATTAATTTGGTATTATTGAATTTTAGTATTATTTCATTATATTAATTTAGTATATTTTGAATAATGTTGTATATCTCGATTTAGTAAATCTTGGTATTAGTTCAGTATACTAATTTGGTATATTTTTTGAACAGAGTAGTATATCGATATATTTACAAAACGTGTGGTATATTTTTCTATTTTTGGTATATTAATTTGGTGTATTTTTAAATAGTATATCCATACAAAACAAAGTTCTTGGTATATTTCAGTATATTTTAAATATAGTAGTATTTCGATATACAAAACAAAACTGTTGATATATTTTAGTATTTGTCATTACATATATTATTTTTAGTATATTTCAACATTAATACTGCAGTGTTTTTTTTTGGGTAGCAGCTATATCTTAGTCAAGCACCTTTCACTTTTCAACTTGCTCCAATTATTTTCATCAACACCTGGAAATTTGAGAATTTCCTGGTGACTTTTTGTTCTACCAAGTAATTTTCTTTTCAAATATTAAATTCGACACTAAATAATAAGTATTTCAATGGTCGAGCATATCTGCCTGCTGTTTATTTGCTTTGTTTTGTTCTCTTGCTGCAGTTTTTTGTCGGCATTGCGTTTCGTGTAACCACTTAATTGTGGTGTTTCGTTGAGGCTACACAGTTGCGCACAGTATGGCAAAAAAAAAGAAAAGAAGAAAAAAAACAAGGAGATGGAAATCGAATATGTACAGAAATAATCACTTGGAAGCGAAATTTGATGGGTGAGATCAAAATAGGCGTTGGATTAAATGAACGGCGTTGGATTAAATGAACGGCTCCGATTTTCGAGAGTGAATGCGAGACGTATACGTAATATTGCGTATACGTAATACAACACTCGCATTTTGTCGTGTGTGTTTAATGTGGTCTGCCAAAGCATGTACAAGATGCAAATGCAATCCTAAATTGAGCTGAAACATGCTCGTATTCTATGTCTGTCCGTCTGTCTGTCCGTTCGTCTGTCCGTCTGTCTGTCTGTCTGTCTGTCTGGCTGCTTGTTGTCTGCCGTCTGCTGCTGCTCGCTTCGACTGGACTGTGGCAAGGAAATGCAATTGAACAATGCGCCAATCATTGTAAAACAATTGGGGCGACCGCGAGAGGCGGCTATGAAATGAAATGAAAATCAGTTTTTGCTCAGCTCCCAACTTTAAATTGAATCAAATCAATTTTGCTTCATTGAATGTTTACCATTTGCCTTCTTGCCACCAGCTTTCTCTCTGCACTCTGAAATTCTTTTGCTGCTGCTGTTCTTGCATTTTATTGTTGTTCTCGTTCCCATTCTTGTGCGTTATTGCACGCACTTTTTATGGCCCCAATCACACGAATTGACCTGCATCTTTGCTCAATTCGTGCACTTTAGTTAGTAGACTGTTCGCTCCTCTTAAACATGCTTTTCCTTTGACAATTATATTGTACTTCATTTACGTTATTTTTACGCGTCGTGTTTTAGAAGCAAATGTGAATGTAATATTTCATACTCTGCACTACAATTGTATTTGATTCTTTGTTAAAGAATTTGTTAAAGGGTCTTTTGAAGTCTATACTTCATAAGAGCTCATTTCAGTTTTAGTTGCATTTTTAATTACATTTATTACATAAATATGTTTAGTTTGTTGCCCAAGCAACTGTTTGGCAGTTAATAAATAAAGTTGTATTTTCTTTATTAAGTTTTATTTTCTAGATTCCCATTTACAGTGATAGTTTGTTTTATTACAATGAAAGGGTCTTTAGTAGTCAATACTTGCTTATAATTTTTGTTCTTATATTAAATTTTTCCGTTTTATTTTTATAATATTCAGAAAACAAATTAAAAGTATATTTTCGCTATTTTGTTGTCAATTGCATGAAGAAAAGGGTCTTTACAAGTCAATACTTGGTCAAAGCTATTCTCATTTTCCTAGCAGAAGTTTATGATCCTTAATTGATTTCTTTTTTATTGTATTTAGGGCATAAACAAAATTGCACTTTATTCATTTTGTAGCCGAAAATATGAAAGGGTCTTTCAAAGTCAACACTTCATCAATTATTTGTTTATATTTGTAACATTTTTGTTTTAATTTCATTTACAGGTTTAATGATATTCTTATCTGTCTTTATTTATTTATTTAAGCTAGTATATTTTGTGGTATGCAGATAAAGGCTTTGCTTAAAAATCTAGTATATTTTTTACACTACAAAATGTAGTTTTTGGGCCATTTTAATATTTTGTCGGTACATTTTAACATTAATACCGCATTTAACATTAATTCCGTAATATTATTGCTTGGATATGGGTGGCGAGTAGCTTTCTTACTTGTCTCAATAATTTGCATCACCTGCAAATAGAATAATTTCTTTCTAAGAGCATAAAAGGGTCTTTCAAAGTCAATACTTGATCTATTGTTTGTTTATATTTTGATCAATTTTGTTCGTTTAATAATATTCTTATTTATTTTGATTTATTCAAATAAGTTTGTTTACTTTAAAGTGTATAAAAGTCAAAACTTGAAAGTAGTTTATTTAAATGTATTAAATTGGCTTGCATTGATATTTTTTCTTCGCTCTGCTGCTGATTGTCGAGTTCTTTACAAATTGCTGGACAACATTAAAGAGAAGTCGACAAAGTATTGGCAACTTATTTCGAGTTTTAATGCCATTTCTTTTTTGCTTGTAGTGTTGTTATTTTATTTTTGAAAATATAAAAACGTATTTTTATGCAGCAAATCTGTTTTTTGCACCTGCAGCGAGTTTTATTTATGTTTTTTGTGGAGTTGTTGTGGAGTTGTAGTTGTTGATTCGTGACAATTATGAGACATTTCAATTAGGATCCGCGCGCTGAACTTTAGCCATGCCACATGCGGCATGCAACGTCGCCTCCACTGACAGATGATTCAACTGCTGCCGTTGCTTCAGCGTCAGCTTCAGCTTCAGCTGCTGTGAAAAGTTTTTATTGAGCAACTAACTGTGAAATTAAATTGTGAATTAAAAGCTGCCACCATGGCCAGCAGCGATTACGAAGCAAGTGGAAAGGAGAAGACGAGGGGGGAGGGGAGGGAGGCGTGGGGCATGCGCTGGGGACATGTCGTTAATGCCGTGCTGCTATTTTTGTGTGCCGATGCATCGACATCGACAGCGACAGCGGGATTGGGATTGGGATTGGGATCGTGGGGATTGCCAAATGCCAAATGGTCGAAGAGCATTTCTTTCGCTCTCTGCCACATGCCACATGCCCCATGTTGCAGTGGCAGTGGCAGTGGCTGTGGCAGTTTGCTGCTAGTTATGGCACACAGCTTCTTTTGGCTATTTGCAGTAAATTGAAAAAGTATTAAATCAATAAATAAAAGTTACGCACACACACATACACACAAACATGCTTGCCACTTTATGGGGCAAGCTTGGCTCGCCTTTGCCTCGTGCGTGGGTGCGCACATCCTTCGCTTACGCTGCACATTTACACTCACACACACACACACACATATTGGCTGTGGCCATTTGGGGTTACACACGGCGCGTGTTAATTACTCGGAACATTTTAAACGGCAGCAACAGCAGCAACAGCAACGGCAGCAACATTGCCCGCAGCAGCAGCAGCAGCAGCAGCAACAACGGCGACCACCAGCAGCGAAATTTGTTGTATTGATTTAAAACTGCTCTCTCTCTCTCTCTCTCTCTCTCTCTCTGTGTGTGTGTGTGCGTGTGTGCTACATATGTGTGTGTGTGTGTGGTCGACTGTGCTGCTTTTCGACTGTCCCATTGTCCAGATTGTTCAATTGTCCAGGTGGTCCACAGCGAGTTGGCAATCAATGCAACAACAACAGCAGCAACAATCGTAGTAGCAGCAACAACCTCAGCAGCAACTACGACAACAATTACAACAACAACAGCAACAACTACAGCAACAACCTCAGCAACAACAACAACTACAGCAACAACATCAGCGACAACAGCAAAAATTGCCAACACAGCGAGCGCAGAGTGAAAAGAAGCCAACATGAAAATCAGAGCACAACAAACCAGCACAAAAACAAGCGACAGCAATCAGGACTGCTCGACTAGCAGTTACCCTGTTTACTCAGCTTGTTTGGAACTCTGTTTTTAGATAATCATCTTTGTTGTAGCTTCTCTTTAGCTCTCTCGAAAAACACAAAAGATAATATAATCTTCAATTAGTATTTATTTTATTTCTTAGGGAACGACAAATAAGAAAAACAAATAAGAAAGCTACAGTCGAGTGTGCTACCCATTTGAAAAAAATAAAATAAAATAAAATGGATAATGGATATAGTACTACATTCCAAATATACAATAGAGTAGTTGAGTAATATCGGGGTCTTACATATTTTGTTTCTTTAATTGCTGCAAATAAGAAAACTACAGTCGAGTATGCTCGACTGTGAGATACTCGTTACCAATAACGAAGAAAAGCAAAACAGTGCGGTATTATTTTTAAGATATACCAAACTAATATACCACAAAAATACTGAAAGTATACCAAAGGGTATATTTATATATAATATATATAGTTCTACATTCAAAATATATCATTGAGTGTAAAATATACCAGATTGTCATTCAATGCAACTAAGACAGAAAAGTGTGGTATTCATTTTAAAATATACCAACTTAATATATTCTATAAAAATGCCAAGAACTAGTTTAGGTATTTAAATATGCATAGTATAAATTTCAAAATATGCGAAAAAGAATATATCAAATTAATATATACTAAAAAATACCAAAGGCTAGTTTAGGTATATAAATGTGCATAGTTCAAAATTCAAAACAATATACCAGATTGTCAGCCAATGACCTTTAGTAAGTAGATGTTTTCAGAAATTATAGAAACTATAATGTTTATTGGGTGTACCAAAATTCAAAATTCTAGCTTCAAAATTACGCTTGTTATTCGATATTTACGATTTGATGGGACTAAAGTGGGCGTGGTAAAAATTTAAAACAAGCTTGCATACATAATAAATGCTGTCAAAAAAAATTATAGCTCTATCTCTTATAGTCTCTGAGATCTAGGTGTTCATACGGACAGACGGACAGACAGACAAAGACGAACATGGCTATATCGTCTATGCTGTTGACACTCGTCAAGAATATATATACTTTATAGGATTGGAAATGTCTCCTTATACTTGATGCATACATTTTATGAAAGCACAAAGCAATAAATGTGCTTTAAATGCGATTTTGATTACGATTGTTGATGATAAATATTAGACTTTTGCATGAATGTCCTCATTTGTAGTATAACAGATCTCTACTCTCTACAGTAGTGTAGTGTTCTTAAAAATACTGCACTCATTCTTTATTGAACAATATATACTCTATGGGCCAGAAGAAGATCGCACAACATTTTTAGCAACATATGGTTTATGAGGTATTAGAATTTTTCATTATTAGGCCAGAAATATATATAACAACCCTCGTAATCTTTAGTCAGACTCAATTTGGTCATTGCAACTTATTTACAGGGTATCATTAAGCATGTTGCTGGATCAACAGTCGTTGTGGCGAGCTGTTGCTGTTGCTATTATTGCTAGGTTAGTTGGGCAGAGAGGCAGTGGCTCAATGTGTGTTGCTGCTTGCTACTGTTGGGTCAAAGCTACAATTTCATAGACGTGCATCGTAAATAGAGAGAGAGAGAGAGAGAAAGAGAGAGAGAGAGAGAGTGAGAGGGATAGCGAAAGAGAGAGGTAGATAGAGTGAAGTAGAGTGAAAGACTTTGTGCCCTGTCAGGGATAAGAATGCGAGTATCAGCGTCTAATGAAGCCTAAGCAGCAGTTGCCTCGCCTTCGCTTCTCTCTCCCTCTCTCCTTCCCCTTCTTCTTTCCCCTCTTCTTCTTTGAGTAAATCATACTCCTTTCCCCGACTCTCGAGTCTTTGACACTCCCGACCATCATCGAGCATCTGCAGTTTATTAAAAGCGAATGCAAATTTCGGGCAATTTAATTAGCAGCAAATTCAACAATTTTCATTCACACACAGACCTCACTTCACTTCACTTCACTTCAGCTCACCTCGCTTCGCGTCCCGCTCTCGTTATTGTCACGCAAAAACTTTGGGACTCCTTCAAATAGAGGGAACTCTGTGGGGTCAAAGTCAAAGGAATTCGTTCCAACGTCGTCCAACGGTTTTTATTAGAATCGTAAATAGTCTTTACGAGTTGTACGTGCCCAAAATTTGCAATAGGCCAACAATTTGCCTGCGTCCCTTTTTTGGCTGTTGTTGTTGTTGTACAAGGATAACAACAACAACAACAACAACACGAACAACAACAAATTATCGAACATGTCTCTGTGCCTCGTCGCTTTTGCCTGTTGTTTCATGCACAATCATAATCATAATCGTAATCATAATCATTATCAAAGCAATGTTTATGTGCCTTACATCTCACTTCTCTCTCTCTCTCTCTCTCTCTCTCTCTCTCTCTCTCTCTGTTCTCTGCTCCCGAGTATGTTTCACACTTGTGAGTGCTGTGTGAATGCACTCACTGCACTCGCAATTGCATGCTGAGTGCTTTGAAGTTTACTTCATCGTATGATGAATTAGGAAATTGACTTTAATCTTAAGAATTATATATAGTAATAATATCTTTGAAAGATTTTTGAAATTAAAGTTTCTTAAATTTTTTATTTTCAAAATTATAAAAACTAAAATTTACCCTGGGGTATTAAGCAAGTAAGAAAGAAACAGTGCGTTAGTATTCTTAAAATATACCAAATAAATATACCACAAAATACTAAAATATATCAAAGGCTTGGTCTGTCATTCTGGAATATTTTGTACTCTATATACTATTTATGTTTTTTATATTATATATATTTTTAGTATATTTTTGGTATATTTTAAAATTTATAGCATTTGTTATTTTTTAGGTTTGTTTCACATATGTGCCACGCCTTCTTGTGCCCCCGAATATCGAAGACTAATATAATTTTTAGTTTGTCAATCAATCTATGTTTCATTGATATTGTAGTTATCGATATCGATAGCGGTAGAATCGATAGATGTAAATCTCAAAATAATGATAGCAATTGCATTTTTGTAAATAATATTAATGTCTATTTAAGTGTAGTATTATTACTTATTTTTATTTAATATTTGAGTTATCGATAACAGTTCAATCGATAGATTTTTTCAATAATAAGATTGCAGATTGAAATTTCATTTTGTATATCTTACATTTAATGCATTATTGTTACTTATAATTTGTTAACTCTTATTTATCAATCTTCAATTGATATTCGAGTTATCGATATCGATAGCAGTTCACTCAATAGATGTAGATCTCAAAACGAAGACTGAATTTGCATTTTGAAAGCATTCTTGTTTAAGAATATGAATTTCTTAAATTCAATGAATTATTTTGTTATTCTTATTGATTTGTTTAATTTCAGCTTTAATTGGTATTTGAGTTATCGATATCGATAGCAATCAAATCAATAGATCTTTCTGAAATTGAAGATTGCAACTGTTCTTTTAATATTTTATATTTCATTGTATAATTATTACTTATTATTATTTCACTCTTATAAACTATCGATCTTCAATTGATATTGCAGTTGTCGATAACAGTCGAATCGAAAAAAGTTTCCCAATATAAAGATTGCAATTGTATTTTGTTTAAGAATATGAATGTCTTAAATTTGATGTATTATTTTTACCCATTTTTCTTTGATGCTGATTTATTTCGATCGATAACTGTTCAGTCGATAGATGCAGATCTCAAAATGAAGATTGTAATTGTATGTTCAAAGTATTATTGTTTAAGAATATTATTTTCTTAAATTCAATATATTATTATTATTAATTATTAATTGATTCTTATTTATTTCTTTCTATCTTCAATTGATATTGCAGTTGTCGATATCGATTACAGTCGAATCGATAAAAGTTTCTCAATATGAAGATTGCAATTGTATTTTGTTTAAGAATATGAATGTCTTAAATTTGATGTATTATTTTTACCAATTTTTCTTTAATGCTGATTTATTTCTCTTATTTAAGTTTTAATTCATATTTGAGTTATCGATAGCACTCCAATCGATAGAGGTTTTTATACAGACTTGATTTTATGATAAAAGCTCTAATGATGCATTCGAATGCCATTTGCCAAATGAATGAGTGAATGAATGCAACATATTCATTTGTGCTGACTTTGACTGCTTCCAAGGAATCGCTGTTCAAGTGGCACTAAAAGCAATCGTTGTTGTTGTTGTTTTGAGTTGTTGTTGTTTTGAGTTGTTGTTGCTGGCGTACATATAAAAGTGTAAATATTTATTGCATTAAATAAGGAAAACAAACAGCGTTTTGACATTTTAATTGAATAAAATCGTTTTGTGGTCTTTTAAGGATTATTTCATGGCCAGCAGATGCGTGGCACACACACACACACACACACACACACATACACACAGACAGTTGTGTGTGTGTGTCCAACTGTTGTCGAAATGCATCCATCGCATGAATTGAATAGCGTTTGTGTTTGCCCAGCAAGGTGAAAAGCATTTGTGCTGTGCATTTTCGGCCAGCAGCAACAGACCAAGAGCAGACACAAGTGATAGAGGTGGGAGAGAGAGGAGAGGGGAGAGGAAGAGGGGGAGTGAGCAACAGAGATGAGGAAAAGAGCCATCTCTATACATATATACATAACATATGTACATACGTTTACACATACATATATGTACATATGTATAAGCAATTCGACATGCATCACATTATGTATAAAATATATTCGCCGTGTTGCATGGCATAAACAAGTCGCAAGGGTCCGAAGGACACAAGAACTTTGACCAAAAGATACCCAGCATATGTGAGCTGAAAGATGGATGCAAATTTACGAACTTACTTTTCATTTTTCTAATTCTAGTTTACGGTTAAATTATTTTTCAGTTTTAATTTTAGTTTTTATCTATTTATATTACATTATTATTGGAGAAATTTCTCATATTTATTCCAGCTTTTAATTTCTGTTTTTTTTTTAACGAAAACGTATTTTTTGATATTAATTTTGTTGTATATATTTTACTCACATATTTTTGAATTCATTAATTGTAGTTTATGGTTATTGTTACTTTTTTAGTTTTAATTTCAGTTTTGATCTATTTTATTTTATATATTACATTTTTATTGGAGAAGTTTTTCATATTTATTCCAGCTTTTACTTTCTGGTATTTTTTTTTTAACTAAAAAGTAGTTTATTATTTTTTTTATATATATTTTACTCACTTATTTTTGAACTCATTAATTGTAGTTTATTGTTATTGATATCTTTATTTTAAATTGATTTTAGCTTTTATATATTTTGAATATTTTTTCTAGGAGTATACTTTTCTGTTTTTTTTTTTATTAAAAAGTAGTTTGCATTAGTCTTTTTTGTAATATTTTAAATATTGTTTATAGTAATTGTTCCCTTCATGTTCATTAATATACAGTTATAAGACTGAAATGTGCCAAAATGTATTTTTGTATATACCAGAATAAAAAATATACCAGATTAATACTGAAATATACCAAAATCTATTTGTTCAAAATTCAAGATTATTCTCTATCTATTTTTCTGTTTCCTTACATTAAATTTTTTAGCAGATTGCTTCTGAAATATGCTACTACTTGCAAAATATACCATTGAATACGAAATATATCAGATATGAAATATACTAAAATCTATATTTGTTACCTCAACTATTGCTTTCCAAATATACCAGATCTTAAGTTTTCTTCTTCTACTATTTCTTTATAATTGTTGAATATTTATTCATAATTTTCTTTATTAAAAAGTATTTCAGTTATTCACTTAATTTAAGTGTTTGGTTATGAACTTATTCTCTGCTGTCTTTTTTAGGAAAGTAGGTTTATCTGATTATTTTTTGATGAGAATTATATTAAATTAATGCTTTGCTGTTAGCCTTTTGGCAAACTTTATATATTATAATTTAACAATAAACAAAATCACAAATATGTGCATATATTTATTTAATTAAAAAAGTTTAGACATAATTAAATTAAACACTATTACTATTTATAAAGCCCTGGCTGCAAAGGCCTTCGGCTTATAGGTGGCTAATTACATAATATATACAATTTAATTATTGATAACAAATCAATGTTGACACTAATCATAAAGCAACCAACTATCAGAATGCGTATGAAACATGAAATTGCACATTTGAAGAGTAGTTTGAAAATGATTGCAGATTCAGTTGAAATAAATATGATATGTTTGTGTGGTTTTTTATGGTGTGCAGTTCATATTTATGATGTTGTTTAGTGCCATTTTATTTGGCATTCAACGATAGTTTAATGACAATGACAATCATATTTCAATCACTTGAATTTTGAGTTGGCTAATAAAATTACTAAACCAACATTTAACACATTAACGTGTTGTTTAATTGCGCTGATTAAAGCAAAACTGATTTAAGTAACTTGTTGTTTAGTGAGTTTTTCTCGTGCCCTTAAAAGTATGCAATACTTTCTGTTGTCTCTGCTCTTCGAAGTATGCAACACTTTTTACGCTGAATTGTATGCTACACTTTTTCCTGGCAGAGTTGTATGCTACACTTTTGCTTAATTAATGTGTTTACAGGGTATAACGAGCACACTCGCACTCTGATGTGTTTACCTGTGAAGGGGAATGGGAAAGTGAATGTGAATGTGAATGTGACTGTGAATGCATGCCTGGACATCCAAACTAAACATATGATAAGAGTGGAATGGGCTGAAGCTGCTGGCTGATGTTGAAGCGAAGCTCTCTTTGTGGATGTGTGTGTGTGTGTGTGTGTGGGCAGGCTGCCACGCCCATGTTTGCTTCACTTCACATGAAACCACTCAAATTGTGGTGCTGCATCCCCAGCAGCAGCAGCTTCAACTAAAACTCTCAACAGTGTCCTTTTGACCAGCTGATTTGCATTTAATTGCAGCGATTCTTTTTGCCGCTGTTGCTGACGTGGGCGTGGCATTATCAAAATAGACCTTACACACACACACACCGACACACACACACACAAGTGCACATATATTATGTTGCACGCCTTGTTGCCACTTTGCAGTCGCCTGACTCAGTGTCCACTTTAGTTGTTGCTGTTGCGTCGCTTAAGCTGCTTTAAATTTATTGGTGTGCACAGTTTAAGCGATTTTGTTTTGTCTGTGCCAAATGCAGTTAGCCACCCCCTTCGCCCCCCGTCTCCACCCCCCCGCATAGCGACAGCCTTGGCAGCGAGTAGCAAATGGATACAACTTGCCAATTATGCGACTGTATGCAATGAACTGAACAACTCGAACTATTTGCAACAGCAAAAGCAGCAACAACAGCAACAATAACAAGCATATGTATGTTGTTGCATGCCACATGCCACATGCTGCATGCTGCATGCCACCCACATGATGCCACTAACTGCGTTAGGTGTCTGGCGCTCTCTCTCGCTTTTAAAGCCGCGCTGCCATTCATCGTCCTGCCCACAGCGCTAAATGTGGCATTAAATTTGTTGCAGCAACAACGCAACAACCGTAAAGCTTTAACCACCCACGCACACACACACACGCACACACATTTATAACTGCTAACTGGACACTAAAAATATGGTCACAGCGCGAACTCAGAAAGAGAGTGAAAGAGAAAGGAGATTGGACAAGAGAGAGAGAGAGAGAGAGAGAAAGAGAGAGATTGATGACCATCTGAATGCCTTGGACGTTTATAGGGTATATAATTAAATTAATATATACTTAAATATACTGATTTATATACCAACTTCAATAATACAAATATTAAAATTATTATATACTAAGAAAATGAATAATATACCATCCTAGTATATTTATATATCAACTCAAATAATATAATGATTATATGCTAAAAGTTCGAATAATATATTAATTTAGTATATTTATATACCAACTTCAATAATAAATTCCAAAATTAATGCACATTTCAATATACTGTCAGAGCATCACTGCATAACTAAATAAATATATACAAAAAATATCACTACTAGTTTAGTATATTTATATACCAAAATATACACACATTTCAATATACTGTCAGAACATTACCGTGTAATTAATTAATTATACTAAAAATGAATATTATACCAATTTAGTATATTTATATACCAAATTTAATAATAAATGCACATTTCAGAGCATCACTGCATAATTAAATTAATAATATACTAAAATAAAGTTTAATATACTAGTCAAGTATATTTGTATACCAACTCTAATAATAAATACCAGAATAAACGGACATTTAAATATACTACCATAGCTTCACTGCATAATTAAATTAATATTATATTAAAATAAATGAATAATATACTAAATCAGTATAATTAAATACCAACATCCATAAAAATACCAATACTATCATTATTAAATTGCGTAATTAAATAAATATATACCGAAAATTAATAATATACAAATTAGTATATTTATATACCAACTTCAATAATAAATATACATTTTCTTATACTGCCAGAGCGTCACTCCATAATTAAATTAATAATATACTAAAAGTGAATAATATACCAATTTAGTAAATTTTAACACCAATACCATTAAAAAAATACACATATTATCACACTTTTAAATATAGTGCAAAACTAAAAACTCTTTGCAGGGTATCTGGCAGTCGTAGCAAGCGCCGAAATGTTTGTGTCCCACTTTACAGTACATTATTATAATAGTTTTAATACGAATTGCGAGTGTGCGCGAAAAAAAGTGTTTTATGGGATTAAAATTTCAAGTGGGATTTACCCAACAAAAGCTACTTATCGGTGCAACAATGGAATGCGAATGCATAAAATAAATATACATGCTACAAACACAACAGCAACAACAACAATAATAAACCCATGCAATGGTTAGAGCTGAACTCCTGGCTAATGCATGCATTTAAACACATTAACCACTTACCTTAAGCAGGCAACGAGGGTCATTAATTGAAGATATCGATGCGATGTTATAAAGTGAGTGTTAATAGTGCTTAACACGTAAATATAATATTTAAAGAGCATGGGTAATAAATACCTTTAACAGTTTCATCAAGTCTATAATTTTAGGATAGAAAACTTATCTCAAGTTTTGTCAAAAAATTAAAATATACCAAATTAATATATATTTGATATATCAATATATAATTAAACTCAATATATACCACCATGTGCAATATATACCAGATTGATACTAAAATATACCGAAATTTGAGCATATTATTTTGCACGAAATGATTTTATAACTGATAGAAAAATTATCATAATATTTGTCAACAAGTTAAAATATACCAAATTAATATAACAAATAACACTGAAGTGTTTTAAAATCCATATTTGGTATATTAATATACTACTATATTTAAAAATGTGTAAAATATGCCAAAACCTATATTTGTTATATCGATATTACATATGGACAACTGCTTCCAAAATATACCATAATATACAAAATATTCCATCTATATAGTACCATATATATATACCAGATAAAGTACCATAACAGTATAATTGAAAATGATCAATAAGCATTTAATAAGCCTAACTCTATTGGTATTATGTGTGTAGAAATAGAAACATATGTAATAATTATTAATTTTTGAAGTAGCATAATCTACAACATTTAAATGTGGCTTCACTGTACTCGCTAACTCTCGCTCTCCAACTTGTTGTCGAATCGGATCAAGTACTTGAATATGGCATGCACAAATTCTTGCCCTGCTGCTTTCCACTTCACTATGGAGAAATAGAAACACTTTTCTAGCAATATTCAGGAATATTATTATTATTATATTTTATTAAACCAGTTTACTAAAACTCATGTTCGAAATTAAGCAAACCAAAAAATATATTTTTATGTTTATTAATTTTATCACAGCTGCCTCTTTTATTTTACAGCTTTAAAGGTTGTGCATTATAAATTGAAATTATAAATTAACAACTTAAAAGAAGAAAAGATGATTAAATAACAAAAGCATGGAATTCTCTAATTCAAAATATATTCTGATGGTATAAATTTGAAAAATTAAGCGATTTAATTTAGCTGACTTTAACAGCTGTTAACTCTAACATTGATCTGTTATGTAACATAATTGTTACTATACAACAAAATCACGAATACATATAACTTCAAATGATGAAATTGTCATGCTATAGACAATTTCATTATTAATAAAAAATCTGTGCTTGAGAATTAAAGCATGTTCATTTTCTTAACAGCTGTTAACTCTAACACTGTTCTGTTATGTAACATTATTGTTTTTCAGCTTTACAGCTTGAAGACTATTCAAATGTTATGCAAATATAAATAGTATTTAATTTTTTACCAAGTTTTGATGTAGTCAGTGATTATAAATTAAATTGAATTGAGTTAAATTAACTAGAAACAAGATGAAAAATTCAAACATATTCAAAGTTGCTTCCGCTAAATGCCACTAAAAAAACCGCTTAACATTCCAATTTAATTTTTTTGCATTAATTCTTTCAGAACTGAGTTAAATTCCGGATCTTTACAAAATTTACTTCTGATACTATAATGCAGACAATAGTGAAATTGTTAATGCCAAAAATATATATAAAAATATAATGAAAAGATCAAAAATAAAAAATATCGAACAATAAAGTCTGAATAAGTAACAATGCGTAGGAAATATTGCTTTTGGAATACACATTTTAAATTTTGTATTACTGAATTGATATATTATATTATATTTATATTGAACTTTATTTTATTTATTTTAGGAAATTTTCATAACTTTTATTTATTTTGTTTACCTGAATAGTATATAGAATAATGTTTATTTCTTTAAATTTAATATTTATCTTCATATTTTTGAATTTATTTATTTATATGTTATATTTATATTATTTCTTAAGTTTGTATTGTAGATTTTCACTAATTTATATTTATTTAATTTACCCGAAAAACTATAGATTTGAACCATAGTGCGTTGTAATTGGCAGCCGAGTAGAACGCTTAGTCGAGCATGCACCGCAGCAATTGTTGCTGTTGCTGTTGTTGCTGCTGTTGGAATTGCAATTGCAGTGGCTGCTGCTGCTGTTGTTGTTGTTGTTGCTGCTGTTGTTGTTGTCGTTGATGGTTGCTGCGCGTCTGCTGTTGGCGCACTTAGCGGTACTTTCGACTAATTTTTAATGCCCTTCATATTTTTGCACAAAAGCAACAAGCAGCAGGCAACGAATGCGATTTGGGGATGGGTTGAAGTTGAAGTTGAGGTTGGAGTTGAGGTTGAGATGAAGTGCATTCGGTTACAGGTGCATCGAAAAGTAATTGCACCGAGTGCGCAATGCTTAATGCTAGATTTGTGAACGAGTTGCCATCGATTTAAGGCCTCGATTTGGCTGGCGACACACGATTTTGCATAGACTGTAGTTATATATAGAGTTATAGATGAGTGTGTGAGTGTGTGCGTAGACTTTTATGGCGCAGTATGTGCAGCCAGCGAAATGATGTTGCCATTGCCTGCAGCTTGTTACTGCAGAGATAGACGACTAAAGAGAGAGAGAGAGAGCGAGAAGGAAGCAAAGGAAGAGGGAGACAACGAAAGGGAGAGCGAAAGGAAGAGCTAAAGAGAGAACGAAGGGGAGAACGAAAGGGGAAATGAAAGGGAGACCGAAGGGGAGAATGAAGAGGAGAATCAAGGGGAGAATGAAGAGGAGAACGAAGGGGCGAACGAAGGGGCGAACAAAATGGGAGAACGAAAGGGAGACGAAGAATGAACGCAGCATAGCGACTTATATTCGCCTTTGTATGTGTGTGTGTGTGTGTGTTTTGTTTTCATCTCTTTTTCGTTGTTGTTTTTTTTTCTGCTGTTGCTTGTTGTATTTTTGCTGTGGCTGCGGTTGACTCGCGATATTTATTATTGTAGCTGAAATTGCTGTGTGTCCTCAACGTTCGCCTTGCTCTCTTCCTCTTTCTCTTCCCCTTCTCTGGCTCTTCTTCCTCATCCCCTCTTTTCTCCTACTTCTGCTTCTCCCTTTGGCTGCTGCTGACGCATTTAAAGCTTTTGCGGCATATAAATAAAAAAAAGAACATAAAGAAATCAGTAAGCATGCATAACTAACCACAGGAAACCGAAGACTTAATACACTTACCTCCAAAGATTCAGATTCAAATATCAGTTATTGCACTTTTATTAACCTGAACAAAACGAGAACTGTAAATATCAGTTTTGTTCTTCTTGGAAGTCTAACAATCTTAACAGATTTCACTTTTTGACTAAATTAAGAAATAAAAATATAAAATTGGCAGCTGGTAAAATATATTATTTTACAGAATTATAAATGGAATTTGTAGTATTTAAAGTGTATGTTAGTATAAAGTATGAAAAGAAAGGAAATATAATAGTATAAAAGGTTTTCAGACCATACATTATAATAAGATTCATTTCCATTTTCTGGTTAAGTTCACAAATAAGAAAATAAGAATATTCATAAAATATTTTTAATTCCACTGAATTATAAATGGAATTAAAATGAAATATAAATTTTTTTATAGTTAAGTAGAAAAGTAGAGAAAGAAATATAAATAATAAAAAAAAAAATAAAAAAAATAAAAAGTATATTCACTTTTGTTTTTCTTTCTAGTATATAAATTATACATTTATTAGTATAACAGAAAGTTTCAATTTTTGGCAAAATTCAAAAATATGAAATTTAAATTCATTAGAAAATAATCACAAACTATATGTTTATAAACAAAATAGTATATTTTTTGACAACCTATTTATTATTTTACCATTTAAGGATTTAATTAGCGCATTCAGTTGTATGTTGATCACTTTATAGTACTTACCAAATATGTATCATAAATTCGTGGTCCTCTAATTTCGTACACAGCAATTGAAAATGGTTTGCGACAGCTCAACTAACTGAGCTATGAACGAAAACACTCAAATCTAGATAAAAAACTTTATAGGAATTTCGATGGATTATAGCATTTTCTAACCTAAGTGGTTGGTTTTATTTTGAAAATTTGGAATTTATTTTTAAGAAGGAATACAACTTTTAATGCATTTCTTTTTAGATAAAGTATACAATAAAATACATATATAAAAAACTAATATAAATTAATTTGAGTTTCTGATAAAAAAATACACATTGTATTTGTAAAAAAGTATTTTAATATTTTCGATCTCAAATCTTCTTTTAGTTATCTGAAAATACAAATTCAAGTTGTAAAATATATGAATTAAATCACAGCAGCTCTAAAAAGAGAAGAAGTAAATTGTTTAACAAATATTATATTTACCTCATTCAACGAAAGAAAGTTTTCCATAGTTGTCAGATTTGTAGGGTATATAAGGGTGCGTTGCATATGTTGTGCTGAAAGGGAATAAATGTAACAAAAATAGCAACAATAAGGCAACTAGCGCAGCGGAACACGACAACGAAGAAGAAGAAGCATAAGAAGAAGAAGAAGCATCAGCAGGAACTGAAGAATTGAGGCAATAGGGAGAAGAAGAAGCAGCAGGCTGGCATCTCAGGGGGAGCTGAGGAGAAAAGAAAAGAAGAAAAGATGAAGCTGAAGAAGAAGAAGCAATGTCGCCGGCGACAATGGCAACAAAAACGTCCTTTTAGCCAGGGCTTAAAGCGAGACTTGCAGACGGCAACGTGGCAAGTGGCAAGTGGCATGTGGCAAGTGGCAAGCGGCGTTTGTGATGCGCCAATGCTTGATTTATTGGCTGGCCCACATCATGCCACGCCCATTTGCCCACTAACTGCTGAAAAGTGCTGCAAAATAAAGAAACTTTTGGCTTTGGCTTTTGAATTTATTATGTTTTTATTTGGCTTTGTTCTCTTTGTTTTTCTTTTTGTTGTTGTTTTTTATTTTTAGTTTTTTTTTTTGTTGCTTTTCGTTTTCATTTTCATTTTTTTGTGTTTTTGTTTCGTTTTTTGTTGTTGTAGTTGTTGTCGATAGTAAGTTTTAGTGGGTTTATTATGCATTCAATTGTTTTGGTAGCTATGTATCGTTATCGTTATCGTTATCGCTTATATGCATATCATTCATCATGCTCGCATATGACATTTTATCTTCTCTCTCTCTCTTTCTCTCTCTTTCTCTCTCTCTCTATCTTTCTCCTCTCCACTCTCTGTGCAGCAGCAACAACAACAACAATTGCAACAGCAACCGCTGCAGCTATAAATAAACTCAATCAAGTTCAATCAATAACGCGATTACCGATTACAATTGATTACACAAATGCAGCACTTTGACACTGAGCCACACAATTCCAATAATTGACTATAAATTTCGAATAAATTTAAAAGTAATGCAATTGAGACTTGCAAGTTAATCGCATAAATTTGGAAATTCAAAAAAGTAGAATAAAAATTATAATTTTTAACTTCCAACTTTCTACAGAATGAAAAAAATAAAAATAGTTTTTCACTGTTTGCAATTTATGCAGAATATAATAATATATTTTTTTTTAATTTTTTGACATTTTTCAACTTTAACAATTAAGAAATCAGCAATTGAGTGTGATCGACTATAAAAACCCGCTATCCATTGACAATAAAATCAAAACAAAAAAGTATTAATTTTAAAATATACCAAAAATACTTAAAATATACCACAGGCTAGCTAAAGCAACTAAGTACAAAAGTATTTCTTAAATAACTTCGGCAATTTATATCTGATCGCAACAAAATTTTCAGGAATTGTTATTACTATTGTAATTTCAGTAGTTTCCAAAAATCATCGCGCTATACTTGTTATTCGATTTTGTGGGCGTGACGAAAATTTGAAGAAACTTTTGCTGTCGAAAAAGTATTATCTCTATGTCTTATAGTCTCTGAGATCCAGTGATTCATACGGATGGACAGACAGACAGATAGACGTATCTCCGCTTCGGTATATTTTTAGTATTTTTGTAGTCTATTATTTAGGTATACATTGAGAATAATACCGCAATATTTTGCTTTTATTCAATGTGGGTAACGGGTATGTCACAGTTGAGCACACTCGACTTAAGCCTTCTTACGTGTATTAAAATATACCAAATTAGTGTATAAAAATACAAAAATATAGTATTACATTCTTAATAGATTACAAATTATACCAAATTGTCAACCAAAGCAACTAAAACCAGTTTTTTGTTGTTTTTTTTGTAGTCATTTTTTATGCAAATGATTTACCAAAATTATTTTCATTTCATTTTATAATTTTGTAAAATTTGTGACATTTTATGAATGAAAAATGTAAATCAAAGCAAAATTTGAATATCAAACTATCAAAAAAGGGGGAAAAAAAAGAAACAGCAAAAAAATGTATTTAATTTTATAATTTAAATGTAATTAAATTATTATTTTTATTTCATTTTTAATCTAAATGTGACGCTCTTACATTTTGTTGTAAATGATTTATGATTTCAATTAAATTTGATAGCAATGAAAATGGAAATTGGAAAATGTAAATCAAAGCAAAAATGCAATGATGACGAACAAAAAAAAAAAAAAAAAATGAGGAGGCTGTAAATAAATCTATTTGATATTATAACGATATTCTCGATTTTAGATTGAGGCTATTGACCCGAATTTAATTGAGGTTGTTGCTGCTGTTGCTATTGCTGTTGCTGATGTGCAGCATTCAGAGACAGAGACAGGTATAGAGAGAGAGAGATAGATATAGATGTGGGCTGTTGACAATTTGTTCTTCTCTAATATGCGGTGTGTGTTGTGTTTTTGTGTTTTGTTATTGTAATTAGACACACAGTTATTTTTGGCTTAAAGTAGTTATATGTATGTGTGTGTGTGTGTGTGTGTGTGTGTGTGTGTGTTTGCTTGTTTATGTTTATGGTTAGTATTATAAATAATGCTATTTTACATGATGTGTTGTAGTAGGCAACAATTGTTTAATAGTTTTACATTTAGCAAACGCCATAAATTGTTTAGGCTTTCAGTTTTAGTTTTTTGTTTTTATTGGGGAATATATATATATACTTGATTATATATATATATATATATATATATATATATATATATATGTATATATATAACAGATGCTGGATTTTTGGATTAAGCACAATTGATAATTGATTAGTTTTCTCGCTGCTTTTCATCGTTATCATTTTATTATTATTATTTTTGATATGTACAGTCTGCAATTGAGGGAGCTCTCTTTTATTTGGGTGGGGGGAAGGTGGAAGGGAGGTGAAGGGGGGGGAAGGTTAGCTCGTTTATTGCAAATTGCAAGAGATTTCATTTATCACATATTTATTTATAGGTAGTATATGTATGTATGTATGTATGTGTGTGTATTCAGTATGCATATTATACTACATTCATTCATTCATTCCCCATCAAATTTGTTGCTTTCATCATTTTTGTTCACATAATTCTATGCATTTTATAAAATAAGTACAAATGTCTTGCTTCGCTTCGCTTAGCTTCGCTTTTAGGTTGTTAGTATTTAGTATTTTTAGTATTTATTTAGTATTTAGTTTTTCGCTTTCAGTTGTAGTTTGCAGTTTATTATTATTATTTTTCATTTCGATTCAATTAAATTTCGGTTTCATTTGTTTGCTTAGGTTTAGATTAGCTAATAGTGTAGATACAAGTTCTCTTCTCTCTCTTTCTCGCTTTAATTGACTAGAATTGTGTGTGTGTGTGTGTGTGTGTGTTTGTGTGTTTGTGTATTTAACTATATCATATCTGCATAATTTTCGACTAGGTTATTAAGATATTTTCTCTTGTTTTTCTATCTCGTTTGTTTTTGTTTTGTTTTTGCTTTGTTTGTGTTTATAAATTGCTCTTTATTAATTGGCCAATAGATTTATTATTATTATTACTTGTATATTATCATCTACAGACTATGACAAAAAAAAAAAAAAAAAAAAAAAAACAACCAACACATACACACACATCGGCATGTATACATAGTTATGCATATGCTTAATCGGATTTGCTTTGTTTTCAATTTACGATTTACACATTAGTTTCAAATTCGATACATACAATAATTTAGAGTCATTCACATTTCGATTGCTCATCTGCCCCAAAAAGCCAACTCATCATTTACCTTCCCTTCACTCTTGTTTACCCTTCACTCTGGATTAGCTGGAAACTGCTTGAGTTTGGCATAAACATCAAATAAACATGGCTCAAAACGAACTGAGATAGAAAACTGCAGTGTTTTTGCATTTGACAAATTTTGTGGTCATTCAACAAATACCCTGTAATTGTCAGTCCACCTAGCTAGGCTATATTCTCAGTACTCAATTTAATAACAATCGACTCTTTTTCTTTCAGACGTTGGAAGTAATGATTTAATTAGAGATGACAGTTTAATTAGAGATGACAACATAAATTGGGTAAGTGTTTTTTTTTTTTTTTTGGTTATTTATTCAAGTTGTGTGTGCTTTTTAAAGCATTTGTTAGCCGACAACTGTGAAAACTTAAAAAACTTCATATTTGCTTAATCAGTTAAGAAAATCATACTATCGATAACCCTCCAATCGATATATTAACATAAACCCCCTTAAATGTTTTGCTTTCATTGAAATTCTTCTATTTTGATTAGTGTTACTTAAGTTTTCACATTGATTTGCTTAAGACTGATGGCAGAATACAAATAATTTTCGATAGTTGTTATCGATAACCACTTGTAATATGTTTATGTAATGGGCACCTTTAAGATTGTGTCAAAAGAATTGCCTAAGACTCATAGTAAAATAATAGCAGAAATGCAGGAAAAATTTACCAAAAAATTGCTCACACTCGACATACGATAGTTTGTATCGATATATGAAGTAAACGATAATCCAATAAGCTTATAAGTGAAAACTGTTTTCGAAATATTATAGAAAAATGTGTTTTACACGCTTTCGAAAGCACCTAAAATACCCTATTAACATTCGATAGTTGTTATCGATATATGAAGTAAACGATTAGCCTATAAACTTATAAGTTAATTAAGTGAACACTGTTTATAAAATATTGTTAATAGATTTGCTTTCCACGCATTCCAAAACTATTTTAAGTGCACTATTAACTTTCGATAGTTATTATCGATATATTTCTTTTAACGCCCAACAATTCAAACAGTTTAATAACTAATTTAGCAAGAGTTCTTCAATACATTGTAAAGAGACTTGCTTTAGACTTATTGCAAAACAACTGGCAAAATTTTGCAGTTAACTTTCGATAGCTGTTATCGATAGTTTACTTTTGAAAAAACAATTCAACTTAAACTTTCGATTGTTGTTATTTTTAATTTTAAACAATTTAAACTTTCCATTGTTTTTAACGAACGTTTTACTTTCTAAGAAACAATATAACTTATATTTTCGATAACTGTTATCGATAGTTTACATACTTTTTAAGCAACCACAATATATTTGTTCGTATCGTGCGATTTAAGGGCTCTTTTGCAAGTGCAATGTTCGAGCAGTTTGATACAGTTGAGGAAGCAAGAGTTTACAGGGTATCAAGTGGTCGTTCAGCGCAACTTTGTTGACAGAGTGTGTGCGTGTGTGTGTGTGCGAAAGAGTCTGTTAACAACAATAAAATGCTTCGATGTCATAGCTCAGAATGCACATCGTCAAGCAGATTGATGCTCCAGCAGACAGTCAACAAGGGAAGACAGAGAGAGAGACAGAGAGAGAGACAGAGAGAGAAAGAGAAAGAAAGAGAGGGAAAAGGTAAGAGGGTTACAGAGGAACGTAGTCGAGTGGAGAAAGGACATTCGAGTGCACTTTGGATGCCTATGCGAACACTCGTTGGCATTCACAAACACTCACGACTACATGCATATGTATCCCAACTATATGAAGCTGTTGCAATGTTGCATACCACAACAACAACAACGACACACCGCAGCCCACTTTGATTTATGTGCTAGCTGAACTCTATCTGTCTCTCTGTCTGTCTGTCCGTCCGCCTGTCTGTCTGCCCGTACATATGTCTCCTCGGAACTCGCAGCTTGGCTCTCAGTTCCGCTTTGCTTCTAAACTCAATCTGCTGCTTGAGTTGTGTCCTGTTCCTGTTTCTGTCCTGTCCTGTCCTGTCCCATCCTGTCTTATCGTATCCAATCTTGTCGTGTCGTGCCGTGTGTGCTCACTGTTTGCACTCGCCAAACACACTCGCGACGTTGTTTGCACTTATTTTTGATTCGATTTCACTGGGACGATCGTCTCTGGAATTTTGTTTCCACCAAATTGTGTAGAATTGCAACAACAGAAAGTTGCTACCAAAGTTGAGTAACATATTTAGATTTTTTTTTTAAATGTACTTGCAGTTATAAGTCAAGAAATGTGACATACAACTTTTGTTTATAATTTGTTTGTTAAAATTTTGCTGTAGTAGTCTCTGTTGAAATTTTTTTGGCATATTAATAATTAGATGTTGAATCAATATTCAATATTGATTAAATGATTGACTGACTGAGTCTCGTAGTGATTAAATGATTGACTGAATACTTTTAATACATTCATTTGTCTGACTAATTGAATTCGTTTATTACCCCAAATTTCTATATAGAATGCTGACTGATTAATTAGCTGCCTGATTGATGGAATGATTGAGTGATTGACTGAGTAATTGAATTCTTGAATACTTCTAGTATCTCCTAAATTATTTTATAAAATGCAGACTGATTGATTAACTGATTGATTGACTGAGTCTCGGAGTGATTAAATGATTGACTGAATACTTTTAATACATTCATTTGTTTGACTAATTTAATTCGTTTATTACCATTAACTTTATCATTGAATGCTGACTGATTAATTAGCTGCTGATTGATTGAATGATTGAGTGATTGACTGAGTAATTGAATTCTTGAATACTTCTAGTATCTCCTAAAGTTTTTTATAAAATGCAGACTGATTGATTAATTCACTGACTGATTGATTAACTGATTGATTGATTGATTGACTGACTGATCGATTGCGCGATTGAGTGTTTGATATTGATATGGCATCGAAATCTCTGTCAGATTATTTTGCAGAAGGATGAGTGATTAACTAACTGACTAACTGATTGATTAATTGACTGACTGACTGACTGATTGATTGATTGACTGACTAAGTATTTTAAACACTTTGAAATATTTTACCTTAACATTGATATCTTTGCTAGATTATTTTTATAAAATGCTGACTGATTAACTGACAGAGTGATTGACTGATTGATTGACTGACTGTCTGACTGACAAATCGATAACCCGATTGACTTAGACTTGGTATAAAAATCTCTGTGAAAATTAACTAACTGACTAAATGATTGACTGATTGAGCGACTGACTGATTGACTAACTAAGAATTTGAAATACTTTCGAATACTTTAACTTGGCATCGGTATATTCGCTAAATTATTTTTATAAAATGCTGACTGATTGAGTGATTGACTGATTGATTGATTTATTTAAATAGTTTTCATGTCCGTCTTGAACAATCAAGCTGCATTTCAATACGGATTTCAACAAAAAGTCAAGCTAGTTGCTTGGCAACTACATTTTTCGAATCTCGACAATCCGATTACAACGGACGTCAGCTCTTTCAGTGGCAGCGTCAGCGGGAAAGGGAGAGGGAGAGGCAGAGGGAGGAGCGCTAATCATTGACTACGTTTACAGATTGACTGCGACTGTGAGCAATGACTGACTGACTGAGTGACGGACTGACTGACGGAGTGTCTCGTTGTCTCGTTGTCTGACTGGTTGAGTGACTGAGTGACAGCAGCACTTTAGACCCTGATGACTTCTTGGCCTCCCATGCTTGCCACTGGCTCAACTCATTTGCATGTGTCACATCAGTTTTTGGGGTGACAACATACACACACGCACAACAAGTAGAGACGACAACACACATCACATCACCCACACATACACACACACACACACACGCAACCTGAGCTCGACCCTTGTGCGTAATGTGGAGAGAGTGAAGTGGAGTGAGAAAGAATGAGAGTTGGAGGATGCCTGAAGCCTTTGGCATAGGCGATTTTTCAATTAGTTGACTGCCGCTGTCGCTGTCGCAGTTGATGGCGGCTACAAATTTGCCGGGCTTTGCCCAAGAGCCAAGAGGATGACTGAAGACCTCAAGAGCTCCAAAGAGTTTGCAGAGATGTGGCGCCAAAAGTGTAGCTCTTTTTAGCCTGTAGCGCAAATTCTACATAATTAAAATACTTAAAGGCTTTAAGCGCAGCAAACAAAGTTTGCCAACTTTTCAAATGTGCCCAAAAATGTTGAAAATCTCAGCAGAGTGTCGACACGCCAAATATGCTGTAAATTTCTCACTACATCGTTTTGAGAGCAGAATGAAAGATTTAGCTCAAAAATATTCAGAAGAAGCTTGAAAATGGATTTTTTTTATTTATATATCAACTCCATAATCATAATCATATATTCGATGACGGGTTTGATTATTATAATTTGGTGGATTCAGCTGAAATTTTCAGAATATTCGTAGCATACCTTAAACTTACATTTATGACAAAAATACTAAGCTTTAAATTATACCATCGAACTTTCTGAACTTTTATGAAATTGGGCTGAAGAACATACTTTTATAAAACGAAGAGAATAGCGTGAAACTAAATCTTAAATCGTATTTTATGCTAAACATCTAAAAATCTTATGTTCTCAACTTTTATAAAATTGTTCTAATTGTTGTTTGGTTCTATTGTAAAGTGTTTTAGTCTTTTGTTCACATAGAAAAGATATATGGATCAGGGATATACTTGAGCAAGAAAACAAGTTATATTTAAAGCTGTGTATGTGAGTTTGTTATTTGCTGCATTCAGCTGAAATATTCAGAATATTGTGAGCATGCCTTAAACTGTCTGATATTTCCTGAACTGTTTTGAAATTGTTGTACAAAAACACTGATGACGTAAACTGCATGTATTTAGATCTCTTGTAAGTATATCAATATATTGTTTATATAGAAAAGATATTTTTTTATCATGGATTTATTTGTCCAAAGAAACATTTCATATTTGAAGGTCTGCCTTTGTGCTTTATACTTAGAATTCAGGACTACAAATTATGAGAACGTATTTGTTGAACTTTTATGAAATTGGTCTAAAAAATACTACAAAAATATTGTCTTTCAATTGCTGTACATCTATAAATTGCTGAGCCGAAATACTAAAAAAATACTGTCTAACTGAATACTACAAAATATACAGTTTATAAAGTTCTTAATTTAAGTAATACTTTCCAATAATTGTTTCATTTAAGCGAATAAATAATAAAAAATACTGTCTTTAAATTTCTTAACTGAAATACTGAAAAATAATGTCTATAAATTTCTTAACTGAAATACTAAAAAAATACTGTCTATAAATTTCTTAATTGAAAGTTGAGCTGCCTTTTGGCTTTTACCTTTTTTTTTGCAGGGTATGGAAAAAAGTGAAAAACGAAGCCAAAAGTACGCACATGTGTAGAAATGTTTTATACGTTGTGTGCTGGGGGGAAGTGTGTGTGTGTGAGAGTGCGTGTGCGTGTGCGTGTGCATGTGTGCGAAACTCACTTACACTAAGCTCACTTAAGCATTTTTGCTGGCTTCCCTGTCAATGTCAGGCCCAATTGTGATCCTATTGCCTCCTGTGTTTCAAGTTAACTCTCCACACACTCCACATACTCGACACACTCTGCAGCAATTTCAATCTCAGTTTGCAGTTTTTTGGGGGGCAGGTCGGGTCGCATCTTTAAAATGTTAATGATTGAGCTTAACTTCGGCGTTCTGAGGGCGTTCTACTTACGCATCGCTCATACGCAACGTTGCCTCGACTTGGCAAACAATGTTAATTCAATGAGGCAGGCGGGCACTTTCATAATTTTTGTTACTCACACACACACACACACAGAAAGAAGAAGAAGAAGAAGGAGAAGAGGTCATCTCGCCGCATATTTAATTACATTTATAGTTGCCCTTTGCCGTTGGCTTTGATATGGGAACGAAGCGAAGGGGAAGGAGAACGGGGAAGGGGAAGGGAGACTTTTGTCGCCTCTTTTGACCTCGATTTAACGATTTTGCTTTGTCATTTGCTAGTTTAATTATGTGCATGGAAATTTATGTGCGACTCCTTGACTTTAAATGAAGTGTAAGGACCCAAAAGCCAAAGCCAAAGCCAAAAAAAAAGTGTACCGAAGAGATGGAAAGAAGGGGAACGAGGGGGAAAAGAAACCCAATCCAATGCGAAATGCCAAAACGCAATCCTTTTGCCGCCGCCAGCTGTTTTTTGGCCAGCACTGTGACTGTGACTGTGACCCCTGGGCCACGCCCTCCGCCCACCGTCTGTGCCCCTAACGGTTATTTATGGACGACGCGCCTGATAATGCTGCTGCTGCTGCTGTTGCTGCAAGGACCTCGACCGTCGTTGCTCTCGTTCTGCCCAAAGGCTCGCTTTCTGCCTGCCTGATTAAATTTTGTATTAGCTCAATAAATTTGCAAACGCCAAACGGAATCACACAACCCCCAACGCAACAACAACGCAACTAGAAAGTAAAGCACAAAAAAAAAAAAATAATGTACAAGCAAGCGCAATCGATTGCGACACATGAATACCCTAACTTTTTGGCTTGGGAGTCTTGGAAAGTTCTGCAAAGTCGATAGAATTAAATGCTAGAAAAGTTTGCTAAGGCAAGAGTTTTCATATATTTGCTTGCTTGTTGCGTGGTAGCAAATATAATAGTGAAAATACATCTAGGCAAAGCAAAACGGTTCGGTAGTATTCTTAAAATATACTAAATTAAGATACTAAAAATACTGAAATATACCAAAGTTGTTAAGCAAAGCAAATGAAAATATACCAAATTAATCTTCTGAGAAAATACTGAATAATACCAAAGTCTAAGTTTCTCATTGCTAAACAAAGCAAAACAGTGCGGTATTTTTTTAATATACCAAATTAATGTGCTGCAAAAAATGCCGAAAAATACCAAAGTTTATATATGGTATATCGATATACTAATACATTTTGCATCAGCTTATTTTTTGCTTGCAAACCAATTTTTTTTGTTTCCTACGCTTCTTGCAATCAATATTGAGTTTAGATGCAATTGAAACTTAGTCTTTTTGATAAACAGAACTAAGTTAATTAATTGAAACTATAATTGAAAATTATTTGTGGATGAAGTAGAAACTTAATTTTTATTTTATTTTACTTTAAATTTAATAAATTTCAACCAAATTTCCTGATAGAGCAGTATTTTTTTCTATATTATTTTACACTACGATTTAGTATTTTAGCTAAGACGCGGTATTTTAGTATTTGTTTTAAAAGGCGTCGCAAGCTGAATGACAGTGTGGAAATAGTGCGTCAGAAAAATGTATAAGCTGGACATTGAGACAGAGTGAGAGAGAGAGAGAGAGAGACGAAGAGTGAGGAAAAGTCGAAAGCGGAAGGCGGAAACAAATGTTCAGAGACACGCAAATGGACAACGCTTAACCCGCAGCTTGCATTTTGTTTTTTTATTTCGTTTTTCTCTCTCTTGGTGTCATATTTCAAGCACAGATCCCAGCTTTTGCCCTCAGCCTTGAGGCGGGAGTTGTTGAGGCTAATTGATGGCGCAGCTAATTTGCCTTGGCTGCCCTGATGAGAGTTGCGACTCAAGTGCCAAGAAATGCAATACAGACTGCCCGAAAAGTAGTTACAACTTGTATTTTAATTGCAGCTCTTTTTAGCTGCTTTTGGCTCTGAGTAATTTGGTGGTTTTTCTTTTATTGTCGATCGATTTTCACCAACACTTTTTCTCGCATTGAGCTTTCACTTTTTCGCATTGCCTTCACGTGCGCCTAAGCACACGACCTCATTTTGTTCGACTATTTGACCATTTTCTAGGATATATTTTGAATGTAGTATTATACCAATATACAAAATATACATTATGGTATATTTTAATTATTTTTTGGTATATTCATATGGTATATTTAAACACAGTATTCTTTTTTTAGCGTGATAATACAGCGATGTTAAACTGTTATTAACTCTATCCTATACGGTTCCGATGTTAACATACAAAATATACATTTTGGTATATTTTAGTATTTTCGGTATATTAATTTAGTATATCGAAGTCTTAATACTGCGCTGTTAATTATTTATTAACTTTTGACTATCGAATTTGGATTAAAATAGAATGTCAACATACCAAATAAACATTTCGGTATATTTCAGTATTTTTTTGGTATATTTAAACCTTAATACTGCGCTGTTGAGATTCATTAACTTGACTATCGAGTCTCGATTGCAGTAATATACTAACATACTAAGTATACTTTTCGGTATTTTTTCGGTATATTAATAAATATTTCAATTATAATACCGCACTGTTATAAACTCTCAACTAATGAGTCTAGAATAGAGTGGTATATAAACATACCAAATATACATTTCAGTGTTTTTTGGTATATTTAAATGATAATACAGTGCTGCTCAGCAATTATGAACTCTTGTTTAATTAGTAGAAAAGACTGACGAACATAAACTTTATTTTGTATCTTTATAGGGTATATAAGAGTCGTTGATTGGCTGTGAACTTCTGCTAGAAATTGAGTAATGTGCTGCATGTTTGGCTCGCAAAATTGTTTACAGCTGCAAATGCGCTGACGAATTGCGAACTTGGTTGTCTATTGGAATTTGGGCAGCTGGGAGGAAGGGCAAAAGCAGAGACAGAGACAGAGGTTAGAAACCTGGCTTTAATTTGGCTAAGCTGGCTACGCAAGTGAGTCGCAGTGACAGTCAGCAAGCAGGGCGAAGAGAAGGGACCGAGGGAGGGAGACGACAACGACACTCGCGTTAATTACGCGACTTTTGCTGCGGTCGACCGTTTGCTGATTGCAGCTTGACGCTGACTGTCGCGACGTCAACAGCGCTGTCAGCAGCGGCACGCACGACTAGAGCGCCCTCTAGCGTGTGCCGGGGCAAGCTAAGGCGAGCCAACACACACACACACATAGTTCAGAGTAGTACACTGTGAGAAAAGAAGGAGTAGAAAATCAAGAATCGAATCAATATCGTAAATTTTAAAGTCAAGAAGGAAGTTTTTGAAATATTCTTAGGAAGATTGAAGTAATTTTTTTCAGCTTAAGTCTTGAGATCTTTAAATTATGTGGAATATTTTATGTATTGTTTTCCCTTACATTTAAAGAAATAAATTTTTCAGCAAGAAAAAAGCTAAAATTTTGAAGTCATAAATCAAATTTTAGAAACCTTTCAAGATTAGATCCATTAAGATTAGAATAAAATAGTATTAAGATCAGACTTTTAAAATGTGACGTAAGCGTAATTCTTCAAGGTATTATTAAAAAAAAAATGAAGCGAATAATGAAGAATAATAAAATTTTGTAGCGAGACAAAAATTGTTTTAAAATTGCACCAACAGAGCAATTTCTTAAGCTAACAAGATTGTCAAATTGTGAAAGCAGAAGTTTAAATTATTTTGATTTATTATTTTTATTCAGAAAAAAAAGACTTGAGTAATTCATAATTTTTAATAGTCACTTTTCATAAATGACAAAAAGACTCTTAAAAGAAATTCAAGAACTTTATATTGAAGAACATAAAATTCTCAAACTAAAGAATCTGCATTGCGCTTTTCGAATTTGGTGTCAATATTTTTCTCACAGTGTAGAGAGCTGCTGCTATTGGTCTCATCGTCGTGCGCCTTTCATCTACACAGTGAGATAGAGAGAGTTAGTCACGCCAATTTTATTGCAATGCTGACATGGCTGATGACCGAGTGGGAGCAAAAAGAGCCAAAAGGGCGGTTGGAGGGGGCGTGGTGTGCAACTATCATTGGCAACAATGGCGTACGACAGTTTTCATGATTTCAAGCGGAACAATTAAGTTAACGATCTGCGGACATGAGGAACGCCAAGTGACAGAAATCGTGCTACCAAAGTCCAGCCACGTGCTCTGGTCAACGCCGCGCCACACGTAGCCACGCCCCCAGAACTCAGCAACCCCCCCTAGAGTAGGGCCTCCGTTAAAACGTTTAAAACTTGACTAAATATAGTTTTGTGCGATACAGCTGATTTAAAGTACAGAGCGAAGAACGTTCTGCAAATTTCTTAAAACACATTCTTCAAATAAAATTTCGATCATTAATAAACGCATTTCCATAAGAATTATTAAAAGTGTTTATAATATTTCTCACTTGCTAACTTTTTTTTTGCTGACATTTAAATGAGAAATCAAACTAAGCGTCACGTGTTGCTTAAAATTCAAGTGTCGCCAAGTTAATCGAGTGTGGAGTTTGTTATACCAAATAAAGCTTTTAGTATTTGTTTACATATACCAAAAAAAGTTTATAAGACGCTTTTCGGTATATTAATTTTGTATATTTCAACGATAATATCGATTTAACATGGTTTGATCATTCCAAATGAAGCTCCTGTGACACTTTAGTATTTTTTTGGTATGTTGAATCACTGTATTTGAGGGATAATACCGTTTAAACATTGTTCGTTCACAACAAATAAAGCAGTTTGTGATATTACCGTTTTAACATTGTTTGTTCACACCAAGTAAATCTTCAAATATATTTTAGTATTTTTTTGGTATATTAATTAAGAATAGTTTTATGATAATGCCGTCTTAATATTGGTTACTCATATCAAATAAAGCTCTTGGTGTATTTTAGTATATATTCGGTATATTAATTCGGTATGTTTTAACGTTTTAACATTGTTTACTTTTGGTATACTTTAGTAATTTATATATTAAATCGGCATATTTTAACGATAATACCGTTTTAACACTTTTCTCAGACTAAATGAATCTTTTGGGATATTTTAGTATTTTTGTGGTATATATATTTGTTATACTCATACCAAATAAATCCTTTGGTAGATTTTCGTATTTTATCGGTATGTTAATTCTGTATATTTAAAGCATAAAACCGATTTAACAGTGTTTGCTTATAGCATAAAAAAAATGTTGTGTGAAATTTTACTTTTTTTTGGTATATTAATATTTCATACCAAATAACGTAATTTGCAAATTAAGGTATTTTTTCGGTATAATAATTCGGTAGATTTGTTTTACTTTTGAGTGTGTTTTAAAGCTTTCATATAGTATTTGTTTATTTTCACAAGTTTGTTAAATGTTGGTTACACTTTAAGCAGCTGATCAGTTGAACCATAAATTTATGCATAAAATATGTGCAATTTGCTTGGGGAAATTGGGCATTGAGGAGCATTGAGCACATCTTTCAGACTGTGCCTGGACACTCTGGTCACTTGTTGGCTTGAAGCCAAGTTTTTGGCATTCAGTTGTAGCCCAAACATGCCTTCAATTAGCCAAACGTCAAACTGATTAAATGAATTGCCATATTATGTGTGCCCAGAGTTTGCAACTAAAGGGAGAATAGGGAAGTGAAGGTAAAGGGGGAACGAAGCAAATACGTAAGGGAAATGCGAAAATGTAAAACCAGCAGCTCAACACAAAAGAAGGACGGAGGGGGAGAAGAACCTGGGCTACATTACAAGAAGTGGACTTGAAAGTAAACAAAGTTTTAATTTCCTTCAATGATTTCTCTGCGCATTTGTTTTGGGGGGGTTGCATCCCCTTCCCCTTGCCCTTCCATCCCAAGCGAAGCTCCAAACATTGAGTGTGTGTGTGTGTTTGTGAGAGAGAGAATGCTTAGCATCATAATCAAGTTAGATAAATCTAAATCCTTTGCGATAAGCGACTAAAGAATAGCCGCCTGTTCCTTTTAGCTCTTGCCTAGCAAAACTCTTGTTGTTGCCCTCTCCCTCTCTCTCTCTCTCGCTCAGTGGGGATAGAGGAAGTGAGTGGAGCGGAGAGGAGAAGTTGAACCAACGAATTAGAGCGCTCCCAATGCCGTAGCGAGTGAATAGAATTTGTAATTTCCGTTTTTCGTTTTTGTATGCTAACCCAGAGCAGAGCAACAACCCCTCCCCCTCTCTCTCCTCCTCTCTTTCTCCCCTCTCCATCTCTCTCTCCCCTCTGACCCTAGGCTGTGGCTCAAAAGTTGAGCCTGCAGCACTTTAAGTGTGCTCCAGCTTCCACAATGAAGCTGTTCAAGTTGCGCTCTCTCTCTCTCTCTTCCTCTTCCTCTCCCTCTCTCTCTTCCTCTCTCTTTTGGCTACTGTTGCAGTTGTCTTTAAGGCAGCCGCAGTTCAATTGCTCCATTCTCCCCATCCCGAATCCAAGTCGAAGTCGGCCCAAAAAGCATTTCGGATTTCGGATTTGTTTAACGGTTCGGAATATGACGTTGAAGCCACAACAGCAAATGCATTTAAACAGAGACAGAGACAGAGAGTGAGAGAGACAGAGACAGAGAGAGAAAAGCATTGAAACCATTTGCCAGTTGCCATTTTTCCATTGCCATTTTTCCATTTTGCATTTTCAAAGTGAAACGTAAAATTTGATAGCTGCGTTCCTGCTTGCTTATTCGGTCGTCTCCTCTTTGTATATAGTCCAAATATATATTTGCATGCATGTGTGTGTGTGTGTGTGAGTGTGTGTTATGCGTTATGCAATCCACAGAGATCCCTGGGCGCTTTTAAGGCACTTAGATTCAATGCAAGATCCTATTGAGCGATTGTCGGCCAAGTGTTTTCCAATTGCCACAGCATGTAATCGAATCTCTCTCGCTCTCTCTTTCTGTTTCTGTTTCTGTTCGACAGCTGCTAAAATCTACAAATTTGTGGTGCCATCAAAATGAAGAAGTCAAGATGAAAGCAATGTGAACTATTCACTTATAGTCAGTAGAAAATCATTGAGAACATTTACGAATAAAGTTCAGTATAAAGAAATACTGTCCATGGTACCAATTATTATTATTAACGATTACTTTAAGTATTTTATTCACGTACAATTTTTAAATTGAAAACAAGTAAGTGAGTTGAAGTCGAGCACTCTTGCTACCCATTTTCAATAGGCGCAAGACAATCGAATTAATATACCGAAAAATACTGAAATATGCAGAAAACTGAATATGGTATATTGTTATACTGCAGCTTTTAAAATATACCGTGGAATGCCGTTAAAACAAGTCGAATTAATATACCGAAAAACATCCGAAATAAAGCAAACACTCGATTTGGTATATCGATATACTACAACTCTAAAAATATACCGTTGAGTACCTTTAAAACATGTCGATTTAATATAACAAAATATACCGAAAACCATATATGGTATATTGATATACTAATTTTTTTTTAAATATATCGTAGAGTATAAAAATCATTGAGAGTATTTTAGTATTTCACAATTAAATACGAGTAAGAGAGCTGCATCCATTTCCAATAAGAGCAACACAGTAGGGAATTATCGTTAAAACATATCAAATTAATATACCGAAAAAAAAACTGAAATATACCGAAAAGTATATTCGGCATATCCACATACCATAACTTTCAAAATATACCTTAGAGTACAAAATACGTGTGTGGGTGACAGATCGAAAAATGACGGAAATATAAATACACATAAATATCAATTGCTATATTGAGATTGAAATCTGATGGAAAGTGCCTTGATGAAGTATTTGGGAACTTCGGTAAAACTTGTAGTATACGAAATTTTCCTCAAATCCAAGTTTTTCTTCTTATTGTGAAGCATTAGTCGATAAAGTTAAACTTGTGAAAAGCATTTATGAACTCATTTTGTTTTCTTTTTCAATTGAAATAAAATATAATATTGTATTATTAAATAAATTTTGATATCAAATTGTATTTAAAATTGAAAGAATGAGTCTAAACTCAAGATAGGTACTCAGTTCGTTATGTGCTGAAGTCTCGACAGCTACTTACATCTACGTGGGTTGAGAGTTAAGGGCAGATGATCCTCAAATGTGAATGTTCTACGATGCCTACTTACACGTCTAGATTAGGCTAATGAATTGTTGCTAATGTTTTTGGAATGCATTCGAGGAAAGTACTTGAGGATAATGGAAATTCTCTTAGAGTATAGAGCGCAGTTACTTTTTATGTTTTTTTGTTTTTTTTTTTGTTTTTAGGGGCTTGCGAAACTTACTTACTTACTTATTAAGCGAGTATGGATTAAAGTACAAACTGATCTTTTGCTGTTTGTTGTTGTGAGTTGTTGTTTGTTCTTTTTTGTTTGTTTGGTTGTTTTGTTTTTTTGTTGATGATGATGCGGCTAATATTTAATTGGGTCGCCGACGTTTCCGACGTCGACGCCAAGCGATGTGACCGTGACTCAAGAGCTGAACAAGTCGCGAGGCCAAGAGACGAGCATAACGCCACCATTCGACACAACTGACGACTGCGATGAGGAGCATCGCATTGATGCCCAGCGCCAATGAGGCAGACGATGAACCCAGATTGCCCTTGGTCAGCATATCGGCACATCGGCCAATGCCATCGATATTCAGTTCGCTCATCTTACGTCCGTTCACCTCCAGCGGCGAGATGCAATAGTTCTTCTGCAGAAAGACACTTAGGTTATGCGCCCCCTCGGCGAGCGGACCATCGAGGAGGGTGTGAATGTGACAGCCGCAGGGGAAATGATTGTTTTCCAACTGCAGATGATCGACCCCATCGACGATGATCGCATTGGGATTTGGGGTTTCCAGCACATGATTGCCGTGGAATTTTAAATGCTTTATCGCCGCCGTATACGTAAAATTGAGCTCCTCAATTGAATCGATTTTATTGTTCAATATCTGCAGCGTATCCACCTGCGTTAGACCCGTAAATGCGTCCGCACAAATCACCCCGAGATCGGATTCTTGGAGCGTGAGTATCAGCACATTGGACAGTCCACGAAATGTGAACGGTGAGATCTCCTTGAGATCCATGTACGCCAATTTGAGCAAACCCACGGCATCCATGCCAAAGAATGCATCCTTCTCGATGCTGCGTATACCCGATGGCAATATCAAGTGTCCAACGTTCGTCAGACTCGAGAACGCCGAACTTTCGATCCGTATCAACGGATTGTTGGTCAACAATATCAGCTTGATGTTCGATGTCCCCGCAAACGCATTGCCCTCGATCCGTTGTATCTGATTGTTACTCAACAGTATTGTCGACAGATTCTGGAGGCCGGCAAATGCGAATTGTGCCACCGTCTGCAGCGGTGTGTGTTGTATGGATAAATCCCAGAGACGTGGCAGACCACGAAACGCAAACTGTTTGATCCGTGTGATGTTGTTGCCGTCAAGCGAGAGTTTCTTCAGCGCACGCAGACCGGCGAACGAGTCGGGTTTGATGATCGGAAAATTGTTTTTGGTCAGCGCCAAATTCTCGACTGTCGCAGGCAGCTGACGCAGCGGGATCTGCTCGAGTCCGCCCGTGTTACACAGCACCTGGAACGGAGAGGGAGAAATGGAAAGTGATTCTTAGAGTTGGTAATGTACGTTTTGGGTGGCTAAACCGGGTTGGAGGTTCGGTATATCTCCAGGATAATTACCTAAATTAGGATCAAAATAAACCCAAATATAGAGAGTAAGAGTTAGGAATGTTATTACTTAACAAGTTTCTATGTTCAATAATACATTAGTTTACAAAGTGCGATACAATATTTAATGTAAAGTCGGGAACAGAAGCTTCGAGATAAAAGTGCGATAAAATATTTAGTATTAAGTCGAGAAAAGAAGTTTCAGAATGCTTAGACTACTAGGGAAAGGATCTTCGACAGTTTTTCCTCGACGATGACTTCAAATTCTAAAAAAAATGCATTTTTTAGAGGCACCTAAAGATTGTGTTGCTGCTTAGGGTTACATGACATGAGAGTGCTTCAATTAGGAACTTTCGCATGAAATGTATTATTAAACTCATTTCAGGTTAGATTTTAGCAATCAGCTGTAAAAACAACTCCCTACGCACTTCGATGTTATGCGCCAAAAAACATACAGATAAGCAAACTCAACGCATAGCACCGAAAGAACTGACTAACGCCTTGACTAGTTGCACGATAAGGTAAGGTTAGTTAGGGGTTAGGGGTTAGGGTGGGTCGAGGGGCGAGGGGCGAGAGAAGTCAGCTAATGTAGTGCCATGTTGATGATGACACTCGCTGAATTAGGCAGCGGGGGAAGTCGACGAGTACTTGGAACCCGGCGCGAAAATTGAATTTGCGGCTTTATTGCTGCAAATAAAATTAAATCGAATTTTTTCTCTCTTCTCTTCTCTTCTGTTTTTTTTTTGTGTTGTTCTTTTTGTGGACGGAACTTCTGAACGTCTGCTCTGCTGTTGCTTCTTTTACGTCTGCTTTATGCAGTCAGTGTTTCATTTTTCGGGTTTACCACGCACGTTCCTCGCACCCTGCTGGCGGCCTTCTCCTCCCCTCGCCCTCTCCCTCAACTCACCCAATCTCTGTGCTGTCCAGTCCTTTCCTCTGCTGTGTCCTGTCCTTTGTCTTACATTGTTTTGCTCCCCCAGCTGTGTGTGTGTGTGGCTCTATCTTTATTTCGCGTCTCTGCTTTGTGCTTTAATTTTTTATAACTATTATGTGCTGATGTGTGCGTTTGTGAAATCACCACGCACCCCTAAACTCCTTACTGCCTCCCTCCCACCCTCGCTGCCATTTCAGGACCTTGTCCGATGTCCAGTGCTGCTGAATGTCCGTTTGCCTGACTTCTCCGACAGCTCCGGAGCTCCGGAGCTCGGAGCTCTCCGCTATCTCTGGCATCTTCTCATCTCTCTTTGCCTTTTGCCTAGACCTAGACCATCTGTCTATCTGCTGTCGCGACGCTTGTCGCTGTCACGTTGATGTCATCGTCGTTTTGTCCTCTCGTCTCCCCCTCCCCTCTCGTCCTGACCTATTCCGAAAAACCCCGCTTACGCTTTTCTGCTCTACAACATGTTTTTACTGCAATTCCCTCTGCACACTCACTAGAGATGGGTGCGTGTGTTGCTGCTCTCCTCCCAAACTCGTTGCGATAACTGTCTGCTGGCATAACCCAGTTAATTGTTCCTTTATCATCAAGTTTTTCATTATTACAAAGAACGCACACACAAAAAAAAGTAAACTATTTTTATAACTTTAACTTGACGCTTAAAGTTCACGCAACATCCAGACAGATTTTATGACATAAATCTCGTGCTAGAATACATAGACTTTATAAGAAATTTTGTAGGGCAGACTTTTGATAGATAACTTCCGGATCCATAGGTAGACCTCTAAAGAAATGTTCTACCCCTCCTTATACCCGTATCCTAACTATACAATTATATATACTTCGTGAGGAAGTTCCTAGTGCAGCCCTTGAAGGGATAAGTTAAGGTTTCTGACTTCATAGTATTAAGACTATATTCCGAAGTATAATATATCCTACACCTCATTATACCTTTATACTAACTACACGATTATGTAGACTTCATAAGGAAGTCCCTAGGACACCCTTTCGATGAATAAATTAAGGCTTCCGACTTCATCATCTTAGGACTATACTCGGATAGATAGATAGGACCTGCGAAGGAATTTCCTTAGGACATGTAATTCCTACACCTTCATATACCCTTATCCCAACTACACTGCTGGAGTTTATAAGGAAGTCCAAGGGCAACCTTGGGATGGATAAGTTAAGGTTTTTCACTTCTTTGAATTAGAACTTCGGATAGTTAGCTAGACCTCCAAAGGAGTTTCCTTAACACCTTGATATATATACTTATTCCAACTCCGCTTTTCAACCAGGTGCGCTCCCCTTGCACGATGTCATCGCTAATCGCGAGACTCGAAAATAGCTCAAGCCAAGCTGCCTTCTTCGGTCCCCTTGGTCGACACATTTGCGCAATTTTCATACGCTTCACCTTTTAAATGAACGAATTAAAAGTTTCATTTCTTTTCCTGCTTTCTTTATGTTTTCTTGCTCTTCACGTTGTTGTTGCTCCTGCTGTTGTTGTTGTGTTTCTTGGATGTTATTGTTCGTGTAACTGTTGTTTATGTGCAATGTTTTGTTGCTCATTCCGTTTTTTGCGTTTTCCGCTTTCCATTTCAATTCATTTCGTTGCATTGCATTGCATTTTGCACTGCGTTTCATTCCATATTGTTTCGCAGCTTTATTATCGCGTTTTTGTTTCGACTTTGGCATGTTTCTTCGCCGTTTTTAATGAAATTTTCCCCTTTTGTTTCGAAAACAAGTGGAAAATTGTTCACCATGAAGTTTTGTGCGACAACGTGAACGAGTAACGGTAAAAATGTTGCCCGGACTCTGACTTGGACTCGGACTCGGACTCTGAACCCAAAATGCGAAGTGTAATTGCCTCGAGAACCCCTGGAAGTATGCTACACCTGGCGCGGTCAACAATTGTAATCCCGAGTCTTGAATAGAGTCGAGTCGAGTCGAGTTGAGTTGAGGCAAGAAAAGTAGTGTTTTGGTGCAATGGAGCAATGGAGGTGAAAGTAAAGTAAAGAATAGGGTCGTAGGGGGTCTCCAGCTTAAATTACTTGATGTTGTGTGCGCGAGATATTTTGTTGTGTTTCGAGTGCTGAGTAAATCATTTCATTGTTCATAATCTGGAATAATGAAATCACTTAAGTTCTCAATTTGGTAAAAATGACGATGCCAGCAGCGTTGCTCCCAATGGTAATAAGGATGCGCATCAAGACTACTCCCGACCGACCCCCCAACTTGTGCTTTTGGCTACCCGCAAAACTCTCGCGGGAGACAATTGAATGCGAGCCTGGGCAAACACTCATACAGACAGAAAAACAGACAGACAGACAGACAGACGGAGGCCATGTAACAAGTGGAATGCGAGCCACTTGTGAACAGTAACGAAAGGAACTCGCTTCCGTCTCTTGCCCTTCTTTAGTGCATTTGAAACAAAAGGGAAATGACCATTTTGCCCAGCAGTTTTCGATTTAATTTTTCGTGCTCATCACGAGCACGGAGCGAAGCAGCTGACCAGCTGGGGATCCCCCAGACGACTGGCTGCTCATCTACACACTGATTTGCTTTTCTTTTTGCATGCCCTGTGCTCCAAGTAAATTGTTGGAGGGGTCTTCAATACGTTGTGCCGAAAAACTGTATTCCTCAAGATATAAAGTAGAATATAATATAAATAATTGCAACTAGATTTTTTTATTTATTACCAAATAATATAAACAAATAAATAAAATGAAAAATGCAATAATAATTAAGAAAATATATAATAACAAAAAAAAGATAAATAGAGAAAAAAATATTATAATATAATAGAGTTTTAGCAAAGAATACTGCATACATTTGAATAAAACAAAACAAGCAATAATCTAAATTTGTACAGTTTTTCTTTAAAGTCATAATACGATAAGCTTGAGTTATTTCAATGCTAAGCTGAAAGTTTCAACTAAATCGGTTTAAAACTCTAACAGCTAGTGCGGTTTAAAGTTGATTACAGGGTCTCCAGCAGTCGAGCAACTTACTAAGCTTTTTTTCTGCTGCTGTTGATGATGATGATGCTGCTGCACTGAGCTAACAACTAGCACAACTAACAAGTGGAATGCCAACTACAAAACACTTGCCTAACTGTGAGTGAGTGAGTGAATGAGAAAGGGAGAGAGATACAGCGAGAGAGAGAGAGAGAGAGAGAGATTGTGTTAAGCTTACTTGAGTCTGGGACAAGCAGATGCACTCGGCTGGGCATGATTTGGATGTTTCGGTTTGTTGCGAGTTCCACAGGCAGACAACAGTGAGCGCAATTATGAGCAGCAGCCAGGAATTGCACATTTCACGTTGTTGCTGACACGACAGTTTGGCGGCGTAATTGAGCTCGATTCTCTCTATCTCTCACTTCCTTCCGTCTCCGTCTGTCCTGCAGTCCGTGCTGCTGCTGCCGCTGGTGCTGCTGCTGCCTTCTCACTCTCGCCTTTCACTCGTTCCAGCTTGCAGGTTGCCAGACTGTCAGACTGCCCACAAATTGCCAGACTGCTTCTTTGCTGCCAGCTACTCCCCACAGCTCTCTGCTGCTGCCTTCGTCCCGCTGCCAACGTCGTTGCGTCGCTGCTTCTTACTTATTTATTTATATTTTTTCTTCTTCTTCTTCGTCGCCGTCGCCGTTGCTTCTGCTGTTGTTGTTTTTTGCGCTGCTTCTTTTTCGTATATTGCGTTATTTCATTTGAACTTTCTTTTTATATATTCTTAAGCTTAATCATATTTATTTATGCTGCTGTTGCTGCTGTTGGGCGGGGCGCTGTTTTTCTTTTTGTTGTTGGGCGTGGCGCACTGCACTGTAAAAGAAGAGGAAAATATGGGATGAAGACGAAAGCAAAGCTAAATATTAAACTTAAAGAAATGGCAATGCGAAACTTATAACAAATACACAAATACATATAGTTAATGTATGTATGTATGTGTGTGTAGATGATTTGCTACGAATCTAAGTAGTCTGTCATGCATACATAACCTCAAAGCCTACACTTAAAATCTGCTGCCTGCGATGACATGCAAAATGTATACGCAGCTTAGAGCGAGAGAGAGACAGAGCGAGATCGACAGTTGGCAAGCTGGCTGCGGCTCAAGCTCAGTGTGCTTGGTTACCCACCACCCCCAACCCCCCTCAAATTCGCCACTCACCACTGCCAAAGCCAAAGGCCTGAGGCTGAGACGCAGACTAAGGCTGAAACGGAGGCAAAACGGCAAAGGCCGCATTGACGTTGACGTTGAGCTTAGCCTCTGCCATGGCTCTTGGCTGCTGGTTGCTGGTTGGCTGGTTGGCTGTCAGCTCCTACTGGCCTGGCCAAAATAGCTGCTTGTTAATCATCAATAATAAATAAGTAATGCCAGGTGAACGTCAAGCTGCAGCAACAGCAGCTAGCTGCAATAACAACAGCAACAACAACAAGCCGGAACAAAGCCAATGCAATATAATAACTAAAATTGCTCCAAAGAGAATTTGCGATGAGACAACGACGAGCGACGACGAAGGCGACGTCACAGAAATAGGAGAGCAGTAGATGTAGAGAGGAGTGAGGTATGTGTGTGTGTGTTTGAAATGTTTAAATGCACAAATCAAATATGCAAGCAGTCGAAAAGACAAACAGGCAAACACACACACACACACACACACACACACATATACACACAAATACAGATAAGCAGCACCTGATGTCCAGCTGAGAATGAAGAACTGAGAGCTCTCTGCCTTTTAATTGAACACTAAGAGACCAGCGGACTAAGCAAAATGCACAATGCTAGACGAAAGGGAAGGCGAGAAGAAGAACTATAAATTACAAATACACAGAGAGAATAACGAGCATGTTAAAAATGCAATTTAATGCATAAAAATGCTTAAATAATTAATAATAGAATATAAATAACAATGTATAACTAGTTATAAATAAAAATTTGTATTGCACATACAAATTTAATATATGTAAATAAATCTAATACAAGTCAATTCTTGCATTACATACATATTTATTTTGCCCTTATTCGCAACGCTCTATATATGTAAAAGTAGAAAGAGAGCAGGCTCAGTAAACATGCACTGGCAAAACTGCGTGACATTCTTATTGAAGAGTACAGCCAGGCAACGCAAAACCGAAGAGCGCAGAGAGCAGGAGCAGCAATTTCAGTTGTGGGTGCGAGTGTGAGCGCAAGCTAACGAGGGAGAGCTAAAGAGCTTTGCATATGGCAAAGCGCAGATCAACTGTTGCTCTTAATTAGAAGCAAATGCAAAAAAGTAAAGCTTTGGAAAGGAGAGAGCGTGTGCGTTAGCAAATACGAGTTGCTGCTCGAAAGAGCGAAGCACACTTCATTGGAACTTTTAGTAGTGCGCGATTTACCAAACGAAAAAATAGTGTCGCGTCGATCCGCAGTCGGTTTAAATAATACATGGTAATTACGCGTGTGTTTGTGAAAGTGTTTAGTGTTTTAGTGTGTGTGTTTTGTGCAGCAGCGTGAGCGAGACGCTCACAATTGCATTTCGCGATTTACCAAACGGAAAAGTAGCGTCGCGTAGCGTCGATCCGCAGTCGGTTTAAATAATACATGGTTATTACGCGTGTGTTTGTGAAAGTGTTTAAGTGTGTGTGTTTATCGTGCTGCAGTGTGAGCGAGACGCACACAATTGCATTACATGCTGATCCAAAGGGATAAAAGCAAAATAACAAATGCCGGCACAAGCTCAAATAATGCACAGACAATTGTGTAAGCAGCAACAACAATGGCGGACAATGCAAAAGGAATCACAAATGTGACAACAAAAGCAGAGACCAGAAAGACAGCTTAGTTTGCAGCTGCTGCAGCTCAGATGGAAGGCGAATGAAGAAGAAGCAGCCGGTCGATATTTGTTGTGAGCCAGCCAGCCAGCTACTCAGAGCCAAAAGGCCACGAGCAGCTAATCAATCAATTTTATTCAACATTTTATTGAATCAACTAAAATCAACAACAACAATACCAGCAGAGCAGCTAAAGCTTCAGGAAAAACAAAATGGAGTCGAACACATTACAACAGGTAACGTAACAAGTACAACATATTTTTGCCAGATGGCGCCAATCCTTAATGCAAATTTCTTACGCGATCGAAAGGTAAGATTGGGCAATATGATTATTATGTAGATGGCGCCAGCACATTTCTTTAATTACCTCTTGGGTAGATGGCGTCTGGTCTAAATGAAAACTTGGGGAAGCTGCACGTTAGATGGCGCCCGTACACTGCTTTTGAGCTGTTGAGTGACATTTTTGTTGTTTGTCTGATCGTAGAGTGCAGTGCACTCTAAGCTCCTTACGTAATAAGTACAAGGGCTAAATGAAGCAAATATAATAGAACACACACAATATATATAAGTATAAAAAGTACTTGCGCGGTTGCAGTTTAAATTTCCAGGCAACAAACTTTAGCCACGAACAATGCAATGTGCAGCGTGCAACGTGCAACAGTGCAACATTTGTGGCATGCTGCAGCAGCTGCATTTGGAATCGTTTAAGCCGTTATTAGAGCCAATTAGTGGATGCATTCAACATACAACATTCAACGTTAACAGTAAAAACAACAACAACAACAAAAGCAGCAGCAGCAACAAGCGATGGCGATGCCACAAAAACATATCATGTTTCTGCTTCGACTGAACGACACAACTGTCAGATAAATGACAGCATAATTATACCATGCTCTCGATGGGGATTTGTTAGTTCCGCAACTTTAAACAGTTCCATTGCAAATGCCTTTAGCCTCCCACCAAATTGTTTGTTTCGCCCTTCTCTAAACGTTTTTGCATCGCAATTGGCGCGGAAATTCTTAATTGGATGCATGCGGTTAAGGCAAAGTTTCAAATCAGCTGAATTATCTGTAAATCGAATCTGCAAGAGCTTCAGTGGAGCTTTAAGCAGCTTTCAAATGCAGTTGAAGAACGAACAACTTTTGTTGTAATATTGAAGAGCTTTCAGCAGCTTTCAATCCTAAATAGAGATCAACTCACAATTGATTTAAACTTGCCAACTTTCTTCTCATATTGGGAGTCTTTTGTTTTCTCTTTATATAAAACACATATTTTTGTTGTTTAAGTGCAGCAGTTAAAGCTTGTAAGCTTTATCTCAAATGCTTATTGTTAAAAACTTCGATGTACTTAATGCACTTTGAGCGCAAGTGCAAGATTGCAATACGAGTAACGGCTGACTAGAATAGTCGTTAGATAGATAGTTGATAGTTTGTTGCTAAGCATCTGCGGGCAAATGATATCTATGAGATATGTAAGCTCATAAGTTAATCTGCGTTTGTGCCATTTGTGCTCGCAAGCAAGCAAAATAAATATCGTTAAATAGATAAGCAAAGAAGCCAGCAAATAGAATTATTTTTACCACGCAGCACACAAGACCGCAGCAAGAGCAAGAGCAAAAGCAAAAGGACACAACGTTGGCCAAAGGACAAACGAGCCACGTTGGACAACAGACACAATGGACAATGCACAGGACACGCAGGACATACAGGACACAGGACGTGGCACATTTTGTGTGTCGTTTGTCGTCGGTTGGTCGCCGGGGCCACATTCAATTGCTGCCAGAACAGAGCTGAGCAGAGAGGAGAAGGAGGAGGAGGAGAGCTGGCAAGCTTTGCCAACAAGGATATGTGAGCGAGCTGCACCTGCAACGAAGCATCGAAGCAGCGAGCCAGCTGCCAAGTGCTTGACCATTGGCGCCCATGAAGATAATTTAGAAAAGAAGAGCAAAAGCAGGGAGCACGGAGCACGGACAGAGAATGTTCCAGAGTGTGTGCCATCAGTCAATCAGTTGGCAGAGGAGAGAGAGTACACAACTTCTGCTGCCACTGCGTTCAATTAGAGTGCATTAGTGACTTAAGTTCTGTGGCTGCAATTGAAAAAAATGCGACGCTAGCTTAAAGCTCGGGGCACACTCCATTAGGGTTTCTGATCAGCAGTTGCTAGCTTGATCGAAGCTAGGGCAACGAAGTTGGCAACAGTTCAACAAGAAACCCAAAAAAAAAAAAAAAAAAACAAAAACGAGTGCACAAGTTGCACAGCCTGTGACCAGCTGTCCACACGCTGTGGCACGCTTATCTTTGCACTCAAATGCCTCGGCAAATGTCAACTAATCAAATTAACAAGCTGACCAGAGTGTGCCAGACTGGAAAGCATGCTGTAAGCGAGCGATCATACGGCAAGCAATGTTGATAAGAGCGGAAACTCGGCATTCACCTGGTCACTCATCCAGTTGCATGCTCATCCTGTGTAGATAAGAGACAGAGACAGTGAATGAGAGAGCGAGCGAGAGAGGAGTTTACAAATTTGGTCGACCTACTAAATTGCCCAGCGATGTCAAAAGGTTTTTTTTTTTTGGCAAAAAAAAACTTTGAAAATCTCAGTTACTAACTGGGGAATAAGGATACGGCCAAAGAAGCCAAGAAGAAGATGGCAACGTCGCCATAAAGTCAAATACATAAAACATATGTTCAACTTTGGGCCAACGATTTACACTTGGCCCAGACAGGCTAAAGAATCGCTGCCCCGTCAAGGCTTAGACGCTCATCATTCCATCAGTCTGTCCGTCCGTCCGTCTGTCTGTCTGGCTGTCTGTCCTCCCCTGTCTTGTCTGTCTGGCCTTGGCTTGTGCCCAATTTGTGGCTGTCAGCATCATCAGCAGGCGCCAACAAGCAACAAACATCTCCATCTCCATCAGCATCAACATCGCATCGACACCATCGACACCATCATCGTTGTTCTTCTGTTGCTGTTGCTTTGCTGCTCCTTTTTCTCATTCCACTTTCGTCCTTCACATCATCAGCAATTCCCAAGTGCGTGTGCCGCCCTTTGACACGCCTATCTCCTCCCTTTTGTCTAGCGTGAGATACACTGAGCGAAAACAAACATGAGAAAATACTTGACGCAGGTGAGCTACCTGAATATTGAAGGTAGTTTCTTGTTTGAAATTGATATTTTTAATTTAGTAAATCAGTTTTACCATTTTCATTGCTAATTGCAACTTACATATTTTATTCAACATTTCGTTCTATTATTAAATGTGTGGTAGATGTAAACTAATTGTTTTAAGTGTGATAATTAAAATAAATATTTTTCAAGTTTCCTTAGTTGCCACATATTTCTTAGAACTCTCTTTAAATTCTTGAAATTACCTCCTCAAAAAATGTTCTTTTTAGTCTAGAAATTGTATGTTCATTATATATTTAAAACTCTATCGATGTCGTTCAAATACCAATCCTTTCGAATTGCCTTTAAGTATTCTAGCCTTAAACATTCCACAAAAATTCGAAATTTTTTTACATAAACTTAGCTGTAACATGTTTCTTAAATTCTTAAAGTTACCACCCGAAAAAAATATCCTTATTAGTTATTGTGGAGCAGTAGTAAGTTTTTGGGCTTAGAGCAACTGTGGACGCCAGATTGAATACAGATTGACCTGTCGAATCAAAGATCGCTTTACACTTTAGATTTTGTGTTCAGTGCAAAGTGATGATGGGGTTATGCGAAGCTTTATAAAGGCTGCTGCTGCGTGTGGCATATCAAGAAGCCAGGACAATCACGAAGCGTGAGAAGCGCGTAGAGAGGCGCAAGAGGGACAATGGAAGAGAAAGGGAGAAGGATTGAGGACAGACGAGTAACGGCGCATAAAGCACGACAGCTTCTTGGCATAGCTTTGCATATGAAAGCTGCCAAAGCCGTTGCGTGCGAAGTGTGTGAAAGAAAGAAAGAGAGAGAGTATATATGTGTGTGTGTGTGTGTGTGCGTTACATTGGGGAGCAGCCACTCGTCCTTCTTCTTCTTCTTCGTCTTTTTCTTGCCTCATATACGTACATGAGGTGGTCGGTTATTGTGTTTATGGCTTTTTATGCATGTCCCAAATCTGTCCAGGCCTTGAATTATTGGCCCAAAGTTCAAAGGGCGCCGCCGTCGCTTCCAATGTTTGCTGCTTATTTTGCGTTTTGCGTTCTTTCTCTCTCTCTCTCTCTCTCTTCTCTACCCAATGAGTTGGGTTTTTATTGTGGCTAAAGTGGTGGACGTCGAAGTCGAGGTTGAGGGGCGGACAGAGACTGGCAATATAAAATAGCAATCGCATAATTCAATCATCTCGGGGCAAATAATCAATCATTCAAGCATATCATTAATTAATTCAACCATTTAGGCAACCTCAAGCACATTCGTAGGCGTTCACATTACATCCAGCATCTCCCCAGCCAATAACAACAACAACATCAACTCCCAACTCCCAAACCCCAAACACAAACCCAACCCCAACCCCTGACCCCAACCCCAACACCAAAAGCCAGCTACTCAGCCTCCTTGTTGCAGAAGGCCAAACGAGCCGAAAACAAAACGCAAGTTGTGCCCCAGCCACGGACAACTTGACAACGCAGATACAAATAAGAGATAAACCAACAAGTAAACAGTATATAGTGGAGTTTGCTCGACTTGGAGTTACCTTGTGCTATTTCATTTTTTAGCTTTTCTTTTTAATCTTCAAATTTCATTCAATTCTATTATTATTTGAGAGAAAATCATTCTCTTAGAATACTTCTTAAGAAAGTTAAAGGAAGTACCATAGGAATTTAGAGAGTATACTCGACTTGCAGTTACCTTGTATTATATTATTACTTTAGCTTTTCTTGTTCATCTCCGTTCAATTATATTACTATTTGTTTGAAAAACATTGTCTTAGAATACTTTCAAGAAAATGAAAGGGTCTTTTAGCGCAGGAATTTAATTTGTAGAGTATACTCGACTTGCAGAGACCTCGTATTATTTTATAGATATATCTTTTTTTGTGGTAGTCAACTTTAATAATAAACTAGTAAACAACTAGTAGTCGAATTTGCTCTACTTTAATGAAATTAAAAGGATCTCTTAGAGCAAGAATTTAATTTTTAGAGTATACTCGACTTGCAGAGACCTTGTATTAGTTAATGAACTTATAATTTCTTGCTGTTGCACTCTATCTGTAAATTCAACGAAAGCTTATGATAATTTAGGAACCGTACTTTAAATGGAAAAATAGGAACTTATATATTTTAGAAGAGAAGTATTTAGTCATAAAAATGTAGAATACAAAACGGAATTATCAATTGAAATGTTTATCAATTGCTTATACCCAATTAGGCAGAGCTCATAAGTAATGAGTATGCTACACACACACATACAAATTGTGGTGGGAAAAGAGATGCAGGGAAATTGTGGAAGGAGCAGGAGCAGGAAGAGGAAGAGGAGGAGAAGGAGATCCCCTCTGTTGTCCTGCTCCTTAGCACAAATTTATTTGCTGGCTTCATGTCGACGCCGCGATTTGGGTCGGCTCGACTCAACTCGACTCGACTCGAGTCGACTTTGGGTTGGGTCGTGTGTATTTGTAATTAACTGTTATTTAATACGATTTGCCTCATTTTGTGGCAGTGGCAAGAGTGTCAGTGGCTGTGGCAACAACAAGCTAAGCAGTCAACTTGACTCGACTCGACTCGACTCGAGTTGGAGTTGAAGTTGAATTTGGATTTGGAGAGTTAAGAGAGAGTTGGGCCTAGAGGTCGGTTTAGCCAATTGGTCGAGTGGCTCAGAGATTGTTACTGCGCGGTTAGCCAACATAACACAAAAGCCAAACACAACTTTTCATACTCCTAATGTGTGTGTGTGTGTATGTTTGTTGTGCATCATTGTTGTTGTGGGTCTGTCTTGTAGGTCGCGCTGAAATGCTGCCATTTAATTTGCCAAACTTTTCGACGCTTTCGTTTGTTTTATCGTTTGTTTGCACACCCTGCAAATTTGCAGCAGCCACAAGCGGGTAGTTTGTAGTAGTTTGAATTTACAACATAACAGAAATAACTTTGTAGTTACTCTAAAATATTTGTGCACAGAAAGAAAGAAAAGCGTTAAAATTATGAATAAAATCTTACATCAAGATTGTTTGTATGTTAAAATTGAAATAAAAAATAAAATAAACATAAAATAAGATGTTCTTAATTTAAAAGTGCAAATTAAGCATTATGTTAAATCTTGATGAAGGATTGTTTTAACCTAAAAGTCTTATATCAAGATTGTTTTTTTTTAAGATCTGAAAAATATTAAATGAAGATTTGTTCAATCTAGATTTTCTTCTGTGTAAATGTGTACTTTATATTTATGGAGTCTGTAGAGATTTATAATGCAAAATAAAGAGTACAAAGACATTAATAAAACTTCACAATTCTTAGTAAATTCTTTAACTCTTAAACAAAACTTCCAAACTTATAAATAGATGAATTTTTGAATTTATTAGATTTCATTATTTAACAATCAATTGTCGATTACTCACAATTCGATATTTCCATTTTTTAAGTGTTGAGTAGAACGTAACGATTAAGTGTTGTACAGTGTATAAGTATTGAAATATAAAAAGAAGCATCTCTGTTCATCTATATATATTATATTTTGATTTTAATACTTAATATTCAATTTGACTTTTAGTCTATTTCAAATAAATTTATAAAGTAATAAATTGGTCGAGTGTGCAGTCTTCAAAATATTCATATTATTATTATAATACATTATTTAACGTATTATAACTGCTATATTATTATATTATATCGTAAATTTGCAATTTATAAGTATATCGATAGTTATAGCAAATAGTTTTTGGTATATTTTATTATTTTATACAGTTCTTCTATTATATTTCTGCCAAATTACAGGGTATTTTGTGTGTTTGCGCTGCCGTTGTAAAAGAAAGTTGTTTTATTTAATTGTTTTGTCATTGTTGTTTTGATATTGATAAATGTTGTTTTGGGGCTTGTTTTGGGTGCTCGTTAATGATGATACTTCTCACTGTCACTCCACTCACTCAGTTGGCGATTTGTCACCGATAAATGGACAGCAACAACAACCAGAACAACAAGAATAGCGGACCAACAGGTGAAGGACTCAGCAAACTGATTAGCTGATTAGGCTAGGACTAAAGGACAAGGACAACGCCTTTCTGTCAGCTTGTCTGTGCGTCAACTTAAGCAAAAAACTTTTGTAGCTCTACAAACACCATGAAATTTGTGACAAATTCAAAAGTTGACGAACATTTCACAGCATGAGAAGCACTATACTATATTTGTTGTATGAATAATGTGCTGAAAATGATTAGCAAATTGTGAAGGCTGGAATTTTTGCCATTTAGTGTGGCAAAAAGCTACATGAAAAGTTATTAGTTTAGCATGTAATAATAATAGTTGGTAATAAGGGAATATTAAGACCAAATTAAGATTCTAAATATAGAATTTATTTTTATTTATTTTCAGCTTCGATTTTGTTGGGAGTTTAAAAATATCTAGTTTTATGCCAAAACATTTGTGGTAAGTGCAGTTTTAAAAATATTCATATTATTATTGTACTACATTGTTTTATACGCTAATCAAAATGAAGAAACGTATAGTCACGGATATACTTTGGTATATTGATATACCATATAAACCATATTTTTTAGGGTATATTTTTTAAAATAACCCCATTTTCTAGAAAATGAGTAACGGATATCTCTATATAATATTATACCAAAAATATACCAAATATTATATTTTAGTATTTTTATGGTATATTTTTGGCATATTTTAAAAATATAGTTTTATTGGAAATTGGTATCTCTGTAACTATAAACCAAAAAGTCTTCGGTATTTTTGGTTTATTTGGGGTATACTTTCAGTATATTTTTAAAATATGGTTTCATAGAAAATAAGCAGCGGGTATTTAATGATATATCACAAATAGTCTTTGTTATATTTTAGTATTTTAGTTTTATTGAAATGGGTATTCCTGTAAGTCTTCGGTATATTTTGGTATATTTTTAAAATATGGTTCTATGGAAAATGAGTAGCGGTTATTAACGAAATATCAAAAATAGTCTTTGGCATATTTTAGTATATTTGTGGTATATTTTAAAAATATGGTTTCATTGAAACCTTACTTAGTTGCTTGTGTAATTGAATATGAATGAAGAATAATGCATAAGTTATTATTAGGGAAAAGAGCTCTTCGACTGCTGAAATTTATCGCTTATAGATTTATGGTACTCCACGCTCATTCCCATCAAATTTAGCTAGTCACTTTCGCTCATTGAAATTTATGACGTGAACTAAATTTTAATCCACTCAAATGCATATGTATAGCATATCTCTTTCTTCCTTCTTGATTCATGTAATTGATATTTGTTTGTTTGCTTGACTGCTTGCTGCTGTTGCTGCAGAGTTGTGCTTTGATGGCTTAATGATGCTGTGCAATTAAAGTGCTTACGAATTTTAAAGTTTTTTGGGGGGGGGCCAGAAGCAAAAGCATTAGCCAAGTGATACGTGAATAATTTCAATTTGCAAGCAAATCCCAAATTCCAAATCCAATTTCAATCCGTTTCAATGCGGCGCGTGCCGCGTTGATTTCTCTGAGAGACTGAAGCGAGAGACGAGCGATGACATTGGCAAAAACAAAGGCGACGGGCGATGGCAATGATGATGAGGATGATGAGGATGAGGAATGAAGAAGATGAACAAGAACAAGAACAACAAGGAGAAGAGGAGGTTATAAAAACATGTGTAACTAGACGGCTTACAAGGATCACGCACTCAGTGACACTTAATGCCACAACGCCGGCGTCAACGTCAGCGTCAGCGATGCGAGCAGAAAGCAGAGCAAATGTCGCACACCAAAGTACCAAGCTATGTATAGAGCACATCTCATGCAGGGCAGGCAGGCAGACGGAGAGACAGACAGACAGACAGACAGACGGACGGGCAGACAGACAGACGGACGGACGGACGGACAGACAGACAAACGCAATTAGCTTTTAGCCATCATAACATTATGAACGGCAACTGACAGGCGACAGGCGAGTGAAACTGAAACAGAAACAGCAACAGCGACAACGACAACGACAGCTAACTGCTAATGATGAAGAGGAGGACAAGGATAAAGCATAGTCAGTCGATAGAGATGCCACACAGAGAAACAGAGAGAGAGAGAGAGTGAGAGTCGAGGAGGAAGCCGCCTAGGGCGCCTTTTTGGGGGAATAGCGGGATAGCTTGTGGCAACACTGCGGTTGCGGAGGGTTCGAGGGCTAGAGGGTTAGGGGGTTGGAGGGTTGAGGTTGAGGTTGGCGTTCGGGTCGCATGGCCGCATTATGTTGATGTGCTGAAAGCAGAGCTCACGGCGCGCTGCTCCCAACACAATGCCGTTAACTTGTGTCGAGATTAAAATAAGGACACTCGCAAAATAGTAAAACAAGCAACTGCACAACAAACTAGACGACTAGCCGACTATATAAATACGCTATCATCGAATTGAAGCGCTTTGCTATTAAAGAAATACTCGGCTATCAAACTATAAATATCTAGAGAACTATTGTTAGAGAACATGATTTGTTGAACCAAACAAGTTGATAGATTTTGAAGCGTATTAATTAATTACGAAATTTTCAAAATGTTTAAGCTTAGCTTTTATAAATTGATTTTCCAATTATATTAAGAAATTTTCAAAATTTCAAGCTTAGCTCTTTTAAATTTGTATACAATTATATTATGAAATTTTCCGAGTTTCAAACTTTTCTTTTGTAACATTTTTTCTAATCGTATATAGAGAACATATTTACATAAATTTAGAAATTGAGCTAAGCTTTAATTATAATACTTTAATTATAATACTACTTGAATATTGAATTAATTATTTTAATAAGTTTAGCAAAATGCAATCTCAGCTGAATTTATGTGATAGTAAAAGCAATTCAGGAAAAGGAACCAAGGAACTGTGATAATTCTGTCTGACTTAGAATTTGGATACAAAAGCAACAAGTCCAACTTTAGAATCTTGTTTTCATAGCACTTATTTTTATATTTATTTTTTTTTATTTTTTCATTTTGTTGTTTTTTTTAATTGATTATTTTATTTATTATTTTTTGTCTTTGAATTGAGCTACAAAAATAACAAGCACAACTTTAGAATCATGCTTAATAGTAATTATAGTAATTATTTTGCTGTAGGTTATTTATTTTAATTATTATACATTTATATTTATTTTTTATAATGATTTTGGTTGTTTCATAATTATTAAATTTAAAAATTATGTTTACTTAAAACTTTTATTTTTGTAGCTTAAAATGACTGTTACTTCATAAATTCAATTTAATTTTCAATTTAAGCACATACATTATAAGTGTGCTGAGTATTGGGAAATACAATGTCTAATAAGAAAAAACAGCTAGAAGTCTTGGAAGATAGATTAATTAATTTGTAATCATTTCATTTCAATTATGTTCATATATCTGAAGAATGGGATTGTATTGTATATGAAAACATAAGCATGAGGAAGGTTGATTTATAGTAATTTTAAAGGAAGAATAACAATTACTTATAAAATATACTTTGCAAAAAACTGCGAACTTTAAAAATCGGTTGAAATGTCAGATATTTTAGCTCAAATAAAAGCTAAAAGCTAGAACGTTTCATGCAACAGTTGCTTACTCCACTGTTCGAGTTGGAGTTGGAGTAAGAGTTAGAGTATTCAAATGACAGGAGCACAGAGCTAGAGACATGGACATGAACATGAACGTGGCAAGTAGTGAACGTGCCACACTCGTCGTCGTCGCCGTCGTCGTCGTTGTCGTTGAGAGTTGCAAGTTGTGTGACTCGCATGAGTTGCGAGCTGAAGCTTTGTTTATGATGTCAGAGAGACGAGAAGCGGATTTTCGAGTGGAGCGACAACAGCACTGAAGATGAGACGATATGAGATGAGATGAGATGCTAACTCCACTCAGAGAGAGAGAGAGAGAGAGGGAGAGAGAGAGAGAGGAGGAATCATGCCGAGTTTGGCTTCTAAAAATTACTGCGTAAATGATGATATGAGATTTAGAGCATTTCTGCGGTGTCATTTGGCTCTGCCGGAAGCGGATATAGTAACGAGGCGTGGCACTAGGGGAGGCAGCATGAATGTAATGACAGATAAAGAGAGAAAGAGAGAAAGAGAGAGGGAGAGATATCCTAGTCAACCGGTGGAACCGGAAGGAACTTATTTAACACATACCCAAGCAGACAGTCAGTCAGACAGACAGACAGACAGCGACACAGTGAAGAGTGAAGAGTGGGAGAAGACCACACACACATACACCAACACACATCGACACACACACTCAATGTGCTGTGGAGTGGCGCCCCGAGTGGAGATTATGTGGCACGATAATCATATTACGATTATGTCGCGTAAAATTTCCACAACTCCAAACTCAACTCAAAAAACTGCTGCTGCCGAGTCCAAGTGAGACTTCAGCAGAGGGGAGCGGTGTGTGGGGCGGGGCGGGGCAGGGACAGGACACAGTGGAGTACAACAAGTGCGAATGCTGTGCTTAAGCTATACCCTGCACAAATCACGTATACGCCAGGTGTGCTTTAAGTAAAGTCAAGTTAAGTTGAAGCAGCTTGAAAATGCTTAATTCTATAACAAATACAAACGAAATTTGTGCAACAATATTTGCAGTAAAAAACATAAACTGAAACTATATAAAACAATATTTAGGTAAGTCTTATAGCTTTAGGCTATAACTATATTTAGAACTAAGATAAATTTTAGAAGCTATAAAATATATAAATTCGTTCATTCATTTTTTGGTTTGTTTACGAATTCGTTAATTTTTCCAATTATTTTAGAACAGAAGAATAATTACAAAATCATGATGAGATCTAATTAAAGTGCTAATCAAGAACTATAAGATTAATCAATACTCAAAATAAGAAAAAAAAAAGATTTGTCACTTTAGATTGAAGAAGAATCTGTGTAAAGAATCCGTAGAAACAAAAAAGAAATAGTGCAGTATAAAATTCATATTGTTTGAAGGATTAAACCCAAGTTTCTTTTAATTTTATAAATAACTCACAAATATTTCAAAAGTTTGCTGACAAAATCTTGTATTTTAAGTATTAAAAAATTTCATATGAGAAATATAATATGTGAAATGATATTTTAAGGTTAAAATTTCCTGAATTTCCTTTTCTATAATTACTCGTCTGTTACCTAAGCTGCGAACAAGTCAGCATACTCTTCAGCAGATTAATTTACAGGGTGTGCGAACAGACAGTAAAACATCAAATAATATTGTTATAAAACACAGCGTAAGGCTCTCCAAGGGGGAGTTAGGGGGATGAATGGGTTGTTTTCTCTCCCGCACTACAAAAGTTGAGAAGGGCAGCGAAACATTGAAGAGCACAACAGAGAAGGAGAGAGGGAAAGGAAGGAGGAAGGAAAGGGCACTCGTATCGTTGACTTTTGCCCGGCTAAAACAAATTCATTAAAATGATATTTTTACATTTTACATTTACGTTTCGGCGGTTGGAGAGCTGCTTAGCTGGAGGAAGTGCCGTTAGCAGCCAAATGGCTTAATATTAATGCTTAAACCATATTTTTAGCCAACAGCCAAACAGCGGGAGAAAGCTAGAAAGAGAATGAGTGAGAGAGAGGGAAGAAGTGGGTGGGAAAGTTGGCAGAAAAGCCAAACGGAATCCGAGTGGAACTGCAAAAGATTTCGAGAGCTTTACAGCAGCGACAGCAGTTAAAGGATTAATGAATACGGATCTCGAAAGTACGGCACAAACTTTCGAAACAATAAAGAATTAACTTAAATAAAGATACAAGATTAGTGCAAGCAAACTTCTATTGGAATTCATAGCATAAAAAAGCGACAGCTAGTTAGATAAGGATTAAGATCAACGAAAAAAGAGAGAGAAAGAGAATATATATGATTATTATATAGGATTTATTTTAGATTTATAAATTAAATTTATAATTTGAGAAGGAATTGATTGTTTATTTATTATTCATTATTATTGTTATTTTCAATTAATTTAAAGATTTGTATTTTTTTGTTAAGAATCATTTTATTTTGTAGCAGTCCATTTTTTGTATTTTTTGTCGGATTCCTTCTTTACATAAAAAGCAGCTCTAAGAAATTTTCTTTTCGAGTGAGATATTTTTCTGATTGTAAACCAGAGTTGTATCCAAAAAAAAAAAGCAAACTTATTTTTATTCGATGTATGTTATAGTAAAATTTTCATTTGTTTATTTATTTTTTGAGTGCAAAATTTGTGTGGTTTGAGTTCAAGAAAAGGTTTCAGATAAGCAAGTTTCGTATTATTTTCTTTTCTTTCGGATTCGGTTTCTTCACATAAAGGGCTTTAAAAAAAAAAATTTTTTTCTTGTTATAGTGAGAAATTTGAAGCGTTTAAATTTAAGCCAGAGGTGTTTTAGCATCCTTAAAGTTATGTTGTATTATAGAAATATATTCTTTTGTTTATTCCGGCTCAAATTCTTCCTCTATGTTATGGCATTATTTTTCTTTGTTGGAAGAAATTCCTTATAAAAAAAAAAGAAAATTCTTTACCATTTAATATAGGATTCTGGCTTGAAAGTTTTTAATTTCGAAGCAAGGAAGTAAAGTTTAATTTCATACTACAAAAGCTTTCACAGTAGCTGCGCTTTTTGCGCAGTGTATTTGCAGTGTTCTCTCATTTGGATGGCAAAGACTTTTATCGCATTTGTATGCACAATGAGCCTGACTGACTGACTGAGTGACTGACTGACTGACTGACTGACTGAGCGATGAATTATGAATGTGCTATACTGAAAAATAAAGCTAATATAGTAAGTCGAGTTATGATAACAATGGAATTCAATTATTGTTGTCAGTGCTGGAAATGATTAAAGTGAAATCAAGAAGTGAATTGAAATCAATTCTCAAGACTAAAAGAAAGGGTATAAAACTCTTCGACTTTGCGGCATTTGTTGTGTATTTTACGTTTTTTTCTTTGTGCGTCGCTTTTTATAATTGTTTAAATGTTATTCCATTGAATGGCGGACGCTGTCACAGTGAACGTCAACGTCAGCGTCAGCGTCGCCATCAACGTCAACTTCGACATGGTCGCTGCTTGGGAAACTGAAGAGGAGCGCGGAGGAGTGGTGAGGAGGGGAGAGAGGGGGTAAATTCAAAAGGGGGGAGAGTGTAAGGGAATCGCTTAGCGTTAATGTCTTTCATTTATTGTCATTGTTGTTAATGTTTTTTGTGTGCGTGAGAAAAAAGCATTTGCATTTAAATGTAACGGCAACTCGTTGCTCCCTCGCACACTTTAGGCGAGAGGGAGAAGTGAGGGGTGAACAGGCGGGAAAGGGGGGAACGTGGGGATAGCTGGTTACGTGGTTAGCGCAGAGATTTTGCTTGAATGATTTTTATTGCTCGTTTGTAGTAAATTTGCTGTGTAATTAGAGAGACAGAGCGAAAAGGATTATTATGTGCGCTCGCAATACGTGTGAATGTGTGTGTGTGAGTGTGTGTGTGTGGAAGAGAGGTGGAAGAGGAGGGGGTGACAGTGCGTGGTGGTGGCGGGGAGGCAATGAGGTCAGGGCTACAGCTACAGCTGCAGGATGTGGCAAGGCTGAGGCATTTGCTGAAGGCAAAGGTTATGCGACAAAATGCAACGCTGCTTGCTGCTTGCCCCAATGTGGCGAGTCCTGCTGCTGCTGGCAACCGGAAGCTGCCAGGATTGCAAGTGCAGCAAATGCCGAATGCCAAATGCCCCCAAAAATGGCAAATGCTAAACGGGGTTTCCCACCAACAGCAACAACAACAGCAACAACAACAGCAGCATCATCATCGTCACCACCAAAACGAAATTGTGGTGCAGCGAGCCACGACACGGGACTCTAGCACACTAGGATACTAGGATACTAGGACACTGGTCAGCAGCTACAGCGCATTTTATTTTTGCTACACCCCACAAAAAAAAAGGGAAAAAGAGAAACACAAACGAGCGACAAAGAAATGGAATGCAGCAGAGAATGCTGGGGAAAAGTTTGGGAAGCAAGCAGCGTGGGTCAACGGGACGAAATCAGAATGATAAGTAGCAGTTGCAGTTGCAGTTGCAGTTGTAACTGTTTATGTTAAACGCAGGCAGCGAATACCCTCTCAAACTTATAACAAATCAAAGGGGGAGAGAGTGAAAGCTACTTTAAGGAGTAGCAACAGTTTAAGATGAGCAAATATCAGTGTTTAAATTGAATTAACAAATATTCTCAATGCCACAGGCATTTGCAAAATATTATTGTTAAACAACCAATGCAAAACTTCAAATGCAGCCTTAAGCAAATTGTCAAATACATTGCATACGAAAAAAGCAAAAAGACTTAACTTCCAATGTCAAATGAGCTTGAATTCAATAAAGGGTCTCTTGCAGTCGAAGCTAACTTGAGCAAAGAGAAGAGGCAGAGAGATAAATTCAAACAGATCATTAATTATTAATAGATGCTTTCAATCTGGGAAAGTCGCTGCAGCTTTGATACAAACAAATAAGGCATACATTGTTGTACTTTTTAGCTGTTTTCTTCTTTTATTTCAATGTGGGAAGAAAATAATAATTATATATAAAATGCACTTAAAATACCAGTATTGATTTGCAATAAACTCATAGAAAAACCAATTTAAGCAGCAGACTACTTTCATTCCTTGTTAAAAGGTCTAAAAATATGTAGTTATTTTTTAATTATTTGAAAGGAATTCACCCGGGCAGACTTCTTTCATTTCTTAAAGGGTCTATTGCAGTCGAATCTTTGAATAGGCGCGTTGTCAAAACTTCAACTAAGTGAAAGTTGATTCTCTTTGAAATTCTTAACAAGAATACCTAAATAAAATTACAAGACAAATGACAAGAATGAAGTTTCTGACTATTTTGAAATTCATTACATCAGAATTTACCATTCGTTGTTTTTGTTAAAGGGTCTATTGCAGTCGAATAGAGTATTCAATATTGACTAGAATTATTCAATATATATTTGCCTTTATTTCTCGTCAAGTGCTTAACTACTCCATATAACAATTCCTTTCAGTCGTTAAAGGGTCTAAAGCAGTCGAATCTTTGAATGGACGAATAGTGATAAAAATTCATTAAAATATGTTTGACATTGTTGTCCAATCAAATCATTCAGCATTTTTTAGAGCACACTTCTTTCATTCGTTGTAATTATTTGTTTAAGGGTCTCTTACTGTCGAGTCTTTAACTTGACGAATATTGTCAAAAATTCTTCAAAATATATTATTATAATATTATTATTATTTGCCATGAAGACAATCAAATAATTTAAAATTCTTTACAGCAAACTTCTTTCATTCGTTGTAATTATTTGTTAAAGGGTCTATTGCAGTCGAATGTTTTGCTAGGCGCGTTTGTCAGAACTTGGAACACTTTAAGTTGTTTTATTTGTTGCACTTTCGCAGAGCCAAAAGAAATATACTCGTTATATCAAATGTAAGTTGTGGCCACCAGCTCGACTGCAGTTGCTCTGTTTGTAGCAGAAGGGTTCAAGGGGTAAACGGAGGGGGCTGACTGCAAGAGGTCAGAGTCAGGCAGTTGGTCGTTGGTCGTTGCTCGTTGTGGTAGCTGCCAATTGCCGCATGTTTTGTGGCATCGCATGGGGTGACGCCTCTCTTTAAGGCGAAGCGAATGCGAATGCAGTTGCCATAAAATTTAATTCCCCCCAAGGATTGTTTGCCTACTCTATCTCTCCCTGTCTGTGTGTGTGTGTGTGTGTGTGGTGTGGAGATTACGTGCCTGGACTGGACAGCAGTCGAAAGTTGGAGACATACGATGCATAGGCAAATAATTCAAATACTCCTCGAATTCATTGTCGTTGCCGTTGTTGTTGTTGTTGCTGTTGTCGTCGACACATCGATTTTAAAGGCAAGCTCAGCTCAATTCGAATATGACTGCCACGCCTACCGCCCTTGCCCTTGGCCAGAGCAAACAGCAGCGAGCTGAGCAGCGATGCCAGCGAGTGGAAGCTAAATAAAATTTCCAATTCCCAAACACAATATCCTTCAATTCTTTGGCCACACGCAGCTCAGAGCGACGCTTTAGCCGATGTCGAGTATATCTCATTTAAGTCCGATGTGGACATCGAGAGCTTTATATAATTATAGATAATGAAGCTAATCTCGACGATAAAGAAGTTGGCAACAAGTACGCATGAGACAGAAGAAAATCCCAAGACAACTTTAAGCATTTCTTGTTGGTTAAAATTGTAAATTTTCTTAAGCACACCATTCCCTGGTCTGGAATATAATTTTATATACAGCTATGAACTTTGAAATAGCAGTGCTGTATGTATACATACATATATAGTATATTAAAAGAAACGTAATTTTGAAGTTGAGTATAGTATTGATTCCTAAAGATTTGATTACGATTGGATGCAAATTCTATAAGTTATTTATGAAGTACATCTGTATAGAAAATTACGTCTAATGAAATTGGGTTTTATCTGCTTTGGCAGTAATATAGCATAGATATGTCAAATATGGCATTCAGTATATTTTAGTAATTTGACGGTAAATTATTTAGTATATTGTAAGAATAATACCGCACTGTTTTGCTCAAGTTTGATTCAAATGCTTGCCACGCTCCCTCAAATCAAACAATAATAACTATAATTTTTATAATTCCTGGAAACACTTACTTACTGACTGACAATTTGGTATATTTTTCACTGTATGGTATATTTTAATTTTTGTATTATATTTAAGTGTATACTAATTTGGTATATTTCAAAGTTAATACCGCACTTATTTATCTTAGTTGCTTTGGATGACAATTTGGTATATTTTCCACTCTTGGTATATTTCAAAGTTAATACCGCACTTTTCAGTCTTGGTTGCTTTGTGAAATCATCTGGTATATTTTTCACTTTATGGTATATTTTAAATATTGTACTGCAGTTCTTGGTATATTTTTAGTATTATTGCGGTATATTAATTTGGTATATTTTAAAGGTAATACCACAATTTTCGGTCTTAGTTCCTTTGCCCGACAATCTGGTATATTTTTCACTATACCAATATACCAAATATATTAATAGTATTTTATTGGTATATTAATTTGATATATTTTACCAACCACACTATTTAGCATTTATTCACAATAGTCAAACCCACTCGACTGTAGTTTTCTTACTTGTTTTTTAATATAATTATTCTTACGTTTTGGAATTCCTTGCTTCATATCTGTAGTATTCAAAGCACAGCTAAATTGATTTACTTTCGAAATGAAATTGCTCAGTTTTGCGTTGCAGTTGGTTATTTCATTGTTGATCTCACAAAATAGAGTGGCATATCTAGTTTATTTGTAATTACTCAGCAGCAAGCATAAAACTCAATTTCTGTGGCACAGAAATACATAATTTACGGCGCCAAGACAAGAGGCAATCTATTTGTAGTTTGGTTTATATATTTATATATTTGTATTTGCCTCGATTTATGAAGCACTCGATTTTAATTAAAATACATAACGAAAAATTACATTTCAAAATTTGAAATCTTATTTCAAGTTATTTTTGCCTAGAAAAGTTTAATTTCAAAAATAAACAAACTTGAATTTTCTGTATTTTTTACCGAATGTTCTCTTCAATATTTTTGTGGCTTAAGTTGTCAAATGCATTTCGATGGCAATTGAATTGTTATAATTTCATTGTATTAAAATTTACATTTACATGCAATATATTCAGAAATATTTAATTGAAGTAACAAATTGATTTCCCATAGTCTGCAAAAATTCCTTAATTTAATTTAATCTTTTTCTATGAAATATTATCGAAATTATTTGTTATTTCATTGTTTTCCTCTTTCCAAATGAATCTGGCAAAATCTATGTAAGGATTAGCTTTGCCCAGTTTCCATTGCTTAATCTTTTTCTATGAAACGGTTTTCAAAATGTCTAATTTAAATATCCAAATTGCTGTTCCATATGCTAGCTCTGTGCTTTTCCATTTTCCATTTTATGCTGGCAGCGTAGATAAATGCAAAGGATAAGCTATGTCGAAATTTTCTTACTAATTCCCCATGCTTAAACAGAAAAAGTTTTGTATTTGATTTGAATATTCTAAATTGATATTCCATAGTTGTTGTTTTTATTTTTTTATTTTGCAAAATATTTTAAATCTACTTTTGAATAACTAAAATCGTTTTCTAAATTTTACAAGAGAGAGAGAGAGAGAGAGAGTGAGTAAGTAGCTGGGCGAGATTCAATGATAATAGTTGATATTTTCATTGGCCAGCTGGATTAGAGGATGCAGCGTGCTATAGCTTGTGGAAGTTGCAGTTGCACTTGGAGACGGAGACAGAGACGAAGACGGAGTTGAAGTCGTTGAAGTGCTGCTTCTCGTACTCAAGGTTGACTTGACTTGAGCACTTTGCCGAGGGCTACTCGATGCTGCCTCACTTGCCACTTGGCTGTGGCTTTCGACTTCACTCCTTGCTTCATCCTCCATCCTTCTGCTCTCTCTCTCCCTCTCACTCTCTGAGCATCTCTGGTTTCCGCTTCCGTTGAACTCGCAACTCACCTGTGCGCACATTGAATACTTGCAACTGTTGTTGCTGCTGTTGCTGCTGCTGTTGTTGCAACAGGCGATGGCGTTGGCGTTGGCGTTTACGTTGTGAATCTGTTTCTTTAGCTGTCATTTACACAGTTTTGCAAACACATATATACATATATATGCAAGTTAATAATTAATTTTGTTGTGTGCACTCTTGTTTTAACATTTGTATTCGCTTTAAAAAAAAAAAAAGAAAAAATCGTTGAACGTACGTCGAATTATATGTATTGCAATTTGTAGAGGGGAAAAACGAGGGAGATCGCGACGATGTGTTGGCTTTGCTCAAATTGGCCGGCAACCGCGTCAAAGCGACCGCAAAACTAGCTAAAACGGCTAAAAACGGAACACACGCGATTCTCGCAGCCGACGGCGACCGCAAAAAAGCCAAACTGCAACAGCAGCAGCAACATTAACGGCAACAGCAACAGCAGCAACATCAACGGCAGCAGCAACAAAGTGGTCAATCAGCCGGCAAAAATCACTCGAACGCACCGCACACACACACCGCACACACACACACACATATGGCGCGTGGCACGTGGCACAACGAGCAAAAAAAAAAAAATAACAAAGCAGTTGCTTTGACTCTGGGGGAATCCCACGCAAAATAAAACCCGAGAACAAGTCAACTGACAATTAGCCAAGTGGCACGAGGCACGCTTTTGCTTTTTTGCCGCCTTTTCAATTGCTGTTGCCGAATGTTGCTGTTGCTCACTGTTTACTGTTGCTGGCTGCTGGTTGCTGGTTGCTGCTGTCGTCGCGTTATTTGCCCAAGTTTAGTTTTGTAGTTTTGATCTTGCGCACGTGTTTTCTTCTTTCTTTTTGTATTTCAAAGAGTATATTTTGCATCCGCATCCGGTACCCGGTACTGATGTCAACAAGCTACCACACGCAACTAATTCAAAAAATCCAGCGAACGGATTACGGACAACATTGCTGCCGTCTGCTTTTGCTGCTGCTTCTGCTGCTGCTGCCGCTGCTGTTGGCAGCAGAAGGCTCAGCAGCAGCAGCAGCAAAAGCCGAGCACGTTTCGTTCGTTCGTTCGTTCGTTCGTTGCGTTCGGCTTTTCGCATACGAAGCCTCGCATCGAAGCGCACGATTTGCAGTCAACATCGGCTGTTGCTTCGTCTGCTGTTTCGTCTCCTCTTCGTTGGCACGTTCGGCACGCGTTCGCTTCTCGTTCGCTTGTCGTTCGCTTGGCATCGTTGTCGTCCGCCTCAGTCGTGGGCCATCGACGACAACGTCAGCACGTGGCCCGGCAAAATGCAGCTGCCATCTTCCATGTACCACGCTGTCGTTCTCTTACCTCCCTTTCCTTTCTCTCTCTCTCTGCTTTACGCTGACAGTCACTCCTCCGACTGTGAGTGTGTGGGCATGTGTATTAATGTGTTGTGCGTATTATTTAAAAAGGCAGCTTAACCTGCTTTTGTGACCTTTTCCCCAGATTTGTCCATTTGTATCGATGTTGCGTTGTGCTGTTTGTGTGTGTGTGTGTTTGTGTGTGGAGCCAGCCAAACTGATGGAAATCCAACTGCAGATGAATCAGCTTCAATATCTGCATATGTCTGTGTGTGTGTCGATTGGGTGAATGTGTGTGCGTGTGTTGATAAATGAGTTTTTATTTTGATTTTATTCACTGTTTACCTTTGGCATTTTTGCATATACCAACTGTAAATTTTTCAGCACGTGTGAACGTGTGTGTGTTTGTGTGTGTGTGTGAGTGCCATTGAAATGCCCAAATGGTTTTCAATTTATTAGCAATCAGTGGAGCTAACAGTTAAAAACAATATTGTTGGTCAGTCTCGAACAAAGAGCATCCAAAGGGGGGAAGCGGAGGCAGAGGGAACTGCAGTTCGACACTGAGTGAGTGAACTGCTCTCCCTTCCCTTCCCTTCCCTTCCCTTCCCTCTCTACTCTTGGGGCAACATTCGTTTCGCCTCCCCGAAGACGCTCAATTGCCAGAGTTGACACCATTTAATTATTGTCTGACAGTTGTAGTTAACTAACTCACTATAAGAGCTCTCGTTGTCCTCAATTTCCACGCTTAAATTTTGGCAGGCGACGGGCTGTGAATGGTGCGGGGGTGGGCGGGGTGTGCACAGATTTTATTGTCCTAACAAAGTGGATGCTGGTGAAAGCTGTAATTGAAATGTTGAATGATAATTAAGCTACGATTAGCTTGACGCAACACCAGACAGAGGAGATCGAAGAGTGTCTCAGGGAGAAGATGTTGTTCACCATCATATCATATATTTACCCTAATAATGCCCAAGGGTCTTCGAAGAGATTTCAACTGAAAATAGTTACTTAAATAGCCGAGGCGTCCGTCTGTCCGTCCGTCTGTGCGTATGAACACCTAGATCTCAGAGACTATAAGAGTTAGAGCTATAACTTTTTGCGACAGTATTTGTTATGTTTGTACGCAAATCAAGTTTGTTTCAAATTTTTGCCATGCCCATTTTCGCCCCCTCAAATCGCATCGAATCTGAAATTTGGTATAATATTAACTATAGTTTATGTTCATATATTTATTTTTGGTATTTGGCTACCAATCTAGAATATTTTGCTCTGCATAGTATATTTTAAGTTTTGGTATATTTTTAAAAACTAATACGAAACTTTTGTGTCTTAGTTGCTTTGGCTGTCCATCTAGTATATTTTGCACTATTTGCTATATTTTAAATGGAATACTAAATCAATATACCAGACCTTTGGTATATTCATAGTATTTCTGTGGTATATTTTAAAGTTAATACCGTACTGGTATATTTTCACTTTATGGTATATTTCATAAGTAGTACTATTAATATACCAAATATACACGTGGTATATTTATAGTATTTTATCGGTAATTTGGTATATTTTAAAATTACGCAAAATGAGTAGCGAGTATCTCACAATCGAGCACACTCGACTGTTACTTTCTTAGTTGTTTTCTACTCACATTTGGCTTAAAGTTTCTCCTTTCATATTTATAGCTTTTTTGTTTTCTTAAATTTTACTTTACTGTGATACATTTTAAAATGCGAATTTTCATTATGCCGCTTTCAACACAAAAAAAAAAAAAACAATTCATTATGTTGTAGTTTTGTATTCCTTTTAAGGCATCATTTGTCCCATCCCTAGAGTGTTATCAGCTGACACGAGTTTCCGAGTTTGCGACTCTATTTTACAGTTTTAGTAGTTGCTTCAGTGTTGCTTACTTGCAGTTTGTGTTGCAGGTGTTTTTAGCACTTACCGAAAGCGTTCTCTTCGCATCGTTCGCATCGACTCTCATTTGGTTAACATGGCTGCTGTTGTTAATATAGGCTTGTCCAACATGTTTCCCTTCTTCTCTCTCTCTCTCTCTCTTTCTGTGTGTGTGTTGCTCTATGTTGTTGCATTTTGCCTGAGGAAAAGATCATCAGAGATGTGGGGAATGTGTTGGACACGAGGCGAGAGCATGTCTGGCATTTTCTGGCCATAATTCGCTCAACATCCGATATGACCGCAAAACGGCAAATTGGTCAAGTCGGTTGCCATGTTCCCCCTGAAAAAAGAAGAAGAAGGCAGCTCCTCTCTCACTTCTCTCTTTCGAGACGGAGTTGGAGATGGAGTCGGAGTTGTTCCAAGTCCTTTTACTCTTTCTCTCTCTCTCTCTGTGTGTGTGTGATGTCGATGCTGATGCTGATGCAAATGGCAGGAAATGCGTGATAACGACCAGCGACACACACACATACAGAGACACATATTGAAAATTTGAATGAATACAGAGTGTGACAGTGTGAGAGGGAGATGGGGAAGGGGAAAGAGATAGAAATGGACTAGAGGCGATTGCCGAATGGAGGCAGAAGCCATTCTGATGGGTTTAGCTCTGACTCTGACTCTGACTCTCTCGCTCTGCTTCTGGTTCTGAGGATGTGTTGTGAAAGTGTCGACACCAGTTTTGGGCCAGTGCAAAACACATGCCACATGCCGCAGTCCGGTCGGGGAGGAAGAGGAAGAGAAGCTGCCTGGTATCGCGTCTGAATGTGAAGGAGCGAGCATAAAGAACCGCAAAATCATGAAATTGAAATGCAATAATGAAGGCTTCATGGTCGATCGCTCAAACACACACACACACACATACCCGAACACACACACACGCATACACACATACAAACTAAGGCAGACAGTTGGACTGTGTGGCAGCAATAGAAGCAACAGAATCATCGCCACCAGGAGGCAACAGGCAACAGTGTCAGAGACCCTGGGAGAAGGAGGCGACGTGCAATCGACACGGGCCACACACACATTGTATGTGTGTATGTGTGTGTGTGACGACACCACAAAGTTGCCATATTTAAAGCATAAAAGCAACATTTCCGTTTGTCGCATGCCGAAGAGCACAAGGTGAAGACTAAGCACTGAGCACAGAGCTCAGACCAGAGGCCTACATGCGACTCTGTGTGTGTGTGTGTGTGTGTGTGGTAGTGTGTGTGTGTGTGTGTGTGTGTGTGTGTGTGTGTGTGTGTGTGTGTGCGTGCGCGTTGCAGTCATGTACAACATGCAACAAACGTGAGAAACTAAAATGAGTGCAATTTGTATGCCACGTTTAAGGCAACGGCAGCGGAGCTGTGCCACAAGGGGGCAGACACACACGATGCTGCTGCTGTGTGGCAGGCTGCGATGACTGTGGCAAGCAGACAGACGGACGGACGGACGGACGGACGGACGGAAGGACGGACGGACGGACGGACGGACGCTGTGCTGTTGCCTGAACCCGCAGACAACTGAGAGACGCAAATGAAAGGCACCGCGGAGCCGAAAGCAAGGAGAAAGCCTGAAAGAAAGGGGGCCAAAGAGTGGCAAGTGGCATGTGGCATGTGGCATGTGGCAGGCAGCGGCATGTTCATCAACAGCCACTGCGCATCTTTCATTCTTTTTGACCAGAAACTCAGTTTTGCATCAATTGTCGCATAAATTATACAGATTAACACACACACACCCATGCTATATAATAAAATTAAATTTGCAGCAGTTGAGGAATAAAAGAGAAAAAAAGAGAGCAACAAAATTGCGATTGCAATTGCGATTGCGATTGATTTGTAATTTTCGTCTCCATTGTAAAATATTGCTATAGCTTTAAAGGGTTTAAAAAGACATAACAAATTGAGGAAGCAGAATACCATAAATATATCTGAATGGAAACCGAGACGAGGACTAGAATTATGTAAAGTCAATATTGTAAATATTATAAGACAATTTTTCTGAAGTGAAGAACAAGTTTCGTAAAAAACTTTAAGCTAAAATCAAGGCATTAGCCTCATTTAACTTACGAAACAGGTAATGATATCAAGTTCTACAATATTTTTAATAAGAAAATTAAGTAAAATTTATGGAGAATGCTGGCAAGACTTTCGGATCGAGTTGCTCTAGCCTGTGGAACAACTTATGTTGACTGACTTTAAATATTTTACGAAAGCAGGGCATAAAGCGGAAGAGTAGTGGTCAAGCGGAAGGATGAGAGGCAACAAAGGACGCTGCCACTTTAAAGAAACTGCCACGAATTGAAAACAAGAGAACAGAACAAATCAAAGGAATATTCTACTTATGAAAAGGAAGATTGATAAGTTGTGGGGAATGAGGACAGTTTGACAATAATTTGGATAATTTTAGTTGATAGTCGGAAAATTATTGATCGACTGCCTGATTCATTAACTGATTGATTAATGACCGACTGATTGATTGTGCGATTGTCTGTCTAATTGACTGCTAGACTGACCGATTGTCCGATTGACTGACTGCATGATTGACCAACTCCTTGATTTACTAAGGGATTGACTAATGACTGACAACTTTTTCCCTGACCGACTGATTGACGACAACTGATTAATTGACAAACTGTGTAACTGATGACTGACTGACTGATTGATGATAACTGATTGATTGATGAACTGTCTGACTTACAGACTGCAGACTGATTGACTGCTTGACTGACCGTTTGATTCACTAACTGATTGACTAATGACCAATTGATTGATTCAGTGATTAATGTCTGTCTGATTGACTGCCTCTATCATTGACTCTCTGCTTGACTGGCTGATTGAAAATAACTAATTGGTTAACAATCTGTCTGACTGATGACAGAAGGATTGACGGCCGACTGATTGATTGCACGACGGACTGATTGACTACGTGAGGACTGACTGACTGACTGCTGACTGCTGACTGCTAACTGATTGATTGATTGACTAACTGATTGAATAATGACTGCCTGATTGATTGTGTGATTGTCTGTCTGATTGACGACTTTATGCTAAACTGACTAACTGATTGATTGATTGAAGATAAATATTTGATTAATAAACTCTCTGACTGATGACTAAAAAATTGACTGACTGCCGACTGATTGATTGCTCGACTGACCGATTGTCAGATTGACTATATGAAAGCTGACTGACTGATTGACCGTCAGCCTGACATACTTGCGACCGACTGTCTGACTGATTTATTGACTTAATTGCTGCAGCATTTTGTTGCAACTTTCAAGTTATGGTCTGGCAAATTAAAGACGCCAGGACAATCGCGTGTAATAGTCGGTAGAAGAATGCCTGCCAACAGAGCAGAGCACATGAAGGTAGCTGCCACAGCGTTTATGTCCCCTCCTGTCCTCTTCTGTCCCCTCCTATCCCCTCGTTCCTTTCACCGCTTTGCGTGTGTGCAGATCGTGCTCAAGTCTGTGAGGGGCACAACTCGACGCTAATGGCAATGGGGCTGACGGCAGTCTGTCCTCGCTGACATACACAAAACCGAAATCTAATTTAGTTTGTCAAGAGACATAGAAGGAGAGGGCAGAGGGAGAGATTCGAGGCGGTCTACAGCTGTAGTTCTTCTTTGTGAGAGGCGTCGGCAGAATGCCGGTAGCTGCCGATGGAGACGGAGATGGAGGAACTGGAGCTGGTGGAACACATGCAACCGTAACGTTGCGGATGTGAATGCGGATACGGATGCGGTGGCTCAACTGTCTGTCACCCGATGATACTTTAAGCTGCACACACACACAAACACACACACACACACACCCGCACACACACACTCGCTCTGGGTGCCATAATTAAGGTGTCGCTTCCAACCTGCAGCCAAGGTTCCAAGTCTCTCTACATTTCCCCTTTTTATCTGTAGCAACCTGTGTGTTGCAATGGAAATGGCTTCTTTGCTGCAATTTCGGGGACTGCTGCTCGTTTAGCCCCGAGGCCAGTTCAATTGCCAAGTCGCCTCGCTTCCTCCTTCCCCTCTCCCCTTCCTTTCTCTCTCTCTCTCTCTCTCTGTGTAGATTACGCTGTCGCCTGCCTGCGACTATGAAAATGCCTGACAGCCGCCACAGCAGCAGCAGCAGCCAGAATCTAAAATTGCCAAGGAAAATGTGTGAGTTTGAAGTACGTGAAGAGGTGAATGGAATGGAACATACGAGTACTACTAACGGGTTATGGGATGGGATGAGGTTGGGATGGGGTAGGGATAGAGGGAGGGGGACAACTGCGGGTTACGGCTCTCTGAGTGTTGCAAAAATATACTAAATATAAATGCACATAAAAATTCAATTTCTCTAAAGTGTAGCTAAGCATGTAATTGAATTTGTAATGGCGAATATCGTCGTCGACTTCTCCATTTCCCATTTCCATTTCCATTTCCTCTAGCATTTCACATACTATCATACTCGTAACCTCATCCAGTCGCCAAACCTCAACCCCTTAGCATTTCCATTTCGTTCCATTCTGTCGCGAAATGTCTCCATTGAGTGAGTGACTGACTCGACTAGCTCGCTGACTGAATGACTGACTGACGTGCAGTCTGTCGTCTACATAGATCCATCCAGCACTCTCTCTCTACCTCTCCTCTCTATGCGAATGACTCACCAATAATATGTGTGTCTCTCCATCTCCATCTCTTCTTCCACCTCCTTCCACTCCTGTTTCAATCGTGTGTGTGCAAGTTGACTCCAATTTCAATTCTGATTCCGTCGTCGACTCTTACAACAAACATTCAATTTTTTTCCATTTTTTTTTTTTTTTTTTTGATAAAAATTGCAAAGCAAACACTGCCATCGGCTGGTTTGCATGAATTGTATTTCTAATAAGGAGCTCTCTCACTCCCTAACTTCAAATATAATGGTACTTAATGTAGTCTCAACTCTTTGCCATCAATCGAAGCTCAATTTACATATAAATTTGTGTACTTAACGCCCAGTTAAACGACATCTTCACTTGACGCTTCTAATTTGTGCCATTAGCTAGCAATCAATCCCAAAAAAACGTCTTGTGAGTTGGCTGTTCATACATAATATTAAATAGATTTATTTAGCATAATTTTTAGGTATTTGAAGTTTAAACCCTATATTAATAGCTTGCATTTCAATTATTTTGTTTTTTTTTTTAGTATTTTTCTAAATAAAGCCTGGAAATTTTGGAGTGAATCATGCAACATTGCTGCAGGTAAGCGCCATTAAACTTATTAACTATAATCTTCAAGGTTTTAGCAGAAGTAATTAAACAGTAACTTAACATAGCTGAGAAATATCAAGTTAACAGTTATGTTAACATAACATTTATTTAATTTAGCTAGGAGAAAACATGTTAACCGTCATGTTAACACAACATTAATTTAACATAGCTGAGAGATAACATGTTGACAGGTATGTCAACCAAACATTAATTTAACATAACCGTTAGAAAACTGTAAGACAGCATGTTAACGTTCACAGCAATCAAAATATCAATCTATAATATAATTTACATAGTAACTTAACATTAATTTAACATTGCTATGAGATAACATGTTAACTAGCAGCTTAACTTATCATGTTATATATATTAGATAGTTGTGAGACAGCAAGATAAAAGACATGTTAACAGCCGCCACAACTTCAATCAATGAATTATAATAGAATTCACTTAGTAACTTAACAGTAATTTAACATATCTGTGTGATAAAATGTTAACATTGTCATTCCAATGTTACCATTACCTAACAATGCTAACATTTATTTAAGATAACACCAGACAGGATACAAATCTACAAAAAAATAACAGAATTTACTTAGTAATTAAAAAGCACTTTAACATAGCTGTGGGACAACTTAACATTGTCATGTTAACATTTAATTAATTTAACACAACAACAGTTAAACTTAACATGACAATTCCTTAATTAACTTGGCAAGGTAAATTGCAAAGTGAATTAAATTGAACACTATAAAGCACGTAAAGATGTGTTTGTGTGCGCATTTAATATGTATATGAACGCTGCGACCAAATGTCGTATAATTCCTGTAATTACTTTACAGTTCATTTCCAAATTGGGACAGACGGCGAGAGCTGAGCGTCGCCCCCAAAGTACAGCGTACAATATTGTCCTGTATATTGTGGCGAGCAAAGACGCCAAACACATCAAAATTTGTCGCTGTTGTCGATTTTAATACCCTAGAGGCATAAAATGCAATAGCGGGTAGCATGGTAGAGAGGAAAATTAAGCTCTATCAAAAGTGGGATATGTTAAATAACGACTAAAGAGTTGTATTATACTTTTTTTCCAATTTTTAACATAGCTCAGAAAATTATTATTTCACGCTTCAAGTTTTTATTACAAAACATTTAAAAATTCCTTAATTTTATTTGAAGAATTAACAATTCCTTATAAAATCTTCAAGACGAATTCTTATTACAAAACATTTTAAAATTTCATTTCAGTATTAACAATCCTTAATAAATTCATTAATAAGATTTCTTTCTAAAAAACAATTTAAAATTCTTTAATTTCATTTGAAGAATTAACAATTCCTTAAAAAATCTTCAAGACGAATTCTTATTACAAAACATTTTAAAATTCTTTAATCTTATTTAAAGAGTTAACAATTCTTAATAAATTATTAAATAATAAACTCTTTGATTAAATCAAGAATTTACAAAATTTCTTAAATAATACATTTTTAATTTATACATTTTTTGATTTGATTAACGAATTTATTATCCTTGAAAATATTTGATTTAATTAAGAACAAGAAATTCTGTTATTTAATTGAAGAATTTACACTCTTTAATAAATTCTCAATTCATAAATTAAATAAAGGAATTGAATTCGTTAATTTAGTAAACTAACAGGGTATCTATGAGTCGTTCAGCGCCTTGTACTTTGGCTTATGTGTTGCTGCTGGTTAATTTTGCTTTTGTTGGCACATGAAAAGCGTTTACGGCAGAGTGCGAATGCGAATCGGCTTCCGCGAGTTTCAGGTCCGCGTGTCTTTCAATGTTCGGTGGTCGTGTCGATGCCATGGACATTAAAGTGACACCATCGCTGTGTTTTCCGACTCGCTGACTGATTGACAGACTTATCGATTGACTGACTGATTAATTGAATAAGTCATAATTAAAGATGCAGCTTTCACTTTTATGCGAGAGAAACAGCAGTTGATTGTAGTCCAATTGCACAGTAGGCCAGACAGTCATTCACTCAATCAATCAATCAGTCAATCAATGCAAGCAATGCAACAATCAGTGGCAGTGACAGTGAGGCAGCTCAATCAATTAGCGAGCAGAAAGCTGATCGCTTTCCACGCAGCAGGCAGAGAAAGAAAAAGAGAGAGACAGAGTGAGAGAGAGAAAGAAAGGAAAGAGGAAGTGGAAGTGGAAAAGGATGCAAGGACACTCGGCAGTGTTGCAGCTCAGCGTCGCTTGACTTGGCTGGACATGTAAATTGTGAACAGAGGAAACAATTATGCTGAGCCAATGAAGTTGAAACTGAAGCAGACAGCGACGCAGCGACTACATTTACAGCCTTACAGCCTTACGGCCTTACGGTCTTACGGTTTACACTTTACAGTTAACCGGCAACAGTTTACACTGACACGACCATGACACGTGCTGCGCTCCCGTCTCCCTTCTCCCTCTTCAAGGGGAGCGAAAGCAGCACTTTACAAAATAAATAAAATGAAAATTTGCTGCTTCCGGCCTTTTGAGTGTTGTCAGTGTGTCCCTCTATCTCCATTCCCATCCCTATTCCTATTCCTATTCCTATCCGTGTCCATATCCGTATCCGTATCCGTGGCCATGTCCATGCCCTTCCTCTTTCCTTCGTGCTGCTTTTCAGCATAATTTTAAATGGGACGCAACGAGACGTAAAGTGGGAGAAGCTGCAACTACGATGACTATGACTACGCCTTCGACTACGACTGCGACTTCGACGCCAACTAACTGTTAACGGGCATGGCAAATGCGTGCGTGCCACCTTGCAACACTGCTGCTGCTGCTGCTGCTGCTGTCTTTTGCCTATTTTCTGTGCCTCCGCCTCCGCCTCCAACTCCATCTCCAGCTTCCATCTTCATCTCAGCTCGTCGCGTGTGCGTGCAAATGCAAATGATGCTATCTGTGCCTGCCCCAACTGCTTGCCTTCCTCCTCCCCCTCTTTCTGCTGCCTTCTACGTGTCTCGTTCTCTGCGCCTCTGCTTGGCATTCCACAACCGTCTGCCGTCTGCTGTATGCTGGCGCAAAAAACTTTTCATTGCCGTTAAGAAATTGATCAAGTGAAAAGGTGAAAATTGATTTTGCGACATGTGTTGTCGCCTCGGCTTCCCTTTTGCTCCTCCTCCTCCTCCTTGATACGTATGTCAATTGTTTATCAGGCGGCGAACAAGAAAAAAAACACACACACATAAGCAAGCATAAGTCATTTCAAGTTGCTAGCGACTAACTAAATACCCTGTTATGTGTATTTTAGGAAAATACGATATTTTGTTAGAAATATTTGTAATTAAATGTTATTTCTTGAATCAAATGAATCAAATGATAGTTGTTTATTCAATGTTATTATTTTAATATGAATTATATGGAACTTAACTTTATAATATGCCAAGTTACATTTTCAAATAACTCAGTTTCTTTCGCTTGTGTGAAGTTTTCAGAACATAGAAGTATGGTTAAAAGTTAATAAGAATAAAGTGAACATCATGCAGAATTTAAAAGTTATGAAATTTTACAAACTAATACAAATTCGAATAATTTTTTTTTTTTTTTTTTTTTTTTTTTTTAGTAATTCAACCACTAAAAGCATTACACATTGTAAAGAAACTGAGTCTGAGGTTATTCATTAATGTATACTTTATTTATAAGAAACTTTATATCACACCAAGTTAAATTATAAAATATTTCTTATACTTTCGCTTAAATAGAGCTGAAGTTTTCAGAATATGACTCTAGTATAAAACGTTAATAGCATGCCGACAATGAAATAAATATCATGCAGAATTAAAAACTTATGAAGCTTTGAAAAATTGCAATATTGTATTTTTTTTTTTTTTTTTTTTTTTTTAGTAATTTAACCAGTTTAAGCGATATAAGTACACATTAGAATAAAAAGTATTGAGGCCGAACCACAGACTTATATCATGAAATTTTTGCATAATTTGATGGCAAATTTTGTAGTTATATAAATTGGAAGAAAAGTCGTAGCAAACTCACTTTTAAACCTGATCCAATTGTACAGGGTATGCAACAAAGAAAAGCATACGCACTCGTGTGAGTTTAACGTACACCTTTGGTGCCTTTTAGCGACTTAGTTCGTTTAACTCTCCCACTTGGTGTGGTGGAGGTCGAAGTGGGAAGTAGAAAATGGGAAGTCGAAGCAGCGACGACTCCGTTGAGTGACTGACTGAGTGACTGGCATATGGCGTGTCATTCAATTACGTTAATCAAATGATGCACAAGCACAAACAGGGCGCTAACCTTGTACCCCATTCCTACATCTTCATCTCCCATTCCTCCATTCCTATCGCTCACCAGAGTCGCGCGAAATCTGCAATCCCCTCATGGAATGGCAATTCCCCAGCACACACAGAGAGAAAGAGAGAGAGGAAGAGAGAGGGAAAGGGAGAGTGGGAGAGAGACCTCCAGGACAATTCAGTGGGGCTATGCCAAGGACTGCGGCTTCTGTGCCGCCATGCTCGCCTCTGTTGATTTTTGTTTAAGAGCACAACAAAGAGAGAGAGATGCACACCCAAACACACACACACTTAGCTACACCTGCTTAGGAATATAATACCCAACGGGAGCACAGTTCGAGTGGCAGCGAAGCAAAGCCCAGTCAGCCTCCTTCAATGGAAAATACAAGTTGCACAACTTTTAATTTCTCAAACGAAACGATTCGAAAAATGTAAACAAAACAATCGCGTGGCTATAAGCCTCAAATCACAAGACACACGCCCAAGATTGTCACCAGGTCTTCAAGATTAGGCGTAATATGAGCTAAAGAAATATGTCCTCTATAAAAGATGTAAAACGCAGTTTTTCAATTAGTTAAATCATATGTTCAGTTAGTAAGTTAATCATTCAATTAAAATACAAAATTTACTACCATCGAAATTTATAGCAAAGTTTAAGGTTGAAATGTAAATGTATTAGAAATGGAAAAAAAAAACATTTAGGTAATTAGGTAAATCAGTCTTTTAATCATTCAATTGTATACAAAATGCACGATAATTTGAATTATACTATACAATTTGCTTTAAATCAAATTTTTCAAGTATTATTTAAAATTGAGATGTAAACATAATTTCATATATAAACAAAATCAATAAGGTTATTCAGTCAGTCTATTCCTTGCTCAATCAGTCTTTCAATCATTAAATAGCAATTCAAAATCATACAGAATCTTCTTGGTTTAGATCCCCAGCTAAAACATATCCTATAATTTTTCTATAAATCCAATTTATAACAAATTGAAGTCAAATTCAATTCAAGCTCGAGTTGTGCAACTAAGTTTCAGAAATGTTTAAAGCCGTTCAGTATTTTATTTGATTTTTATGTCGAGTTAAAGCTATGCAACTCAGTTTCTTAATTAAATTAGACAATCACTTAATTCTATTAAACTTCAATCATTTATTTATAATGTAAAATCAAATAGGAACTTATTGGCATAACCTCAAATTCGCTAAAAAATGTTATAGCATTGTTTTAATCTGTTATAGAGTTAAAGATAAAGATCATTCAGCAAATTCAGCTAGACTTTTCATTAATCAATCAGCCGTTCAATCATTCAATCACATCACAAATTTATTGCATACCTTACATATTTCCTAAAATTCGCTATAAATTTGTATAGCAAAGTTTATCCGAGTTTGATTCTATCTGCTTTCGACTTAATGTTAAATTTTTCCGACTTTTCATTGGTCAATCAGCCGTCCAATCATTCAATCACAACGAAAGTTATTGCATATCCATTCCCTCTAACATCTTATGTCTAAGTTTATCTCAGTTTGCTTTAGACTTCAGAATATATTGTTCAGCAAATTCAGCTAGACTTTTCATTAATCAATCAGCCGTTCAATCATTCAATCACATCACAAATTCATTGCATACCTTATATATTTCCTAAGATTCGCTATAAATTTGTATAGCAAAGTTTATCCGAGTTTGTTTCTATCTGCTTTCGTCTTCATTCTGCAAATTCTGTTAGATTTTTAATTGATCAATCAGCCGATCAATCATTCACTTAAAACTTGCTATACAATTTTTTAATAAATTTGACCCGAGTTGGTTTCTATCCGCTTTTTACTTCACTCTGCAAATTCAGCTAGACTTTTCATTGGTTAATCAACCGTTCAATCATTCAATCACATCGAAAATGTATGCACAACTTACGTGTACCCTAAGTATACCTTATAATTCACAATAAATGCATTTTCTAACAAAGTTTATCCCAGATTGTTTTATCAGTCTGCGAGACTGAGCCGAGATCTTTTTGATTTGTGCCACAAGCGTTTTTCTGACAGTTGCCAGTTGCCAGTTGCAGCTAGTTGTGAGTTGCAAGTGGCAAGTTGGTCGGCAACTTGCAGCAAACGGCGTCTGCCACATTGTCCGAAATCGTTGCAAGCAAACATTAAAGATGCTCGCAGGACGAAATGGAAGGAAGGAAGCGAGAGGATGAGACAAGCGAAAGCAAAGGATGCATATAGTTTAACTGGGAATTGTGAAAGCGGATGCTCAAAAGCGGAGCCCAAGAAGTGGCCCAGATCCGACACAGACCAGCTGCTAGACGTGAGGAGCGAGACTCGAGGTTGGGGATTGGGTTGGGATGGGATGGAATTGGAATAAATACATAACTGAATATGACACGTTCGCCGCAAAGTAGAAAACAACAATAAGACAAAGTGTCACAAAAGTTGTATACAAAACTTCAAAGTGGCTGCAGCAACAGCAACAGCAACAAAAAAAAATGCTGCATTCGAGTGGGTTCGACTGCTAGATACCCGTTAAACATAAATTAAAAAAAATAAACAAGTTTAGTAATCAATTTAGGAGACTTTGGAGTTCAATAAAAAGTATGAATAGTATAAATTTCTTCAGTAAATGCTCAAAACATATAATGCTATATATTATAAAGGCGAAGCATAGAACAAACTTTAAAAGTTATTATTTTATTTATTCTGCTGCTTCAAGTTAAACTTTATTATTCTAGACTAATATATTTATTCTGAATTCTTACATTTTAATTTTCTTTATTATTTTTTTTACAATTTTTATTCTTCTGAAACCTTAATTCTTAATTTTATATCCATACCCGCTACATATTTTTTGGTAAATAAAATAGTAACTTATTTAAGTTATTTAAGACATGGATTTTAGTTGCTTTGGCTGACAATCTGGTATAATTTATACTCAATGGTATATTTTGAAGGTATGACCTTTGGTATATTTTAATACTTTTGCGGTATATTATTATTATGTTTAATTTTAAGAAACCTAATAGAACCATCTTAACTTATTTCAATAGGAAAGGGTCTCAACATTTAAAGAGTCTCATATTTTTGAAAATTGCTTAATTACTTAACGTTAGGAAGTTAATTATCAATAAATGCGATTTGTAAACATTTAGATGGCTTTACTCGTTAATAATAAATATACATAGATTGAACTTAAATGAGAACTAACTGCAAATTCCCCCTTTATGCTGTGAGTAGCGGGTATAAAATAACACAAGAATGGCAACAAGAACAACATTGACAACAATTACCAACTGTGAACACACCGTGGCAAATACAAAAACAATAAATGCTACAACAACAACAACCAAAAATGCGAACGAAAACGAGAACGAGAACAACAACGACAGCAATCAACTCGAAACCGGGCACTAAGCACTTTGAAAATGACATAGGCAACTGAAACTATTGCAATTTGAGTCTCTATCTCAACCACGCTGCTCTCTCTCTCTCTCTCCCTCTCCTGCTCATTGGGATACCCTGTAATGAATGAGAATGCATAACAAAAGCTGCTAAAGAATCCTTTACAACTTGTACAGGGTATCAGCGAGTCGTGCAGACTCACTTTATACAGCTGACGCCGACGCCGCCGACGCTTTCTGCAAAAATAATAAGAAAGTGAACTTAAAATGATTACACGATAAAGTTTTTGGCCCTGCAATTTGCGCAACTCCGAAACAAACAGCAACAATACCTAAAACAACAACAACAACAACAATTGCAATAGTAACAGCAATAACAAAAGCAAGAGAAACCAAAACAAGAACAACAACAGCAACAACAATCACAACATCAGCAAAGTTGAATTTGAACTTTGCATTTAAGGCTACACATACCTCGTTTATTCGAGTGCCCAGTTCAAGTGACCATTGCAATTGATGGCAACGCCCTTGGACAGAAGAGAACTCAGGCGAAACAAAGACTGAGACCAAGACTCAAATTCAGATTTAGAACTAGGAAAGGATAAAGAAACTAACTCTGACATTTGTCGAAGGTATTTAGGGAACAGTTTTGTAGGGGGAAAAAGTGCCTACTGCAATTTGGTATATTTTGTACTCTATGATATATTTCGAATGTAGCAAATGTACCAAATATAGCAATTGGTATATATTTTAGTATTTATACATTTTTTTTTATTTTTAAGAATAATACTGCACTGTTGTGTTTAAATGTAGTAATTTATCAATATACCAAATAGGTTATATTTTAGTATTATTGTGGTATATTCATTTAGTATTTAAAGAATAATGCCGCACATTTTTGCTTATACTTAATCTGCGATATCACAATGTATGTCTCACATTACGTATACGTAATATTCAAAGACAGTTTTCTATTTAAATTGAATATTGCTTTAAACAAGTAGAGTGTGCTCGAATGTAAGACACCCGCCACCCATTTTATACAAGAGCTAAACATTGTGGTTTTATTCTTAAAATATGCCAACTTAATAGATTTTGTTGTAGTTTGATTATAACACAATTTTTATTGAAGTATCTATGATATGATATAACGTAGTTGCATTGAATTGCGAGACTCTAAACTCCACAAAAAGTTGTATCGAATGCATATAAAAAATTGTTTATTTCTCGCAACTTAAAATCAAAAGTCTGAAATAGAAATTTCAACCATAGTACTAATTACATGTATTGTATATAAATTTAAATATTTAAAAGACGTTAATTTTTTTTTCAGATTAATTTTACAACCAGTTGCTACGCTTGCGATTTACTTTGGTAAGTTTGTGAATTTCATAATATAATATATAATATCCTTAACTTGAGCGTAATATAAAAGTTGTGTCTGTTTCTCATATTGTTACCTCTTCTCATTGCTTAGTTTTGTGGTCTGTCATTAGAGTTAGTTATGTTCTGATTTAATTGCCGCTTGAGTGATACGAAAAGAAGGTCAAAGGTCGCTTTTAAACTAGTAGAAAATACACAATTTGATGGAAGTGTGTTGTTAAGTTGTAAGTTCTTGTAAGTTGACTGACTGTTCAGCTTCGCGTTGAGTTGATTGCGTATACGACAAGTTGTACCGTTTAAGGCACTTTGTCGCCTGATCTGTGGGTCAGGCATTGTTGCCACGCCCACATCCACACCCACGCTTACTCCCTTTTTCCTATACTTGAACTACTTACGAACTGGATTTGCGACGTCGACGAATAAGGTAACCAAAAAAAAAAAAAAAAGACTCGCGACGTCGCAGTTGACGTCAGCGTCGCAGTCGATGTAGCTGTAAGTGCTTGAAAGTCAATTTTGAATTTAAAATACACCACGTAACGCAATATGTTGATCTTTTGAATACGAATGCGAAATCCACGAGACTTCTCCAACTCTATTCTCTTGTATTCACTCGGCGTGCGTGCAAGAGGGAGAGGGAGTGGGAGGGAGAGAAAGAGACGCTGAATGGGAATGTGAAATGTGGAATGCGAACGCAAAATGGCAGCACAAACTCACAAACTCACACACACACACACGGACAGACAAAGCAAATAAGTGGGCCAGGGTTGAGTATGCTCGACTTTCAGCTATGCTGCGAGTGCTTAAAGTAGACTTTATGCTTAATTTGAAAGGGTAAATCATTTAATTCCAGTAATCAGTTGCAATAAAAGTTTTTCCATTTTAATTTTTATGAAAGTCAACTCTCAGCATAACTACAGGGTATGTTCAACCGTGCACACTCACTCCCACACACAACAAATTTAAATAAACTTTACTAATAAAATGTCGTTTACAAGTGGCAAGTGTCGACGACGACGACGACGACGTCGTCGGTGACAGCTACTGAACCTGAGGCTGAGACACGAGACACGAGACTGGGACTGAGACTAGGAAGGGGAGACATCGACTGAGACTGAGACTTTTAGCTTTGACTGACTGTCAGACAATCGCTTTGCCGGGTTACGTATTAGAAGGGTAGAGAGGAGAGAGGAAAGGAAGGGAGAAGTTCAGGCTTAGCTTTGGTAAGAACGTGGTGAGTGCAGGTCGACGAGATGTCGACGCATGAGTTGATGCCCGATGCCAACAACGTATTAATTTTGTGTATCAAAATAAACTTATTCTTGTCCCCCCCAAAAAGAAGGGGAAGAGGAAAGACACAGACACAGAAGCAGAGGCTGGCAGAAGGCAGAGTTACAGCTCAGTTTACAGTTGCCAGCAGCTAGAAGCTGGCAGAGAGAGGCATGTATAAATATCTACATCACGTTCCGAGCTCGGAATGCCAATGTAAATATTTTCAAACTTTGATGAAATAATCAAGGTAAACAGTAAATGTCGTTCTCAGTCTCAGTCTCGTTCTCGTTCTCGTTCTTGTTGTCGTTGCCATTCTCAGTCCTTCTCCGTTGTTGTCCTCGTTCTCAATCCCAATCCCAATTCGCTTCCTCCTCCTCTCAGCTCGTCTTTTGCTGCTGTTTTCTTCTCTTTGCGGCACCAAAATTTGCTGCGATGGCGACCGCAGTGCAAATCTCAAAGTCTGGCAACGCCTAGCTATCTATGTGACTGCAGGTGTGTGAGTGTGTGTGTCAGTGTGTGTGTGTGTGTGGTTCTTGCGTGTTGTCTTTTACAAGTTGCACTATGGCATAATTCAGCACTTCTTTGCTGGCATTCAGTACTTAAATCAAAAGTAGTATTTTTAAAATATACCGAATAATATACCGCAAATATACTAAAATATACCTAAGGCCATAAGGTTTGGTATATCGATGTAGTAATACATTTGAAATATACCAAAGAGGTCAAAATATACCAGATTGTCAGGCAAAAGGAAGCATCTCCTTTTTAAAGTATATAACACGTGGGCTGAAAAGTCCCGGGCCTTACACACAGGTGGCGCTAGTTTTATTGCAGTCACCTTTTTTTCAGTTAATACAATCCTTCAGAAGACAGCTGCTAAAATTTCATGATATTCTATTCATTAGTTTGTAAGTTATTGAGCTAAGAGTGACACTACTTTTGCTATTTTCAAAACAATGCATCAAAAGCAATTTCGTGTTCTAATCTTACACTGCTTCTTGATGGGAAAAAATACCGTTCAAGCACAGTTTTGGTTTAAATAGTGTTATGGGGACTCCTCTCCATCAGAAACAACAATTAAACGTTGGTTTGCTGAAATCAAACGTGGTCGTAGAGACACCGATGATGCAGACCCCAGTGGACGTCCAAATGGGGAGGTCACACCAGAAAACATCAAAAAAATCCACAAAATCGTTTTGAATGATCGAAAATTAAATTTGCATGAATTAACTAACATCGTAAAGATATCAAAAGAACATGTTGGCCTAATATTGCATGAACATTTGACTATGAGAAAGCTCTCTTCAAAGTGGCTGCCGCGTTTGCTCACTTTTGACCATCAACAAGAATGTGTTCATGATTCAATGACAGTGACAAAACTACATGAATTTAACTTCGAATTGCTCCCACATCCACCGTATTCGCCAGATTAGGCTCCCAGCGACTTCTGGAAGTTCGCAGTCCTGAAAAAATATTCGCCGGTAAAAAATTTCGTAGGAAAGAAGAGGTTATCACTGAAATTGAAGCCTATTTTGAGGCAAAAAATAAATCGTTCTAAAAAATTTATATTGAAATGTTACAGCGGCTCTGGAATGATTGCGATGCTCTTGATAAAGATTAAATTAATGAGTAACGCCAATTTTGATCCAAAAAAAGCGTGTTTTCTTTGTTAGGCCCGGGACTTTTCAGCCCATGTGTTATATTATAGATCAACATCAACAGCGATACGATAAAGCCATCTCCGTCTGTCTGTCTGTCTGTCCGTTCCTATGAAAACCTAAATCTCAAACCTTAAAAGAGATAGAGCTATACAGCTTTGGTATAAAATCTGGTATATTTTGTACTCTATGGTATATTTTGAATGTAGTACTATATCAATATATCAAATACAGCCTTTGGTATGTTTTTAGTATTTTTGTGGTGCATTAATTCAATATATTTTACTGTTCTTGCTTGTTTATTTTTCAATCTTTATTCTAACACTAATTAAAAAACATTTATTTTTTTATTGTTTAATATTCATCATTCTTTTAATCTGTATAGTGTTAACACTTCATAACACTCTTACAAATCTAATACATGTCAGCAAATAGGTTTACAATATTTTTGCTTCGCTATGTTAATTTATGACCGAAAAAATGCCAATTTGTGTCACTGTGCTGTGGTTGGCATGCAGCAAATAGAGTTACAGTTACAGTTTTGGCCAATGTTTTTGTAGACTGTTTGTTTGTGCGACCATCTGACTGTCTCCCTGGCTCTCTCTCTCTCTCTTCTCTCTGTCTCGTCTTATTTGTGCTGAAGGCCTACGGCTGCTTTGCTGGTGTTTGTTTGTTGCTGGGCACACATATCAATGTTTAACTGCAGCAAAGTCAGCTGCATTTGGTCACCGATCGAGTTGTGAGTTCGTCATAACGCAGTCTGACTGTACTACCACTGTACTACTACTGTACTACTACTGTACTACTACTGTACTACTACTGTACTACTACTGTACTACTACTGTACTACTACTGTACTACTACTGTACTACTACTGTACTACTACTGTACTACTACTGTACTACTACTGTACTACTACTGTACTACTACTGTACTACTACTGTACTACTACTGTACTACTACTGTACTACTACTGTACTACTACTGTACTACTACTGTACTACTACTGTACTACTACTGTACTACTACTGTACTACTACTGTACTACTACTGTACTACTACTGTACTACTACTGTACTACTACTGTACTACTACTGTACTACTACTGTACTACTACTGTACTACTACTGTACTACTACTGTACTACTACTGTACTACTACTGTACTACTACTGTACTACTACTGTACTACTACTGTACTACTACTGTACTACTACTGTACTACTACTGTACTACTACTGTACTACTACTGTACTACTACTGTACTACTACTGTACTACTACTGTACTACTACTGTACTACTACTGTACTACTACTGTACTACTACTGTACTACTACTGTACTACTACTGTAGTACTGTAATAGTTGCAGTTCCTCGACTCGAGACAGAGAGAGAGGGAGAGTCACACACTCGCTTTCATAGAGTCTCCGCTTATCATCAATCACGGGAACTTCATGCCGGACTTTGGCAGAGATTTGGCACGACCAACTGCTGTCTGCAAGCGGAGGATTTAGAGCTCCCTACAAAAAAAAGAGAGAATGTCACACGCCGCTGGGTAATGATGACCCCTTTGGCCTGGCCAAAAGGGATTGCTCCTCCGACAAGGGATTGAAATGGGGATTGAGACTGGGTTAGGTCGTAACCAACACGGGGCAACCTGGGGCTTGGCTGTTTAGTCAGGCATAAGATCGTCAAGGCTGCAGGCGATAACCTTTAAATTGTTGTTGCCCACACACACACACACAGCTACTCACTTTCACACGCTCAAGCACTCACAAACTCAAACACTCATTTTTACACCCAAAAAAAAAAGAGAAAAAAACACTCACTCTCGAGTGTGTCAAATGGTTTTCAAACATCGCAATGCCAACAGCTAGAACAACAATGAGGTGCAAAGTTGAAAGGGAAAAACTATTACGAGTAGTTGAATGGCACGTTAGACGGCAGTGAGTGACTAGCAGATACCCTAGTAAATGCTGGAGTATATAGATATACCAAATGTTATTTTTGGTATTTTGAAGTCTTTTTTCGGTACATTAATTTGATACATTGTAATGATAATACTGCATCGTGTTTCATTGACCGCAGATTTCTTACTTACTATATACGAAATATAGTTTTTGGTATAGTTTAGTATTTTTTTGGTATACTAATTTGGTACATTTCAAGATTATATCGCACTGTTTTGCTTTGACTGTGGATTTCTTACTTACTATACACGAAGTAAAGTTTTTGGTTTATTTTAGTATTTTTTGGTATATTTATTTGGTACATTTGTATGATAATAGCACACTGATTTGTTTTGATGTTTCGATGATAATTTTTGGTATGTTTTAGTATTTTTTCGGTATATTCATTTGGTATGTTTCATCAATATTAGCACGCTGTCTTTCTTTAGCTACTGATTGTCTACTTATTTTATTTAACTAACGATTCTTGCAATAAATATCAGTTATAACTTATGTAGCACGATTTACATAAGTTGGAAAGTTTTAAATTAAAAATAGAAGCACTTTTTTTTTGTTTTTTGTTGATCAGATAACTAATGGTGATTAATAAAGATTTCTTTTATCTTTTTAATATCGTTATATTTCTTTAAGTTAAATTCGGAAGTTATGCTTTTTCGTTTTCTTAGTTGAATTTTCAAACACAGCTCCAAAATTAAATTTAGTTCAGCAAATAATGAACTACAATTGAGGGTGAACAGACTTTTAATAGTTTGATAATTGTGCTTTTTCCAGGGTATAGAGAAGTGCAGGCAGAAATCATGAGCCAAGGGGGTTCAAAAGATGCGGAGAATGGGGCCACAAATGGGGGCGTGACAGGGCGAGGCAGGGCGGTGTGTTTGGCCAAGTCGCAGGTCGCAAGTCGCACAGGTGCCACAGCCTGCTCTCTCTCTCTCCTCTCTCTGTGTCTCTTTCTCTGTGTGTCGCTGTCTCCGTCTCTCTGTCTCGTGTCTGTCTGTGGCATGTGGGTGCCCTCTAAACGCTCGCCTCTGCCTGCACACAGCATAGAGCACAGAGCGAGCTCACAGCCGAGTGCACTGAGATAAACCACCATAAATCTGTTGCCATCATTTTAAAGCGATTACTACAAATGGATGTGCACACGGTGACTGCAACGTCGACTGCGACTGCGACGGTGACGATGACAACGGACTAAAAAATCGCAAAAAAAAAACAAAAAAAATACACACAAAAAGAAAATAAAGAAATTGAGTGAGAAAAGGAAAATATAGAAAAGCAAAAGAAAAGACAGCCAAACACGGTATAAGTATATAACAAAAAAAAAAAAAAAAAAAAAAGCGTGTGAAAAACACAAGCCAGGCAAACGTATGAATAGCAAACCAAGCGCCACACACACACACACACACACACACACACATGGGGCAGCCCTGCAGTGCTGACTTGGAGTCCATCTGCAAAACTGCGACGTCTCTGCCCCCTTGCCAGGAACTCTAGACTGCGATTTCGATTCTGATTCCGACACCTTTTACACTGCCAGCGACGCTTTGGCCAGTTTGCCAGCCAAGGGAAGGTAAGAGGAAGGGGTAGGGGAAGAGGAAAGGTAAGGGGTAGGGGAAAGGTAAGAAGAAAGGGGCACGAAGGCAGCTAACAAGAGCAGCGCAAAACAGCGCAAACGGCGAACGCTGAGCACCAAAGCACAACAGCAAATGGCAAAAATACACTCACACACACACACACAGTGCTTCTCACTTACTTGCAAGCGCGACAAAAACAAAAATAAAATACAATAAAAAACAACAGCAACAACAACAACAAATTTGGTAGACAGACAAACAAAATAGAAGTAGTAAAAAAAAAACACATCCACACACTGAAAATTCGCGAGTAAATTGCGCTGGCGAACAACACGCGCCGAAAAATGTAGAGCATTCCGATTGCGGCCCCAACACAAATACAGGGTGTCCAAGAATATGAAAGCTATATCTAACACATGTGTACACATACATATGTTGACTATTTTAGCAGGTAGAGTGAATCGAGCAATCTTAGTAAAGCATAATTCATAACGTAAATTTTAATATTTTAAACTTAAATGATTAAGAAAAAAGAACATTCTTTTTTATTTCAATTGCAAATTTCAGATAATTGCCGAATTCTGAAAGCAATTAACTGCAATGTAAAATTAAAATAAAAATACATATATTTCATACGTATAAGAAAAAAGAACATTAATTTTTATTTTAGTTTTAAAATGCAGATAATTGCATATTTCTAAAAATTTATGCAATTAACTGCAATTTAAAATTAAAATAAAAATACATATATTTCATACGTATAATTCATAAAATCAATATCAATATCTTCAACTAAAACTATAATGAAAAAAGAACACTCGTTTTTACTTTATTTCAGTACCAGGCAATTATCGAAAATTTGCAATTAAAATAAAAAAAAAATTTTTTTCCTAATCCCAATTTAATTAAAAAATTCAGAAATTGCATAATTCCGAAATTTATGCAATTAACTGCAATGTCAAATTGGAATAATAATACGTATATTATTGTTCAGTTATTCATTATCAAAAGTAGAGTTTTCAGTATTTTAGTAATGCTGTCAAATGCTGCAACTTAATAGCAGCTGTGCGTTTAACTGCAACTTTACTTAAAACACAAATAAATCGAATACATTTTTTTGTGAGACCATTAATTAACACCATTAATAATTACTACATTTTTGCTTTAACTTTGCTTACACTAAACTCGAAAATTTGGAAATAATTTAAAATATGCAATTATATGCTACGCACTTAAGCTGAACAATTTAGATACAATTCTGTTTTTATTTATTGTGCAATTCAACATTTGACTGACTCAAGAGTAAGCTAAGTAAATATGCTTACTTAAGCTTGTTTAGCAGAGCATTCAAAATAACTGTCAAAAACTTACTTAACTTATGTTTATTTAGTTGCATTCAATTTAAATGCAGCACATAAAGTTTTGAGTTCCGAAATTCAAATGCATATTGAGAATGCAACTGAGTCACCCTGTATGACTGTGCATATGTTGTTGGGTTATTTGCTTTTTGGCGGCTAGGTGTGTTGGCGTTGGGCTTTTGTGAGGTTTGCCAGCTAGGAGGAGGTAAAAGAGGAGGCAGAGGCAGAGAATGTGGATGAGGATGAGGATGAGTCTTGGCTGCTGGGGGACCAGGACTCGACTCGGTGGTGTTTTAGTACTTACATATGTGGTGTCAATTGATGTGTGACGCCGCCTGTGCGCAAATGAAATTTAATGAGCCAATTTAAAGTTGCGCCATATTTATAAACTATATCTGAATTGCAATTAATTGCCAGCCAAGCGACGACTGTAACTGCAATTGCAGCACCAGTTTCTCTCATGTGTGTGTGTGTGTGTGTGGCAAGTTGTTGTTGTTGTTCTCGTTGCTGCACTGCGTCCTGCCGAGGGCGTTTGTAAAAAGTTGTGCCACAGAAACAGAGAGAAAGACACAGCCAGAGACACAGAGAGAGAGAGAGAGAGAGAGAGAGCAAGCTGCAACTCATGGCGCAACAACAATTAGCCAACTGTCCAATTAAAATTACAAGCAGATCCTTGACTCAGAATTCAATCACATATAAACACACACACACAGACCAGACAGACAGCAAAAGTAGAGAGCATCCTTTAAGGATTGCTCAAAGGATTACCACAAAAATGTGACGCTCATTTTGTATCTCGTTTATTCGAGCGCATTGCAAATTTGTTTCAAATGAATGCGCTCGCATTCAAATGGATGACGAATCTGCGGCCACAGCACAAATCAACAACAACAACAAGAACAACAACAGCAGCAAAGAGAAAACAATTTGACAACGATTACCATGAAGAGCCAATACACTACAGCTATTTGAATAGGAATTCAAGCAGCTGACAGAAAACGTTTAAGAAACAGTTGAGGAAAGGAAATAGCGAAAACGTTTAAGATGACGAGAAAAGGAAACATCGAAAAAGTGATCAAAATATATTGGTGAGAGAATAAGAAATGCATGGAAGATGAAAGAAAAAGGAATATACTACAAAAGGAAATAACGAGAAATTCAAAAAGAGTAGTGAAAATATATTAGTGGAAGGAAAAGAAATGCGTAGAAGAAGAATGAAAAAAAAGATACTACATAAGGAAAAACGAGTAATTTAAAGTGCTGACGCAAAAGATAAAAATAGAAGAAGCAATATACTCCAAAGAATACAAGAAAGAGAAGTAAGAGAGAGAGGACAAAAAATGGAAGATACCACAAAGAATATAAGAAAACAAAGATAAGAGAAATAAAAAATGGTGATGCAAAGACGCCGAGTGATAATTAGTGGAAGGAGAAGAAAATTATACAAGAAGAATGAAAAAAGGAGAGAACGCGAAAGTGCTGACTGCAAAGAAAAACATAGAGGATGAAATATACTATAAAGAATGCAAGAAAAGAAAGTAAACTAAGTACTGACGAAAAGAGAAAAACATAAGAGGTAATCGATTAAAGGTACACAATAGAATAAAAGAAATAAGAGGAGCTTCGAAAGTGCAAAAATAACGAGTAACCTTGAGAAAAGTGACGACTGTGATAAAGAGAAAATGAGACTGAGAGGGAGAGGGAGAGGGATAGTGAGACAAACTTGCACTCGATTTAAGCTCTTTTCCGTGAGAGAAAAAGCCACGCAGAAACGTTTAAGAATGAGAAATAAAAGTAAGTCAGATGAAGACAAAGTTGCAATTGATTTAAGCTCTCTTCCGAGAGAGCAAAAGCAATGCTGAAACGTTAAAGAATGAGAGGGAGGGAGACAAACTTACGTTTTTTGAAAGCTCTCTTCTGAGACAGCAAAAGCAACGCAGAAACGTTTAAGAATAGGAGCACAAAGCGCAACTGAGAATTGATGGGCAAAATTTGCGTCTGGCAACTTTGAGCTTAACGCTTTAACTTGTTAGTTGTTAGATTTAAGCTGCAAGCTGCAGATGAGGAGCAAAGTAATATGCTTACTTAGTAAGCCTTTGGAAGCGTTGCAAACTGCAGCG